>NC_043964.1:29460082-30660082 GCF_902148855.1 Sphaeramia orbicularis | reverse complement strand
GTGAATGGGATGACTATGATGCTGGTAATGATGTTTTCTTTGGACATGTTTTTTTTTTGTTTTTCACTTACAAGTCTACATTCATATGAGGATTTGTAATCTGGAATTAAGCATTTTAATCCGCATCTATTTTTCTTCTTGACTTTTAACAATATCATTTCTAGCCATCCTGATAGCCCACCTTAAGCTGTCTCCTGGAGAACTGCGGCAGATTCTAATGAACATGGTTACTGATCGGCTGGAACCATCTCACATCAAACAGCTCCTACTCTACGCCCCCGATGCAGAGGAGGTCAAAAAGTATGAGGAGTACAGACAGGACCCTAGCAAACTCAGTGAGCCAGACCAGTTTGTGTTACAGGTACAGTCCTGTCAGCATGTAAGTGGTTTTGCATGATTAATCTGTATCATCACTCTCTAATTTTCATGTGATTTGTGTTTGCAGATGTTATCAGTACCGGAGTATAAAACCCGTCTGCAGAGTCTTCTCTTCAAGTGTTCACTGCAGGAGAAGACTGAGGAGTTGAGGGGAGCGTACGACTGTATCTACAAAGCCTCCATGGAGCTGAAGACCAGCAAGAAGCTGGCTAAGATACTAGAGGTAGACGACTTCATAATGAAGAAAAAAATAGTTTAGTATGTATAATTGTGATACAGTATTGGTATAAAATGAAGTCACAACTCTATGGGGAGACATCTTTGCATGGCACTGTACATGTCACTGTGTTTTATTTGATCAGCATTTAACAGGAAGTAAGGATAAATACATTAGAAAACATCATACCATTCATGTTTGGTAAAAAGAGTAGTATTGTGATAATAAGTTTGTTCATAAAGAGGTAATAATTAAGTTACACCATTGAAGGTAATATGATTGAAACTGAAGCTTATAGTGCTGTGAAACCATCAGACTATTAACAAATACCTCATTATTAACAGGTTATTACACCATTAAATTCAATATATCACCATTTGTAAAAAAAAAAAAAAAAAATCTTACATGCTTAACTTAATTTCAGCAGGCTGGTAGCCTAAATATTACTAAGTTATTGCTAAATAAATAGTGTTGCCTCCTTGTTCTAGTTCACTGTTTTTCAACCTTGGGGTCGGGACCCCACGTGGGGTCGCCTGGAATTCAAATGAGGTCACCTGAAATTTCTAGTAATTGATAAAATTAAAAAAAAAAAACCAACAACAAAAAAACCAACAAAAAAAAACAAAACAACTTACTAATAAAAAATATATGGTGAGTTTAGAGAGACAATCACTATACATAAAAGACATGACAAACTCTGAAGCTGAAACTGAAGCGCTGTGGTACTGTTTATCTTTCAAATGTTCATTGTGGTCGGTTTCAGATGCTGCAGCTCTTTCATAATTCATAGTTTGAGTTATTGTTTGTTCAGTATTAATTGTCAGCCTTGTAAATACGAGCTGGACTGACTGTACATATCCTGACCAAGGAAAATCCAACTCTCCCTTTGTGCAGTAATCTACACCTGGCTTTACTGCCTCCGTCCATAATAATATACATTATATAGACTAAATGTCCTCTAACACTGACCTGGATTTGAAACAGAGGATAGCAAACTGTTACATGGTCAAAAACAATTTAATTTTAGCAAAAAAAAAAGTCTCCATTTTGAATGTCTGGGGTCCCCAGAAATTTGTGATGTTAAAATGGGGTCACGAGCCAAAAAAGGTTGGGAACCACTGTTCTAGTCCTTTAACTAAAGGTTTCTCCATTATTATCCTTTGTTTTTGACCCTTTATTAACACAGTACATAAAGTTTAGTCTATTTCCCTGATATGCACTTTGTTAATCATGGTAATTACAATTGTATTATCTAGTTATTATCTCTTTATATCCAACTTAGTGTCCCACTCTCCCCATGTTATTACCTACAACAACAAATTTGATTGAAGAAGATATGTCAAAATTGTAATCCCATTAACATATATTATTTATGATTTAGTATCAAAGTGTCACAAGTGTCTGACATCTGGCTTTCCTTTAGTTTGTGTTGGCGATGGGGAACTACCTGAATAACAGCCAACCTAAAACCAACAAGACCACAGGCTTCAAGATCAACTTCCTTACAGAGGTACATCCCCCACCAACAGATTTCTAAAACTAAAAAACATATATGTATTTTCATTCAACACTGAATGACTCTTCTGTATTGTCTGCAGTTGAGCACGACTAAAACCGTGGATGGGAAATCAACATTCCTGCATATTCTTGTCAGATCTTTATGTCAACACTTTCCTGATGTGTTGGACTTTTCCAAAGATCTTACCATGGTTTCTCTTGCAGCAAAAGGTAACAGTGCTCTTCTAACATCTTGAAATACACTGAGATCATATACAAGATTTACTTATGTTGGTGTTTTATTCATTTCAAACATTTTTATTTAATTTTTTGCTCCTGCTTCTAGTAAACCAAAGGAATATCACATCAGATCTCAATGATCTCCACGCAACAATCCAGGACATTCGTTCAGCCTGTCAGAAGATGCCTGCAACTTCTGAGGACCGCTTTGCTGTTGTCATGAGTGTATCCTTCCCTGAGAAAAAAGTAAAAAAAAATATATATATATGTAAATAAGCAGAAAACTGAATGCCACTCTTGGTGATGAAATGATGAAACTTCTATGCACCTTGACTCTAGTGTGTGTAGAATTTCCTCGAAAACAGCCACCCAGCCCTCCAGTCACTGGAGTCCCTCCAACAGAGAGCTATGGAAGAATTTGCTAAAACTGCCTCTTTCTTTGGAGAAGACAGCAAGTCCACCAATACTGAGGCCTTCTTTGGTATCTTTGCTGAGTTTATGGGCAAATTTGAGGTGAGTGATTAAAAAAATAGGTGTGATTAGAAAACGGAAAATGAACTGGACTTTTACTGTTTGTTTCAGTACAAGTGACAGTTAACCCATAGAGACCCAAACATCCATCAGTGACCAAAACCATCTACTGATCTAAAATATTAAGTACCTGTTGATCCACTAATCCTATCAATACATGTAAATAATTGGTGTAAAATGCAGTTTGTCATCTTTTCATGGTCATCAGATATGACACATTTGGACGTTCAGAGGCTCCGTAGTGAACGTGGAAACACCATCAACATTCACATCTTCTATGACATTGATTCACCAGTAAAACCCATGGAGTTGGATTAATGACAGTGGATGGAGACACTTGGTTTATGTTCAGTTATTGATATATTTTACTGAAAAAGTCACTTTTTATGCAGTTTTCTCTGTTTTTGATATAATAATCCTCAATTTTAATCTGAGCTTTTATGAACTTTTACATGGTCAGTGAATTAAATATAGGAAAATACCTGATTTATACTCATAAAATACAAAATACATAGGATACTATATCATAATGCTGGAAGATCTTAGAGCACAGGTGTCAAACATGTGGCCCGGGGGCCAAATCCGGCCCACCAAAGGGTCTAGTCTGGCCCGCAGGATAAATTTGTGAGACGCAAAAATTACACTTCAGATATTAACAATCAGTAGTGTCAAAATCATTTTAATTCAGGTTCCACATACAGACACATACAGTCCAATTAGATTTCAAGTGGGTCAGACCAGTAAAATATTATCATTATAACCTTTAAATTATGACAACCCTAAATTCTCTTTGTTTTTTTGGTGTAAAAAGAGTAAAATTACATGAAAATGTTTACATTACCAAACTATACTTTTACAAAAAACCTGAATAATCTGAACAAAAATGAACAAACAGAAATGTCTTAAGAAAAGTAAATGCAGTTTTACCAATATTCTGCCTGATACTAAATGTTTTGTGCAATTGTAATGCACATGTGTAAATGATAAACTGATAAACCAAGGCAGAATATTGTTAAAATTGCACTTGTTTTTCTTAAGACAGTTCAAGTTTTTCATGTTTTTCAGATTTTTAAGGAAACTTTGTAGATGTAAACCTGATCATAATATAATTTTATTTTTTTTCACTGTTACTATTTTACTGGTTCGGCCCACTGGAGATCAAATTGGGGTGAATGTGGCCCCTGAACTAAAATGAGTTTCACACCCCTGTCTTAGAGCGTCTCTGTGTGTGTGTGTGTGTGTGTGTGTGTGTGTGTGTGTGTGTGTATCTGCACGGTTCTGACAAATTGAGACATTTTTAACTGGCCAGTTTGGTATCTACAGTTGAGGAATAGTCCCATCTCAACATTAAATATCTCAGGAAGTCGATAAGACCAATATTTTGGAATACAATAGCCCTTACAGTCACGTTGCTATGGGATGAACGCTTTGGCGGTGACTGCTGGACAAGTACGGTACAGCATACACGAATCCCCAACAGCATAAAAACTACCACATCTAGAACCCCTGGATCCCCACGGGTCAATGCAGTAATTAGAAATAAATGGTGATAAATCACTTAAGAAAGGTTAGATGTAGAAAAAATGTCATTTGGGAAGTGACATAAAAGTAGTACTGGGTCTTTATGGGTTAAATAAAACCAATGTTCTCGTTAAAGTTTAGTTGTAACTATGCTCTCTGTCATAATCAGTGTTCAATGCTCAAAATCAACATTTTTTCTTCGCCATAGAGAGTTTTGGGTGATCAGCAGAGTGCCGAAAATCCCAAAAGCCCCAGGAGTCCACGAATGGCGTCACCACTGGCCTGGTAACACATATTATATTCAGACATTCACAGACTTACATGTTAAGTCTAGATATACTTCCACAATTACGCAATCCTGAGCAAAAAAGCAAGTTTTTACATGTTATGGTGTTTTGGTGAAATTACATGAGAGGGTGAAGTTGAGAGCTAAAATACTTTTGCATCAAAGGTGGATGATTTTCATTTATACAGTGACGTTCTGTTGGTATCATTTTAATCAGAGTTTTGGTTGAAATCTAAAATTTGAACGGCAAAAACCAGTGTATGTAATGTATATTGGCCTCTACTGTTGGAATGATAGTTACTGTAGATTAAGTTATATTTCTCTTAAACCCAAGTATAGATATTCAAACACCTCTCTATGTGTGTTTAATACAATCTTTGTAAAATATCCATGATTAAGACATAGATTAAAAATACCCTTGAATAGATATTTAATTAAGATATACTCTCATACACTTTGAGGAAACCACACGTGCAGATTTCCTGTTAGTTTACATGTGCTGTATTTTTGTAAGCCACCCACCACTCTGAATGTAATATAAGTTCTTTACTGTGTTTAGCTATTTTTCTTAAGTGGACACACTGTTTTCATGTCAGCTGTAGCCTTATCATTATTATTATTATTATTATTTTAGTTGTACTGCTCTTGTATCATACCTAACAAAATGCTACAAATGACTGTAAATATGAAATATCATCAGTGGGAGTTCACATTTGTTTTTATAAGACAGTTTTATTTGTTTTAAAGGATCAGTTTAACCTGGCTAAAATCTTTAACATACTCATAAGGGGTACTAAAAGAGGAGCTTACAGCGGGCAGTGTGCAATATGTTAATTTTCAGATTATTGACTATATTGTAAAGTAAATATCTTTGGGATGTACAACACAGATTGAATATAAGGAACATGTATACAGAGGAATTTTGTCAGCAGAAGGTATAAAGACTTTCATGTATTCAACTAATACTTCTTTTACTGACCATATCATATGGATTGAGCAGGAAGTTTTAGCACTGCTACCACAGCAGTGTCATTAAGTTTAGCGCAGCAGATGCAGCATTTTACACAATTTGGTCACTAATAATACAGCATACCAGCTTCTCAGAAATCCTGTTGAATTGTGAAACGTGAAGCTTCAACCTATATTTGTAAATGCTAGGGTAAATTCTGATGGTAAGAATAACATGTGCAGCTACTAAATGCTTTGTTTTTCTAATGTATAAGTAGTTAATTTGTGCTTAAAGTACAGAAATAAAACTTCTGAAGCATTGCTGTTCATTTAGGGCTGATAAAGTGTAAGTCTGTATTTTGTTTTGTTTCCTACCCTTGCTGAGAAATATAACATCTCTGAAATCTGTTTATGCCTGAATGTCTGTTTTCTTAAGACTTGTGATGAAACTGTAATTGTTCTATTGTGAAATTTGTCATCTCATAGATAAATAAAACTAAATGAATTGGTGTTTTGTTGAGTACAAATAGAAATACATAACACATAATAGTCCTTGTAATTGCAGATGTTATAGTCGTGGAAAAAATTATTAGACCATCTGGTGAAAATTCTTGTATTTATTCATACACAAATAACAGTCACGAAAAAAATTATTAGACCATCAAAGTAATCAAAAACAATGGTTATGCAATCAAGTACTAACTCCTGTGTGTGTATCATGTGACTAAAACAGACAGAAAAGAAAACACGGAATTCCTAAAAGCACTGTTTTTGTCAGTAGAATGCCATAGATATTGATGTAAGAACTGAAGTGATTTTGGTTATTATCAAGAAAACATGGAAAATGTCTAGATATCAGCTCTGAAATTAAACTCTTATGAGCTGTTTTTGTTGTTATCATTATATTTGTCCAAACAAATGCACCTTTAGTGGTACCAGGCATTAAAATGAACAAGAAATTGAAGAAAACAAGGGGTGATCTAATCATTTTTTCTGCAAGTGTATGTCTTTACAACTTCGTTTACAACTGCGTTTGCCACTCCTACAGTTTACACTTCTTACTGCTGTTACATCTGTCCACATGAAGCAGAAATCAGATTAATATATGTTTTTTTTTAAGTGTCATCTGTATATATATGCATCTACACACTAGCCTACATTAGTTTGACACTGACCATTTTTGTTTTGTGACTGTAATGACTTGAAAACTCTTAAGAATTCACGTTTCACCTCTTTTGGCAGCAGTGTGTTGTGTAAACCCCACTCAGTGAAGAGTAATAAATCTCTTACACGTTAACTAAACCCTGTAGTACGCAACCTGGAAATGGAATTTGATCCTCTGGTGAATGGACTGGTCCTCAGCTAATTTCTGACACGTTTTATCGATTGGGCCCAGTTAACACAACACCAACTGGAATGAAACGGGTAGTGACAGCTCACTGAAGGTGAGTTTATTTTGATTTATTCTCTAGATAATAGTATCTAACAGAGCATAAGGGCAGTACCAGAGTGAGCCATAGTCAAATGGCTGACACCATTATTGAGACTGGTTGAACATTATAGCAGATATTTACAGCGTCTGCATTTATTTAAGGACAGAACATCTAGATATTTATGTACAAAGTATACATATAATTTTGTATATAAGTAAAAATAGCAGTATCATAGTATTAAGACACATATAAGTCATACAGTGTTTACTTATAGAACTATATGAGTGAAATGAATAATAATACATCAGGATCAACATATAATTAACATTATAGTTTTATGAGTTAATTGTATCAACTATGTATAGTTTTATAGATGTATGTTTAGCCCATCATATTTGACCTCCCCTTATTGTTTTGCCATTTTTTAACCTTTTTTCCATTAATTTTACATAACTAATGGTGAAGGAATCAACAATCACACTCCTGTTGTTTCCATTCTTTATTATTATAATGTCATATGTTTTTGATTCATTATTCCTTGTGCATAGTTAGAGCTATTAAAACCAAAAAGTCCAGCTCTATGAGAATATTTGTGATGTCGTTTTTCTTAATTCTGCCCTTTAAAGTTTTTTGATTATTCAGCTTTTCCCCATTGAAATGAATGGGGAATTCCTTCAAACCCCTCTACTACATTCACATACTCTCAGCTAGAAATGCCATTCAAACTTTAAATAAGGCAAGATTATGAGGTATTAAATTGTTCAGCTGACTGATATCTTGTACGAATCTTAAAATGTCACAGTTCAAGTGTTTATTTATTTATTTATAACGTAAGTCTATGGGACAGAATCTTCCAGTGTTAGAGTTTATGATGTCACTCCCCAGCTTAACCCTCTGCTGTTCAACTTTTAACAAAAAAAAATCTATTTACAAACTTCACTTCTACAAACACTTTCTATGCTTCGAATATGGAGATTTGTGTGCTCTTTCTTTAAAGCGGTATGACATATACTTTTTGATATTTCCAGCCTGTGGTTCCTTTTTTGTTGCTCATTCATTTTAAATCTAAGCCCTGGAGTGAAAACCAATTACTGAGAGGTTTTTAAAAAAAAAAACAAACAAACTCATAATAACTAATTTTAAAGGCTTTTTATTGACTTTTTTTTTTTTTTAACAAGACAAATCAGGACAACAAGCAGATTCTTCTGTCTGGATTGTTGATTGATTGTTGCTTTTTGTGATTTCTTGTATACATTTTACCTCAGAAGCTCCTTTTTGAATGTTTCTTTTGAGGAGAACGCCGAGACTCTGCAATCATACACAATATCTTGAGAGACTCCAATTTTTTTTTTCAACTTTTTTTTTTTTTTTACTTTTTTTTCCCTCCATGTTATGTTAACATTATTATAGCTGACATTAACCCTTTCATGCATGAATTATGAAAATAAGTATCTAGATTTATTTAATGTAATTAATTTATTTATTTATTTATTTTGATTGATTGATTTTATTACTCAAAATTAGGCTAAAGTTGGAATGCATTTTGAATTATTTATTTATTTATTTATTTAAAATATGGTTTTATTAAGAAGATATTTACCCTCCTGAGAGCCAGGAATACAAGTTTTGTTTTTGTTTTTTTAAATTAAATAATTGCCTGTATTGGAAACATCATGATGCAACAGTTTTTTCAGATGCTTTTTTTTTTTTTTTTTTTTTTTTAATGAAATGTCCTTTGCGGTGGACAGTTAATTTGTTTATTTATTTATTTATTTATTTATTTATTTTATACACATATGGAAAGCAGTGAAACTCTTGTCTGCACACATGGACAGAAAATCCATAGCTGGGTCTTAGGAGGTAAACTGTATGAGATCACAGACCAGTCCAAATTCTAAAACTAAGATGATACTTTTTTCATTGTATTGCTTAGGGTCTATAGAGACTGTGGTTTGGAGAATGTTGCCTTCTAACCCTTTGGAAAGTGAACTTAAACTATGTGTCTACAAATGTGGATGTCATGCATGAAAGGATTAATATGAGACATTCTTTCTAATAATTACAGCATTCAGATGTGTGTTGGATTGAATATCTGTTATAACTGTTGATACATTCTTCATTCAACTGTATTCAACAACCTCAACAAATGCATTTTGTTCATTTTATCACAGATGACCTTTGACCTTAAAGATGGCCGTCAGGGGGCCAGTATGTCCCCTTCTCCACTGACTTCAGGGAATAAAACCGCTCTGGTAACTGTGGACATAGTGGTCCTGGTGGTCTATTTTTTACTTGTGCTTGCTGTGGGCTTCTGGGTAAGTACAGTTCAGTTTGTTCAGTTTTCATTGGGGTTTGTCTGTCTGTCTGTCTGTCTGTTATCAAGATAAGTCAAAAAGTTATGGACGGATTTGGATGAAATTTTCCGGAAATATAGATACTGGCACAAGTAACAAATGATAAAATTTTGGTGGTGATCGGGGGGGGGGGGGGTGGGGTGGGGTGTCTCTCCGAGTGTTTTTCTAGTTATAAATGTTCCAAATGTCCTTCAAAAACAGATCATTAATAAATAAAAGCATAGGAAAACACACATGCAGGAACATCCAAAAAGTAGTTACTGCATGACTAGAATAACATAAAAAAAAAAAAAAAACTACATAGTTTATTACACATTAAATCAGGGGTGTCAAACTCATTTTAGTTCAGGGGCCACATTCAGTCTAATATGTTAAAGTGGGCCGGACCAGTCAAATAATATGAATAATAGGATAAGAACTTTTGAGTGAAAAAAGTAAATTCCGTAATGAAAATGTTTACATACGAATTGTACTTGAACATAACATGAACAAATATGAACAACCTGAAAATTCTTTGGTAAAATAAGTGCAATGTTAGCAATATTGCGCCTTAGTTTATCATTTATACATGTGAATCACAACTTAGAGATCACAGTGGATCTACAAATACATAAAACATTAAATAACAGGACAAATATTACTGAAATTCCACATACTTCTCTTAAGATATTTCAGATATTCACATTTTATGTTAAAGACTAGACTGTAAATGTAAACATTTTTGTGTAAATTTCCTTTTTTTTTTTTACACTAAAACAAAGAGACAAATTTACTGTTCTCATTATTTATTGGTTATTATGATAGTATTTTCCTGGTCTGAGCCACTTTAGACTGAAATGACCTAAAATGATTTGAACATCCTTGATTGTTAATATCTTCAGTGTAATTTTTGCATTTTACAAATTCATCCCAGGGGCCAGATTGAACCCTTTGGCGGGCCGAATTTGGCCCCCGGGCCACATGTTTGACACCTGTGCATTAAATGAATTCTTCTTGTACGTGGCATACTGAATTCTTAAAAGTCTTTGTTGCATTTACTCAGTTAATTTGCTGAATGAAAATAAAGTGATCTGATTCTGAGAAGCAATAATAATTATACACCTAAATATGCAAATGATACAAAACACAATTTTCATTTCATTTTGTCTTTAAAGTGAAAATGCACAGAATATGGTCAAAGCCAGCATGAAATTTAGACATATGTATTTTTTTCCTCACGTAGGAAATAATGTTAGGAATCATGAAGTGACATTGTTTCTTCTTCCATATCTTTAATATGTTCTCCAACATTTTCTACCAGTCGATGTTGAGGACAAAGCGCAGCACAGTGGATGGATACTTCCTGGCTGGGAAGAACATGACGTGGTGGCCAGTGAGTCAAATATGGATGAGACTAATTAACGATCACATTATAGTAATAAAAACTTCAGTCATTGGAAGTCAGATGTTGTATGTGCATTTGCTCTTCATCTAACCTAAATCAGATTAAGGAAGAAGACTCATCTGATCAAAGATTGATATAAAAGTGAAATTCTGATTTACATTTAGGTGGGGGCCTCACTCTTTGCCAGTAACATTGGCAGTGGACACTTCATTGGTCTGGCAGGGTCTGGAGCTGCAGCAGGAATTGGAGCCATTGCATATGAATGGAATGTAAGAGACTCAGAACAGTAAAGCTGAGTGTAAGTGAACCACTGTGGTAGGATGTTTGTCATCGTTGTGTTATGTGGAAACTGACAGGGTATGGTGATGTTACTGCTGCTGGGATGGCTCTTCCTGCCCATTTACATCGCATCTGGGGTGAGGTGTCTGCCATCCATCCATCCATCCATCCATTCATTCATTCATTTATCCATCCATCCATCCATCCATCCATCCATCCATTCATTCATTCATTCATTCATCTGCCCGTCCATCATCCATCCACCCGTCTGTCCGTCCATCCATCCATCCATCCATCCATCCATTCATTCATTCATTTATCCATCCATCCATCCATCCATCCATCCATCCATTCATTCATTCATTTATCCATCCATCCATTCATTCATTCATTCATTCATCTGCCCGTCCATCATCCATCCACCCGTCTGTCCGTCCATCCATCCATCCATCCATCCATCCATTCATTCATTTATCCATCCATCCATCCATCCATCCATCCATCCATCCATCCATTCATTCATTCATCTGCCCGTCCATCATCCATCCACCCGTCTGTCCATCCATCCAACCATCCATCCATCCATCCATTCATTCATTCATTCATTCATTCATCTGTCGTCCATCCATCCACCTACCCATCCATCCATCCATTCATCCATTCATTCATTCATCTGCCCATCCATCCATCCATCCATCCATCCATTCATTCATTCATTCATTCATCTATCTGTCGTCCGTCCATCCATCCATCCATCCACCCAACCACCCATCATTAATTAATTAATTAATTCATTCATTCATTAAGTCATTAATTCATTCATTCATTCATTCATTCATCTGTCCATTCATTCATTCATTCATCTGTCTGTCTATCCATCCATTCATTCATTCATTCATTCATCTGTCTGTCTGTCTATCCATCCATCCATCCATCCATTTTTTATTTTCTAATATTTGATCTCCCTTTCTCTAGGTAACAACAATGCCAGAATATTTGCAGAAGCGTTTTGGTGGAAGAAGAACACAGTTACTTCTAACTGTCTTATACTTATTCATTTACATCTTCACAAAGATATCGGTATGATACGAATCCAAAATAACTCTGTTTTGGAAAATAACTGTTTTCATGTGTGTTCTTGAACCCTTGGTGGCTTTGTGATCTATCAATTCCCATCTGTCAGACACATTTGTGCTGGTATTTTCTACATATTATACAGTTTTTTTGCGTGCTTCTGGTCAGGTGGACATGTATGCTGGTGCGTTGTTTATTCAGCTGGCTCTACAGTGGGACATTTACCTGGCGGTGGTGCTGCTGCTGTCAATCACAGCTCTGTACACAGTGGCAGGTAATTTCCGCCTTTGTCTCAACATCTTAAACACTCCAACAGTGTAAGAGTCTCAAACTGTCTGTTGTGTCATAGGTGGTCTGGCTGCGGTTATTTATACCGATGCTGCTCAAACTGTGATCATGCTGGCAGGGGCGCTCACACTCATGGGCTTCAGTAAGTCAAATGTAACAAACACAACATGCCTAACAGCTGACATGTCATACTTATGTCATCTGTCTGTTTCCTCTCAAGGCTTTGCAGAGGTAGGAGGCTGGAACGCTATGCTGGAAAAATATCCCAATGCCATCCCCTCGTTCCGAGTGCCTAACTCAACCTGTGGTATCCCTCGGGATGACGCTTTCCACATATTCAGAGACCCAGTGAACTCTGACCTGCCTTGGCCAGGTGTCATCATCGGCATGTCAATCCCGTCCATTTGGTACTGGTGTTCTGATCAGGTAGTATAATAAATATAAATGTCATTTGTGTCACTTTCAATTCAAGCTGTTCAGTTTTCTTTACCTTTTTTGTTTAGATTAGTTCGGTCTTGACACCATGAATACACAGGGTTGCTGGATCGATGCAAACACTATTAGCACTTCTAGTTCTGCGTATCATTTCATTAAAATACTACATTTTTAAGTATTGTTGAGGGGAAATCAGTATTATTGTGACATGACCACTGACCAAGCAAACGAAGGTCATGATTCACAAAAAACCCAATTTAAGAAATTATTGAGAGAACTAGTCGTGGAAAAAGTTATTAGACCATCAAAAGTCATCAATAAGAATAGTTATGCAATCAAGTACTGACTCCTGTGTGTATCATGTGACTAAAACAGACAGAAAAGAAAACATGGAATGTCTAAAAGCACTGTTTTTGGCAGTACAATGCCATAGATATTGATGTAAGAACTGTAATGATTTTGGTTATTATAAAAAAAAAACATGGAAAATGGATAGATGTCAGCTCTGAAATTAAACTCTGATGAGCTATTTTTGTTGTTATCATTATATATGTCCAAACAAAGGTACCTTTAGTTGTACCACGCATTAAAATGAACAAGGAATTGAAGAAAACAAGGTGTGATCTAATAATTTTTTCCACGACTGTATAAGACATCAACAAATAAGTTCTATATAGTCACCCATAAGTAATACTACTAATATGTACTTTAGTTAATGGTATTCCTTAATATAGTCAAGTCAACTTAATTTTTAAAGCGCTTTAAAATAACACAGTCGGCCCAAGTGCTGTACACAGAGATAAAAATGAATTAAACACATAAAAGAAAATAGATTGTTCCTAGTAATTTACAAAAACATGTAGATATACTTGACACATCTAGGGTTCAAACAATTTAATGTTCTGGCAAACTGGGGCAGAGTCAGGAAGATGGACAACCCCAAGAGGCCATAATACATATTGTTTTTTATTTCTTCTTATATGTGACATGCTATTGTGAACAAATTATAAGCATGCAATTTCAGGCTTTGCCATTGACTTTATGCTGCTTACATTTATGGCACCGAAAGAAGCTTCCTTTCAAATCCATCATCTTGTTTATTTGTCATTTTCTCACTAATATTAAAAATTCGTTTTGTACAGGATCAGAGTAACCGTATGCCTACAAGCCAAATCCAATTAAATGTATGAACCTCCAACATGATCATGTCATTTGTGGACATCAGACCTTTTACCCCCTAATACCTGCAGGCTCCTGAATAACAGGGAGCTACATTAGGGTAAACTGTGGTCGGTATCTCCGCAGGTCATCGTGCAGCGTTCTCTGGCTGCAAAGACCCTTACTCATGCAAAGGGTGGATCCCTGCTGGCTGCGTACCTCAAAATTCTGCCTTTCTTTGCCATCATGTTGCCTGGTATGATCAGCAGGATACTCTACACAGGTACAGTATGAAATATATGTAATTAAGATAGCACATAAAAGACCGTATTTGATACAAACTATAGTCTGACCACAGTGTGTTTTTATGATGTTTGTGTAGATGATGTGGCGTGTGCAGACCCTGAGCTGTGTAAGCAGATCTGTGGTAACCCTGTGGGTTGTTCAGACACAGCCTATGCCAGACTGGTTATAGAACTACTGCCTGCAGGTAACTCTTTATCTTTTACACAGCGTATCCGAAAACGCAAAACCTTTTGTTTTCCAAATCAGCTGTGGGATGGATGGATGGATGGATGGATGGATGGATGGATGGATGGATGGAGGGATGGATTAATGGAGGGATGGATAGATGGAGGGATCTTTAGGAGTTTCAAAAGTCAAAACAAAACTGGGAAAGAAGGCTTTTAAATATTCTGCTCCCACTGCCTGGAATAACCTACAGAAGGAGATAAAACTAAAGGGACTGGTCTCTTTTAATACATTCAAAGTCATTTTAGATGAATGGGAAAAGGATAAATCTGGATGTACATGTTTTTCTAATTGATTGAATTGGGTTCTGCTTTGACATGCTTTTAAGGAACATTGTTGTTTTACTTTTAGTACTTTTTAAAATAATGGTGATGTTTTACATGTATTTTCTTATTTAGTGTTTAGTAATGACTTCTGTTGTGTTTTATGTGTACTTTTTTTATGTATGTTTTTAGTGTGGAGGTATGGCTGTGATTTTTATTCTGTGTATCTTCTACTGCTGCTCTTGTCTTGGCCAGAGCACTCTTGAAAAAGAGATTTTTAATCTCAATGAGCTTTTTCCTGGTTAAATAAAGATTATAATAAAATAATAAAAAAGTGGCTGTATAGATGAGTTGTATTATAGATTTAAACAGTTTATTTATTTTTATAGTTTCCATTGTATGTATTTTTATTTAATCTTTCCGGTTTTTATTATTATGGCTTTTGTTTTATATAATGTTGCATGTGCATTTATTTTCTTTCTGAGGAAGTAAAAAGTTTCAGTTTAAATTTAATTTTAGGGTTAGTTTTAGTTTTGCCAAGGTTAGGAGAAAAGCCTTTGTTTATAGAAGTAGAGAGAGGTAAGATGAAATAATGCATTTAATGTAAAATATTTTATATGGTATAAGGCCATTTTGTTCCGATATGCCATGTGTCAACCTCATTTTTTAGCCTTTTAATTCAAACAATGTACTTTTACAATCCTTTTACTAATCAAGGTTGGTTTTATTTTATGTTACATTGTTCATTGGGATCTTTATTTTTCCGTCCTGTCAATTTTTATTTTAATGTAATGTAATGTTTATGTTCAAATGACAATGAACCGCAGTAAGACTTTTCCTTTTCTCTCCAGGTCTTCGTGGCCTGATGATGGCGGTGATGATTGCTGCCCTCATGTCGTCTCTGACTTCCATCTTCAACAGCGCCAGCACCATTTTTACAATAGACCTGTGGAAGAGTTTCAGATCCAGAGCATCTGAGTGGGAGCTTATGATTGTGGGCAGGTAGGTCCAGAAACCAAAGTCAAACACATTTCCATAAGGTTTTCTGAAGAGAACTTTAATGAACTCATAAATTTAATATTTTCACTAAGTTTCTGTGCAGTAGACCACCCGTCTGTTTTTTCCACTGCGGACTTAAGTCAAAGGTTAAAGCCTTATCTGTCATGAAGACTATTTCAGTCTCACTTGGATCATCTACATGTAAAAAGTAACCACATATGCCATTATAATGCACTTTGGATTAAATCATCCACCAAATTGTATAGTAAGTTGTTAGATGTTTCTGTTATATTCACCCAAACCATAAATCCTTTTTCTGCATGTTCTGCATAATGACTTTTCCAGGTTTTCTTTTATTTAAAGCCTACGCATACACACACACACACACACACACACACACACACAAATACACACACACACACCCCCTCTGGACTATTTGTAAAGGCCTGCAAAATACAAAATGCCACTTTTTCTGACATCAAATTAATATGCAGGAAAAAACGATGCTATTCCATTAAAAACACATAAAGCTTGTTTCATGTGCGTGGTGCAGAGTGTTTGTGCTCGTGCTGGTGGTTGTGTCCATAGTGTGGATACCCGTCGTCCAGGCCAGTCAGGGTGGGCAGCTCTTTATCTACATCCAGACCATCAGCACCTACCTTCAGCCTCCTGTGTCCATAATCTTCATAATGGGTTGCTTTTGGAAAAGGACAAATGAGAAGGTAAGACTGTGATTCTGACTGATATCAATATTTGTAGGAAAACACCATTTCTGTGATGTTCATGGATTATTTTGAGTTCTGATATAACTGGATGATGAAAGTTGAGCTAAAGCACATATAACTGAATGCATGTGTGGTTGTGTTTCCCTTAAGGGTGCGTTCTGGGGCCTGATTATTGGCCTGGTGATCGGCTGTATCCGCATGGCCCTCGACTTCATCTACCCTGCACCCTTGTGCTATGAACAAGACGACAGGCCCGCAGTGTTGAAATATGTCCATTATCTGTACTTCTCCATGTTACTGTCCTTCATCACGCTAGTCATAGTGGTTGTGGTCAGCCTGGCCACAGAGGAGCCGAGGCCGGAGCAGGTGAGGCCCATAAAACCTGACAAAACCCTGAATTCAGTTTTGGGATTTTTGTGATTCTTCTTCTTCTGCTTCTTTGTCTTCGCCTTATTCTAAATGTGTTTCCACTCTCCTATCTGAATCTCTGTTTGTATTTATGCTATAATACAATATTTGGTGTAAAGCAGTTCTGCAGCACCACTAGGGGTCAATAACTCTCACAAACTGGCATGATTTTGCATACATATTTTCAACATTGTGTCTTCCATCCATCCATCCATCCATCCACTTCTATAATAACAATAAATAATAATAATACATTTTATTTGTACAGCACTTTTCATGGAACTCAGACACTTTACATACAGCAGATAAAAACAGAAATTAAACACATTAACGACAGATAAAAGCAGGTGCAGAAGGCAGGTATATAAATATAAAACAGTTAAACATTAAAAGCAATCTTAAATAAGTGAGTTTTAAAAGGGATTTGAAAGTGTTGAGGTCAGACTTCTGTTTATTACAGATAAATATACAGTATACTGCCCCCAAGATTAAAAATGTATGTATACAGTACAGTGCAAAAGGCTCACACCACCATCATCTTTGTTGTAGTAGCAGGGTTGAAATAATCAAAAAATGTATATCTCAGACTCTCTTGTTCAAATAACAACAGAATAAAACAGGAAGTGTGTGCATGCTCAGAATTAGATGGATTCTATGTCCAGGTTTGATGTTGCCTACATTCCCATGAGTCAAAACACTTGTTCACATTCAGTATGGATTGAATGAAACTTAATGTAAAACACCAGAAAAATAATGCTCAAATTGTCTGAACAAAAGTGTTAAGTGCAAAGGGACGTCACAATAACAACATGATGCTGCGGTCTGTAGAAGATGGTAATGCTTTACATATTTCCCTTATATCCTGGTTGTCTCTCAATGTAGAGACTGAGAATTCTATATGTGTGGTCATTATAACTTTGCTAAAAAAAATTAATTAATTAGACTAATGGTGGCCAAAGCCTTTTGCACAGTCTTGTATATTAGAGAGTGTTGAGGTTAAGTGCATCCAAATGCAGTTTTGCAATGTGAATATTAAAATATGTGAATGTGATAAAATACCTTTTCTCTACTATTCTGAAATTTAACATCACATCACTATGAAGTAGAAAGAATGAGTGATCTAATATATTTTGAAATGTTTAGAAGTATGACGCTGAATTTGACTTTATTGTCCAAGGTTATACAAGATCGCTGGTTTAAGTATTTATTATAGATTTGTTTTTAAGTAACACTATTGACAATATTTCTCCCAAATTCCAGGCAAGTCATTTGGAGCATTTATTTTCAAAGTTCGTATTTATTCCAAACAACACACTATTGATATTTTATCTTAGGAATAATTCATAATAATTCATAAATCAATGTTTAGTTAGTATTTTGCATTACTGTTAGGCGCTTTATGCAACTCCTGCTGCTAAAATGGTCTTAATCACATTCCAGACATTTTCAGAAGTTTTCAAGTCTGAGAATTTAAAATGGTCTCCTTCAAAGCTGAGCATATTTACTTCCAACCTAAACTGAGCATTAAATAGAGTGTTTGTTTCCTGTTTTTCTGGTGCAGGTGACTCGGCTCACCTGGTTTACAAGGTTTGACCCCGTGGAGCCTAAACAGCAGGTGTTCACCGTGGAGCAGAGCAGTAAGACCTTAGAGGTGATAACCAATCAGACGGATAGGATGGAAGTTCTAGAAAACGATGGACAATCAAGCCATCACAGGGGTAAGTATCTGCGCTGTTCATCACGACATTTCATCTGGAGTTTAGTGGTATTTTCTGTCTAACGTCAGTTCCCCTCATGACCTCCACAGACTCCACATCCTCTGTGTCCAGTGTCCAGAGCCAGTCGAGGCTGATGTGTGCCCTCTACTGGCTGTGTGGGATGGAAAGACGGAGGGAGGGCGACAATAATCCTGTAATTCCTCCTGTACAAGAACAAGCTGTCTGCTCCCTGGAGGAAAAGCCACATCTTAGGAAAATTGTTAATGTCAACCTCATCCTCTCTCTGTCTGTAACGGCCTTTATCATTGGCTACTGGGCTTGATTGTCAAATTTGACCCTAATGGACATGTGTGCACAGACTATTTCTGACTATTAAGATGCATTTATGTACAGATGTCACTTTCTCTGAGAAACACAGATACTTTCTATGAATTATTTATAAAAAATAATAACTGAATATCCACTCAACTGTGATATTACAGTCTGTGTGAAATTGTCTTTTTTTACATTCATAAAAGAATAGAAAAAGTTACCGTGAAGATGGTCTCTTACCCACATTTATTAGTTATGAGCAAATCAACAAAACACATAATTGAGATGAAACTGACACTTTAAAATGTGGTTGAACAATCTTTAATCATTAGGAATAATGATGCATTTTATGATGCAATATGTGCAGAAATCCACCATAAAATGCTGCAAGGAAATTTAAAAAAATA
The DNA here is from genome assembly GCF_902148855.1 of Sphaeramia orbicularis. NCBI lineage: Eukaryota > Metazoa > Chordata > Actinopteri > Kurtiformes > Apogonidae > Sphaeramia > Sphaeramia orbicularis. Next base: position 30,640,696 of record NC_043964.1, on the reverse strand, counting down.
AACATGTAATCAAAGCGCTGAAAAACACCCCAACAAAGTAAGGATTGTCTGAGTAATAAAAATTTTACATACAAGAAAATTATTTGGTTGCTGGACATCGAGATCGAGGGAGAGCGATAATTTCAATGATATGTATTAAAACCCCCAGAAATACAAATCCCTTTATAATAAAAGTGAATTTTCACTATCAAGGCTATTTTGAGGTTGGTAAATCAGCTGAAATTCAAAATCTGAAAACAAAATTAAATGTTACTCTGCTAGATTACTACATATACCAATACCACTGGAAGACGATTGCTTTCTGTATTGCACTCTTTCCAAAATATTTGGTCAGCCAAACAGCTATAAATCGGAATTTCCTATCTGTTTCTTTGGTCCTTTATGCTGCTGTATGCATCATGATGCTGTTATAATTATTTTACAACCCCTTTATGCTGAATATCACATTTAGCCGGAGTTTAATAAGGCAAAAGTGGGGGGGGGGAAAATTACAGAATGTGATTCTGTTTCATGATAAATAAATCAACAAAGGCTGGCTTACAAATGCTGAATAAACAATAAAAAACACACCAGTTCAAATTTTTTTAGAAACCAAATTCACAGATTTCTGTCCCCAAAAAAGATGATAGAACTGTGTAGAAGTAATAAAGAGGTTTTTTAAAGAAACAGGAGATGTAAATGCTTTGAAATTGTCACCAGCACCTTCTGAGTTCAGCTGTTATTTGGTTCATGTTACACATTTAAGTCACATTTGCTTCTATGGTCTAATCTCAAAGTACACAGCAGTATATCGAGAAGAGAGAGTGATGTTTGGTCAAATATTCAAAGTGACGGTCATGTTTTCTAAGACCAACACTGTGAGATGAGGTTCATGGTTTGAGTCTCAGCATAACTGAAGAAAAGGCAGCCATCTTTTTTTTCTTTTTTTTTTCCAGAAAACACCAGCATCATGTGAGTGGAGCACAGGCTGCAGCGATCCATTGCTTTTTAGATACCTGCCTGATATTGAATTGTCAACATTCAAATCTGATCTGACTGAGTGATGGAAGTTTTTCACTGACTCTGGTCCGTCTTTTTCTCACAGAGCAGTGCTCTCTGATTGGATCCGCAGGTCTGGGGGTGGGGCTTGAGTGTCGGTGGGCTCCTGACCAGCAGAGCTCTCCCCCTCTTGGTCCATAACCACTTCAGGGATCAGGGCTCGTCCAATCCCTTTTATGACCAGACTTCCATCTATACAGGGCAATCAAGGTATAGAGTCAGCAAACATACTGGATGGCAAAGTTGTAAACTTAAACTTAAGGAAGTAGTTAAGCTCAACAATGGCCACATTCAAGGAAATGTTTCACATCAACCTGGGGAGTATACACACATACACACCACTTTTACACAACACTCAGTAAAAGATACCAAGGATTGCTCTTATTAAAGTCAGCCAATATAATATACTGCATTTTAACATATCCTTGGTGTATTAATATTAACACAAATATTAATATGAAAACAAAAATCAGTTTCCACATCAAATTCTACAAAATGCACATACAAATTTAGAGCACACTGTCGGTCAAATGTTTAGTTCAAAGCTGGTTAGTTACGAGAAAAGTCTGTGAGCAGCCCAAAGCCGTCCAGCCTCAGCCTCAGGGGTGGCACTGGTGTCACAAGCATGTTAGTTAACTTGTACAGAAGGGTTAAAGTGCAGGGTCAACACACACATACATACCATCATACATAAATGTATGTATATAGTATGTGGGCACAAACAGCCTCATGTTTAGAAGAGCACACTGCTGCATTCTTAACCCCCCCCAAACACACAGACACATGCAATGGGAAAAGAAGCAAGGCCCGTGCATCAGCCAGTCAGATCCTTACCATTACCTGCCTTGCAAAGCTCATCTTACAGGCAGGCCGCCAGCTCAGACATCTGTAATATTTACACATTTCCTGTCATGCTTTAGATCACCACAGTTATATTTAGTGTGCGAGGCACTATGACACAGTGAAACCAAAAGCCAGAAAGATAAATAAGCCCTCAGAGGATGCTGAAATCACTCGATATTAAATACAATATCAGCATATGACCGGTGTGTGATTTCAGTTGTGTCAACGCCTAAACAAAGAAATCACATTGAAAATGTCAAATATAAATGACAGTGTGTTCTTGTTCATGTTTCACACACCTTTATAAAGATCAATGATTCATAACTAACAGGGATGCACTGATCAGCCAGTATACGCAACAATCAAAATCAGAAATTAAAATGACATTTACTGTTTATTTGTAGTGTTATATTAAAGATTATTTTTTGGGAAATTTTTAAGATGGAATTTGAGTTTCTTTAAAATAGGGCAATGAAGGGTTTCAAGACTTTACAGCAGTTATATTTTATTATAAAGACTGCTTTGTTTCCATGGCAAGTGGAAATAAGTAACATAAAAATGTTGGAAGTAATCATCAGATCACTGTGGAAAAAAGAGTGAACTGTCAACATTTGTAACATTTCTAACACATGGAACTTTTGCTTTGCAAAGCTAGTTAAGAAGTACTTTATATTTAAAAGAATGAAAACAAAAACCTTTTTTTTTTTTCAATATCAAGCAGCATATTAAGAACATCTGATATTAAAATATGTAGAAACACTGAATATTCCATGAAAAGAACACTAAAAGGACATATCAAAGAGCTGTTATACTGATTAAAATCACAGGTGGCTCAGTAATTATTGCCAAAGCTTGATATTGAACATTGTATTGGTCTAGAACCAGTGCATCCCTAGTAATACAATCTACAAAATAAAATGCCTGCATGAGAAGATTGAGACATGAAAAAAACAGCTCCTTTCTACATCATCATTTTTAGATCCCCTATAAAAGTACTACAGACCTGTAATCCTATTCTATCTGCATCTACATAGAAAAACTTCATCATAATCCACATTTTATACTTAATACTGAAATAGAAGGTGTTCAGTTCACAGAGGGAAGAATGTACCTGTTATGATCTTGGAGGCGGAGTTGCAGATGCCATTACCATCATTTGTACCAGGCTGAGGTGGTGGGGGCATGCTGGGACGGGGCCGTGGTCTGGGAGCAGGCCTAGAGGGGCGGGGCAGAGACCCGGAGTGGTACGGAGACAGCGGGTTGGAGTGTGAGCCATCATGAGGCGGAGTGTCAGGAGGGGTGGGAGTGCTGGGGGGAGAGGGTTCTGACTCGCCCTGGGCCAGGGGGGCCTGTGGAGGCTGCGGGGGTGGGTGACTCGGAGCGTGGATGGGACTGTCTTTGACGGTGTGTCGTCTGGGCGTGATGGGTGGGTGATGAGGGGAGCTGGGTGTCTGGGTACTGGGCTGGGATGCAAATGGGCTGGCCTGTTTGGGAGGAGCTGGAGCCTGTTTCTTGGTACCTTAAAACAGATTATTATATAATATTAATAATAACACAATAAACAATCAGATGTAGACTTAACATATAACATAATTTAGTTTATTTTTAGGTTGTTACTTCTTTTTATAGGTTATAACACTTTTTTTTCCTTTTTAACTGTTTTGCACTACACACCACAGGAGAGTTGTCTCTTTTAACTCCGTTGTACATATGTATAATGACAATAAAGGCATTCTATTCTGTAATATTAATGGACACTAAAATAAAAAAAAAAAAAAAAGACTAAACTAAGTAAAACTACAAAATCAACTTCATTTTCCTCCATCTGTTTATGGTTCATGATGCACAATAAACAAAGGTTTTGAAAGTAATATTTGAGGTCATGCATTCTTTCATTATATATTTTTTGACTTGTATAAAACAAAGCCTTTGGCCCAACACCAGAACACTAAAACTAGAGTAAATCTAATTAGTCATGTCCTCAAGAAAAAAAAAAAAAAACACTTTTAAAACTGAAAAAAAAGAGCTGAAATTAAACACCAAACAGAAAGTTTAAGCAAAATAAGAGTCTGAATCTGTACAAATAAGTACTTCTCACCTCTGCGCACCATGTGTGGACTGGGCCCCCTGGAGCCACCCTGAGAGTGTGGTGTTCCTACAGAAAGATGGACTGCACCATTCCTCTGGGGAGGGGGGGTGGACATCATTTCTCGGCCTGGGCTGTGAAAATACAGAACATCCTAATGTTAATCAATCAATGTGTCATTTTCACTTTGCATTGAGCAAGCAAGCATTGCATCGGGCCAGGAATTCATGCATTACAAACAAAAACAGATAAATCTACATATATACACACATACACAAGACTAATGTCAGGACATGATGTTATCACATGTAGGGTACTCATAAAGGATGCAAAATCAGAAATTAAACGGAGGCAGATCAAAATTTTGCACATGTGCTATACATGCAAAACTCAGACGATGACAGAAATTAGTCAAACACCCAGACCGTCACACTGACAGGCAGGCAGGAAGGAAGGCGGGTGTATTTTTAACAGACTGGTGTTTGGTCAATCATAACAACAAGCAGCAGCGGGGAGGATAAACATCGCCTGAAGACAAAGCATCACATGATTTTTTGTTGCATTATAATTCTAATTTGTTAGAATCAAGCCAAATTGATGATTTTCTGCTTCTAATATAGGAACTGACCAATCAAACACATAACAAACATAAAGGGTGGCGAGCTCCAGACTGACTGATTGGCTGTGAGCAGGCGGTGGTTTACTGCTGCTACCTCAGCTCGCTCGCTGCTCCTTACCTGCTCTCCTCTGCGCTGAGCTGGGTTACAACCTGAGGCTGCACTGTGGCTACCTGGACCCCCACACCTAGACCACCACCACCAGAAGCACTACCAGCACCACCCAGGCCAGACTGCTCAGCCTCTGCAGCTGGAGACAGAACCTGGGGCTGGGTAGAACCCCAATCCTCCAGAGGGGGCAGTGGGGGTTGAAAGGTAGGTGAGGTTAGCTGTGGTTGTTTTCTATTTACAGTGCCAGCTCTACGTGGGGTGGGCTCCGGCTGTTTGTTAACAGTGCTAGGGAGGGGGGAGAGGGGAGAGAGTTCAGGAGGGCAAACCACACACCGTCAACCAGAGAAAAAGAGCACGAAACCGAGACAGAGAACCAGCGACAGACAGAGAGAGATGGAGCGAGACACAGAAACTTCCTGAGTTCAATGAAACCAGTTCAGAAAGAAGAACCCCAAATGCACAGAAAACCTGATGACTGTGAACTTTAAAATAGAACAACTCTGAGCTGCGACAGAGGAGACAGAAACAAAATGCAACAGAAGAAGCCCACACAAAACATAAAACCAGCACCTAAAGTGTGACCTAAGCTTTAATTGGGAAAAAAGATAACAAAGGAGTACAAAGAAGCAAAACAACAGTTAGACAAAAAAATCCAATAATGTAAATGTCAAAAGATTTTAGTTTCATTGAAATATCTTAAAGAAAAGTGCTGTCTAATGCTCAGTACCGACCTTGACCATAACACATAACTGATTACCTTAAATCACCTTAAAATGACAAATAATAGAAATGTGTTGTAAAAATGACACAAATGACACATCATTCCCTTATTTCACTGATCAGCAGCTGGCTTCATGGGGCTACACTGGACTAGGGCACAGCTTTGAAGTCTGGACTGGGCAGATCTTCAGTGGGGGTTTCAGTGACTGTGATGGACTCATCGGCCACTACATACAGGGCCGAGACCGACGGGCCACGCGACTCCTGCCTGCTCAGGGTCTTGGGACGGGATGGGAGGGTGAGGGGCAGGCTGAGGCTGAGGTTGGGGCGAGACAGGTACCTGTCTTTACGGGGCGTGTGACTGTCCCCGTCTTGCCCCACCAGGCTACCGGGACGTTTCCTGTCCAGACTGGGCTCAGGGTCTGGGGTGGCTGGGTGGGTGGGCATGGAGAACATGCCCGACACATTGAAGTCCACCTCTGGAGAGAAGAAAGAAGACAGAAAGAGGTGGTAATTTTGCATTTTGTATCCTGTTCTGCTTCGTTTAAATTTTTTCAAGTACGACATTAATTTAAAAAAAAGTACCACTTTATATCAGGCTCCTTGTCAGTTAAATGCTTTGTTGGATCCCAAAAGTTGACAACTCATAAGCAGACAGATAAGAGCAGGCACATCTTCATTCAGCCATTTTTATGTGCATTTTCATTTTGTGCATTAAGAAAGTGGAGATGCAGAACATTTGCAGAAAAAAAGACAACTTTGAATGTCACAGGAAAAGTTCACTCAGGACATGTAGAAATAACAGCAAACTGATAAAAAGGTAAATGCCAGTAAATGCAATGGAAACAGATTTAGCAATAATTATGTGTCAATCTGAGAGACTCCAACGTCAACTGAATTAAAACAGAAAAGGCATAAATGGCACATTAGAGGAAACTGTGATAAAACACCAGTACATATTCAAAGCTGCAAAGTAATAATAATAATAAAATAAATCAGCCAGCCAGATTCGTGTCTTTCTATACTCATATATCGCTTCTTCCTTCATATATTCTTCTGCAGATTTTCAGAGAATTTGGCATGAAATTTGCAATACATTTAGATGGAAACCTGTCTAATGACATGATGAATTAGCTTGATTAATGTGCTTGTAATGTTATTATGAACCATTATGAGAGGCACATAAAGCAGTTACAGGTTTATATACTTAAATAATAAGGTGATTTTTTTTTCTGATACTAATGCTACTTTCTATTTCTTTATTTTGTTTTTGTTGTTATTTATTCCCTATTCCCTTTGTTCCCCAAATGTCAAAAATCTTTCAGTCCTTCATCACATTATCGTTGAATAAATTTAACTTCGAAACATACAAATTTATGAACAAACTTTTAATATAACACGACATATGTATCTGCCACTGTCATCTGAAAAGTACACAATTGTTTGCCAACACCAGTATTTAAAGATATCAGCAAATATTGGTATTGAAACTCGAATCCGCTGAATAAATAGAGCAAACTGATACTGACGTTCAGCTAATATATCGGTGTATTCTTACTAATTAATAAGTAATACCACAGTAAATGTGTTTCTGATGCTATCCTTAAATGTTATATAGTCTTATTAGCACATAATAATATTATAAAGTATTATATAATGACTTACGCGCACCTTAATAATGCAAACACGAGAAATGTCTTACCGTCTGGGAAGAACCAATCAGCGTGCTGGATAATGGGCTCGATGATAGCCACCACATGGACAGATGTAGCTGCTGCCATCTCCGCCAGCGTCCTGAAAACACCCAAAGAATAGGTCAGTTTTATCAGCCTTAACTCCACTTTGTGCACAAATATGAAGTAAATACATGGTACAAACAGTGAGTTCTCACCCTTCAGTCTTTGCCCAGAGCAGGTTGGGCCCCAGGACTATGGCAATGTTACTGGGAGTCATTTTATTAATCTCACTGTCCTGCGCCAGTTTAGCCAGAAACTTCACCAGATACCTGCAGCACAGATGCAAACATTACTTTGAAAATGCATTAAAACAACAGGCTCATTCTGCAGTCTGTTCCACACCTGACTTTACTTTTAAAAACAGTTCAGTTATTGTTCCTTTGTTCTGTTCAGATTATCTGTAGAGCTCTGAAAGTAGTAGCTGATTTTTACATGTCAAAGGAATGAATTTGATATAAAATCATTTTCTTCGTGGCTTTCATCTAATATGACTTCTCAGATTTACCGTAGGACCTTGAGGGGTCCTGACCCACATTTTAACATTCATTTTAGCAGCGACTGTTACTATAAGGCCTAGAGTACAGTTGTTAGAGTCAAATAAAACTAGCAAATTATTTCTGAAATACTTAAAAAAAAAAAAAAAAAAAAAAAAAAAAACCACAAATATAAATAAGAAACTACATCATTTCAGTTGGTTTACATATCGTCTCAGTCGGGTGGAAACCTCATAAGTCTATTTTTGGTGGTGGTGGTGGTGGGGGTTTATCGAAAAATGATTCTATTGGTCAGTCTTCATATTGGCCTGACAGATTTAGAAATATTTAACCCATAGAGACCCAAGCAGCTACCAGCATCCAAAACCATCTACTGATCAAAAATGTATAATAACTGTTGATTTAATAATCTTATCAATACATGTAAATAATTGATGTAAAATGCAGTTTGTCATCTTTTCATGGTCATCAGATATGACCCATTTGGACGTTCAGAGGCTCTGTAGTGAATGTGGAAACACCGTCATTTTCTGCAACATTTACTCTCCACTAAAACCCATGGAGTTGGATCAATGACAGTCGGTGGAAAAACTGGGTTTATGTTCAGTTCATGAGAGATATTATTGAAAAAGTCAGTTTTTCTTCAGTTTTCTCTGTTTCTGATTTAATAACCCTCAACTTTAATCTCAATAAACTAGATATAGGGAAATACATGATTTTCACTGAAAAAAAACACAAAATATGGAGGATAATATTATAATAAATGATGATAAATCACTTCTGAAAGGTTAAATAGAGAGAAAATTCATTTGGGAACTGCCGTAAAAGTAGCACTGAGTCTTTATAGGTCAACCAATCAAAAGTCTTGAAAACGTGTTTTGACTACAACTTTTAACTCCATTCATTTATTTAGAATATACATCGTTTTTCCAGCTTGCTGAAAAATAACCATTTTGGACATATGAGGTTTCCACCCGACAGCAACAATATGGGACCTTTAATTAATAATAATAATTTTGTGAATCATATGCGATGTCATGCATTCTTTACCTTATCTTCTCAATATTCTATGAATCAATGCTTGTTTCATAATAATAGTGACAGTAAAAAAGTAGCACTAAAACTGAATAAATCTAGTCAATTCCTCATCATAAATATACAGCAATATCTGCTTTTGTAGTTGCAAAAGTAACAAAAACTAAACTGAAATAAAAAACAATCTTACAAATATCTATAAACTAAAAGAAAAAAGAAAAAAACAAAAAGAGATGTTCAGTGCGTATCCATGAACTCCATTATCCCATTATATATACTGTAGGTGTGATGTTTTGATATTCTGAATTAGTCCTTTTCTGAATAGAGCATTTTCCAAGAAAGATATGTGGAATATACAGGCTTCCCTAATACAAATGACAAATGGCATGGAATAACGAATGACCACTAGGGTTAGGGTTAGGTCATTCATTATTCCATGCTATTTGTCATTTGGATCAGGGAGGCCCGGAATATACTGGTGTTATTCTGGTTTTATAAGGATTCTTTGGACATGTATGCAGCATATTCAAAAAAAAAAAATATATATATATAAATTTAGGTGTTTTACTGCAAGGTACAGACAAAGATCCTCTCTGGATCAGATGCACGAGTTCAAATAAAAATCATATTTCTGGAAAGAGAAACACGCCCTCTGTTAATCAACACGACAGAGAACATCACCAGGTTCTTGGATATGAGCTGACATTTTCAAGAGGGGGCAAAGGGGTATGAACGGCCACATGTAAACAAGAACATTAGTGGAATTTTCAGTTTTGCAATCCATGTAGTCAGTCTATTAGAGACTTTGCTTTTTTTTTTTAGAATAATTGCAAAACTTGGAATATTTTGTGCATGTAAACATAATCACTGAGGCGAGTTCAGCATCAACACCATTACCAATGTACAAACTAAAAAACAAAGCAGAAAATTAATGTAGACATCCTGCACTATTGAAGTACTCCTGCTGTGCTAACACCAGAGATGATAATATAGGACACAAGCAAATCTAGTAAAGCTGAAGATCTCACCTGAAGTTGACCTTGTGAGGCTTCGGCAAATGGTCACATGTTACCCATAAGGCCTGAAGCCTCTTGTCAGGGTCAGACACACTAAAATACACACAAACACATATATGCACGTAATTACCTGTTACATAAGCACAGTAATAACTAAAAAAAAAAAAAAAAAAAAAAAAAGCCCATGAGCACAAATTGCTTAAGGTGTATGCTTAATTATTTGGACTGAATGAGTGTATTTTACAGGATATTAAAAAGAGTCATGTCTGTGTTTATCTTCTTACTTGGAGGCTTGTATCCACTCGTCATACAAGCCAAAAGTCATTAGAGGTTCAGGAAGTTCCCTGAGGTAGGACTTCAGGGCTCCTGCATGAAAAAACACACATTCACATATCACAAAAACTATGAGAAAATGATCTGGACCAGATGGTTTCATTTCAAGTGGATTTATAGAAGACCGTGTACCAGCTACAGCGTGGGGATCCGAGTAAAACTCCTCGAGCTGCGATGTGGAACAGTCCAACGCCGCTTTGAGTTTCTTTAGTTTCGAAGCACCGGCAGCTATTCGGAAGAGGCCCTGCAAAGAGAACAGAAAGGATGCAATGAACGGTGAAGTGTGATTTTGGCAGGAAGAGGTGACTAGTTTCAGTCTTAAAATTTAAAGAAGTAGCTACGTCTGTGTTGGCATCAGGAAAAGAGAAGTAAAGCAACAACTGTACCATTTACTGAATGACAAAATATCAGTTAAGGACTAGTTTTGGTACCAATAGAGATGTGGATCTTTCAAGATGAGTAGCAGACAAATAAACACTATTTCTGCTTCTATTTGTAAAAAAGTCTTAAATCCTTTTCCTTGGGGAGTCTAGTGATATGTTTTCATTTAAAGAGTGTAATAGTGAACATGCTAATGAATAACAGATGCCCATGCACTCACACACACTGCATTTATTCTGCAGCCTGAAGGCCAACTGACCACAAGTCTGCCACAGATGTTTCCAGACTATATGTGGTATCATTTCTAAAGACTAGTCCACATGACCCACATCTCCCTCCAGCCCCGACAAAGAGCTCCACTGCAGATTTATGGGTACCATTTACAACCAAACCTTCAATTAACCCTCACCTCTGCCCCCGTTTTACCTCGTTCTCCCTCCATCTTTCCGTACGTACCTCCTCCTTCATGCCGGTCTCCAGAAGCATCATGACACAGGCCTCTAAGGGCAGCGCGATCTCACGGTTACTCTTCTTTAGATGCTCCTCCAGGGCCGTCCCGAACGCCGGCTTCTCTGTCCACGAGTCTGACGGAGGAATAAATCATCAGTATTGTGTCTTAATACTCTAATCCAAATTTAACTGCATCTCATGTCTGTCAACTACTATGTCATAATAACTATTAAATGACGATAATGTGTGCCTGAATGAAAAAATATATTGTTCTGACTCTGTACTTGTAGAAGGTGCTACAAGCAAACAGCTTATTTTCTAATACTCTGTTACACAGTGTACTTAAGTATTTACATTTAAACTGCTTTAGACTTCTACTTCATTACATTTCAGAGGAAAATATTGTAACTCTATAAAAAGTGATTGCTTTTATGAAATAATGCTGCACTATTACTAATCTAACCAGTGGTCTCCAAAATATCGAAAAATAAAAGTTCCACATTGATGACCTGCAACATTAAAATGGTCTTATCTGTATTTATTGACAATAAAAACACACTAATATAACAACCTTTGAAAGGAGCCCTTCCACTAATCCGAGTACTTTCACTTTCAATATATTTTGTTGATAATAATTCAAGTATTTTACTTGTAAAGGATTGTTAATGTTAATGATATGATTTTAAATCTACTTTTCACTGATAACACTGATAGGCAGCCAAATGAAATGTACCATTACGGTGAATAAGATAGAGATTTCTGTTAATTTGAGTATTGTTGGAAACATTTAATATTGTGTATGAATACAACTTGAAAAAATTAAACATTTTCCTGCATACAGAAATATGAGGTGGCCATATCCATGAATTGTTCCAGCTCTTCACGGCATGTGCCATACTATGCCATCCTTTTGTTTTTTTTTAGATAGTATAGAGATGTAGAGAGAGAGAGAATAACATGCAGCAAAGAGCCTGGTCAAGAAATCAAACCTATGTCACTGCAATAAGACCTTGGACCACGTGCTCCACAAAATCATAGTTGAGGAACCAGAGCAGACAGGATGTGTTTTATCTGTAACTCCAATTGCAGCGTTATGTTGAAATGGTGGAGTTAAATCATAATCAGTAAAAAGCACAAGGAAAGTTGTTGCCAAAAGAGGAAGAAAAGATTTCAGTTTACCAAATAGAAATACAACTTTGCTGGTAGAAAGAGGGGGCTTTGATACTTTCTTGTGGCTAAATTAATGATTAACCACCACAAAAAACTGTTGGTGTAAAAATAAGATAATCTGTAAATCTGCAATCACCGTAACTTTACATATATTTATACTGCATATAGTCAGTATCTATATAGTAGATCATTTTTTGTACAGCTGATTAAATATTTTCTAGATAAAAAAACAATTTTCCTCCTGTTTTAACATGATAATTGTTGTTTTCTTCAATTATACTTTCAGTAGAACGCCTCAGATACATTGCTGTAAAACATTTAACATGTTATAAATGATAAAGATAGTAGCACCTTTACTTTGACCCAAGTCAAACCCTGACATAAGTCCATCCACTTTTAGATATTTCAATCCAGAAATGTTAGGATCTGACTATTTCTTGCATTTCTAACCATATAAATGTATGGATATGGACTATGTAAGGGTTAAAGCAGAAGATTGAGGGTATTTATTATTTACCTTGTTGAAACTGAATCGTGGGTATAGCTGCCTCCAGAGCTGCCAGAGACCTCCTGTGGTACTCTGCCTGGGTCTCTAACAACTACACACAGAAAACAGTGAATGCAAATTGGGAATTGGGAACTAAAGCAGAAAGGTATTCAGATTTAATAGTATGAGCCATATTTGCATAATATTTCCATCTGAGTTCCAGGTCATTTACACTAAACTGAGGTGCACTCACCGTGACATAATAGCGTGCGTATTCTCCCTCTTTGGAAGCAAAATTGTACAAGTCTGCAGAGAGCTGGTCCTGTGGGATGAAAACACAATATAGTCTATCTTTCTATACATGAAAACCACGACCCTTCCACTCTGATGTATGTTACAAAGACGCTTTTCATTAAGACACAAATGAACTCCAGATGACAGCAATGATGGTTTAATAACATGGACATAATAACCTGCGTAGATGTTTGTTCCTGATCCACTCCTGTTTCAATACTTCCATTGTTCAGACACATCATCAGATATGATCATAACCTGATGAAGAGGCCTTTTCCAGCCATTACTTTAAAGTTGTGTGTAATTATGTAACAACATCATGAATACTCCACCTTGCATATTTCTACTTTATTGAGTGCCTCGTCCATTTCGTCCTTGAGAGAATCAGTCTTAGCTGCCATGGCCTGGTTGCTGGACTTGGTTGCTTGGTACCACCTGCACGAAAAAATAATAAAACACATGCAGTATAGTGTATATCAGTAATGAGTGTATGTGTATTCAGATGGAAAAGTCATAGTCAAAGGTCTAGAATAACATTAATCATTTGTGTAAAAATACTACAGATGCTTAAAAGGGTAGTATTTCTACTTTCAAATATTACAAAATTACCTAAAATTATCATCAGAGTTGAAAACAAAGAGCTCTACAGTTATACCAAGGATGCAAATGTATTGGATTGTAGAGATGTGAATGGATTCTATTAGGGATGGGAACTGATAAGAATTTTGTGATTCCGATTCCATTATTGATTTTCCTTATCGATCAGATTCCTTGTCGATTCTAATTGGGTGAGGGAATAAAAGAGTACATGAATGAATGAATGAATGAATGAATGAATGAATTTTTATGATTGTGTCCTGCATAAGAATATACCCAGCCCTTACATGGGCTTATAAGACATCAAAAATAGAAACCAAAGACCATTACCAGACAATAGGCACAGTAGACATAAACAAGACAATGTCCTGACCTATTTAAAAAAAAAACACATCTGCTGCTTTTTCCAGGCTTTACAAACAAATATTGCTAATTTATATACATTTAAACTAAACAGCCATTTCATCTTTTCATCATTAGTGCTCCAGAACATATGAGGCCGTAATGTAAATGGGTTTGTTTGCATTAACTGTCTTTCATATTTCCATCTCTGCACAGAAAGTATACAGTATATATATAGTGTATATACAGTATGCACAAATAATAATAATGAATGAGGCCGGACCCAGTTCCAGATAGTCATATATGAGGTGGCAATCAAGAATGTTAAGGGGGCAATTGCTGGTGACAAAGCAGTGATGGGGGGGGGGGGGTACAAAGCAAAAGTGAAACTTAAGACGTTTTACTAATTCCTCTATGCCACCCACTGTTGTGCACCTCATTTTCCTTGTACCTGTCTTTGGAAACTTTTATTTGAGGGGGCAGGACGTTTGTCGCCCCCTCTCTTTTTGTAGATTTTCTTTGCTGAGAAGGACGGTCTAAGGACAGGGGATGTCCGGAACATCGATTCATTTGCTTCACTGACTGTTTACTAACTGATAACTTGACTGTTTGTTTATTTTCATTGTGTTTTTTTTTTTTTTTTATCAACTCAACAATTTCTGTAAAGCCCTGTGAGGTGACTTTGTTGTGATGTTAGGCTCTAGAAATAAAATTGAATTGAACTGAATGATGATACCATAATACAGATATGTGTAAACAATGAGCTTTATACTTAATTCAGTGAGTGATACAGTCTGTGGATCCATAGCGTTGATTGATTGGTGGTTTTAGTAGCCATAACTGTGTACTGGTATGATGCTCAGACTTTGGAATACCAATACTACATTAAACGACAAGTGTGCAGTTTATTTTTAAAGCTGTACCTCGTCCTAGCGGAGTCATAGTCCAGAACCAGTTTAGCGAGTTGCTTCCTCTGTTTCAGTATATTAGGAATATCCACCTATGAAAGAAACAGTGACAGGCAGAGCATGAGTAAACATGCATGTTATAGTTCAGATCAGCTGCTGTGGGAAACACCGTTCCCGTGAGAAAATTTTGTCAGTGTGAATTCAGCAGAATATTAGTGCAATATAAAAAAGATGCCAAAGGCCATGATGAATAATGAGACTTAAACACACAGTGTGTACAGAGTCTCTAAAGGCTCCTGAGTGTTCCCGTCAGTTGCAGTTTATCTTAAAAATAGACGAAGGGGATTTAATGCAAAATCAATAATCACTACAGAACAAAGAGACACTGTCTGTGCTTTTACCTCTGCCAGCTGGTTCAGAGGATCCAGGATGTCCCTCTCCAGCTGAACTTCATGGTGCATCAGTTCAGTTGCTAACCTGTTCTCAGCCTCTCCACACACATCCATCATCTTACTGCACACACACAGACACATAAATAGAAATGCACGGAACATTAATCAGTATATGCTTAAAGTACAGTTAATGCTAGTAAACCCTAAAAAAGATAAGTGCCCTATTAGATGAATCAGGCTCTTTTACTCTTGCACTACCCTCTTGAGACCCAGCAAAAAAACACCCACAACAAACAAAATTGCTGTCCACTAATTAAAAAAAAAAAAAAAATTCAATGTATCTGAAAAAATGGTTGCATTATACTGCTTCCCATCAAGATGGTTATTTAGTGTAAAAAAGCCAAAACTTTAACTTTCCTGGGTCTCAGGAGGATATATTGGTATATGCATTGTGAGGCAAGCTCTTAATAAGTGCCTTCATTAACCTCACATCGTGATGTACAGTCACGGAAAAAATTATTAGACCATCAAAAGTCATCAAAAACAATGGTTATGCAATCAAGTACTGACTCCTGTGTGTATCATGTGACTAAAACAGACAGAAAAAAAACATGGAATGCCTAAAAGCACTGTTTTTGTCAGTACAATGCCATAGCTATTGATGTAAGAACTGAAGTGATTTTGGTTATTATCAAGAAAACATGGAAAACGGCTAGATATCAGCTCTGAAATTAAACTCTTATGAGCTATTTTTTGTTGTTATCATTATATTTGTCCAAACAAATGTACCTTTAGTTGTACCAGGCACTAAAATGAAAAAGAAACTGAAGAAGACAAGGGGTGGTCTAATAATTTTTTCCGCAACCGTATGTGTTCAGTGCAACTAAAACTAGTCTTGCAAGCAATAAAACCTTGTTGTTAATTTTCTATTCTCACCCGATCAGACTGTCATCACCCAGCTGACTGCCTCCCTCTTGCATAGCCTGGGACAGTGCTGTCAGAGGCAACTTTTTCTGTAAGCAAACAGCAAGTTCACAAGTTTAACGGACAGAAAAAAAACTACAAGTCACTAATAATGATACTGATGGCCATTTGTGTATTTTTTCTGATCTGTGGTAAACAAAAAAGCCAAGGATTCCTTATGATTACCCATTTAGGATTGAGCTAGGCCCTAAGACAACTCCTTCACTTTGATTTATTAGCCGTAAATGTTGTGTTATTGAGAGAACTGCATATTTATTTAGCTTCACAGTTTCTGCAGGCACGTCAAGGCAAGCCACATTTAGAAGACTTAACTTTAAAAATCATATAAAAATGAAGACGCAACAGTGATTTCCTCGGTTGTGTGTTTTATTGTGCGTGTCTGTTATGCAGTGATAGGAAAGCTGGCAGCTGGCCAGTGCTGAATATTTTTCTCCTGAGTCCTGCTCATATCTGTGTGTTACATAAGACAAGATGCTATGTGTTCATACCACAAGATAGCAGGGCCCTGCTAGTACTGACACTGGTGTCATACTGATTCATCCTTATTACATTCCTGCGTGAGCTCTATGCTACTCCCAGAGACTTTACACAGAGATTCTGAACTTGTGGTATGTTGTTAATATGCTGCTATAACATAACAACTTTATGACAGTGCAAAGTTATGAAGATGGGGTCAAAGTTGAGTGTTTCTACAAATAAAAAGACCGTATAAAAAGTATGATAGAGATTTCTTACATGTCTCTTCTCAGAGTCTGTGCCGAGCTGACCCTGCAGACAGGACACCAGTCTCTTGTGTGCGTTGTGTGACACCAAACGCACCAGCTCCATTCGCCTCTCGATCTGTGCAGGAACATACCAAACATAATCCGGTGTCATAAAATGCGAACAAGCAAAACAGACATACAGATGCGAGTCATGCGATTTAAGACAGGATGAAGGGAACATGTCTAGCTGGGTAAAGATAGTTTGATCTTCCCCTGCACATGTTCCTGTTGGACAGAAACGACCCAGGTGGAGCTACAAATCAAAACACAGACGTTGCACCAGCAAACATCCATCCACAAGCCTTCCCTGCTGCTTTTGCTACTGGAAAATGATGGAGGGTGCAGGTGCTGTTTCACTATCTCTTGTTGCCATCTGTTCTGCGGTGTGCACTGTTACAACATGGGCCGCTGACAGGCACATGGACATCATGCGGAGCCGTAACACTGAATGATGGATTGTGGTCTTCACCGAAAACAGCAAAAGGGGTCTTTGCCTTGACATTTGAAGACTACACGGAGAGATTTTACCAAGAGGAACAAATAAATCTCTGACTACAGGCTTGATGGGTTACAGTAGTAAGTTATAGTAGTGTTTTTGCCTGTTTTCACTTAACTACAAACCATGTATACCTATTCTATGTAATGCAGGCCATTTCCTAGAGTGCTGAACAATATTTTTTAAACTCTATCCAGCTGGTGATCCATATTTATTCCAGTATTTTGTGAAAATAAACCTGCAGAGACTTGAAACGTACCTGACATCCAATTTTATAAGAAAAAGTCCTATTACCCTCTTATTATAAGTCAGTGAAGACATTAACCCATAAAGACCCAAACAGCCACTGTCGACGTAAACCATCTACTATTGTAAACTGTTTAATACCTGTTGATCCACTAATCCTATCAATACATGTAAAATAATTGATGTTAAATACAGTTTATCATCTTTTCATGGTCATCAGATATGACCCATTTGGATGTTCAGAGGCTCCGTAGTGAACATGGAAACACTCATCTTCTACAACACTGATTCACCAGTAAAACCCATGGAGTTGGATCAATGACAGTGGATGAACACACGAGGATTATATTCAGTTAATGATAGATTTGGCTGAAAAAGTCACTTTTTTGTCAGTTTTCTGTGTTTTTGATTTTAAAAAAAACTGTCAACTTTAATCTGAGCTTTTATGAACATCTACATAATCAGTAAATTAAATATAGGAAAATACGTGATGTTCACTGAAAAAACACGAAATACAGAGGCTAATGTCATGTTAAATGGTGATAAATCACTTAGGAAAAGTTAAATACAGAGAAAAATAATATTTTGGAATGGCCATAAAAGTAGCACTGGGTCTTTATGGGTTAAAACATCAGAAATATTCATACTTAACTGCTGAAAATTATTCCTAAAAAATAAGAAAATATTTATACTTTGGAAAGGATTGTTTTACAGTTTATTTTGCATTTCAGTTTATGCATTTGAGGCATCCAAATATCAGATGTCATGGTGTCCTTAAATACATCTCAGGTGAATATTGTATAGCCATGTGACAGCACAATATAGTACCATAATATGACAAAAACAAAATAAGTATATATACTTTCCTGTCTCAGGTTGATGTATTTACCAAAGTTAACTAAACTAAAGCCTAAAAGACCTTTGTTTGGTACCTTTAACCAAAAAATTTTTTATAGAAGCTATATTTAGAGCATCATAAATCTAAACCACAGATTTACTGGGATGTTTTTTTTCACTGAAGCTAAAGAAAGGGATCATAAGAATAGCGTACACACTGATTTTTTTCACCCGTCATCTAAGTATCCACTTCCTCTTCCTGTTTGAGTGTAAACATCCATCTGTGTCACTACTACTCCCTACTGCTCTGTGAATCTTACTCCACTTCTTCCTTTACTTTAACGCTCTCAAAGCTGCTGCGATTTTACAGCACATAAGTCCCCCCCCCCCCCCAATTTCTTGCAGCTGTTGCTTCGTGCCAGACCACAACTGGAATCAGCTTCCTAGCCAGGATCCCATTGATTCGCTCACCATTCAGCTGATCCCTAGCTCTGATTAATGCATGGAAGTCTAGCTCTCTCTGGTGACGGCTCGATTGGATCCAGACGTACGATATTTAGTGCCAAGAAGGAAAGAAAGAGGCCCAAGTGCTGCAGTGTGGGCGGTACAATGGACTGGATATACTGGGTGATCCCATTGTGTCTGTCGACGGAAAGTCTGTCTATACTAAAAGAAACAGAATTAAATGCATCTACACTGAGCTGCACTGATTTTTATGCACTTGACATTTGAGTTGCTTTAATGATTACATATGTGACAAATGGGCTTCATTAACCTGTATTGATATCATGTTGTAGACTGGATATGGCACTAAAATCCCTCTGCAATGCTCTTTTAACATAATGGTCCATAAAAATGATGTCTTGTGATCTTTAACCTTCAATTAGCCCGGTTTACGTTTTAAGCAGGAGCATTCAATATGGGCTCAGAAGACGAGTTGTGGCCTCAGGGAGTAGCTCAATTAGGGAAACAGACTCTCGCACAACTCTTTGGGTTTTAGAGGAAGAAAAAAAAAAAAGAAGCAGGAAAACTCCCTGATCATAGGCGCAGACAAGCACACGCTTAGACGATTAACAGAACAGAGACAATCCCTTCTGCCCACTGCTGCAGTTTAGAAGCCGTTCAAAGGTTTACAGGCCGGTTACTGCCATCTTTTTTTCCAGACAGCAATGAAAACAATGAACAGAGCAAGCTGGCGACCTCTGACCTGCCAGTGCAGAAAATGTGGAACGCCGAGTGAGTCACAGAGGAAAAGCTCTGGCTCGCTGGATAGCAGGTTAACCAGCAGCATAACAGGCTGACAGATTACCAGCTGGCCCAGTGAGTGGTTTGTTGATGACAGAGCCGAATATAACGGTCCCTATAGTCCCATTTGCTCAACGGGTTCAACCAGTATTCTCACCAATGGAGGGTTATCTGACAGATGCTTGCATATTATACACTATCAGGTACAAGGATTCACTAAAGCCCATTGTGTAGCCTCGGCTGTATTCAAATACCAACATGAAACCAGTTCCAGCCTGACTCTCTCCAGTCTGAGGCCAAACAGGCAGCAATACAATCCAGTCTGACAGCCTCCCCAACTCTCCCACTGAGGCAGGACATGTCCAAACAAGATAAATACCTTAGCCAATGTAAAAGATGATGGAAAAATGGAAAAGAAAGCTACGACGATACCACAAAAATCACAGCGTCAAATTTCAAGTTCAGCAGAAAAGGGGCTGTGGAGTGTGTGAGGAGGGGGAGTCGGGACAAATGGAGGGAAAAAAAATATTCTCTCTGTGCTCATGTTCGGAAAGAAGCAAAAAGTTTTTAAAGAAGAATTAAAATGGCAGTGCTGACTGTAACAGATATAAAGAAATAAAATAAAATATAATCGAATCTCTGAAAGCTGATTGGGTGCAGTGTGTTTCCTCCTACACTAAACAACTTCTCAGAACCTGACAGGCAACTTAGAGCTTAAATGATTATACTTTTAGACATCCGATCACTTCTACCATGTTGATTGCCTGACAATCACATTCCTCACAGAGAAGTGGAGCTAAAGGAATGTCTAACGCAGCACAAAACGTCTGCGTTTAGGACAAGGACCAAAGACGAGAGAGAGAGCATTCTCTGATAGGGTTGGGTCAGTTTGTCCTCTGTGCTTTTGACAATATAAAACAACACAAATTTAACTAAATGTCATGTTTTAAAAGTCTAGACAGTTTTGACTTCTTGTTTTCATTATAGCAAAACAGCTGTATTCATGTATTTGTCCACATTTAATAACCAAATGCGCTCACAAACACGTGTTTGCGTTCTACATTACTGTGTGCTCAAACCTCATGGGGTTCATAGTTCACTGCTGCCCGTCATAAACCTTCAAGCCTTCATGATTAAAAGGAGTAACAGGCTTTTCCTTTCACTCTTCACCTTTCCTTTCCTTCCACAAATGTTCCTTTCTTCTGTAAACTTGCCATTTTTCTCTGTGTCATTTTTGTATAAACTGGAAGTGACCTCACATTTTCATTGGCAGGAAAATTCCCCCAACTCTCAACATACACACCCAGGCCCTCAAACAAACAAACAAATGCAGACAAATAATGCACCACATACATCCTGTGTGATTTTAAGATAACACAACATTGCCAAGGGTTTGCATCGAGTGGAAAACCATGAGGCACTTTTGCTTTAGCGCCAAACCCCTGAGCTGGTGAGGCGTAACTGAATAAAAGACTGCAAAGTAAAGTTTTAATACCAACGGTTTCACTCCAAGTCTGCAGATGGACTTGGCATCAACAAGGCATGATGGCTTTAACAGAGACTCATGGGAAACTTGTAAGTTGTGCGATTACTTCCGTATTTCAGTGTCCCAGAAAACAACTTTGGAAAAAAAAGAGATACAGGAGATTAAAAGAAGGAGGTGTTACAGTAAACAGCATGTAACACCTTTCATAAGAGATAAATAATGAACCAAACATTCTTTCCAACTTCAGCTGAAAGAGCTCCACAATATAATCAGACCATAGATTACACAGCAGAAGTCTTTATTGAACGCACTGAATTTTTTTTTTTTTGAATTTCAGGATTACAGAGGGAGATTAATTTTCTTATGACTTTTTAAATGATATAATGCAAGTCTAATGCTGTAAAAACAATATCTGCTTTATAAACTCATTATTAACGCAAAAGGTCAGTGATGCAAACAGTTTTCTTGGATGAATGAATGAATGAATTAAAGCTGCATATATACAGAGCATAGATTACTTCACAAACCTTTTTCTCATCTTTCTAATAAACGAATAAGCTGAAGCCATAGACTTATTTTTGCTAATCTTATTTTTTATCCCTTGAATTACCCAGAATACCGACAATGCAAAAGAAATATACATACATAAATAAGTTAAAATTCCTTTAGATATAGTAATTGTGCATGTATTTCTCCAGCCATATATGAGATATAGTTTTAGGTGAAAAAAATGACTATATTCTTCTTTTGTTTTTAATATTCTGATTGAATCATTTAGGCGCATAAGTACTAATGCTAATGCTAGATGCTGTGTACGTTAGAATGGGTAAAATGCAGACACAAATTTTCCTACAGCAGTAATAAAACTGATTTAACCATAACTTTATTCACACTATAATGCATATTGTTATATTTTATAGTAGTAAATGTTGTTCTACAACACAGGTGTCAAACATGCGGCCTGGGGGCCAAATCTGGCCCGCCAAAGGGTCCAATCTTGCCCATGGGATGGATTTGTGAAATGCAAAAATTACACAAAAATATTAACAATTCTTTTGGTTCAGTTTCCACATTCAGACCAATTCAATCTCAAGCGGGCAGGACCAGTAAAATACTATCATCATGACATATAAATAACAACAACTCCAAATGTTTCTCTTTGTTTTAGTGTAAATACATGAAAAATTTACATTTACAAAGTAAAATTTTGCAAAAAATGTGAATAACCTGAACAAATATGAACAACCTGAAATGTCTTGAGAGAAGTACAATTTTAACAAGATTCTGCCTGTTACTAAATGTTTTGTGTATTTTTAGATCCACTATGATCTGTAAGTTATAATGTACATGTGTAAATGATAAACTGATGCTTAATATTGTTAAAATTACACTTATTTTTTCAGTTTGTTCATGTTATTCACATCTTTTGAAAGGATAGTTTGTAGATGTAAACCTTTTCATAATGTAAATTTACTTTTTTTCACTCTAAAACATAGAGAAAAGTTTGGAGTTGACATTATTTCTATATTAATATGTTATTATTTTACTGGTTCGGCCCACTTCAGATCAAATTTAGCTGAATGTGGCCCTTGAACTAAAATGAATTTGACACCCGTGTTCTACAATATATCGGCGCACACCAGACCATGACAGATGATGTATATGCACGTAAATATCAATAAATGTCATATTCACCTGTAGGAGGTCATCACTCAGCACCTCAGTTTTCTCAGCCCTGTTGAGAAAAAAACACATCAGATGTACCTCAGAAACACACTTTAAATGTACGAAGATTAGACAAACACATGTACACAACACAAAAAACATAATGTACACAACAGCAACACAAACTGCTTGCTTATGGATACACACGGAATCATTTCTAAGTATGCTGTATCACTGCTTATCTTGTAAACAGGCCCTGAAATACATGTCATGTTGCTCCGTTCTTACAGATCAAACAGATGAGTTTTATTTTAGCTAAACAAGACCTAACTTGCTGTACAAACGGACTGACAGTCAGGTTGCAAATCTGCAGTGTGATTTGTGCCTGCAACCATGTTACACAGTGTGCAATGTGTCTAAAATCCTCACTGATATAAGAATCACATGATGTACTTTGACAAAGTGAAGTGTGTCATCAGTCATTATGAATTACTGGGAATCACTTGTGTCGTCTTTAAAAAACACACAGCATGAGCCTGACACCATTTGTGCCTGTGGCTGTTTTCCATGATGGACCTGTCAGATTCCTCCACCCTATCCCAACACCACTTCCTGTTGTGTCATCGGCACCTTGTTTGTTATGGCAACAACGGAAGGTGTGTGAAATAGGGTGGGAACCGCTGAGTGGATCGCTGTTGTCTGAAACACACTGCACATTGTAGCGGAGTCTGTGGAAAATTGGATAGCGACTTCATGCCAAAACCTCTAGGAAATGTTGACCCAACGCCAAAATTTTCCCCACATCATTGGAAATAAGTCACAGCCTCTGTCTTTTTTATCCATTTCAACGCCTATTGTTTATAACCAGACAAAATTTTGCTAAGATACTGAACCCAACAAGCGAGGTCATCAGTTATCCTATCAGTATAACAAAAAACCCCAGCCACAGCCTAATGTGCAGACGTATTAAATCCACATACTCAAATCCCTGAAGACTCTTCCCCCTGCACCACACTATAGATCGAAATCTCACAGGGATCAATTAACCCTCTCCCACACAAGCAGTATTACCTAAGACTGTTGTAAGACTCAGAAATAAGATCTTTGCCTGTTACACCCTCACATAAAGGCTGACCTCACTAATGCCTGGAATATCATCGCCATTAAGCAAAAACCGCCTTTGGCTACATTCAAAATCCCACCATAAGGAGACATCTTGATCAAGTTTGAGATCTTTTGGATGAGATTTCTTGTGCTAACACAACTAACAACTTTAGACGCTGCCTTAAAACTGGAGCAACAGATGTTTGTGTTGGAAAAAAATGGGAATAATGATTAAAATTTGCATAAAACAGTGGCAAGATGAATCATGTGGTATCGATACAGATCATGATATGTAAACGCACAAAAACGCCACTGCTCGTCACTTTCTCAGTTTAACAAAGACTATATGTGATGGTATGAGATACGATCTGCAGTCAGAATACCTACACACTGACCACCGTGATCGCATTACACATCGGGCTCGTCTCCGAAGGAAAAAGCTACAAGCGCAATTTTTAGATTCCTATCAATATTGAATTAGCATTGATTTGACTGGAGTACAGCTTGGCTCCGGACAGCAGCTCTAGGTCTAAGAATAGACTCAGACTGTACCAGAACTCAGGCCCTGAAAGAATAGATGGAGCAAAACAAAGCAAAACAACAAAAGCACATGAATCATCTACGGCAGCATTGTAGCACATAGTGTATTATGTAAATTAAGTTTTTATTATACCACAAGGCAGACAGTCAACATGCAGACCAACAGTATGAGAAAAATAATGTTCTTCTGCTGAGGTTTTAGGGATGAACTGATGTGTTTTTTTCCAATACTGACCGATACTGATACTGATGATTAATAAACAAAGAGATTAATAAGCAAAAACTGGGACAAGAGATGTACCGACCAATACTAATACCTATGTCTAAATAAAATATTTGGCCTATAGTTAGTGTTATTTTCCATACATTAATTTTGTTTTCCCCTTTTTGTGCCCTATGAAGAAGGAAATATTCATTATAAAAAATATCTAAACTATTTTGTATTTTTGTGGCCCCATCACAATATATTTGAATGAACAAAAATGTAATATTAAATGTTTTATGAAACAACCATGAAAATACAGGACAATAGCTACATATTAGCCAATGATGAAACATTATTTTATTTGAACTCGTTTGCACTAAACATAAAATGTTGTGTGTTTCTGTGTTGGGAGTTAATTTAAATGAACATCATATGTATTTTTACTTTTAAGTTAATGAAATTAATTCACTTTATCTCTAACAAAAATAATTTCTTAAACAACGCTGACTGTCAAATCAAACATGGGAACACTATTCAGTAGTACTTGAGTTCATAATGAAAAATTAGATACTGTTAAATGAATAAATGTCCTTTTCTCATTTTGGTGTTGTTGTGAAGTAGCCTGTAATTATTCTTTATTAAGATTGAACTTTTATTACATGTAACTACATACTGTAATTTTTTAACTTGAGTTGAAAGTTGTTTTCATGCTTTTCTCCTGTCACACATGGCATATAGTTTTAGGAAAGACAGAGTGTTTTTTAATCAAGTTTTATCTTCAGTTCATGTAGCCAGAAAATAATTGAATAAAATAGTCAATGACATTAAAATACAAAACAAAAAACACCACTTTATGCTATACTGACACACTATATATCACCCCCCGCTCTACTGTAGTCCATCACTTACTATACTATGCATATAATCATCATGTTGTATAAGGGTAAATATTCTTCTATAATATATCATTGCTGAAGTCAATTATGTCAGCTGATGTATATGTAACTACATATTGTATTAATTCATCTGTTATGTATGGAAGTGTGTTTGTTGTTGTAACTTATGCTGATCTCTTGGCCAAGTTTAATCACGATTGTACTTGATTAAATAAAGGACATAATACAAAAAATAATTATTTTAATATCAGGTAAAAAAAAAATGCGGAAAAAAATGGGAATACCACAAATAATGATATACTGCTTGTTTCCCTGCCATGTTTAGGTCCCAGTTCTAAATTCTGTTAAAAGGTTGTGGGTAAGCTTGTCTCAGTGCTTCACACGTTTTCACAGCACCAGCTAAGTCCTGCTAAGTCATACCAATCTGCAACAACATGTAAATTAATCTGCCTTCCTCTTATTAATCGCATGCAAAAATCAAACTGGCTTCCTCTTTTTAAAACCAGACCACTGGGGCTGCGTGACGTCCACAGCCCCTGCCCTGTCAACCCCGTCCCTGTCAACAATCATGGAAATGCTTACTCCACAAAACCTCTGAGCCTGGCCCTTCCTGCACCAAACAGGGAACCACATCATTACAAACTGTCATGAGAGGACAAATTGAGTGGTTTGTGAAAAAGATAAAGTCAGTCTGTGTTCCAGTGTTTCTCCTTTTAACTCATTTTGTTGGCAGGATAGTGATGGATGTGCATGTTTTTATGATGTATACTTGTTTTTCTGATATTAAAGTTAAATCAGAGTTGTGACTCCACAGTGGGTGTGTGCACGCAGACACATCTAACCTGCCACTCTGCTCAGTTCAGTTTTACTGCTGTTACACAACATATAGAGGAACGTATGCGAGGAATTCAAAGCCACTGCCTGAAGCTTAATGGGTAGAAAGTCATTCTAAGGAAACATTAAGAAAACATCATCTGCAGAGACCCTTAATGCTGTTATATTCACAGACATCATCTCAGTGGTGGCTCCAGGCAGAATGGAAACCCCTGTAGGGATGAAGATGAAGGAAGAGGAAGAGGAAATGACAGGATGCGTGATCATCTATGACTTGGGCTGATGTAAACTAACCGCCAGTATCTAAACATATCTGAACACGTGTGGCTACATGCACATTCTGGTGTAAAACCAAAGACATTTGCAGCATCATCATGTACATAGAGCTGCAAATACCAGTCTACTAACCAAGTACGTGACAGGAAATTCACCAGCAAAGAGTTTAATTATGCTTTTACTGATGTTTTCAAGCATATCATGGCTCCAAATGTGACATCTGTAGATCATTTTGGTTGAATATTGTGAGTGGGCATCTGATGTTGTGACCTTAGACCAGAGGTAGGCAACCTGTGGCTCCGGGGCCACATATGGCTCTTGGGCCCTTTTCTAGTGGCTCAATGTGGCTATGTCAAAAAGCAAAAGGAAATGAATGACAGTTTTTTTTTATTTAATTTTTTTATATTTATTTATTTATTTATTTACACATTTTGCTATTATTGTCACAACCATAAAGAGATTCTAACATTATGCAGTTGTAAAAATGTAGACTACACTCCAAATCAATTTTTAAAAAAATAGCAGTAGTAGAAGTAAAAGTTACTTTTTAATTTTAAGATACTGAAGGTATTCGTGTGTATTCTTCACTGCAAAGAAAGTCTTCACATACTAGTTGATTTTTGAATGAAAATAGTGACAAATATCACCGTTTTCTTTGTTTTATAATTTCTTTGTGGTTCTGTAAATGCAGTGAAACTTTGATTTATTCTCTACATATTCTGTACAAACTAATCCCAAACAGCTTCTTAAACAGTTACCACTTTGATGAAAGATATAAGGGTATCTTTTGGCTCCAGACAGTTTCAATTTCCTATTTCTGTCCTAAAATGGCTCTTTAGATTGCATAGGTTGCTGACCCATGCCTTAGACTATCGTAACTTTAGTTTTCTACAAGAAATTACTCACAGAGGGAACAAATATTATTTGGGAATGAAAATAACTGTCGGTTACAGCACAGTCATAGATAGTTTTGTCACAGCCTGAATAAGAAGTGACAACGTTAAGGACCTGAGTTAGTTAATAAATATAGTAATCCACAATGACTTATGGATTTAGTTTTCAAGTGAAAATATAAAACATTTCAATCTTACACATTTGTAAATGTCTTGGTGATACATTTTGGGTGTTTTGTCACATTTACGCCTGATCAGTAAAATATGGAAACAAGTAGTTTTCATTCAAAGGAAAAACAAAGACACTAGTTGGAAATGGATCTTTGGATACAGCCTGAATGAAAAATGGTAACATTAAGAGGTTCCATTAGTCAGTAGAATAGTCATCAGCAATGACTTTAGTTATGAGTTAAACATTTAAGTAAGATTTCCAGCAAGAATAAATAACATTCCATGATTCTACATTCACAAATGTGACAAATGGAGACTGTCTTTATCATATATTTTACCAAGCTGAATATTTGGGGTGTTTTCTCCCATCTGATGTCACCTGGGTCTCTACAATATTGTCCCTGGTAGCTTTTATTCAATAAAACACTTTAGAGATTGGGTGGAAATGACGATCACTGCTAGGTATAGCTCTGTAAAGTCAGGATACGAAGTTTACTCTCAGCCTGAGTGAAAAGTGGCAACATTACAGGGGTCCAAAGCTGGGAGGGCACATTTTTAGGAGGAAAAACAAAGAGTTGGGGGGTGGAGGTGGAGGTGTGTGTGTGTGTGTGTGGGGGGGGGGGGGGGGGGGGGGTCTGCACCACATCTGGAACTCCTTACATACTCATACTACTTATATTAGCTGCTGCCAGTGAATAGGAAGGTTTCTGCTATACTAAGTGTCACTTTTCTCTCCTAAACTTTATGGACATCCAGGTATTTTATTTATTCTAGAAAATGTAGCCAAGCCCTGCTGACCACGCCCACAGAAAAAACCACAGATCACGCTGCGCTCTGTATTGACAAATCATTAAAAAAAATATAAAGAAAACATGACATGAACTTATAATAATACCTGTTGTTAAACAAATACCCACCTTCCTACGGTCTGGTTGGCAAGTTGCCTCATGCGGTTAAATTGTTTCTTCATATTTTTGTTCCTTTTTGGTGTCTCCTACTTGTGCGTAAAAGTTAGCGGCACCTCCAAACGCAGTCGTTCATCCACCGTGGACCCAAAAGTTGCGTTACGTCGCAGCCATTGTGGAAGAGAAAAGCTGAGCTCCGATGACTTCTGTTCACTGTAACTCTGTGGTTTTCTGCCTTCAACCCGGTGACACTGACCGTCGAGCTCAGATTCCACAAGAAAAGCACCAGAGTCACTTAAAGCCCCTCCACGCAGGCTTCTGGAGCCCCATGTCCACCAAATACACGTCCCACTGAACTGGTGTGGGTTCAACCAGTGTGGTAGGAAGAAGGAAGTGCATTTACTTCCCTACTGTAGAGCTGCATGGCCCAGTGGTGACATGTGATACCTCAGCAGGAGAAAAAAAAAAAAAAAAAAAAAATCTTGACTCAACCATTGGTCTGTCACTGCTGTCAAGACACACTCATACACTACGATTTAGTCACAAAAAAAAAAAAAAAAAAAAAAAAAAAAAAAAATCATATAAATCTTTAAAATAAAGAACTGGACAAAAAATAGAAACGTGTGTTTTAGTTACAGAAGGAAATGTTCTAAGTAAAAAAAAAAAAAAAAAAAAAAAAAAAAAATCACATAAATCTTTAAAATACAGAACTGGACAAAAAAAAAAAATAGAAACGTGTTTTTTAGTGACAGAAGGAAATGTTCTAAGTCAAAAAAAAAAAAAAAAAAAAAAATCATATAAATCTTTAAAATACAGAACTGGACAAAAAATAGAAACGTGTTTTTTAGTTACGGAAGGAAATGTTCTAAGTCAAAAAAAAAAAAAAAAAAAATAAAAATCATATAAATCTTTAAAATAAAGAACTGGACAAAAAAATAGAAACGTGTGTTTTAGTTACAGAAGGAAATGTTCTAAGTAAAAAAAAAAAAACAACAAAAAATCACATAAATCTTTAAAATGCAGAACTGGACAAAAAATAGAAACGTGTTTTTTAGTTACAGAAGGAAATGTTCTAAGTACAAAAAAAAAAATAATAATAATAAATCTTGACTCAACCATTGGTCTATCACTGCTGTCAAGACACACTCATACACTACGATTTAGTCACAAAAAAAAAAAAAAAAAAAGTCATCATCACATAAATCTTTAAAATACAGAACTGGACAAAAACATGGAAACGTGTTTTTTAGTTACAGAAGGAAATGTTCTAAGTAATAATAATAATAATAATAATAATAATAATAATAATAATAATAATAATAATAATAATAATAATAAAAGAGTTCAACTACTACCAGCAAATGCCAAAAATGACAACAACCCTTCAAATGTACTGAACTCTCTAATCACTGATCCAGAATCAGTACAGGCTGCTTCCGAATTAACTAATTGCATACAGGTGTGGGATCCCCGGACCGATTGGAGATCAGTTCGTCATTAAACATGAGCACATATGGTTCTGTAATTGTAAGTAGTCTTCTGCCCCCTTGTGGCAGCTTTCTATTATGACATGGACATTTTAAAACAACCAATGTGTGTTTGTTGTAATGATTTTAGTTTGGAGCAGTGAGATCATCATTTTCACCTCTGTTTTTTTTTTTTTTTTCTTCTTCCAGTTCCATAAGGCTCAGTTCAGATTCAGTGTCAGATTCAGAAAACTTTATTTGTTCCATACGGGGAATTCATTTTGCAGCTTACCACAGACATCAGCCCACATTCAAAGTGCAATGTGACAAACATAAATCAGTGTACAAATGGCGCCTACAAATAAATGCATTAAATAATCAACCATAAATAATCAATAAATATCAATGCAGGCTAAAAGACTAAAAGACACTGTTGGTTCTGCTAACATAAAAAAAAAATCTTGTAAAATGACTAAAATGACTGCTGCCAGTTTTCATGGAATAAGGGTTATTTTAGAGTATTGAATCAAATTAAATAGACACGCATTGTATTTGAGTTTAGAAAAAAAAATCTTTCTTTTTTTCTTTTATTTTTAACACTTTTTTAAACACTATTAACCCTCCCCTGAACTAAAGGAACATGAATAATGTTCTACACAAGTCTTGATTTTATTGTGAATTGTTCTTCAGGGGTCACGATTTCCATGAAAATATCCAAATAGATAAAATATAGAGAATATGGAGTTGAATGAAAGTGACTCTCCCACAATTACCACAGTATGACTTAATTAATCTCACTTCCTGTCAAATGCTAGTTAGAGCCAAACTACAGTAGGTGTATCATAGATTTGCTGTGTTTCTTGTTGGGCTCAGGCTGTGTGTGATGAAGTGCAATATCGTCGCAATATTTTGAGAACAGCTGGAAAAATCCTGACGCAAATCTGCTCATTACTAGTCCACATTTTCCAAATGGTACATACATCTGTGGCAGTGTTTCCCATTAATCATCTCTAATCAGCCTAGTTTCTTCTGTTGAGATTTTATAATGAACCAGTGACAGCAAATCGACAAGTTACCCAAACTCTGCACATTACACTTGGTGAACCAAACAACACATATAGACTTCAACAAACATTTTTACGATGTTGAAAGACACCAAGTGATGAAATGATTCAGATAAAACATCAAATGATGTAACTATTTGTACCATTTGGCATTTCAGTCAAATACATGAGCACATGACCTTAGTTAATATTAACTTGTTTTTTGGGGCCACATCATTTGAAATTTAAACCAAAACATACCTGACCACACCAGAAAAATGTCAAAAGGTCTCAAATTTAGTTGCCAATTTTTGCAAGCACATAGTTCTGCAGGGTGATAATTTTCTGAAACGTGATTTTTACGCAAGGATGAGCTAATTATCTAAACACATGATCTACCAATCTGCTGATGATGTAGCTTTTATAATAAAGATAGTGACGTTAAAGTAATAATAACACAATTTTCATTCAATTGAAACTGGACATTTATCTGATGATGACAGTGTTTACCGGCAGAGATATTAAAAAAAAAAAGAAAAAAAAAGAAAAGAAAGGTTGTGATTTCTTTTATCTGAGGGCCGTGGAGGGGGATTTAGTGTGTGTTCTGATTTTTTACCCTTAGAAACATTCAAACCCCTGAGTCTTTCAGTAACAAACAGTAAAAACTGAACTATAATCAGTCATCCTTGTTCCTGTTTTCCTGCTGACACTTGCTGTCACATCTGTGGTTTTCATTTCAGAGGTGATGAAGGTGACCTGACCTGATTGGAGATTTACTGAGGTGTTTTACCCGCTGGATAGATATGATCATCAGTTAATCCACATATTTAGGAACAATATCACTAGAAAACCTCCTTGTCATCAAAAGTGTCCCAGTCCTTTGACAGGTGTTTTCCCTCCTGTGGGATTCACATGCTGCATATACAGTCACAGAAAAAATTATTAGACCATCAAAAGTCATCAAAAATAATGGTTACGCAATCAAGTACTAACTCCTGTGTGTATCATGTGACTAAAACAGATCGAAAAGAAAACATGGAATGTCTAAAAGCACTGTTTTTGTCAGTACAATGCCATAGATATTGATGTAAGAACTGATGTGATTTTGGTTATTATCAAGAAAACCATGGAAAGTGGCTAGATATCAGCTCTTAAATTACACTCTTATGAGCTATTTTTGTCGTTATCATTATATTTTTCCAAACAAATGTACCTTTAGTTGTACCAGGCATTAAAATGAACAAGAAATTGAAGAAAACAAGGGTGGTCTCATAATTTTTTCCACGACTAGATGGGAGGAGTCTCAGTGTGTCCACATTTTCTGACTACATTCTACTGTGGTCCTGTAACACATCTTCCAAAGTCATGTATTTGTACAAACGGCTCTTGCAAACTTCAGACGGTTTACCTGTTGTAGTCGCATATTAAGTTTGTGGACGAGTCTCCAAACTTTATGGGTGGAGTCCTTGTCCACTGTAAAAAGATTGTTGATATCGATCTGTTTCCATCAGGTTATATGGCAGGCTCTGCACGGCCTCATATCCACACCTAATGTTATGCAAATGGTGACCCAGGTACAAAAAAGCCACTGTGCACTCGAGAACCCATCTATCTATGGATTCACACAGAAGGAGGCACAAAATGACCAACAGAGCCTCATAATCAAGGGCCTGTATTATAGCACTAAAACACATTTTGGAAACCCTGGTGGTAAAGGGCGGCTGTGGCTCAGGTGGTAGAGCAGGTCGTCCAATAACTGAAGGGTTGGCAGTTTGAATCCTGCTATGTCCAAGTCAGTCTGTTGTGTCCTTGGGCAAGACACTTCACCCTCCTTGCCTCCAGTGCCACCCACACTGGTGTATGAATGTTTGGTGGTGGTTGGAGGGGCCGTAGGCGGAAATTGGCAGCCATGCTTCTGTCAGCCTGTCCCAGGGCAGCTGTGGCTACAGATGTAGTTTACCACCACCAGAGTGTGAATGTGAGAGCGAATGAATAATGGGTTAATAATGTAAAGCGCTTTGGGTGTCTAGAAAAGCACTATATAAATCCAGTCCATTATTATCATTATTATTATTATTATTATTATTATTATTATTATTATTATTATAAAGCCAAACCGGTCAGTTTGACTCTAAATGGCTGCAGATGATGGTCCACCAACACAACATGCTCTGGTTTGAATCATGGATAGACAAAACTAGTGTTTCTCAAAGTGTTTGGAGCCACCATTAACCACTATGTGATGAGTTGAATCTCAGTGGCAGTGACTTACGAGGGCTGCTCAATAAGTTCATGGCCTCACCCAGAAATACTGGTTGTTATAATAGAGGATGTTACATTCTTTCGTGATGGGATAGTGATGCTTGAACATCGATGGACCAAGTGCATTGCTGTAAATGGAGATTATGTTGAAAAATAAAATATAAATTATCAGTCTGTGTTGTTCTGTTCTGGGTGAGGCCATGAATTTATTGAACGGCCCTCGTAGGTGTTCTTTACTTCATAAAGTTATGGAGGCTTTTGTTCAGCATTTCTTAGACAGTCATGAGACAGTGATGACCTTTGAACTGAAAAGAGTTATGAAACTCAGCCAAGCTGCTGTTGTTCATATCACAAAAACACAGTTGTTTTTAGAACTGATTCATTTCTCATTTTTAGCAGCTCAAGATGAGTGTTTTTTGAAAACTTGTATGAGTATATATGAGTGTAGATGTATAAACGTAGGTGTATATGTGTATGGATACATATATTGTATATGTATATGTACATATATGCATGTGTGTGTGTGTGTATGTTTATGTTTATGTGTATGCGTGTGTATGTTTATGTGTGTATGTGTATGCATATATTCATTATGATGTGTGTTTTTTTTTGTTTTTTTTTGTTTTTTCACATGCTTTAAATAAATGATCCATCAGTGAATTACAGAATTGGACTAGTCAGCGTCCTGTCTCAGAGCTTCATTCTCCCTCTACATCTAGTAGAAAACAGAAGGCAGCTCTGACTCAATTTCAACCACTTCCAAGGTGCAAAGGGAAAGAAAAACACTTACTGCAGGTCAAGAACTCCAGCAGCACAGGACAACTTTATTAGAGACTGATAAATGCCTTTCACTAGGGTTATCAGAAAGTGCACCACAAGCTGCTCATAAACCATTATCTGAAGAATGAAAAATAACTCTTGGTACTTTACATTTGGCATCAGGAGGTGTTACTGGTAAAAATATCATACTTTTTTGTCAATTGAGGTGTTTTCTGGGTTGAAATATGTCTCAGTTAAATAAAAAAAAAACTCTGGGTTCTGTATGTTTATAAAGTGATCACTGTTAAGACTTAGCCTTGAACTGCAAAGAAGAGGACAATGCACTGCACTGATTATAATTAGCCTATACACATGAGATTTCTACACATAATAACGACTCTCCCTCTGTCCTGTCTCCTTTGTATTATTAGACTTGATAGTATGTATTTTAAAGGCATTCTTAAGGGACTCCAGTGCATCAGAATGGAAACTATATGAATCTAAGAAGTTTAAACTGTGCTCATTATGTGCGAGAAACTCTGTCACCTTTCCTCATTGCTGCTTAACCTGGTTTGTTGATGTTAATGAACAACTAGCAATATTGCCTCATCTGCAGTTTTTAAGCAGCTATGCAGAAAACAGCCTGGGGGAGAATATACTTTACACCTGCCTATGTTTTACCTGAGTTTCTGTCACTATTTGTGTCACTATTTTTGTGGTGATTTTCAAATGACCTCTTCTTTATATCTAAACTTTTTTCAGTAATTTGTTATCATTTATTAAAATTTTATCCTCTGCATTCTGCATTTACTGCAGAGTAAATGTGTGTTACATATCAGAACAGGGGAAAAAAAAAAAAAACAGAAAAAGGCAAATTATATAATTAACTGAACATAAAAATCACTTCCATTTACATGAGTTTTATTGGTGCATCAGTGTTGCAGAAAATGTTTGCATTCACTTGAGCCTCTGCACATCCAAACAGACACATTTGATCCCACTGAAAAGCTAAGAAAGTGCATTTTACCTGAATTATTAATGTGTTTAACGCATAAAGACCCAAATAAACACCAGTGACCAAAAGCATCTACTGATCTAAATTATTTAATAACTTCTGAACCACTAATCCTATCAATACATGTAAATAATTGGTGTAAAATGCTGTTTGTCATCTTTTCATGGTCATCAGATTTGACCCATTTGGATGTTGAGAGGCTCTGTAGTTGCCATGGAAACACTATCATCTTTTACAACATTGATTCACCAGTAAAACCCATGCAGTTGGATCGATGACAGTGGATGTACACACCTGGATTATGTTCAGTTAATGATATATTTTACTGAAAAGTCCCTTTTTCTCAAGTTTTCTCTGTTTTTGATGTGATAACCCTCAAACGTAATCTCAGCATGATGATTAAAGTACATGATTAAAAAAGTAAATTTAGCAAAATATCAGATTTTCACCAAAAAAATGCCAAATGGAGAGGATAATATTATGAAGAAATGGTGATAAATCACTTAAGAAAGGTTAAATAGTGAGAAAAATGTATTTGGGAATTGACACATAAGTAGCACTGGGTCTTTATGGGTTAAATAAGATTAGTGCTTCAAAAGATATTTAACATTTTGGATCAGTAGGTGGTTTTGGTCATAGTGGCTGTTTTAGTCTTTGAGGGTTAAAGTCAGTCTGTGAACCCTCATATCACTGATTTTTTTTTTGTTTTTTATTTTTTATTTTAATTTTTAGGTTTTTGTTGTTTTTTTGTATTTTATTTGTTATTTGTTATTTTTTCTTTTTTTTTTTTATTATTATTTTTTAATTAAACTTGCATTTATCCACTCATGCTTCATTCTGAGTGGCTACAGTCTGAACATCTGTTGAGCCAGTTAACTGTGTCTGGATACTGGTGCTCATTTTACATAATAAACATCACTGCAGCTTTATTCTCATACTCTTTCAGCTGTTCTTGTTGTATTTTCAAGTTTCAGACAAAAAACAAACTCCGCATTAGAACAGTTTCAGATGCTAAGGTGTTGCAACAAAGTAGATTCTGACGACACTGTCTTGTCTTTGTCCTATGTTTTCCATGAGATGAGTGGTGTTTCTTTTAATGTGTTCATGTGGAAAATGATTAATAAGCCAAGTGAAATCTGCTGTATTAGATTAACTTCAGTAATGTTTGTTTTCTGAATTCTAAACAAGGCACAGACTTTGCTCTTGTATTTTTTTCCACCAGCAGTTTTACAGTAAGTTATTAGATTTGAAGTCACACTGAATTACAAGGTTTCTTTAAAATGACATCATTTAACTCTTTACCTTGAGCATATGTAGTTTGGATGGCTATAACTCTTTCACTGTTTGTGCAATTGGAGAAATTCTAATGGTTTCTGAAACCTGAGATGTGCTTTATTCATTCATTTATTTCTTTTGAGCAGAATAAAAAAAATTTAACATTTTTTGTGTACAAGGAACTAATATCCGAGCAAATGCATTAATAAACAAGGGTGAGCAAGACAAAATAGGAATTGCCATGTACGCTAGTAATAACAATATAAATTCAATATATACCGCACAAAAAGGAGTGGGAAGAAGAAAACTTATTAAATCCCACCCCCATCTCACATTCATACAACATAACGCTTTACTTTTGCTTCCTTAATCACATATGTTATAGGTTTTATTTGGTCATTACAGTAATCTCACTCACCCCTGTACTAGAAGCTGGAGAAGAAGCTGTTTTAGCAGAATTATAACATGCCGTAAATTGTAAATGACTGCTAGATTTTGAAAGTTCTAAGTGAAGACCCTGGTGCTAAAAGTACTGACGTCACCAAAAAAAGTTTGTTATATTTATAGGGTGGACTCAGCTAAACAAATACAGCATGTTTATATGCTCAACTTGAATTGTCCAAAAATGTGACTTCAGTACTTTTAGCACCAGGTTCTTCAAGTGCTCTGGAAAAATAGGCAAATGGACTCACTCACAGCATATTTTCTAACTTTTTTATATTCAAAACAAGAAAGAAAAGTTCAGACGGACTATTTTAGCTTTAGGGTTTAAATATATATTTTTACACTTGTTAAATTTCTCTCCTTAGCCATAATTGTTTCACTCAAATTTCTGAATAATTAATATCATCTTTTAGAGCTGTCTGTCCTGCCTTAACCCTACTATAACATCTAAAAACAGGCTTATATAAACAGAATGTACGATAATATTTCAATTATTTACAAGAAACTGGATGATTTTTAAACTGATATTGGCAGAGCTCATAATCTAGTCAGCAAATTCATGATTTTTTTTTTTTTTTTTTTTTTTACCTTAGCCAGTGGATTTGTGTGATGAGACGCCATGTGACCCACATTGTATCTAAGATAAATGAGGAAAAAAAGTGAGTAAGTGGAGCAGCTCTGCCACACTTTAACCCCACACACCAAAGTTCAGGTGCTTCACAGGCGTGCAGCTATTTGTGTGCACACTTCAGGACAGCACAGTCAGTGTCACACACTCAGCTCTTACAGACACCAGACATCACTGAAGACTCATGGCCGATGAGAAGATGGAGATGAATGAAGTGGGGACGTCCCTGGTGTCTTCAGAGCCTAAACCTCCTCCAGTCAAACCTCCTAACAAATATGAAAGGGTGTTCCAGCCCTGCCTGGCTGAGGTGGTGGGTACTGCGTTCTTTGTGTTCATCGGTTGTGTGTCCGTCATTGAGAACGTGGACAATGCAGGGAGGCTTCAGCCAGCGCTGGTTCACGGTCTGATGGTGGCCATCATGGTGGCCTGCATGGCTGAGATCAGGTGAGGATCATCATCAGTGGCTGAATACACTGCCAAAATCTAAATCTCACCAAATGTATTTTTCTTATTTCTAGTCAAAATATCTCATCACACTTTAAATAAGACATCATCACATAAAGAGTAACTTTTCAGTGAGATATAAGAACTTATTTTTAGACGATAGATCTTGAAAATCTTATTTCAAGAAATCTTACCAAGATAATTTTCACTTTTTCCATTCGCAGATTTTTTTTTTTTTTTTTTTTTTTTTTTTTTTCTTTGCTTATTTCAAGCAAAAACAATCTGCCAGTGGAACAAATGAAAATTATCTTGGTAAGATTTCTTGATATTAGATTTTCAAGATCTATTGTCTAAAAATAAGCTCTTATATGTCACTGAAAAGTTACTCTTTATGTGATTATGTCTTATTTTAAGTGTGATGAGATATTTTGACTAGAAATGACAAAAATACACTTGGCAAGATTTTGATTTTTGCAGTGTAATGAACTGTAAAGGCTGTATGTTTACATCACCCATCATTTTATACTCGTCACCGTAATGGGTTCTCTCTGACTTACTATATATTTTCTCCTGTTTAGTGGGAGGTTCATAAGTTATCAAACAGGTCACATTTTCCAGAAACAAGAGGGCTATTGCAGGAAGACATGAACACATTTGTCCTCATTTTTGTTCACATCTATGATTTGCTTTTATTTTGTTGATACCCATTAATTTCTTCAATGTTTGTCTTCAATTTTGCACTCATATGAAGATTACCAAAAAAAAAATCATTTTGTTCTCATTGTCTCTACAAATGGTTTAAAACATTAAAAACATATAAATATAATATACCAAACCAAATTTAGATTGCTAAAAGTTTTGATTATTTGTGGTTTGAGGGAGTGGGATTTCTCATTCGATACACAAAAGTTAAAGATTATTTAGGTTAAAGGTCTCAGGATTGTCAATTCCCTTATCTATTTTATTTATTTATTTATTTATTTTTAAATATAACCTAATTTTGCAAGAATGGTGCCACATACCCTCCATGCTTCAGTCTTTATCCTACTAGACTTTTAGACATGAAACCATCTGACTAATGAGTGATATATTGTAACAATGAAATGAAAGTTTGAAGGGTGGTTTAACACAGGAAATTGTATCCATCGCAGTGATTTTGTCTTCCTCTGTGCTTAAAGTGGCTCTCATTTTAATCCTCCGTTCACCCTGGCCATCTTCCTGTGTGGGGCGATGGAGATGCAGATGGTGATTCCATACCTTGCGTGTCAGCTCCTCGGAGGCGTCCTTGGAGCAGCAATGGCAAAGGTGACTCTGAATCACACTCTTATGTCATTAAAATAATCCAAAAGGTTTCCTCACGACTAAATGGTGGCTGCTTAATGCCAACAGCTGATGACTTCATCAGAGAAATATGCCAAGGCCAACGGGGCTGCGTTTGATGTGCTGGATTCCAACGCTCCCATCGGGGGAGCTCTGTTTGGAGAGATCGCCATGACCTGCCTGATCA
The DNA here is from genome assembly GCF_902148855.1 of Sphaeramia orbicularis. Taxonomy (NCBI): domain Eukaryota; kingdom Metazoa; phylum Chordata; class Actinopteri; order Kurtiformes; family Apogonidae; genus Sphaeramia; species Sphaeramia orbicularis. Next base: position 30,601,256 of record NC_043964.1, on the reverse strand, counting down.
CCATGGTGGTGCTGCTGGGGGCCATCAACCATAAGACCAGGAGCCCCATGGCACCGTTTCTGGTGGGCTGTACTGTCATCTGCAACATCCTGGCAGGGTGAGTAAGAGGAAGATAAGGGAAATTCACAGGAAAGGGGCTATTTTTGTAGTATTGCACTGATTTAGGAGGAAAGAAGATTTCATTTTATTTAAGAGGATTTCACATAAAATTACAGACTTTGTCAAAGTTAACTTACATGTTACATTGTATTAGATTTTCATAGTTATATATCACATACATTTACTAAATATAAGGAATTTCACGATAAAATATTCCTTTTTCTGCACCAAAGTTGACTGGATATGTTATTCCCTCTCCTGTTACTGCAGAACAAATCTACCTACGGGTACAAATAAAAATTACCTTGACTTTGTTTTTTTTGTTTTCCCAGCGGTGACGTATCTGGTACATGCCTCAACCCAGCCAGAGCCTTTGGTCCAGCCATAGTGAGCAACTACTGGACTAATCACTGGATCTACTGGGTGGGACCCATCGCAGGGGGTCTGGTGGCAGCTGCACTGGTCCGGTACGTGCGCTACAACACAATCGCTTTCTAACTCAAAAGAATCCTGGTTATCCTTTGCTTTGATTGTCATATATAACTCTTTTTTGCAGACTCATCCTTGGAGACAGGAAGATTCGACTCATTCTGAAATCATGAACATGAGCTTCAGAGATAAAATGTGGGGTGGAACTTAGAATATAACCTTGTTAGATGTATGTATATCATTGAACTTTCTTTACAGTATATAATAAAAAGCTGAATCCTTTTTACAAAACAAAAGGTTTGACATTTTGTTTTTGTGCTGGTTAACTGTGTAACTTGACCCTCATTTTCCAGGTAGATGATTACAAAAGTGGTTCTAGCATTAAATCTAAAATTATGCCAAGCTCACAGCGAATGTAAAATGAAGCACGTTTATTCAATAACTCCTCTCCTATTACAAGTAACATTAAAATGCACACATGGGCAATTATTAAACAGGGTTAACCCCCTAAGAAAGTAACATTTGTCTGTAGATGAGCAATGTTCCATTTGTAAAGTGTTATTTGCACCAAATAGAAATACTCATTCAAGTCAAGATAAAATGCTTCACTGAAGTCCTTGAGTATTTCAATGCAAAATAAAAGCTCAAATAGGTGTATGACAGGTGCATGAATGATGTAAATTAAATGCAAAAGTAGAAAATCTATGTAACTCATTACCTTTTGAACTAACAAAAACACTAAAAAGCTTTCTTTAAAACTCAATTACCTCTGCAGATTTTCAACCAGATGCTGCCTTACATTAAAAGCAACCTTTTCAAAATGAAACCAGCATCTCCTCTCCAGCTTTGTGTTGCGGGTTCCCCATCCCTAGTCTTTAGAACAGGACCACTGAAAGCCTGTTCAGCACTAGAGGGTATCATGCTGTTTCCATATTGTACCCCTGGGCCTCCCCACAGCAGTGGCCCACATGGGAAAGCGGGCCGGGCGGTGGGATAAACCAATTACCCCCCAGTCTGGGCGGACTCCTGCCGGTGCAGCATCCAGCAGCTTCGGGCTTGGCCCTCCTGGGTTCGTCCCCCATGAGGACCAGCTGGAGTTCCCACACATGTGAACTGTGTGGTCTCAAAAGCCAAAATAGAGGGGATAGATGCTGGCTGGATATTTGACATGGTGCCCCTCCTGGGACAATACCGAAGGAGGAGACTGCAGATTAGGGGTGAATTTCAGGCAGCATTCAACATCAAGATTTTTAATGGTTATTATTACATGTCATGTTTAGAATAGGCCCAAACTACATCTGTTTTCTTACAACTAGTATTTAGTGGTAACACTCAATTCTTGTACTTGAAAAAAAGTTTTAAAATAAATAAATAAATAAATAAATAAAAAGGGTTTTTTTTTTGGTTTACATGAAGTGAAAAAGTATTAGCATTAAAATATATTCAAGGTATCTGCAGGATCCTTATGCAGGAAATGCAGAATGGCCTGTTTCAGAGTACTAGAATTAGTGACACATTCAGTTGTTCATCTTTAATGTTGCAGCTTGAATTAAATTAACAAAACCTAATGCATTGAGCTTTGGTTTATATTTATAATCCTATGAATTTAAAAGTCAGTTAAGACACTTGTAATAAATGGAGTCAGACATTTCCCTCTGAGATGGAGTAGAATATGAAGCAAAACATGGGAATACTGTTGAAAATAGTGCCTCACACAAAAGAGCTTGAATAACTGTACTAATAATATTCCACCAATAGAAACTGATCTGTATTGTTATGTGATTAAATAGATGAAGGATTGCAATTTTGCAGGAAAAAAATACTGAGGTAAATTTAATAATGATTATGTAAATGGATACGAAGAAGAAATAAAGAAGTGAGAGCATGGACAGAATGACAAAAAGACGCAGGGTTGAATCCTGCTCGGGTTTCTCGGATTCATGAGCCCTGATGGTTTTGCGATGACAGCAGCTGTGACAATGGTCATTATTTCTGCTGGAGCCCTTGTCAGTGCAGGGCCATTGTGCGGACCCCATTCACCACACAGTCATTTACACTTTCATTGGCAGCTATTTAGTCCTCATAAAAAGTTCAACACACCAATTTGTGAGCCCTGCTCAGCCAAGGAGAAGTGTGGAAAAGCCTGGAAAAAAGCAATAGCTTTAAAAGTCAATTAATTGTTTTCTTCTGCTGGGAGGGGCCCAAGGGGAGGAGCTCTGAGCTTTGGGGCCTCACATCTGTCCATTCGTCTTCTTGAGCCGTGATGCCACACAATTCAAAAGAAGTCTGATGGGAGCTTTGGCCATCTAAGGAGATTTTGTATTTCATTTTATGGTAGGGCTATCCTATTATCATAAGAATCTGATTACAGGGGGAAAGATGGGCTGCAGAAGGGAAAGGGCCAAAATAAGCTTGTAGGACACTTCACTCTAAATCCTATTCTGCAGTATATGGTTGGGAATGGGGGCACAAGTTCATTTAAGGTATTAAGCCACAAGAAGAGCACATGGTCTTCAAGGGGCTGGTGGTTTTTGTGAACCGAAGCCCCTCATGAAATTTAGATTTTTATGTAGTGTTAATGAGCTCTGTTCACATCCAGATAAGTCAACCGTAACAATGAGATTCAGTGGCAGAATAAAAAAAAAAAGAGCTGAAATGAATTTAATTTTTATTGCACTGCTAAGATAAATCTATTAGGAATTTTACATTTATCTCAAATTAATTTAATACACACCACAGGTCACATATTTACATCTGTCTTTATTATAGGGCAGTCAAACATAAGCTCTTTAATCTGTTCAGTTTGAATAATGTTTCACACAGTGTAAAATAACAAGACAGACATGTTGATTTGTTGTAAACAAACTAATTGAACCTAAAACCATGAAAAACTAGCACAGAGGAATCAATACAAAAAATCTATTCCTTCAAGAAACAAAGAGTATCATTGAATATCTTTGGAATAAATGTCTTTACAAAGTTAATGGTCCCTCAGTGAATTCAAGACATGAAAAACTTTGCATTACAGGCTCTATAATCCTGGAAATGAAAGGTTATGTGTAGTTTACGACACACATAAATAGAAAGGACGCTACATTTAACAGATGATTTAAGATACCGCTAACTTCACTGGCGTTTACAAATGGCCATGTTTCAGTCCTCCCTCCCGCCTCAGTTCAGAGGGCAATTGTCACACAGAGGCAGCAAAGTGAACAACAGTCAATGTGGGGAGAAGCACAAAGAGAGAGCAGCAACCCAACCCCTTCTTAGTCTCCCAGGACCGAGGGCAGCGACGGGAGAGAAACAAAAGCTGGCCCTCTCTGAGCCTCGGGAGGCACCAGAGCAGGAGGCCCCGCTGTTTGCTCCTCCAAATGTGTTTTTCAGCAGCAATTCAAAAGCTTTGTCCCTGCTGATGATGCTGGACGCCACCTTGATGGCGTGGTTGCTTTGCCATGACAACATTAAAGGGATCCCACAGAGGTGAGGATGCCTGTGGATAGAGAGTCCGGGTTCAAATTAGGGCCACAAGTACTGCTGCACTCTTCCTCAGTCTAAAGGGAAGTCACAGGAATTCCGGTGTGCCGCCCAGGCCGCCTGGTACACTGACAGGAAGTCTTTGAATCGTGGGGCACACCCTAACCAAGCTTCCCCGAAATGTTCTGACCCTGTAAAAAGAAACTCTCCATCCCCGGGCTTTACATGACACTGGAGGAGTGTGTGGATGTGTCCGCGCCACGACGGCTTAGACTGAGATGAACCTGAGGCGGTGGCTTGTGGCTCAAACACCCCACTACGCTGCCAGTACACCCGGCCCACCGACACCTCCACTAGTGACGTCTGTCTCACAAAGTCATGGGACACGTTCCTGATGACGCCTCGAATCACTATGAGAAGAAAGAGGAGAGGGGCTGTTAGTGTGTTTTCACCCAAGAAAGGACAACACTCACATCAGGCCATTATGGCAAATCTGACTATGTATGTACAGCCGCGGAAAAAATTATCAGACCATCAAAAGTCATCAAAAGCAATGGTTATGCAATCAAATACTAACTCCTGTGTGTATCATGTGACTAAAACAGATCGAAAAGAAAACATGGATTGCCTAAAAGCACTTTTTTTGGCAGTACAATGCCATAGCTATTGATTTAAGAACTGAAGTGATTTTGGTTATTATCAAGAATACATGGAAAATGTCAAGATATCAGCTCTGAAATTAAACTCTTATGAGCTATTTTTTGTTGTTATCATTATATTTGTCCAAACAAATGTAACTTCAGTTGTACCAGGCATTAAAATGAACAACAAATTGAAGAAAACAAGGGTGGTCTAATAATTTTTTTGACTGTATGATAGGAATAGATACAGTACATGAAAACAGCAATCAATGTGTCATAGTGTTCATAGTGGATCATATTTACAACTTTTTGTGAGACAAATTAAAACACTGAAGTAAGAGAAAATAAGTTAAATAAAGTAAGGTCATGTTTATACATTACATTTAGAAAATAGACACAAGCACAAGTTTGATCCTAAATTAACCACAATTTGGGAGTTTTCTTCAAAGGGATGAGGGTTGAAGAAAAACTAAATTAAAAAAAAAAAAAAATTAAAAAGTAGGGGATAATCTTTCATATCTTTGGAAATAAGGATCAAATATGCATTGTACTAAGTCCCAAGATTTTTTAGCCATTAAAAATTGACCTAAAAATATCGAAACAAATTAAAATATAAAGACTATTGTTGGATTGGACTGATCCATTTGCTCAGTTGGGATTTTTCTGAAATCATGTGAGTGCACATGTTTTCTTTGACTATCTGTAGTGTGAGTTATGATGTGTATGTGTAATATATCTGTGATTTTATCTATGTTTTGCTCATGTTTTGTCTTCCACAGGCTTTGCTCATGTAATTATTCTCAATAGGCTACACCTAAATAAAAAGCTGAAATGAAAACTGAAGCTTGCATCTTTTCACAGAAAATTAAGAAGTCTGGACTTTTTTTTCCCCTCATTTGTATTTTTTTTCCTTTTTCATTTCTACTATTTTTCCATTTTTTGACATTTTCCCCTCCCCTGCACACTCACTCTGTTATCTTTAATAAAACATGTTCATTTTCTTAGACAAAAGCATATAAATTCTGTTTTTTATATTCCTTCTCTTCTGCGTCTCTGTTCTGCATCTGTCTGATCACTGCACATCCAAAAGCACTGATGCTTTAAAGGCATATGTCACATCATTTAAAACAGATTGGAAACTTCAAACTCAACAAACATCTAAAACACATCATGCATCTTTTTGTCTGAACCATGTTTTACACTCATTTGTATCCAGATATTTAATATAACACAGTTGTGCATCCTTTAGTGAAAAAGAAACATTTTTTCCTTCTTGTTTTTTATTTTTAGAGTCTAAGAAAAGGTCATATGTTTTAGGAATATTTAGCATATCTTTATATTGGTGTATTTACAGATCTCAGATTAAGTACCCACCAAAATCACTGTTGCAGATGGCCATGAGGAGCTCTGTATCATTGCAGGGCCGACAGGAAGCTGTGAAGAAAAACAATGCAAGTAAATACTTATAAAGACTTAAGTATGTAAGTCTGCACTCAATATCAAAGATTTATATTAGGACTGTCAAAGTCATAGTAATTCAGGGGCCACATACAGCCCAGTATTATCTCAAATGGGTCAAACCAGTAAAATAATGTGAAAAAAGTAAAATTACAAACTATCCTTTAAAAAATGTGAATAACATGAACAACCATGAAAAACCTGAAATCTCTCTCTCTCTTTTTTTTTTTTTTTTTTGGAAATAGGCACAATTTTAACATTATTATGCCTCAGCTTATCATTTACACATGTGCATTATAACTTATAGATTGAAGTGGATCTATAAATGCAAAAAACATTTAGTAAAAGGCATTATATTGTTAAAATTGCACTTATTTACCCTAAGACATTTCAGGTTGTTCATATTTGTTCAGGTTATTCACATTTCTTATGAAAGAACGCATGCATTTTCACGGATTTTTAATATTTTAGACTAAAAAAAGAGAAAATATAGAGTTGTCATGATTGTATTTTACTAGTCCAACCCACTTGAGACCAAAAACTGAACTAAAATGTTTGAGTTTTAATATCTTGAGTGTCATTTTTGCTTTTAAGAAATGCAACAGGCTGAATTGGACCTTTTGGCGGGCCAGTTTTGGCCCACAGGTCTTATATTTGACACCCCTGCTTCATCTGAACTGACATTAATTGATACATGGGTGTCACATCTCCACTTTACCACTTCTCTGACCTAAAATCTCCCTCATACCAGCTCCATTCATCTCCTTATGTCACACAGTGAAGAAACCAGGGCTAAGTCGCAGGAATGCTGCCTCTGTTTGCGCTCCTTTAAGTGCCTCTACACCGCCTCCAGATCAAAACCAGGACAGTCTTGACCCCGTGTTTGACTCCTATTGTATCTCCTTAATTGAATGACCCGATGCCAATGCAGGAGCCTGCAGGAGTCAAATACTAGAGCAGACTGGCAATATAGACCAGACAAAACCAGCAGCTGTCTATGAAACACAGAGAATGACATCACCACATAGAGCCAGGCCCGCACACATGGATAAATGCTAATAAACACTCGTGCACAATGATATGGCATTTGTGGAATCTGTGAGGTATTTGCAGTCTCAATTCAGTCTTGTTGGCCTGGTGCCCCTGAGCCGCCCTGTGGTCTGCTCGGTCCTCATCGCTTTGTCCGGCGATGGAAACCAGACAACCAGACAAAACACAAGTGACCAGCAGCTGCATGCCTCAGTCTGCAGAATGGATCTGTAATTTAATAAAAACTAGGGCTTCGTTTTATGATGATGTGCATACTATGAATGCCTTATTTGCAGATTTCTCCTATAAATAGTCATGGTTATGAGAATTTATCTTTAACCCATAAAGACCCAAGCCCCAACCAGTGGCCAAAACCATACTGATCTAAAATGTTTAATTCCTGTTGATCCACTAATTCTATCAATACATATAAATAATTGCTGTGAAATGCAGTTTGTTATCTTTTCATGGTCATCAGATATGACCCATTTGGACATACAGAGGCTCTGTAGTGAACATGGAAACACCATCATCTTCTAAAACACTGACTCACCAGTAAAACCCATGGAGTTGGATCAGTGATGGTGAATGGACACAGTTAGTATGTTAAATTAGTGATATATTTTGCTGAAAAAGTCACTTTTTCTTCAGTTTTCTGTTTCTGATATAATAACCCTCAACTATAATTTGAGCTTGTATGAATATCTACACAATCAGTGAATTAAATATAGGAAAATACCCGATTTTTACTGTAAAAAAAAACACAAAATACAGAGGATAATATTATAATAAACTGTGATAAATCACTTAAGAAAGGTTAAATATAGAGAAAAACTAATTTGGAACTGCCACATAAGTAGCACTGGGTCTATATGGGTTAAAGACCCAAGCCTCCACCAGTGGTCAAAAGCATCTACTGATCTAAAATGTTTAATACCTGTTGATCATCTGATCCTATCAATACATGAAAATAATTGGTGTAAAATACAGATTGTCATCTTTTCATGGTCATCAGTTATGACCCATTTGGACATTCAGAGGCTCTGTAGTGAACATGGAAACACCATCATCTTCTACAGCATTAATTCACCAGTAAAACCCATGGAGTTGGACAGTGACAGTGGATGGAGACACTGGGTTTATATTCAGTTCTTCATATCTTTGCTGAAAAAGTAACTTTTTCTTCAGTTTTCTCTGTTTCTGATATAATAACCATCATCTTTAATCTGAGCTTTTATGAACATCTACATGATCAGTGAATTAAACATAAGAAAATACCTGATGTTCACTGAAAAAACTCAGAAAATTTAGAGGATGATATAATAATAAATGATGATAAATCACTTAAAATTGTTAAATAGAGAGAAAAATTCAAACTGCCACAAAAGTAGTAGTCTACTGGGCCTTTATGGGTGAATATCTCTATAAATGGATTATAATTTAAAGCTGTAAAAGATGAAAATGAGGTGACACATTTTGCATCTACTCACTCTGGTGTCCAGTGGTCCTGTTGCCCAGCAGTTCATATCTGAATCCAACAGTGCGTCTGCTCCAGGGTTCCTCACTCTGCAGGTCGGCCTGGAGGTACAGAACCGGCCTGTGCGCTCCGTGTGCGCGGAAACAGTAGACCTGCTCCGGCCTTCCCTGCTCCGTCACCAGTAGCTCCAACTGGCCGGACCGTTCGATGAACACATTGGCTCCGCGGAACGAGGGAAACGGTTTGATGCAGACGGTGGTGCGCCGTGCGTAGGACAGGTTGGGCTCCAGGACCACTCTGAGAGCCTGGCCCGGGTAGACCCACCTCACCGAACCCTCCGTGCAGCGCAGCCGCACCTGCAGCACAATCTTGGTGTCCACGCCGGCTGCAAAACCGCTGGAAAAGTGTACAACGAAATGAAATGTGCACAAGCCTTATGTCAAATAAAGCTGAATTATGTAGCTTTTAAATGTGTGTCCCTCTCAGATCCTTACCTCCCGGTCCAGTTGCACAGATCAGCCGCGCAGAACCGCAAATGAAGGACCAAAGATGTGAGAATAAGAATCACATTTAACAACATCTCACACACAGAAGGACAGAGATCCAGGATGGAGCTGGCGGCGCATGGCGAGAAAGTCTGTCAGTAAATGAGTCTGTTCAGAGGTGGGTGAGTGGTCTGCAGCCAGATCCAGGAGGACGGGCTGGGATGGGTCTCTCTCTCTCTCTCTCTCTCTCTCTCTCTCTCTCTCTCTCTCTCTCTCTCTCTCTCTCTCTCTCTCTCTCTCTCTCTCTCCACACACACCCTCTCCTCCTCATCCTCTAATTAGGGCTGGTCCAGTTGTTGGGGTCTGCTGGCCTCTGCAGGTCTTTGTTTTTGGTCTCTAAAGAGTATGAAAGCCATACGGGTCCAGCCATCTGTTAACATCCGTGGGCCTTTCTGCACAGTCACTCCTTCACTTTTAAGAAGACTAATGTCAATTTACTCCAGTTCACTGCTACTGTGGCTATGACGGGTTATTTTTTATATTTCATTTTTTTGTATTATTATTATTATTTTTTATTTTTGATTGATGCATATTGTTGTCCCAGTTTATATAAATCTAAATAAATAGAATGAATCTTCTTTTTAAACCTTTATTAATAAACTTTCACCTCATCATATTCTTTTATAATAAAACTGAGGAAAATGATGAAGATGAAGAAAATGAAGATGAAGAAGAAAGAACGCATCAAATTAGAATGGGATTTAATTCTTGGGGTCAAATCTGAGTTTTTGTGCTTGAGCTTCATCTAGTGGCAGGTCTTTGTAATGCACCTCTCACATCTGGAAGGGCAACATCCACTGGAGACTCCCCCCTTAGCCCACAGACTCCCTGTCACAGTCCACAGTAAGTCCACAGACGCGCACAAACTGGAATCCTTCCCTGGCTTTCAACAATAATTAATCCTCCAGGGGTGAGAAGTTTCCCTCAGCCTGAACCTGCACGAACCAAAAGAAATTTGGCAGCGTGTCAAAATCTCGCTGGTGGCGACATCTTGTGGAGGTAAACTGTGTGGAGTGACCGTACCCACGCAGGCCAGTGTCACAGCTCCAGGCTGCTGTCAGTGTGTGCGGAGGGCCAACAGGGCCGTAGGCAGCATCACTTCAAAGGGCTGGGCTTTTCGATGGGTCTGTCGTAGAGTAAATTACACTCAGATGGAGAATCTGGCCAGATGTTGTCTCAGCTGCAAGAAAAGCATGTGCGCTTCAGGGCCGGCGACTCACTAAAAGGGTCTTCTGATCTCTGCTGTCACCACTATGAAACCCCACTCATATCCACAAGTGGGGGGAGCAGAATCTAATAGACTAAACCGACATGTTGGATATTTTTAGACGTTTTTCTTCCTTATTATTTGCGTCAAAATTTCTAGAATTTAGTTTCTCGGTCATTTGAATTCGCTTTTCCACTTATCAAATCACGTGATTCCAGTTAATGAATTCCCAACATAATGTAGAGTTACCAGGCCTGACCTCATGAACCCCACACCAAACTGGGCTGTTTCACAGAAGTGGACTGTACCGGACGGTCAGGGTCTAGTGTCCGTGACAGACAAAGGAACATCCAATGAATGGAGGCTTTGTCTGTGGGAGCAGCGGCCTCCTAAAAGGCCTGATAATGAAGGTGTTGGCTCGGACGGTTTCATAGATTAAATAAAGCATTATATTGGGCGGTTTTTAGCCGAAATTGGCCCTCAGATCTAAAGTGGACACGTGGGTCACACTGTGCGTCATCGGTGCGTCTGTGTGTCCTACATAGAAGTCAAACGGATCAGTGACCTCTTTATCAATGTTTTACAATTATTTACAGCCTGGTGAATAAACTCACAACAAAACGCCAGAGGGGTTTCCATTGAGGAACCCTGTCCACTCCAAGGCCTCACTCCACTATGGGAATATTTTTTCGTCTGTATTTTGACCTTCATAATAGTACTAAAAACCAGTGACGTGGGAAATTAAACAACGTCTGTTTATGGTTTTAATCCATCTGAACAGGTTCACCAGTTGTACGACCTGTACACTCTCAACAGGTAATGCTCCACAGTTTGGAAACTGCGTGGAAAAGGTCGAATGTGTAAAAACAAATTAATTTGATCACTTTGGCCTTGGATTTGTTAAATAAACCTTTGGGGGGGTCACAGAAACAGTTTCCTATTTGACAAGTAAAGATGAGATGATGTGCAACCCAGAAGATTAATATGCTATTGCAGAACGCATGCGCATTTTTTCATCAAGTCAAATAATTATTTTACCATTTGTTCGTCTTTTGTTTGCATAGGTAGTCTTAAAATCTTTGGAGCAAACACTTGCTTTGACAGTTCATTTTTAATCGGGACTGGACAGGATTAAACTATTATTAAACCTTAATTTTGCCCTGTATGATGTGGTATAATTTAATTTTTTAAATCATCTTTAAATAAATCATCTGTCAATATATTAGGCATTGGTTGAGTTATTAGCATCAGTATCAGTTCATGATTTAAGAATCACCAACAGAAATTATTTACTTCGGTTTATCCTGCTACAAACATACATTTTAAAATTATAATATTCATACATTTTAACCCAGATCATCAGTTGACTTTTGCATTTTTTGAAGGAGACAAAATCCTTACAAGCAATGACTGAATCAAAGAAAAAATCATGTACAAAATGAGTATTCCTGTAACCACAGTAATCCAAACTAAATATACATATTCAACTAATAATTGTGTTTTGTCTTATTTAGTATCTCTGTCAGGTTTTATTTATTTGGAAGGATCCCCAGTAGCTGTGTTACTCTTCTTGGAATCCTCTTTTAAAAACATACAAGACATGAAGGCATTTTAAGAAAACCTACAAAGTGGAATTATTCCCCAAAGGCCATATATGGTCAGATAAGGTTGTTTCTCCTAAAAAATATAAAGCTGCAAGAATATCTGGAAGTTCAAGTATGAGTTAAGATGACAGCAGACAAAGGATGCAAAAAAAAAATGCAACAAAAACTTTCATTTTACAGTTTAGGTTTAATTTTTTTTTTTTTTTAGCAGCGTATTAAATATTTGTATGTACAAAGATGAAAGTTACACTGAAAAAATATAGTATTACAGTAGGCTTGTTAGTAGCATGTTAAAGAATTATTTAGGCATACATGAGGCTCTCCTGCTGCACCAAAGCGCATACTCATCTTTTATCTCTGAAAAAGCCTTTGTCCGTGTTACTCTCTCTGATGGTAACTGTCAAGAAGTTCATGGTCACATCGGTCACGGTCACAGTGTCCAGATTGGTGAAAGTGGGTTTCCAGGAAGAGGACGGCAGCGTGGATGAATCGATGACAGAGTCGGAGAATCTGGGGATGATGTCTGGTTGTTCCCGTTGGAGACAGCACTGTTGGACCTGATGGCCACGGTGTTCACAGGGATGCTTCATCTTACCGGGCTGTGGAATCGACATCCTGCTCGTGCACATAGTCCTGTGTTTCCCACGCTCACCTTTACGCACATCTGAGCTGAGTGAACATGTGTAAGACAGGCCCGAGGCCCCCATATGTCTTTGCCCGCTGCTGGATTTGGGTGTTATGGTGGTTTCCTCCTGGAATCTCTTGGTCAGCTGGATAAGGCTGTGATCTGACGTCTCTCCGTGATGGTGCATGCGTCGGGGCATCGTGGACAGGTCGTGTGGCTCTTCCAGTAACCTGCTGCGTTTGCTGTCAGGCTCCGTTGAACCGCTCCCATGATCTTCAACACAATGTAAATGCAGCTTCGGTTTGCGCCCTCTCTTTTTGGGTAAACGGATGGATTCTTGGTCCATGAGTGAAGCTGGTGGAGACGGCCTCGGCCTCCTCTCAGGCTCCGGTGGTCGCATGTGGACACTTTCTCCTCGGTTGATCGCGCTCGGTGGGAAAATTGTGGGAACCACCGTGCGTAAACCCTCCCGGGCCCTCGGTGTTATCATAGGCTCCGGGATAGGATAGGAAACCTGGATCCCCCTGGGAGGCTCTCTTCTAAATTCATAGGTCTTATCTTTGGCTTTGGCTTTGGCCTGAGGATAGAGCAGATAATGTTTATGTGGAGCAGCTTCCTAGAGCTTAAATGTTAAAGTCTGTTGAGGAGATCTAAAGGTTGAAATGAATCATCTAAAGTGACAGCTCTTAAATCCGTTCTGTTTTTGTGAAGGAATGCAAGTCAGTAAAGGGAGAAAATTTATATGTTGCGTCGTCACTCTAAGCAGTTTCTGTTCGACACAATACTGAGTTTCAGAATCAACAAGAAAGCGGCTGTCAAACTGTGGAAATGACTCGTCATCTGCTCCACACACGTGTCAGAAGAAGGTGAAATGAGGTACCTGACCTACCTTCAGGAGAAATGTTTCTGGCTTAGGTCCCCTCTTTTTTGGGCCAAACAGCTCCCTTTCTCGCTCCCTAATGGATGAAAACAATTAAAGGAATTACTACAGTATATCTAGAATTAACTGTTTGATCATTCAGCCTGATTTAATTGTGAAAAACATCTGATCGCTTTAAGACCAAACTGTGAATAAGGTGACATTTGTTCATATCTCGGGGCAGTTTTTATTTGAATAGAGCTGCATGAAAATGACAAAACACAGAGAATAAAGCAGATATGAACTTTTCATAGGAAATGACATCGCATCTTGAAATTAAACTGAAAACTGATTCATCTCCCCAAAACCGATACATACAGCTTCTGTTAAGAAAAATGAGACTGTCAGACCCAAGTGTAGGCTGATTTAGGCGGATATTTAGGCGGATATTTTCGTAACGCAGATTGCGCGGTGCCATTTGGTTTGTGCAGAGGCCTACTGCTGCGCTGTCAAAACCTCACCTCTCCTCGAAGGCAGAGAAGAGCCGTGCATCCAGAATGTTTTCCTCCGGCTCCCAAGTGCTGTACCTAAGTCAAAATAAGGAAGAGACAAAAGTGTTTGGGATCACAAGGGGATCGGATCAAATGCCAACACGCCCAAACACGTGTTATAATACTTTTATCAAAGCAGTCTTGCTAGGCGCGCTGCATTTCCAGACTACGTAGCGGACAGTGACGCATGGTGAACCCCAGCCATTGCTAAGGCTAGTGAGGACTTCAACACATCCCAGCGGGCCCGTTTTCAGACATTTCCAGCCCGCGTCTGGTGCGCACAAGCGACCAGACGCGCGTTAAAGTGGTCAACAGTGCGCGATATGGATAAAAACATCCACAAGCGTAAGAACGACAGACTCAGAGGTGGTGCAGTTGTAAAAGCGGCCAGGATGGAGCGCTGTCCTTCACAGCCTCGGCTATTATACTCACTTCTGAGACCAGCCCTTCCATTTCACGAGATATTCCCAGCGACCCTGCAAAACAGATCCGTAACACATTCAGGTTATCAGAGGTTTGCCTATCGGCGGTGCACAAACAAACCAATTGCGTAATAGGAGTGGAGACACAGCCTGGTGGGTTAAAAGCAGCCAGTACCCGTCTGATCCGCCGTTTAATGATGGACTCGGCTGCGAAGACGCTCTCACCGACAGCCGAGAGCTCCATGATCCACCATGCGCCCCGTTTGAGTCTGTCTATTATTTTTTAGGCTTCCCCGTGTCCTCTTCAGGGTTGTTTAATTCCGCACATCCCATAATACGCAATCTGGAGAGGACGTCATCACGTCTTTTTCTGTTGCCAGGCACCGCAGTCAGTAGGACGGATCGCGGCGGAGCACATTGGCTCAGTTGTTGCTACGTGCTCCGGGTTTGTGAGTGAAGGGGAGGAGTCCCGCTGCTCTGGCTGCTGTACAGGAATGTCTGGCACAGTGGAACAAGCAGAGTCACAGGCTCCCGGAGCGGGTCAAGGGCCCCGGAGGGTCCCCGAGGCGCCGCACGGAGCCCCGCACATATCACACTTTAATTTATGACCATCATTTACCCAGATTCTTAGACTGGAAATGAGAAAAATGAATGCGTTCACAATGGGTTTCATCCCTCCAGTCACAAAAATATGAATTTATAAGCCACTGCATAAAATTAACCAAAAGCAATTATCATTTTCTTCAGAAAGAGAGGTATTTGAAGGAAGAATATAACATTTGAACATAAATATTTTCATGCATCTTCATGCGTGATGTGTGTAAAATGTTGACATGGTTGGCCTGGCATTGGCCTTAACTCATCTGTATTCATCTGCAACTTCATGATTGATTATTGGAACGTTTATACTAAATTAACATTATATTTTAATTATTTTCGTTTTGTGTTGTCATTGCTAAATATAAAAATGCGCACCGTGCGTAAATGTCCTGCTGCGTATTTGAGTTAAAGTCAGATTTTATGTGTATGCGGTGTTCATCAGTTCATCTCTGCATGGGCTTAATTCAATTCCTCAAATGTTGCATTTGTAACCGAAAGCCATAAAAACTGAAAGAATTTAATTTGATTGCCATGACAGTTCATTTTTTATTGCTTTCATATTTTCACAACAGAAAAAAAATGAGACTGGATGTCATTGTTGAACGGAGGTGGATGGACTTCAGACGCACGATTAATACAATGATAAAAACGGCGTTTAAGGACCTTAAGAATACACGACCCATTAATCAGAAAAACTCTTTCATATCACCTCCTCCTTCCAAATACACTTAATTCAACAACTGCGATAGTTTCTATGAATACGAAAGGAAAGAAAATAATAAGGAAAAAATGAGACAACGTGGGTATAACAGAACAGGGAGCCTTTTTTTGCGTAAAACGTCCCACTTTCTCTAAAAAAAATAAAATAAAAATAAAATAAAATAAAATAAAATGTTACGATAAGCCTGCTGAACAAATACATATTTACCATTTACCATAAATAAATAGAGGGGGAAAAGAGAAAAAAAAAAAAAAAAACACAGAGAACCTCAGTCGTTTCATTTTCTTTCACAGGTTTAATTAAATCTGTTTTTTTCCCTTCGTTCAGAAACATAGCCAGGAGGAGCTGTTTGCTCCTGCAGTTTTTCTGAATTATTAAAAAAAAGGGAAATTATTATTATTATTATTATTATTATTATTATTATTATATTGTTGTTGATGCTTCTTCTCATTTAAAAATATTGTTCTGATTACTTTGTGTAAATGTAATTAATATATATGATTTATATTCCTGCGCCATGAGATACATTATTATTATTATTATTATTATTATTATTATTATTATTATTATTATTATTATTATTACTGAAACCTGCCCTCGGCCTTTCTGGAATATATTGACCAAACAACTTTTCTTTTTTTTTTTTAAATGATAATGATACAACTATGAACCAAATTAGTGCAAGCAGTTGAAAACCAGAATGCAGACTTGTGATCCAATTTCCTAAATTTGTTGCAAGATGCAAGATGGCAAAAAAAAAGACAAATAAATAAATAAATAAAAATAAAATCACTATAATCATAATACTTAATTACATTTGGCTGCAGATTTGAGAGCTGCTTTCCATGGGGGTGAATCTTTATCCTTAAAAAGATGTCAAAGCCTTCAGGCCATCAGCATCATCACTGTTTGATTAAGTATCTCCAACACTTAGACTTTTAGTGAATTTATGAAAAACCACTGGAATGAATCATGACGTGTTTAACGCATATTTTAATCAGAATCGGATTTTGCTCCGATTTTCCAGCGCCGTTCATCCAAACTCTGATCCAGCTCTGTGCATCTCTCCAGGCCTTTTTTTTTCTTTTTACAGTTTATTCACTATTAGAATAGAATAATTCTATCTCCCATTTTGATAATTTACCAATATAACCAATATGCGGTTTACATATTGACAAATTAAAAACAGTAATGCCTTCTAATGACCGACAAGGACTCATTAATTCACTGTTTTTTTTCAGGGTGTTGCAGCTTTTTTACACGCACACATCTCCAACTGACACTGTTTCATGAATCCTCCTGGACATTTAAAACGAATTTACCCCCACTGATCATAATTATTTAGAAGATATTGCCTCAAAACACCCATCTCTCCTGTTCTGTTTGATTCCAGTTGCGCATTATCGTCACATATTTTCCGCGTAAAACACACTCAAATGAATAAATAGTCTGTCTTTAAATGAACTGTTGGATTATTCCCGTGGTCAGTGGGATCATGTGGATCAGATTGCAGATGTTTAAAATGGAATCGTAGGGCGCACCGAGAGGCATTCGGTGTATGTCCCCTGAGGTGCACCGGCGTTTTGTCTTTACGTTTGGATCAAGTCAGAGATATTGACTGATTGATTTATGGTTTGGTGCCATCAGTGTGCTTTAATGTACTCTGTTTCTGTGGTGCGGACAAAGGCAGGCGCGACGCGGACAAAAGATGCGTTGTGGCTGCAGTCGAAATATGAACCACCATTTTGATAGTCGTAGGCTGTGGACCGACATTTCACGTCGGGGACTATAATGGCTAAAGCCTCCGCGGTTTCACAGAGAAACGCGGCTGGTGCGCGTCGAAGGGGAGGCAGCCTGTGTCCGGGTGCACGCTGCGGGTCTCCATATTTGGCTGCGCGTCGATGAAAAGTGAGTCTGCAGGCTAGAGAGCGGAGCTGCAATGGCGACAGCCGCACATGAATAAACAGAGCTGCCTCTGTGAGAACAGTATTGGCTCTCTGGTTTCTGGGCAACTGCTGCACACAGCTCGCTCTTCACTGTCCTACTTACCGGGCGACATTTTCTGCTCAAGGTGGTGGCTCAGATAGAAAAAAAACCCACAAGCAACAAACTGAAGCTCTGTGGCTCTGACCCTGCACCTTTGCCATATTTCTACGCCTGCTTTGAATCAGAAAGCATCCCTAAGACGACGAATACATTCTGCACCCCACCACACCACACTACACTACACCACATCAGCTCTCACTTCTCTCATCACTATTTGGGGAGTTCTACTTTAGATCTATTTGCAGATGACAGCTCTTTGTTGATATAAATGTGTTCTCATAACTGAACATTTAG
The DNA here is from genome assembly GCF_902148855.1 of Sphaeramia orbicularis. Taxonomy (NCBI): domain Eukaryota; kingdom Metazoa; phylum Chordata; class Actinopteri; order Kurtiformes; family Apogonidae; genus Sphaeramia; species Sphaeramia orbicularis. The sequence goes on along the minus strand of NC_043964.1, from coordinate 30,583,175 downwards.
TGCGTAAAGGCGGATTCCACTGTAAGAAAATCAACAAAGTCTTTTATAAATTAATTGGAATCCCCTGCTTTCGATTTCTTAAAATATTCCCTGCTATATTTATTTAATTTTCTGGGGTGGACAGGGCCTCCAGTGGGTCACACACAGACACACACGCACGGGGCTTTAAATCTGCCAAATGATCCTCGGCGCTGACACGATCCTGTGAGGCTGCACTATGAGATGAAACTAAGACTGCGCAGGCTGCTGGGTACGATGATAAAGGGGGAATGTGAAACATCACACTTGGTCTATAAATATGTTCCTGTGCTCAACGATGTTTCAGTTTCCTCCTGATGCACTGGTCCAAAGCAAAGGCCACAGAGAATGTGAGATAGCCCATGTGCGCATGGCTTCAGAACGGTGCGTTCACAAGTTCTGAAATTCCGTTCGTGTCAAATAGTATCAGTTGTAATTTGTCCTTAAAATGCGTCTTGTCTTCGGGTGCCACTTTTAGACACGACGACCGCGGGCCTTTCTGATTAATCGATTGTTTGTCGCATTTTTGCCATAATTAGACTCACACTGTAAAAATAAAAGCGTAAAGTTTCCTATTTGGCACACATTTAAAAACAGCCACGATGCAATGTTTACTCTCAATTCATCTTAATTTATTCTTAATTTAATTTCTAAACCAATATTTCATGCACAAGATCTCAAAGAAGAGGAATGTAAGAGTGAAAAAGTCGATGCACCATCACTTTCTCAATTAAATTTCTGGTGCGTTCAGTGTCCCACCGGTTTGTCCCAGGTAAAGAAAAAAAAAATCATGCTGCTAATTTAATATTTTCTACATGTAAGCCACAAAACAACACAGGTTGCAATATCCCAAATGATCCCAAACTGACTAAACAAAATGAAAAAAAAAAAAAAAAAAAAAAAAAAAAAAAAAATCAAGAAATCACATGAGATTTATTTTCTGAAAGCAAAACAAGTGAGACTGAAGAGAAAATGATTGTTTACTTCGTTACAGTCAAAGCAGATGAAGAGGAAATAATTATTTAAGTTACATCAGCCTGTTCATGAAGGCATTAAAACAGTCAAATGAGTGGCATCTCTTTCTTTCTTTCTTTCTTTCTTTCTTTCTTTCTTTCTTTCTTTCTTTCTTTCTTTCTTTCTTTCTTTCTTTCTTTCTTTCTTTCTTTCTTTCTTTCTTTCTTTCTTTCTTTCTTTCTTTCTTTCTTTCTTTCTTTCTTTCTTTCTTTCTTTCTTTCTTTCTTTCTTTCAGACCCTAAATCCTTCCATCAGCCCTACATTTTCCCTCTTCAGTTAGTCCTCAGATCTGTGTTGAAGGCCTCCTTAAAGGTCTGTAATGGTCACTTCTCACATTGTATTCAAGAGCTCAACTCCAAACCTGCATGTAAAACTGTGCATGTGACGCTGTTACACTCTGTGAAGATAATGTAGAAATTGCTGTGTCATTGTGACACAGGTCTAAGAGAAAACACAGCCCTGCTCAAAAACTGGCCCATTGTGCTATGATTCAATGAAGCCTTGCTGCGGACACATTATATTTAAATGTCATATAATTGACGCCCTTTCCTGTTTCATTGTGGTGGACTAACCAAATACCTACTCTCCCTAAAGTCTTTCTGTGTGATATCACCATCACTACAGTCAGATTTATACAATACCCTTCCCTGCCCTCCCCGACTATGTTGTGTATTTACATTCCTGCCAAGGGTCGAGCTGCAATAGCAAAATAATGCATGGGTAAAGTTTTAATAACAGAAGTGGCTGGTGCAGTTATGCAATACAGAGGGCCCTTTGTGCAGGATCGTTTGTGATTATGCAACATGATCTGTTTTCCTATTCATGGGTCACAACCAAGTTACTGTTTGTAGTGTTTAATTTTCCGTTCATTGTCTCTACAAGCAAAAAAAAGCCTCATAATAACTGCAGGAAAAGAAGTATAAAACATGGATCTTAGTCATAACGTACCACAAAACACAGAAAAGGTTTAACGTGCTGTAAATAATCATGCCCGCTTTTCCCCAAACAAATATCAAAACGACAGACTCAATCACTGAGAGGTCATTTTTCTTTCTTTATTGTGAGACATACCATCCAATAAGCTGTGCCAACAGCAATAAATCAACCAATGTCTGGTAGAACATACTTTATAACAATCATTTTGACTTGGAACCAAGTACAGGAACAGAATGAACAAAACAAAACAAATGATTCAGAACAAAAAAAAAAAAAGTAGCATAAACATAAAACATTTTATTGAAACGGACAAAGTGTTCAGTGAATCACTTGCAGCTTCTGATGCAGAGAACATATTATTGTTTTGAACAACAAATTAAATGTCAATAAATATGCACTCTTCATTTTCAGTACTATAGCATTTCGCATTCATACTGGTTTTGCATTAAATGTGCGTAGAAGGCAATTTAGACTCAAATGTGGGTTACATCCAATAGTTTTTCTCACACAAAACTATGACATTTGAATTTTCAGCAGCATAATCAAAACAGCTTGCACTCATTGGATTGCATGTAACAGTATACAAAACCAGTTTTGCAGCTCATATTTTATCTGTACAACATACTAGTTAGTTAAAAGCAACCCTGTAGCTTGTTCTAAAACATATAGCAGTCACATGTATTCTTCAGATCATATAATATGCTTCAGTTAAAAAAAAAAAATGAGATGAATGTTGCTAATCTCTGCGACATTAGAAACTCCTAACAAGACTAGCATAGATCCTTTGAAGTAACTCCAGCAGTAGATGAGGTCCATAATAAGGTAATAAATCACAGCCTCATTATGGTAAGAATCAACGTCACCTGAACAGTTACATGTTTGATAAATGACACGGCTTTCTGTAGAATAGCTGATCTTTGAAAATGCACATCATCCTTTTTCTTTAAATGTTTGCTCAAGATGAACTGTGCAACATAGTGACAGATCAGATTGAGACCACATTTACACAAAATGAAGTTCACATGAAAAGGACTGGAGCATTGTGTTAAGGTGTTGTTGTCATGGATTATTTTTTTTAACTTAACCAAGCAACACACAAACCATTTCACAAAACATGCCAGTTTCGACAGTATGGAGTACAAATCATTAAAAAATAAGACTGAATCAGCTCTTTCTCCACTACTTCTCATGAGTACATGACAGAAATGATTACATGGAAATGCAATTAAGTGCTTTAATTTGATCTTTGATCGCCATAGACTCAAAACGTTCCTCTCCACTTTCTAGTAGGACCAAAATAAGTGATATTATTAATACAAAATATGTATAAACCTTCATACATCTCAGGTTATAGGTTTGGTACAGGTATCCCATCAAGTTCAATAAGCAGATCTTTTTAAATAGTGGAATACATCCACCTGAATGTATTCGCTCAAATCCTCGAGGGCACTTTCTTGGCTACATCACAGAAGAATTACAGTATAAAACATTATAAGAAACATATTGACTTTGAATGATAAATTATAAATTTCCATATATACAAAATTCTTATGTTTTTACAAATGTACATTTAGACAAGATTATCCGATTTGTCGCTGGTGGTCCCCACGGTCTTTTAGAAAGAAACGTATTCCTTGAAGGTGACAGTGAGACTGTTTGTTGTAATGTCTGTGATGATGATGTTCCCCATAAAAGGGGAGATTTTTTTCACAGATGTTTCCTTTGATTTCTCTGTGGATTTCTCAGAGTTCTCAGTCACTGGAGGCGTGTCTTTGACAGCTGGCTGTGACTCTGGTACTGGTTCTGGTTCTGGTTCTGGCTGTACTTCTGGCTCTGGCTGCCTTTTAGTCTTTGGGCAGCTGAGATCCATGGGCTCCTCCTGGCTTTCAGAGTCCATAGTTCCATATGTACATATACTGCTGTGGCGTGGGCGGCTGCAGTGGAGGTCCATGGGTTTATCCTGAGGGGGCGTTACCACAGCACTGGGTACGCTGAAGCTCCTGGAAGTTAGGAAGGCTTTGGAAACGCTCCTATCCTCCACGGGATCTGACAGCTTTCGTTTGCGGTCGTTGGGAAAAGAGGGAATCCTGATTTGGTCGACGGCGGTCGGTGTTGGGATGTTGGTGTCAGTGGACCAGGACGTCGGGGGCGAGCATGCGGTCAGCTGTAACGGCAGGTCTTCTGGCAAATCAGCCTGACCACAAGCCACTTCAGTGTTGTATTCCTCTGCTGTGCTTGGGGAAGGTTTGGAAAAATGCCGGTCCTTTGGGGAACACTTCACTGGGTGTTCTGCGGCAGGGGGAGATCTGCCGTTACACATCTCTTTGTGGATGCCATTTTCAAGGTGCAACGGCTCCACCATTTTGGTTCTGTGTGCTGGATTGTTCTCTGATGGTTTGGTGTTCTGGGGTTTCTCTTCACTTGATGATTCCCCATGTTTACCCTTTGCTCCATGTACCTTGTTACTGTCCATATATTTGCTCATGACAATCACAATACGTCCATTCTTGTTTTTATTCTTGATTATCTTCATTTTGCTGCTAATAGTGCTAGGTAGGGTTACATCTTTAGGACTGGGTTTAAGGGCATGTTCACTGTCAGGCTCCTTAACAGCTGGTTTCCTCACCTCGACTGCCAACTCTTTAACTTTGCTCAAACAGCCTGTATCTTTGTCACGGACCCATTTCTGCTGCAAAGCCAGCGGCAAGTTCCAACCAGGATTGGCTGGTTTATTGGCTGGTTCCTGGACTTTGACCACCTCCTTAAGCCTGGAGGCCTGTGCGTCGTACATACTGGGGTCGGGCTCGTAGTGGTGGTGCTTCTTGCTGTTTAGCTGGTAGATGAACTTCTTCTTGCCGTTGGCCATCTGGTCAGCAGGAACCTCCTGGCTGCTGGGCTGGTACTGGTGGTGCTTTTTGCTGTTCAGCTGGTACTGCTGAGGCTGGGAGCGCTGGACCTGGATGGGGTCGGATTTGAGGCTGGTTTCTGCTTCCTGTGATGTTTCCTCAAAACCTGCAGGAATACTTGACCTTCGTGCAAATGAGGGAACCTGAGAGAAAAGACAGGACATTAGGTTTGACTTTTCAGCCAGTCGGATAACAAATGCATTAGTTTATCAAAATGAACCCCAAAATTTTTAATTTTCTCAATTCCTTAAGCCATGAAAAAAAAAAAAACATAATTAACAACTTCCATATAAGCCCATGATCTGCTAATCTTGTTACTGCAAAAATAAGTGTGTGCTAAAATAACATCAAATTGATGAGTCAAGAAGCCATAAAACATGTAACAAACTACAACATCCAATCAGTGCTCAGCATATGACCTCCCTCCCACCATGTTTCCCCCTCCCCCTCCTGTGCAGGCTGACCCTGCGGCCGTCAGAGGGGCACTGCAGCGGAACGCTCGAGACGCTTTGGCTGTGACCTTAGGTCAGAGAAGTGCCACCAGACGTGTCACGCTTTATCCCTGATTGCTGGCCACGCGTGACTCTGGCAGAGTGGCATGCCTCTTAAGGACTGACACTGCATAGCAATCAGCTCTGCGTATCTCCAAATATATAATCACATTTGGCTAAGAAACCTGTCCTGTAAAAGCCTTAGCTACGACAGAGTGCTAATTTCAGCTGTCTATTTTAGTCTTTACACACAGAGAAACAAAAGAAAACTGGATCTTGGAACAGATTTAATGAGTGCAAAAACAACATAGACAAAAATATTAGACTGTCTTTAAAAAAGTAAGCAGGTGTCTATCGCATGTCTATTCGTTATAAAAAATGCATGATCTTCAGATAAAAACTTTGTACTCATGCAACGCTTACATAACCTCAGGCAGCAAATCCGGTTTTGTGATGAGTCTGAAGAGCAGCCCTTCCCTTTACACTTTTTTAATCTATCTGACATCTAGAAACCACCACAACTTTGATGCAGCAGTCTTAAAACTCATACTACGAACCTTTTCTCTCAAAACAGTCAAACTTAAAAAGGGAAACACTTCTACATGGACTGTTATGATAGTGGTACTTAGTCAGTGATGGCAGTTACCTGGAGCAGAATGTGTTTTGGTTTCGGCCCTCGCTTTCGATATCCCATCAGCTGCTCCTGCCTTTCTCTGTGAAAACAAAAGACAATTACTTTTTGTTGCACAACATTCTCCTATTGTGCACACAACTCGTTTGTAGATGATGTTTCAGATTACTACATTAAAAAACATGATTAGAATTACACAGGAAATTACAGGGTTGACATTTGGAGTATTCCTTCATTTTCTTCCACCTATTCAAGGTCAAAAGTGGAATTTTGATTTGGAGGACTAATGAATGCCCACATGTGACCGACTGCAAAGTATTATGGGTCTTATTTGCATAGCTCTCCATGGTAATCGGCCCATTCTATATTCTCATTATCCTGGAGAAATTCAATTAAGGCTACAGCTGGGAGAATCTCTCCTTGTCTTTCAAACATCCTCCCTCCTGCAGCATACCCTTCCTCTTCTTACATTCACTCTCTAATTAGGGTCATGAGGTAGGGATGAAATGGGATAAACACAACATTGTGGAGAATTTCTGAGATCTATGCTGCTGTTGTAAACACAGCACATTTAACACCCACACACTCCAAATGCATATTGATTAGAATCCGAATGATAACAAACATCTCTCGGAGCTATTTTTACTGTGGGAGGCAAAGTGTTATTTTGATTGTACTGTCTAGACCCAACACTAGCGTCTATGTGAAATATTGCTCCCTGATGTAAACCTTGACTCATCATTGGCTCATAAAAAACAGGAGGCGGGTGAAGGCCGACAGCACGCAGCCTCCACCAGGCATGCGTAAGCCCAGCCTATTGTTGGCCTTTTGCTACAGATGTTCAAACTACTAGAGCTGCCAGAAAATGGACACAAAAAACTGTCTACATTTTAATGCTATAATGTGTGTGATTTCAAACAGCGTCCAACGGGGTGACCCCTATTCACAGAAGATTTGGCAATTACAGCCTCCCCTCTCTGATCCCCTCCCCCATCCTCTGGGAGCAGAGAGGAATCCACACACACAGTGCAGAGGCAGCACTCCATGACCATCAGCACAGAGGCAGACACATAGGCAGGCAGGCAGGCAGGCTGGCTGCAGGGGAATATGAGAGCGGTGCACTGGAAACGCTGGAGAGCACTGCGTGTCAATTAGCCTTTTCAGAAATGTGAATTCCTTTCCATAGCCATCATGTCTTACTAAGTCCCATGAGTGGCCTGATGGCCCACAGAGAGGGTGTATCTCCCAAACCTCATGGGTTCAGAAACCCATACATAATGTTGCACTGCACACGCCATGGGGCTAAATGATATTTATATTCATTTACACCGCAACCTCTGACTGAGATTTATGCGTTTGGGATGATTTGACTCAAAAGGTGGGAAATTCTCAAAATTTTTGCAGCATTGCATCGCAGGAAAGGTCTGCTGATGTCAAAAAAAAAAAAAAAAAAATCATTACTGGCAGTTTCGTCCTGGAAAGACTAGATCAAGCCTGTAACTGGTCCCATTACAGTGAAGACAATCCCATCAGGCACTACATAGGCCTCCCCACTTAAACATCATGGTCACCCGTCATCATATTGGGAAAATGAATAAATGTAGTCAGGTCCATGCAGGTCCATTTTTGGTCCTCGTGCATCTTTTTGATAATTAAAGGCAGCTACTTTTGTTTTTATACAAACTGGGTCAAGTGATGAGTGGACCTTTTCATTCCAGATGCACAACCATTAAAACATAATAACTCAGTACAAATCAAATCATACTACATCCACAAATCATCACCCGTGTCTGATATTTCCACCATAATTCAGGAATTCTCGCTTCCACATCCCCAGCCTTATCCCCAGGAGACAGTTCTGTGGAGAGGGGAGGGGGGTGGGGAGGGTTGGTGAGTGGGTGGGTGGGTGGTGGGGGATCAGCGATTGAGTTACTGGAGCGCCCCTCCTCCCATGCCCATATAAGGTCATGGTTGAACTGGAGGTTGCGCGGCCTCGTCCGAAGTCCACATCTCTCACCTGTGTTGAAACGCGACCAGGAGACGCGGGTCAAGGATGTTTTCCTCTGGTTCCCATGTGTTGTATCTGCAGAGAGGAGCACACAACTGTCACACAGCAATCGCGGGCAAACTTCCTTTTACTAACTGACATGCAGGCCTCAACCACACTGTCACACACATATTCCCACATTACGCATTAATGTGCGTAAAGTGGACAGGTGACGCACAACATCCATTCGGTGCCACGATTTTTTTTTAAATTTTTAACCCAAGTGTCCCGCAAGATCTCATTTTAAAACATAACAACGTGAATATCTGTTAGTCATCTTCCCGCTACAGCGCACCATGAGGACATCCAAGTGCAGAGCGAAATGTCAAACAAAAACTCTCTGTATGTGCTTCCAAACGACCCTCCAGCACCAACATACAGTCGGCCATTTTAGCACCACTGTCTCGTAAATTCGCTGGCAGAGCAGAAATAATTAAAACGGGATTACATGGCTGTGCCTACCCCCTTCCCTCGCATAAATTAGTGAAGGCATCCGCGGATACACTGAAACACATACCAACCGCGCTCACCAAGCTCCACACACACATACACACCACTCACCCACTCATAAACAACCACACCGAGCGCGCACGCCCTTGGTGATTGCAATTCGATTTGGCAATTTTGCAATAAAAAATAATAATTTGCAAAAATGTCACAGATTTGGAGATATTAACGGAATGTTGCACTTCGACTTACTTAGGAGACCATCCTCGCCACTTGACCAGGTACTCTGTTTTGCCCTGTGATGGTGGAGAAGGAGAAAAAAAAATGATGATGAGGATCATATTGAGCGCAATATCGCTACCTCCATCCAACGGGCGCTTTTGCAATTTTGCTCCGTGCATGTTACCTTGCGGATGCGCTTCTTTTCGATGCCCTCTACCGCAAAGACGTGCTCTCCGGCGGCAGGGAGCTCCATTCTCGCCTGAAACCGATCGCAGGGGACGGGGAGTAGGTGAAATGTTGGCTACGCACCGTCGATATGCCTTCCTTTCGGTGCGTGCTGTGCGCGCTTGGTAGTTTTCCAGTTGTATCCAAATCCAACCGTATTCCCCTCCACCTCTCCTCGCTCTCGCTCTCCCTCCTTTTTGCACACTCCACAGTCCTGGCAATGAGCATAGAGATATTCACAGTAGTGCGGCTGCGAGCAGCTCTTTTCGTGCAATAGCTTCAGCCTGGTGCATGACGTCAGGACGGAGAGGGGGAGGTGGAGACCTTGCACTGAGGCTGGGGTTTATCCCGTACGTTCTAGACTGCAGGAGGGATATCTGGAAACTCAAATCAATCACTGTGTTATTGTCAAAGCATATGTATATATGCATGAAATCAGCTTTTATACTTACATTGTTTGTTTATTTATTTATTTATGGACAATAGGGCTAGTGGGATTCCCCTTCATGTATGAAAAAACACTCCGAGTGGTTAAGATGAGATGGTAATTAAAAGTCTCTATTAGCAAAAAAAATTACTCAAACACAAAAAAATTACCTTTAAACTCTAAACCCCACTAAGTGCTTTGTGCATTGCAAAGCCACACTAGGGAACTTAAATTCCCAAGTCAGTCAGGGTTCAGCTAATTCCAAATGCTCTCCTCACATCAGTTAAACTTATCAAGAGTCTTGTCCAACAAAACAAAAACAGCGTTGATTTTGGTGTTGGGGCTGAAAACATGGCATGAATAAGGCTTCTGTTTTTCACTTGAGCTGAAGCTGAAGCTCAGATGAACTAGAAGTTCCCTTTTTATTTCCGATCCCCTTAAAGCAGCACAGTTATTTATGCACAGAAGGAGGCTTGAAGTTCAACCTGCTAACAGTGCTTCGCAAATATAGGTCACACACACGCACACACAGGTCGTCAAAGCAGTGCCATGTCCTCTGGGTTTAGCTGCCATTAATTTGACACACAGCAGAGGGTTGGTGTGCAGCCTTCAGCCTACCTGTGGCAACTTTCTAATGGTAAACTCATTCGTTGCCAGACTTCTCGGCTTTCCCCCCAAATTACAGAGTCAGTTACAGCCTCTTATTGGCTTATTGGCTGTAATATCGGATTTGACACGTCTAGCGCTGCAATGACAATTTATGTCCGACTACACGGAAGATATGACTACAGAACATGTACCCTGTGTTGTAAATGTCATCCGCATTAAGTCATCTAATTTATGGGGACTTGATTGGAAACATAAGAGAAACAGTGCATCCGTGCGTAAAAGTCATGATTTCGTGCGTAAAATTGTGATCTCTGAACGTAATTACACTCAAAACGCACCAGTATGTTTGTATAAGCTGAGCTGATGATGCATAAAAAGACGTTGACAAGCTAAAGGCGATGCTTTTTGTGCTCCAAAAATAATTCAGCATCACAAGGGTTAAAATGAAGCCTCTAAGCAGAGCGGCAGCGGCCAGCCTATTAAACACAGGCACGATATATCTCAGCCCTGCCATATAAGGTAATGGAGAGAAAGCGCCGAAATAACGCATATTATACACATTAATTCCCGAGTTTGAGTTTTGAAATAGGTGCTTGAGGAGGTTAAGACTATGTCGGTTGAAAATATGCTCGATAAAAGCCACGTATTTTCGCCTTATTCCTGTTTTTTTCCTGTGCCCTTCAGCCGCGGCCAGGGAGCGCATACGCCCTGCTTCCCTAGCAACAGCATGAAAGGAGAGAGAGACAGAGAGGAAGACAGAAAGAGAGAGACAGAGAGGGAATTTAAGTTTGTGACAGACAAACAACCTCATGATAAAATGGCACCAAAGAACAGTCGTTTCCTCAAACACGCTTCAGCCTTTCAGTGGATATTCTGTCATCGAAATGCATATTCACAAGTGTAGACTGATTGCATTACAGAGCAAATTTTGGCATTGAAGGTGTTCTCTGTCAGCTCTGTTTACGCATCAGGTACCCAAAATACAAATTATGTGTCATTTTGTGTTCGTACCGACGGGAACGACGCCTAAAGTCTGCGTCAAGACAGAGACGATCATTTAGAAAATCTTCTGACTCAGCTTGTCGGCATGGTCTGATCAGAGATTCACACAAGCTGCTTTTATTGGTTCAAAATCACAAGTCTTTATCTCTGTTTGCTTCAATCATGAGAGGCTTCTGAAGTGAAACAGCGCCAACAATGCAAAGACTAACAGGTTTTCATTCACTGACATCGCCCAGATTGCGCATGAAGTATGAACATTTGAGGAATTAAACAGCATTCATTTCAATGTTCAGTTTTGCTTCTAATTTTTAAATTTGTTTTCTGAGGATCTGGATGTGCTGCCCTTTCTAACCAACAGATCCATTTTGCCTGGAGCACCTTGCTGATCATCTGAGGAAGAGTTACTGCAGTCAGATAAAATGTGAGCACTGAGCAGTAAATGTATATCTGTTCCTCAATCTCACCTTCTTTATAAGTGAGTACATTTGCGGTGTTGTCGCTCCCCGGTTTGTGCGCCCTCTGAGGAATGCGCTCAGGTAAGATCATGTACACTTGCACTTGCTCACCTGTGACATTTTACATTCAAGCAGCAGATAAAATCCGCTGTCTGGAAATCGACCAGGTTTTGCACAGAGGTTCGATTTCGGAAAGCCAAAAGAAAACTCTGTAGAAATTCAATTAGTCGAATAAAAAAGTGGGGGTGTCGCAAATCAGCCTGTGATGAGCAGGTAAATTGGTTTGCAAATCATTCAAAGACCCGCTGAGTTTTCAACAGGACGATGTTAAAAAAGAAGAATGTCTGTTCACAAATTACTTCTCATTTCTTTTCAATGAAAGCCTTCTCTGTTGATCGGAAAACGACCCTAAATTACCCAGCACCACGCAAAGAAAGGGTACTTTATACATTTCATGTCACCTTTAAAAAAAAAAAAAAAAGGAACCGACATTTTGAGGAATTTGCATTTGCAGGTTTGTTCAATGAGTGCTTTCACCAAAACATTTCGACATTTATTTTGTCCTTGCAGCGGCCCGCCAAGGTCACATGAGCTGTTATCTAAAACAGGAGGATAAAGTCAGGGTCAGCAGTTTGTGTTTTATCTCCTGTTTGAAAAGACTCTTCTCAAACAACTCATGGCGTCATTTTTCTGCAGCAAGGCTGGTTTGTGGGAAAGAATATATTTAAGATATGTAAAGCAGGAAACAAAGTTGTTTTTTTATTTAAAACAAATGAACAGGAAGCTCCTTCTGAAGTCAAAGAACATTGCACGAGTGTGATTTCTACAGAAAAAACATAGTCAAAGAGTTGAGGGAGGTTATAGTCTGTGCCAGGAAGAATGCCTGTAGAGTATATTAATGGGTGTGTAAATGAATGTGTGGCCCCTGTTGTTGTGTGTGTAACATAGAGAAAACTGTGTGTAGGAGGAGGGCCAGGGTCAGGTTAAGTCATGATCTCTGGTCCAGTCCCAGCAGGAACCAAAGAGAGCTCTGCCTTGTGACCTTTTCTGTTGCAACACCAATTTCTTCCTTCATTTTCCATCTTGCCGTCTGTCTCTTCCCCTACACTTTCTCTTTTTCAGTCATTCGAAGCACATGCACACAGCTGGCTCAATCAAGCAGTCCACAAAATGGTGGCTCATGGGAAGCCAGAAGGCCTCCCCTCCTTGGCACCCGCCGAGCATAGTGCCAGAAGTGCCAACTGAGGGAATGGAGAGATGAGGAGGAAGGCGGAGGAGAAGGAGGAAGAGGAGGAGGGGGTAAGTGGGAAAGTGTGATTGATGTAGGGAACAAGGAAAGGAAAGACTGGAGGTATAAGAGAGAGCAGAGTACAAAAAAAGGTGAAAGATGGTGGTGAGAGGAAGAGAAAAAGGGGAGGGGGGGGGTGGAATGGAGACGGGACAGAGTAAGACAGAAAAGAAAAGAAAGACGGGTACAGGGAAAAAGGCCTTTGCATCAGCCAGCCAAGCATCCGATTCATCCCTCCACGGCAATGTAGAAGAAAAGAGTTGATTGGTTTAAGAGACAGAATGCAAGGACAGGGAAGAGAGGAGAAGGAGGGAGGGGGGAAGAGGGGGGGTATTACAAAAATGTTAAGAGGGCCCTACAGCCATTCTCACAAGGCTCAGCAGGCGGTCATTAAACTCTGCTATCAAACAGGCTGATGTAGCAAGGACATACAGATACATAGACATACACAGAGGCTGGAGCATGCACAAGAAGAATGAAAACTCAAGGTTCAGACTGGTGCTGAAAACAAATTAAGGCGACGCATGGAATTAACGAAAAAGTGGCCCTGTAATTAGAAACTATAAATATGCTGTATGATTACAATATCCGAGTCTATTCAGGCTAATTATGCTATAACCAAACTATCCTTTTCCAGTGCCTGCGTGCCCCCTTCAGGTGCTAACACAGAAATCTCTCCTTCCCTTTGTCTGCTCCTGACATATGTTTAATTATGATAATTGTAACAAATGAAAGCTATTAGGAAGCCATTCATCTTGGCACTGCTGAATTTAATGCACTATGAAGATGGGGTGGGGAGGTGTGTGTGTGTCTGTGTGTGTGTGCATGTGTGTGTGTGTGCATGTGTGTGTGTGTGTGTGTGTGTGTGTGTGTGTGTATGTGTCGGTGGTGGTGGTGGTGGTGATGGGGGGCAGCGGAAATTCCTCCTCCAGTGTCATTGTCATGGCCATTGTTGCTCCGAGGCGACAGGTCTGCAGAGAGAGGGGTGCTCCTCTGCCAGGGTGGGCTCTGCTCCCCCCCCCCATCCACACTCCCCCCTCCCACCCCCCTACATACACACTCCCTCCTCTTCCCCTCTTAGCGCCCTACCGCCTGCTTGCCTGCAAGGCTGCCGTCGTGTGGGGTTCACCCCCACATCCACCACCATACGCTACCCCCATTGATCCCCTCTACCCAGAAGCCTGAGCAGAAGTGGGGGGTGCGTGAAGCCTGAGAGAGAGGAAAGAGGAGAGAGGGAAGGAGGGAAGGAGGGAAGGGTGGGGGGCTATGCAGAGCACCAGGCTTCAAGGGTGGTAGGGGTGAGAGGCGAAGCCAGAGGAGGAGGAAGGAGGAGGTGCAGTGGAATTCTGGTAGAATGCGGCTGAATACACGACTTGTCAATACTGTATTGAGCGTCAGTGTGTTGGGAGAGGAGGATGGCGTGGAGGTTTGACTGTGGGGAGTGTGCACAAAATGCACACAGAACACTGCACTGTGGGTCTGAATTCAAAGCACTGCTATATGTTAGAATTATTCATCCAGTGCCATCAATGATAGATACTCCACAGCTTTGTGCAGCAGCATAAATAGTAAGCTCGCACATGAGGCACAATAGTAAGCACACAATGCGACGCTTCAGAGAACAATAGCTGAATAATTGTCTGGCTTTTACTGTATAGCAGCGTGATTCCCTTTGGATAGGATAGTGAGGTTATTTTCATCAGCTTGGAGACCCGACAGTAGCAGCTACGCTAAATGTGCCTGTGTTCAGCCTTAGCTCCCTTCAGTCTAATGCTATACTAATGATGAGTGACACAGGCCCTTATCCTGAGAGCCCTTTCCTCCTCTCCCCTCCTCTTTTTCCCCCCTTGCCCATCTCCCGGGAACAGCTTATTTGCCTGTTTTTAATTGCGTTTTAATTTACATGTAAGCCTGGAAGCACTATGATGAGGAGCTGTCTTTTTCTTTTTTTCTTTTTTTTTTTTTTTTACCCCTTTGCTTCTCTTTTCCTTACCACTGAGGGATCATGAACTGCAGCTATTACAGGAGGAGGAAGAAGGCAAACTCACCGTGCAAATGAACACAACAAACCGTGGCTGTAAAACCAGGAGCAGGTTCCTTTTTATGGGGTCAACAGCAGTTCAGAAACAATCAAGTGTCCAGGCAGATAGGGACACCACAGACAGTCAGACAGAGAGTGATATGGTGGGAGGGAGGGAGAAAAGGGGTGGGGTGGGGGGGTGAGGATGAAGAGGGGTGTTGTTGTAAGATGATGATGTAGATGAACCGGCCTTCTCCCCATCAAAATGTAATAAGAGGAAGAGTGGACAGAGAGCTCAGAGATAGACAAGTTTAATGTGCCCGTCTATCTATATGGAAATTCAGTCACCGCTTTCATTCCTCTGATTTTTTTTCCCATAATTCACTTTGGGCTTTGATTGGCTGTATAGAGAGCTTCTGAGGAGGAGCTGAGAGATAAAGCACGCTTTCTTTACAACAAAACAGGGATTTCAGATTCGTATTATATTTGGGGAGATAATAAGGCGTCGGTCTATGGAGCGCCTGTTTTTTTTGTTTTTTTTGCCATTGACTTATTATTGAACTACCATACACAGCAGTTTTTAATCTACAGAAACAAATGCACTGAAGATTCATATTATCTATTATTATATTTTACTCTTTCCTTCCGACTAAACATTTACCCATTTTCTATGCACTTATTATTATTATTTGCATAAAAGTATTCCCCGTTATAGACAACTTTTCTGAAAATGTAATCCCCACAGAGTATTCTTTTCTGTCCTTGTGAGCACAACAGCAATGCATGACTGTATAATCACCTCTCACTCCCACACTGATGGCCCACGGCAAGCCTGTCAGGACTCATATAGGCAGGGTTGGCAGCATGTGCCTTTGTCACTCATCACCCTGCCACTCTTGAACGTGTGCACTAGACATCATACACTCAACACAGGAACTCAGTGTGTGTCACAGGTACTGCAGTTCACCACATCAGAGCAAAGCAGGCCCCTTCCTGAACACAACAGCGCAGACAGCCTTTTGTCTGCTGCATGTCCTGTATTGTCCCTCTCTACTGTTTGCTGAGGTCCTGTTGTCACAGCACCGCGTGTGTTCTAAAGGTATTAGTTTTAATGCACTGCAGTTCAAACAAGATATTCAGTGTCTTTAAACAGAGCGAAGTGTGCAGATAGTGTAAATGAATCATCACCAGGAGCTCACACATTTCAGTATTAATATATGCATACACGGTGCATGAACTCTGTCAGGTGGAACAGGTGAAAAATATTAGAGTTTGGCAAGTTTTCTACTGGAATGTCAAATTAAGGAGTTCTTTTTTTAGTTTGTCCTGAAAAACAGATCATTTGTTGAACCCTTAAAGAGTGTTAGGAGGGAGAACTATTTTTGTGGCAACTTCCAAAGTGATTTAACTTCTTTTATTATAACATCATCTGTATTTTGCATTATTCAGCACAGAGCAGGTGTTGTCCTGTAATTTGCTGATCATGTAGGTCAGTGGTTCCCGACCTTTTTTTGGCTTGTGACCCCATTTTAACGTCACAAATTTCTGATGACCCCAGATATTCAAAACAGAGACTTTTTTTTTGTTTTGCTAAAATTATTTTGTTTTTGATCATGTAATAGTTTGCTATACTACGTTGCGAGTAAATGTTAATTTTAGAGGACATTTAGTCTATATAATGTATATTTTTATGGACAGAGGCAGAAAAGCCAGGTGGCGATTACTGCACAAAGTGAGGATTTTATTTTCCTTGGTCAGGATATGTACAGTCAGTCCAGCTTGGATTTACAAGGCTGACAATTAATACTCAACAAACAAGAACTCAAACTATGAATTTAGAAAGAGCTGCAGCATCTGAAACTGACCACAATGAACATTTGAAAGATAAACAGTACCACAGTGCTTCAATTTCAGCTTCAGTTTGTCATGTCTTTTATGGATTGTGATTGTTTCTGTCAACTCACCGTATATTTTTTTATTAGTAAGTTTTTTATTTTTATTTTTATCAATTACTAGAAATTTCAGGCGACCCCATTTGAATTCCAGGTGACCCCACATGGAGTCCCGACCCCAGGTTGAAAAACACTGGTATAGCATTAATATGAATGTGCATGTGCTAAAAGTCCACAATACTCTTTCATCTGAAAACAACCTGCAACAAATACATTATTTAATCCTGCTGAAATAATCTCAACTCACCATATATTTTTCATTAGGAAGCAGAGGTCCCAACCCCAAGGTTAAAAAACACTGATGTAGATACTCTGAGTAGATTCAAAGGTTATTATATCAAAACAGAGAAAACTCTAGAAAATCTTACTTTTTCAACAGAATATGTCATTAACTGAACATAAAATCAAGTGTCTACAACCACAGTCATTTGTGACTACGTGGGCTTTATTGGTGAATCAGTGTTGCGGAAAATTATGGTGTTTCTATGTTCACTATGGAGCCTCTGAATGTCTAAATAAAACTGATTTGATGCTGCTGACAACACAGGAAATGGCACTTATTTTTTGGAGAAGTGGTTCACTAATTATTCGAAATCTTAGATCAGTAGATGCTTTTGGTCGACAGCAGCTGTTTGGATCTTTGAGCTCCTTAATGAAGCTTGAAAATTCACAATTTTCTGTAATAAAATGTTGCTTTCTCCTTGGTTTTGGAAGACAAATAGAAAACAAGCTCAATTTGGTGAATTGTTCAGTGAAGACAAAATGTTTAAAGTTATTTTAGAATCGATTAAAACTTAATGAGGTATAGTAAACATTTTGGGCAATGGGTATTGTTGCAGTAAGTACAATCCATAATAAAAAACAATAAAATAAGCAGCTGGAGACTTAAGAAAGTTTATGAACGTGAAGTTAAAATTTATTTTGTCTTCTCCGAGGTCCAGAACGTCCTTGTATTTGAGCTTAACTCCTTCTCGCTGTAAACAAGAAGACTTCAATACCCAAACTATGCCTACTGAATAGTGAGATGAAAGCATTCCCTTATGTGAAGAGGAATCCCTCACAACAATACACACAATCAGGGTCTCCAGAAAAGCCTGATTCAGCACAGCTTAAGATAATTCACGAGCTTCGTCTTTGTCAGACATAAGACACACAGAGAAGATTGCCTTGCTTACATTGGGCATCCCATGTGTTCCAATTCGATATGGTTTCTCCGTGATATATCTCTCTTGTCTTCATGTGATGGTTATTTAAAAGGAGAGTCATGGATTTTCTCCCCCATACAACATAATGGCAAATCAATACACAGGCCATATGGGGAGAGTGGGCATTTCATAGAGCAGCCTAAAGGATGGGAGACAAAATTAAACTGGAGTCCTGGCAAAAAGGAGTAGATGGGGGTTTAAAGCACATTATAGAACTAAATACTTAATCATTCTTGCCATTTGTGCGATTGAATACAGAATTTCTCTTGATCACTTTGTCAGCTGTTTGGCCACAGTCACTGAAATCACAACGACACAATGAATCCGCCATTATGTTTTACAGCAGAATCTTTTTTTTTTCTTTGGTGTATGTGCAAGTCATTTCCATCTGTGTGTCTGGAGTATGCCTGTACACATGTGGTGCATGTGGATGAGTGTGCTGATGTGCCTGCGAGGTCCCTGTGGTGCGTGCACACACACTTACAAACACTTATGTGTGTTTTTCCCATGGCAAGACCTGTCAGCCAGCAGACGTCTGACATCATGCTCTGAGCGAGGAGGAGGTTTTCCACTGCATGTGTTACAGTGTGTGTGTCTGTGTGTGTGTGGCGTGTGTAGGAGGAAAGGAGGAAGACGGTTGTTATCATGACTTATGGATTGGACAGCAGTTTCCTACTGGGCAGAGACGACATGATTGGTTACACAAAGGAATGCTGTTTTTTTTCTTTCAGAGTGGAGGGTTTTCGCAGGAAAACACTGCAAGGATGACATGAGAGGAGAAATCAAAGGAAACAAGTAAATGAATCTGTTCCAACCACCGGCTAAGGCAAAAAACACAGGGGGTAAGAGAGACCGGTGTCAAAAGACAAGATGCCTGGAGGTCCTTTGTGTTTACACTTTCCATTCTGTCAGTCAGAGCCTCCTTCACTGTCTTTATCTCTGACACAACTGGCAATCCCTCAATGAGTCACCCCGCTCTGAAGTGCTGCAAACCTGGCTTTGCTTTGGGAGTAAGGGAGGGTTGAGGATCGACGTAAATCCTGCTTAATCATCCCCGCCACCGCCGCAGCAGATAGCCTTTGGTTATAAAAGTATGTGACTACCGAGGGTGGGAAATAAGCGAATGACACTTCACATCCAGATATGGTGACAGCTGAAGTAACAGTTCGTGACCGTTCGCTTTTACCCACGCTCACAGCATCACAAAGGGAAGGTTGTCTTCCTCATGGCCTGAGTTGGAGAGCCTACGTCAGGGTGAAGCTCTCGCCAAACTCCTTGAGTCGCGGCTAGTGCTTGTTTCGAAAAGCCTCTTTTGTGTTTGTGCTGCCCGAGGAGACAGGATGACCAACAAGCTGTCAGTATGATCACATTTTCTTAGTGTGAAAACAATTGGATCAAACCTGATGAAGCTCATGTTTTCACGTATCTGTGTCACTGGAGACAGATTTCTGCAAATGGACACAAAACAGAAAATAAACCAAATTAAAGCATATGTCCAAAGTAACAAAATTCACAGCTAAACACACGACAATACACACAACCAGTACAATAGCTGTAAACCTTAATTGTTAGTTTATAGACAGAACTGTGTCACTCCAAACCACAGATTTTGGGGTGTGCTTCACACCTTTGCAGAAACTACACACTGTATGCGTGCTCACACAGCACACAAATAAATGGCTAAGGCTTCACACACAGAGCTACTGTGGCTTAAAGGGAATTATGGAAGAGATCACAGTTTCATGTGCTTTTCTCTTCCACATACAAGGGAGTACACACACACACACACACACATTTCAGTCGATGCTGTATTGCCTGGGTTGGGCCTGTCAGAGCGGTGGATGAGAGAGGAGGGCTGGGATGTGTGATGTTAATCTAACACTTTTGAGCTTGTGAGTGAGCGCAGCAGCTGTGCTCACACCTTTCCTGCTTCCTTCTGAATTGGCTGAATCTGACTTATCACATATACAGGCACATGTAGTTGCTCACACAGTCGGGCAGGCTCAGTTAGGCTCTGTATGCCTTTTGCTGTCAGAAACTTTCAGTCACAGAAAGCTGGAGAAACTACGCCAATTAGTGAGTTGAGAAAAATGCTTATTAGACAAATGAGACGAGAAAGAACAGAGCAGGGGGGGATCATGCCTCTGGATGGTTAACACGGCTGCAGAAACATAACCATGAAATCTCAAAACAAAAAGCCATCATTAGCACTGGCTGAATCTCTTGTTCCATCAGTCAGCCTTGCCGATTCACACAAGTAGCACAAATGTTCTGGTTATCACACAAGTGCAAACACAGACACTTGTCATCTGCTCTTTTATATTAGTGCCACGATGGCAGATCGTGTTGTTTATACTAGCTCTGAACACACAAAGCTGAGGAGAAGAACAAGACTGTTCAGAGCTACATACACACTACATGTCAGCTCACTTTTTCACTCATCCCTGAAAAGACACATGCCTCTGGTCAGAAAAACCACAGAATACTTCATAGTTTCATGTGACTGATCCCACTAGTAACACATGTCTCTTTCTATCCAGATCACAGCATTTCAGTAAAACAGCCTCAAAGATTATATTAACTCTGTAGAATCTGTATAAAGCCTTGCAATATTAATGCTTTTTTAAGGAAATAGGAACTATTAACAAATACAGAAATGGGAGGTTTTATACCATTACAAAACAAATGGACAATTGTTATGCACTATTTTTAATACTCAATATTTTACCCAAAAGCCTTTGAGGTAAAACTCATGAAAGCATGTTGTAGCTCGATTGCCAGTGTATGTATTTCACTCTGTGCTTGTTCTCACAATTCACCTCAAAGATGTGTTTTTTTCAAAATGCAATAGGGTCCTTTACTCCATTAAAGAGACCAAAAAAAGCATTTAATCTCCACTTAAGGTTTCGTCAATATGAGGACATTATTACGCTCTTTTCACAGATTTACTCCAGTGATAGTAACTGACCTTTGTGCGTTTATAATCAAGGGAATGCCTCTTTGCAATAAATCGAGAACAACATGTCAAATAAAGGGAGTTTAACAATGTTGCAGTAAACTTCTGTTTCCAAAGCGCGCTCAGTTCTCGTGTTTGTGAACAGAAAGTGCAGCCACTCCATAAAGACTAATGAATGACCCGTTTAACCAACAGATTGATGCTGAATAGCTGGTAAAATCCACGTAGTAAAAATGGATGGAGTAGCCATGTCATAAAACTAAAGGGAAACCTCAGTCACGTGACTCTGAGTTTGACTGGTTCTCTTGAAGGTATTGATTAAAATGGTTGCATGAATGATTGCTTCATCTGGATTATTGATGGACATGTGCAGAAACTGTGTGTAATTGAACAGTCCCCTGTGTGTGCTCAGGTCACTCTGATGGCGATCGGCTATAAACATAAATTGGACGGAGAGGGCAGTGAGATCAATGCACGAGTCTTGGATTTCCAAATAGGACATTATGGCATATGATAAGATTTCAACAGTAAAGGGCGATTCTGCAAAAACTCTGCAGCGTCATCAGGAGTCACCAATTCTTCTTCATATAAACATTTTGTCCCCGGTGTTGTCATGTCACACATGTGTCCGAACCTTTTTCCCTCCGGGCTTATGTGTACTGACCTATTCCATCATCTGCAGCTGAGAATGACTTTGATTCCTATTTTAGCTCCTCATCTCATCCATCTCACGCAGCCCTCCATTGTCTGAGGCCGCATTTAAATGACAGTGATACATACGGCACATTACAAAGACAAAAGGTCGACAAGGCCCGGTTTTTGCTCGCATAAAAACCGTGACAAAACACGTTGCCGTTCGCCCTCGCAGCGCCGCATGTAAAAATTCACAGGAGCTGGAAATTTATCAGCCGCCTTTAACGGCAGCATCCAGAGACTTAGCCGGCTGAGGTGTGTGTGAGGATCCCATTAAAATGCACTACAGAAAATGAGATTTGGGGGAGCCCTGTGAAAAACCATGCGTGTAATCATCTCTCTTCCTCTCTCAGTTTATCTGCGAAGGATTTGGAGGAGGCTTTGGTTCCCCACCCTCCCTGCCCCTCAACCTCCCCCGTACTACACATTAATATTCATAGAGGAGATCTTCTTCTTGCTGTTGCTGCCTGTAGCACACACAGACTTGGCTTATTAAGAATCTAAAATATGGCTAGCAGATTCTCTATTGGGAAAGGCTATTGTGATTTTCATGGACTCTGCGTGTTGACTGAGAATGTGAAGGCGATACATGGCACGAATCAGTGTTGGGACTGTCTGTATTGTTGCTCTCTTGGAATATATTCGACCGGAGGAAAAGCAGACTTTGTAATCTGATTGAAGAGTTGTGAATTTGTCAGCTTGTTTCGTCATATGGCGCGTTGTGAGTTTACAGAGAGGTGAGCTGATCTTGTGGCTTGTTTTGGTCAAACCCTTCTCAGTGCCGTGACTCAGACTGAAACAGAACGCTCTGCTTTGCCTTTCCTGCTTTGGTTCATGATGAACATTAAATAGAGAATGAGAGTAAGAGGTGACTCATGCCTCCCATGAACAGACTCGGTAATTACATGCTTAAAGGCATTAAGTCCACCTTGCAGATCCCCTGAACAACAAGCTGCACTGTGACAACATAGTACAGTACTTCATTTCCTCTCACAGTCATTTTATTGTGCTTTTTTCCCAAACTAATTGCAAAGTTCTTGCTTTTAAATTGCATTTAGTAATTTCCTTCTCTATTTCACGTTCTCTCTCTGTCTTTTTTTTTTTTTTTGAGAAAGAGGTGTGACAGGATGCCAGATGTTGGCCTACATGCAGTATGCAAACCTCCAGCTGTCTCACACAGACACCAAACACATGTACACAGCTACACTAGAAGTTATATAATATTATGTGCAAAGGAAGGGATTTATGTAATAACTTTTCATAAATGCAGTTAATGTACATCATCAATATTTGCTTTGATCATGCATCCAAACACAGACAGCACACTTATGATTCCACTTACACTAAAACTCAGCTGGGGCATCTAAAACAAAACATCATCAGAACAAAGCGTGTTGGTAACAAACATTGATATGAAATGCAAAAACTTTGGCCGAAACGTCTGCAAACATTTGCCTGTGCCCTATCTGACCCTCTTCTCTAGAACACTCTCAAGTGAGTACGGTGCAGAACGTAGTAGTCTCTCACCCGTGTTCTCTCTCTCTAACCACTCTCCTCTTTCACATGTAAATGAGTCTTTAATCTCCGCTGCTCTAATAGACAACCATGGCAACGGAGGCAGGCCTAATGAGGCAGAGGCGCAGGTTAAAATCTGCCTGCACGCTAACACCACTCATACAATCAACAGTTTAAACATACACACTCATTCATGCGCACACACTTCATGCATACATCTTAACCTGGTTGCACATGCATACATCCTCATGTTACTATTCAAGCATCATAGCCCTGAAGACGAGACATTGCTTTTTAAATATCACATTATGCTGCAAACAAGCACTTGGGATTGTCCTTATTGCAACACAACATTAATTATTAACTAAACCAAAGCACCAAAGGCTTGCACGGATTTCAGTGTTCTGTGTCATAAATTGCGGAATACACAGCAACGCACACAAATTGCTGTTCAAAGTGTTCAAGCAGCTGCCTTTACGCACTATTTTTGTATGAGCAGTTGTCTGGATAATTAGACAATCCATTCAAATGAAGCATGAAAATAATCATAGACTTAGAAGAAATCCATGCAAAGCTGTTAGAGTCTATAAAACCAATCATGACAGAAAAGAAACCGTAAGAGAGGAGAAAGAAATAAGAAGACGAAAAGACATGAACAACTAAAACTTAGGTGACCACAAATGCACTCAACTCAGTCGACTAATGTCTTTGAACAGGCCTGTTGAAATATGCATGGAAATGAAGATGTAGCGCACACACACATGACTGATAAAGCTTTGAATACAGCGATAAAAGACACTCGAGTAGCGCTCATTTCCATGTGAGTGGTACTGATGCTCCTGCACTCTGTTGACTGTAATTTACAGCCATATTAAATCCATTAGACCAACATGTGTTTTTTTGAATAGTTTTAGCCACAGACAAGCTTTGCAGTGTGCTGTAGTCCCAGACCTCAAACACACAGACACATGCTTTATGTCGACAGAGCATCAGGAATTAGCATCAAAGACAGAAACAAAGTGAATTTCATGATAAGATTGAAGATATTTTACTGACTAGTTGTATAACAAGGTGGCTTTAACTTCAGAACATTACACACCTGCATGTACACACACACAGAACATATTTAAGCTTCGTGTGGAATGTGAAGACAGCGTGTGCAGCCCAGATTCACCCATGGTTCAGGCACATGGCATATGAGATGCGTGAGATACAGACGCTGTTTGTCATTTTCAGATTCCATTACCAATATCCTGCTGACATGCCAAGTGGTTTGTGTGTACTCAAATGTCATTTAGTCCCAAAGTAGCCTCAGTTTAATGCTTGGTCCTTCCAAAAGTTCAACTACTCTGACCTGAACAATTTACTGTTGTCTCAAAAAAAAAAGGTCATTTAAGTAATCAGATGATTTGCGTACATTAAATTATTCAGTAGTATTGCTTCTGTGTGTCAGACTCATTTTAGTTTACTCAATTTTTGATTAATTCAACCCAATGTGATCTGAAGTAGGTCAAACCAGTAAAATAATAACAGTGAAAAAAGTACAATTCCATTGTGAAAATGTTTACATCTATAAAGTTTCCTTAAAAATGTGAATAACATGAACAACCTCATATGTCTTAAGGAAAATAATTGCAATTTTAGCAATATTATACCTCAGTTTATCATTTACACATATGCATTGCAACTTCCAGATCACAGTGGATTTACAAATACACAAAACATTTAGCAACAGCCAGAATATTGTTAAAACAGCACTTACTTCTTTTAAGACATTTCATGTTGTTCATATTTCTTCAGGTTATTCACATTTTGTCTAAAAGGATAGTTTGTAAAGGTCATCATTTTCATGTAATTTTACTTTTTTATACCAAAACAAAGAGAAAAATTTGGAGTTGTCATTATTTATAGTTAATTATAATAGTATTTTACAGGTCTGATCATATTTGTTCAGATTATTCACTTTTTTTCATTAAAGGATAGTTTGTAAATGTAAACAGAAAAAATTGGAGTTGTCATGATTTATAGGTTGTTATGATAGTATTTTACTGGTCCAATCCACTTGAGATCATATCGGTATGTATATGGCCCCTGAACTAAAATTACTTTAAAATCTTTGATTGTTAATATGTTCAGAGTAATTTTTGCATTTTACAAATTCATCCCACGGGCCGGATTGGACCCGAGCCGGTTTTTGCCCACGGGCCGTATGTTTGACACCTGTGATGTAAAGGATGTTTCTGCTCTCTAAGCTTAAAACAATAATATCTTCTCTGTTCTTTTTTTAAGACCGAATTCTTATCTTCGCAGCAACAAATGACCCGTGGAATATTCTCCTGATTCCACATTTGTGCAAATATCACCGCACTGGTGAGAGGAGTCTGTCACATTAGTGAGTGCTCCTCTCAGAAACCCTTTCTTTTTACTTCCACACAGGGAGCAGATGTTGACATGCTCTTACAACACCTTTCATTGTAATTATTCTGTGTACACCGACACAGTGCTACCACCTCACACAGGGGTCTGTTGCTACACCAGCCTAATTAGCAATTAACAGCCATATACTCATGAAAACACTGTCTGTTGGGGTTCACTGGGGGATATAAGCTTTAAATAAGAAAAGGATGAAAGCATGTACAACAGAAAAGTATTAGAGTTTTCTTCAGACTGTGCACGCCGTGCCATTTTATTTGTGGGAAAGGGCCTACAGTGTGTTTAATGATTGTAACATGATTGTGTACTTTTGTCATGACAGAGAGGCGTAGGCTGCTGAAAGACAGAACACACTCTGTCTCTCTGTCTTTGCTGCAATGTTATTTTTGCCCTGAGGCCCAACACAATTAACACCCACTGCCAACTGGTAGGTTGTGTGTTGTGTTGTGAGTATGTGCATGCGTGTGTGTAGTCGACATACATTAATGTGTCTGCACTAGATACACAAATGAGTTCAATTTGTTTATTCATTCCAGCCTAAAATTACTGTTTCTCCTACATAATGTGTGTTGGGCCTTAATTAAGAATGCACATACAGTACATAATATCTGCCAAAGCATCACTGGGGGAAATTCCTCTTTTCCTTTTTGATTGATGTAGATTTTCGTAATTTCCGACTCTATAATTAATTGCACTTCACAAGTTAATTTCTAGATAAATGTAAAATAAACAGGCAATAAAGCTGTGTTTAATTTGGCTCACCAAGGAAGAAAAACTTGAGCAAAACGCACACACAAAAACACACTCTGCTGCCGTACAGCATCTGTTAAAAAAACACAAATCTCATCAGATTGATCACTCAGAAGCAAATCAATGACATTTGGACATTTTGGAATGCTTCTGTAAATCAATTCAACCCCCTGCAACAAGAAACAATAAACCTTTCTTCAGTGGTAATAAAAGAGTGAAGCCCATTTCATTAATTTATTGCCCCATTCTGTATGTGTGTGTGTGTGCGTGTGTGTGTGTGTGTGTATGTGTGTGTGTGTGGTGTAAATGAAATATGAGTGGATAATCACAGCCCAGGAATTCTTCCGGCGGTCCAGCAGGCAGGTCGGAATGCTGTGTGTTGGAATGCGGAACCTGGAAAGTCAAAACAATGTTCCATAATGGAATGAAGTAAAAATGACGGCGGACTTGAGGAGGGTCCTGGAGGACAGAGGGAGAGGAAAAAGGAGTGGCTGAGACGTGGAGGAGGAGGAAAAGGAGGTTTGAATGGTGAGGTTTTATATCTGACTGGAATGAAAATATTCCTAACCTTTCTGTGGCATCCAAATCTGTCAAAGTAATGGGAGTATGTGTCGAAATGTAAATCTTAGCAAGCCAAAAATCCAGCACGTCTTGAGTGAAAACGCTTTTCAGGAACTAAAATATGCATAAACACTCTTTTTAGGTGTTCTGTTTATTATGAGGCTCCAAAATCCCTAAATAAAGGGGGTTTACCACAGTAATCACTCTTCTTCTCCACCTTCTCCCTGCTTCAAAACTCATCCACGTTATAGCCTCATGCCCCATCCAGAGTCATTTTAATTCTGTGTAAATAAGGAAATGCTCCCATTTCGATGCACGGCGCAAAAGAAAAGATGCGTGAAAAGATGCATGAGCCCCGTAACACAATACAATTCAGAGGTGTGGAAATCTCCCCTCCTTAATCCAGAAATCAGTGCTGTGGAAAGAGGGATTTGGGGCTGTCACTGCTAAGCTCCTTGTCCCTGGTGTATTATTGGAGCTGTGGCATAGAGGAGAAACACAGGGAGGATGATGCTGCTGCTCACTGCATTGTAAACAGGTTTCAGTGTTTGGAAATAAGCATCTTGCCATAACTGAATTTCCAGGAGTGCTGTAGGAAGAATGATGGCATCGAAGGCAGCAGAAGCTTATCTCTGCGCTGCATCTGCGCATATATCCAGCTCTGACTGCTGAGCTGCGATGCTTAGATGAATATACTGCACGCACAGGTTTGTCGCAGAAAAAGGAGAAGAATGCCGATCCATAGGTCTTATCAGTTTTGTTTTCTACGACACCTGCAACACCCACGTTTAAACAGAAGAAACAGACTCTTAATTAACTGTGTTCACATGGTTTTAGCACTGTGGGATGTTTAATTATTTCCTACCATCTGAAAGCACAATTAAATATGCTATTAAGTGTTGATTTTTTCTAGTACTGCACAAGAATTTTGGGGAATCTGGGTGTCACTGGGAGAACTACAGCTATAGTAGCAGCCAAAATAGTATTTGTAATGGCTGGGGGGATTCTGGCATGCAGGAGCAATGCATAAGACATGAGCTATGTTAGGGAGGTGAGTGGGTCGCAGCTCCAACCGTGTGCTATTCATAGACCCTGCTGATAACAGGTTGACTTCTCTGGGAAAGCAGAAAGCAGAGGCAGGGAAGGAGGGGAGGAGGGGTGTGTGGGGGGGTGATAGACGGGAGACAAAAGAAGGGAGGGTGCAGGAGTATTCACCTGTGGAAAGGAGAAGAATCAAGCTGGGGAAGAGAGGATGTTTAAGGGTTAAAGCAAAAGGATAAAACACAGGATAATGAGGAAGAGGAAACATCCTTCCACCCACATGCACCTGCACCACCAGAGTATGACAGCTACACATCTGATTGTCGCTGACAGCAATGAAGAAGAGAGGGATTGCCACAGTAAAGGTTAAATAAGAAGGAGTGAGTGGCAACGGGATGCAGGATAAAAGGGAAAAAAGGGGAGTTTCCAGCTAACAAACATCCGTGTCACATGCATGTAGCCAAGGAGTAAAAAATGTGGAGGAGCATCTTCCTGGCCCCATCTTTCTATTTCTGTGTAATGTGTGAAGATGAACTTGTGAGGCAGGGATGACAGCGAGGCAGACACAACAACATACCAAACTGGCCTTGTTCAACAGCGGGAGCAGTCACACTGGCCCAGTGTAACGAACTACAATCATGTCATCTGTAAAACCTATGACTACACCCTCTATGTCTGCAGCTGAAATTACACACATATTTGCACGCCCCAATCTAAGACCAGAGGAGAAAACAGAAACAAGAAATACAGCACCAGCTCTACTCGTCCCGCTGCATCTGCCAGCAACTCCTGTTGATTTATTTGCCATGTTTGTTTTGTGTTCACAAGAAACACAGTCGCCATCATTTGTGGCTCTCATTCCCAAATTTAGGAATACTGTGGTCCAATTTGAAATGTTCAAATATTCCTCATGGTTTCAGCCTGCTTTACCTGTCACCGTCATGGAAAAAATTATTAAACCACCTTTGTTTTCTTCAATTTCTTGTTCATTTTAATGCCTGGTACAACTAAAGGTAGATTTGTTTGGACAAATATAATGATAACAACAAAAATAGCTCATAAGAGTTTAATTTCAGAGCTGATATCTATCCATTTTCCATGTTTTCTTGATAATAACCAAAATCACTTCAGTTCTCACATCA
Organism: Sphaeramia orbicularis; assembly: GCF_902148855.1. Taxonomy (NCBI): domain Eukaryota; kingdom Metazoa; phylum Chordata; class Actinopteri; order Kurtiformes; family Apogonidae; genus Sphaeramia; species Sphaeramia orbicularis. The sequence continues at coordinate 30,554,189 of NC_043964.1, read as the reverse complement.
ATAAGTATGGCATTGTACTGACAAAAACAGTGCTTTTAGGCATTCCATGTTTTCTTTTCTGTCTGTTTTAGTCACATGATACACACAGGAGTTAGTACTTGATTGCATAACCATTGTTTTTGATGACTTTTGATGGTCTAATAAATTTTTCTGCAACTGTATGACATAATCCAGGTCATAAATATGTCTGTAATTTTAATCCCATATATCTTTGTTTTGGTACATCTTATTTATTTTAGTCAAAAATACTTTGTACTAATTTCTTTGTAAAACTGACATTTAAAACCTTTTAATTTATTTATTGAAAGTGACCTCCTGCAGCCCACCTGCAGTATCTCAGTGGGGTGCAGAAGCTCACACTTCGTAGGATCTTTAATCTGTCATGAAGGTGAACAGCAACAAGTTATCACCTTAACTCATAAAGACCCAAAGAACCACTGACTGCCAAAATCATTTACCATTATAAAATGTTTAATAACTTCTGATCCATTAAACCTATCAATATATGTAAATAATTTGTGTAAAATACAGTTTGTCATCTTTTTATGGTCATCAGATATGACCCATTTGGACTTTCAGAGACTCTGTAGTGAAAGTGGAAACACCATCATCTTCTACAACATTAATTCACCAGTAAAACCCATGGAGTTGGATCAATGACAGTGAATGGAGACACTAGGTTTATGTTCGGTTAATGATACAGTTTGTTGAAAAAGTCACATTTTGTTCATTTTTCTGTTTCTGATATGAGAATCATCATCATCATCATCATTTTTGTGTATTTCGAGCACTTACAGAATACATGCAAATTCAAAATTCCAAAATCATTCATCTACACTTGAAAAGGAGTGGGAAGAAGAAAAATTTATTTAATCCCACCCCCATTCTCATCATCAAATAACTTAACATAATAACATTTTAAATACTCACTCCTGTCCTTACACTTCAAGGCAGAACAATGAATAAAATAGGCCTATACCAAATTAGAATGAACTCATTCAACAGTTTTGCATTATATAACCAAAATGTGTGTGAAAAATAGAAACAAAGTACATTCACAGTGGTGTTACCATGGGTAACAGTTAACCGTCAACTTACATTATAATATTATTATATTATTATAGAATTAACTATAATCTGAGCTTTTATGAACATCTCCATGATCAGTCAATTAAATCTGGGAAAATACCTGATTTTTATTGGAAAAACACAAAATACAGAGGATAATATTATAATAAACGGTGACAAATCCCTTAAGGAAGGTTCTATATAGAGAAAACTTTATGTGGGAAGTGACACAAAGGTAGCACTGGGTCTTTATAGGTTAAGTATTGATTCAGAGTTCACCATTATGCCATTATGTCCAGTCTGTCTCCCAAAGGTTCTGTGCTTACCTCCATCTATGCTGACTTATACACCTGGATTAGATGTTTGAAGCACATATTCATTACACAAAGCAAGAACAGACATATACAGAATGGGGCGTGACACCATCGTTTTCTAAATTTCCCATTTTCCCCGTCCACATGGATACACACAAACCAAAGGTTTCAAGAATCTTCACTTTGTAAGGTGATTTTTTTGTGACTTGAAACACTATTTACATGTACAAAAGAGGTTCAAATATAGAGAAAATATACATTTAGCAAAATATCTGCATTACATGGAATTTCAGTAGTTCCACTGACTTTATTTTATCCCAGTAAAGTGTATTTTTTAGTACAACAGGTGGTTGGGTTTGTAGCACTGAACATTTCTAATTGGTCTGTATTTGTACCTCTATAACCCTTAAAGACAGCTGTATTTGCATATCCTTAGCCTCATAGCATAATTGCCTAAGTCATATTTTTGTCCAAATTGTAATTCCTGTATAAAATGAAGCAACAGTATTAGGAGAGTTAAGTTACAGCAATGTCAAAATTTAGCCAAAAATATGACCTATAGCCAATTATGCTATGAGGCTAACAATCTATGGTTTGACACATTATGATAGAGTTATTGAAGAGACCATGTGACACGTGGGCCGTCGATGAAGTACAGATCAGATTGTTTGGTCAAAAATGATGCAGTAGACAAATTCTCCTAACCTTTGCAGGTCTACAGATCACAGATATCCAATGGTCTAAGGCAGGGGTGTCAAACTCATTTTAGTTGTGGGGCCACATTCAGCCCAATATGATCTCAAGTGGGCCAGACCAGTAAAATAATAACAATGAAAAAAGTAAAATTAAATTATGATAATGTTAACATCTCCAAAAATCTGAATAACATAAACAACTGGAAACATCTTAAGAAAAACAAGTGCAATTTTAACAATATTCTGCCTCAGATTATCAGTTTATCATTTACACATGTGCATTTACAACTTACATTACAATTACAAATGCACAAAACATTTAATAACAGGCAGAATATTGGTAAAATTGCATTTACTTATCTAAAGACATTTCAGGTTTTTCCACATTTTTTATAAAACAACTTTTTAATATAAACACTTTCATGTAATTTTACTTTTTTTTACACTAACACAAAGATGAAATTTGCTGTTTTCACTATTTATACGTTTAATATGATAGTATTTTACTGGTCTGACCCACTTGATATCTAATTGGTCTGTATGTGGAATCTGAATGAAAATGATTTTCACATCCTTGCTTGTTAATATCTTCAGTGTAATTTTTGTATTTCACAAATCCATCCTACGGGCCAGATTGGATCCTTTGGCAGGCCAGATTTGGCCCCCGGGCCGCATGTTTGACACCTGTGGTCTAAGGGAACCTTTTAGGTGCTGGCACTAGTTCATAGCTTCTGGGTACTTTGGATTGAAATGGAGCTGAAGTCTGGAAAGCCAGGTTCGCTCTGGCTCTGCACTTGAGACTGAACCTGAGTTTTCAGATGACCCAAACATCTGTGAATCTTCCATAACCCTTAGCTCTGAGTCAGTGGTCTTTGCTTCTCTTTGGTTGCCTTTAACTGCTTTATTTCATATATCAGTGTCCATGGTCTCCCCATTAAGAAGCTCTGCCAACACGGCCAAGCCCCCAATGCCAACGGAAATGGCCGCCTCTAATTTAGCTGAACCGGCTGCATTCCTTGCCTAAAACAAAGCATTAGCTGTTCACCATATTAAGTCGATCTTGCAACAGATACTAGCTCCATGTTGAAATGGACTCTAATCCCTCTTTTCATGCTGGCCTCTTGGTCTTCATCCAGTTGTACTAGAGTTGACAATTGAACTCCCTCGGGCATATGCGCTCATTTTTCCAGCCTTAATAATAACAGCGATAGCATGTTTTAATAAATTGCACATTTCATTAAAGACAAATGTTAAAGGGAACAAAGGAGGACAGAGTTGCAGTGTAATTAAAAGCAGGTAAAACAACACTGGAAAAGTTAAAGTAATTGAATTTTCAGTGTGTTGAAATTATCTCTGTGAATTCTTCAGTGTCTGATGTGATCTCAGGCGTTCAAAGCACCTTCTGGACATATGTCTCAACTCAGGTGGAAGTCTTCAAAGTTATTTTCCATCTTTCCTTCATGTTTATATCTGTCTGTCTTCCAGTTTTATTCTCTCTCTTCTTATCCCTCCCCTCATGAAACTTCATTCACACTCCTCATTTTCCTTCTCCTCTACTTACACTCCCTCCCTCTGTCCTGCTCTCACTCCCAGTCTCTTTTACACTCTCTCTGCCTGAGCCTGCCCTGACCCAGACGGTCTGTTCCCTGTCTGAGCTCCTGCCAGATTCATGCAAGGGGAGGAATGCGCAAGAGGGCCTCACCGAGTCGCAATTAACATTTCGTCTGTGCTCCACTCACACCTATGCAGGGTTCTTAATGATGGCATATTCATGAAAAGCAAATATTTGCACAGAAAAGCTGTCTCCCAGCGACCGCCAAGAGGAAGGGGAAGATAATTGAAAGGAGCTTGTGGCACTTCTAAAACAGCGAGGAGGAAGATAAAAAAAAGAAACCTGAGATAAATGGAGGGCTGGGCTTTAAAGAGACTGTTGGTAGTGAGAGGATACCCTGTGATGAGCGTGTAGTGACAGGAGAAAACCCTCTCTGTGGGGGACAACAGCACATGCTGAGAGGGCACCAGCAACAGTGAAAAAAATACTGCCACATCAATGTGCAGAACGATGGCGAGAGCAGCACAACACACACAGACACACACACACACACACACAAAAAAGACAGGAGTTGGGGGGGGGGGGGTGACAGGTAGAGTGAAATATTTTCCAGCAGGTTGGGAAATCAGATACAGTATTAGGGAGATATGTTTAAAAGGGAGAAGAAGGACAGGAAACTTACATGACTGACAAAGGACAGAGAGAAAGAGAGGAGGAGATGATACACTGACACTTTTCCAAGAGGAGCAGACTGCATACCGTCCTCCATTTCCCCAAAGAACATCCCTCCCTACTGCTGCCCCCAGCTGGGAGTGCATACACACACACACACACACACACATACATAGCCGGCTGTCTGGTTTGGGGGAGGGGTACGCTGAGATGCAGGGAGACGACGAAGGATAGTGATGGAGAGAGGAATGGCGAGGAGAGGGAAGGCTGCAACAAGACAAGGAGGGATGGAGAGCAAGATGAGGAAGAAATACAGGTTGGAGAGGGATGCATGAGAGGGAGGTGACAAGTAAAGAGGAGAGAGGAGGAGATGGAATACCATCAGGGAAACAAAAGAAGAGAAATTATGTTTCACACGGCGTGTTTGCATGGACTGTATGTGTTTCCACCTGCACTGCACTGCTTACACTGTTAATCACCCACCTGACTCAGCATCCCACTCTGTCCTCACATTCACATGCATATGGAATCACACACACCACTATTCATCATCCATGATCTCCTCCCTACTACCACACACACACCCACACACACACACGTGAAATTCCAACAAAATCCCCCTGCAGAGAAGTAATTCAGGAGTCAATAACCTGGTACACTGACACCCAACGACCCCCTTGAAAACACACACAGATACATGCACCATCCCCCCTTCTAAACACACATATAAACGTGTATACATATATATATGTCTATATATACGCCACTGCACAAACATGTAGTCCGAAGCGAGACAGCTGGAGCTATCAAACCAAAGCCTGTGAGAGCCAGCCTTCTTCAGATGGATTTGAAAAGTGGGCTTTACCGTATCATCTGCCAGCACGCTGCTGGGAATGAGACGTCACATACATAACAGCCTACTGCCTTATAAGGCAATTATCTCTCTCTCCCTCTCTCACTCTCTCTCTCTGTTTTCAGTGGGGGAGGGATGAGTGGTTTCAATTATATGCGACAAAGACCAAATTAGGCACCTGGCAATTTCAATATGGCCTCTTGCTCTGCATTAAGTTGATAGGATGTGGTTTTGATGGGGAGGTAATGTGGTTGCATGCATCTTGTCTCATGGATGAACATGCATTTGTTTGTTTGCGCGGGTCACAACCGCACTGCTGTCGAGTTTCTAAATAACAACCTCGCAGCCTCCTGCAGAAAAAAAGACCAACAACGTACAGACAAAGATAGTCTACTCATCGTGGAAAGCAAGTGCTGCACACCAGCGTACAGATTCCATTATGCAGGTCACACAAAGGCTCAGCAGCAGGCCGGGATCGATCTGTCCGCGGCAGCTTTGAGGGCACATTGAGACTTTACTCTCATTGACTACTTCACAATCAATAGTAGCTGATTACCGGGCTGGAGAAACTAGCTGGGGTATCTGACACTGCTCTGCTGCTCCGATCATGCACTCAGTTTCACACACAGACCACAAGCTAGTGTACAGTTCAACCGGTAGCTAAGCCCCCACTCCTCTTTCTGTCACAAGTGCACACATGAAACACACTATATATTGTACAAATGCACACCCACACACACTGTAATGTAGATAATCTCTCTAATGAGCGATGGCAGGCTGCAGCTGCATGAAATCTGTCGTGTGTCTGACTGCGGCCTGCAGACTGGGCTGGTAAAAGAGCCAGTGTGCTATGAAATATGGATTTAATTCCAAAAAGAAGTGTAATGCACAACCTTTATTAGATTTATTGTTTTTAAAGTACATTTCAGTGTCCTGAATGTTTTTGGTACTCAGCCTAAATGGATTACTCACATGATTACATTACCTGGACCATACACACAGTCCAAATAAATACATTTGATAACATTCACCATAACAGAAATGAGTTGTTATCAATGCCTCTGTCCAAAACAACAGTCTTCAGCTCAGCGTAATAGCATCAGACACTAAAACCTTCTACTAAACCTTCTCAGACAAGTAATTCCACAAGTCAAAATACAAGGGGCAATGGAATATGTGATTAAATGCCTCAAAGATCACAAAAATCACTACCATTGCACTTCAGGAATACCTTTATTTCTGTCTTTATGCTTAAATTTAATATTCTTCATGATTTAGCACAATCTCAAACTCATAAAGGCAACTATTATCTGCCAACACCATATTTGAGCACCTGAAGTCAAGAATGGAAAGATCAGCCTTTCATTGTGTATGAGAGCGCAGTCAACCATCCCCTTTTTTCCATTTCCATGTTTGGTGCTGCTGTGTAGCTGCGAGGGGACCGGCGAGCTTTGCTGTTCCTCTCGGTCTCTGCACCTCACAGGCAGCTCAGCGTCTGTACGGCTCTAATCCACTGAGCTGCTAAGGAAAGAGTGCTGACAGTGCCCTTTTCCACTGACTATCCCCTAATCCAGCTGGCTGCGGGTCTGGGAGAATAATCCAGGATTAGAGACTTCTTCCCATGGAGCGGCCAAGGGGTCCCTGGTGGGGGCCCCCGTCACAGTCAGCTGTGCCTGAGGCGCTGCGCCTTTCACTTCATGAGAACATTACAGCCAATCCAAAAACAGGCAAACAGTATCTGATTAGGATTGAATTGCGTCAAACCTCGCCTTGTCGCCCTAAGGGGAGCTACAGCGCTTATTGGGAGATGAATAATGGTAAAGAGGGATAATGGTGGCACGGCCTTGTGATGTTACAAGTGCTTTTCATTTGAGGTGACGAAGATTTGGATTCAGGAAAAGCAAGAATTGAGCCCCCAATGAAACATTTTGTCACTAGAGGATATACTCTAATTGGTGCATTGTTGGAAATGTGAGCTATTGTGTTAATGAGAACCCTCACATACTGCATGTGTGTTCCCACCTTAACACAAGCATGAGCGACAAAGATGTAGGAGGAGAATGAAGAACAACAGAACAAAAATGCTTAAAAAACAAATAGGGAATGAACGTCTCAAGCTGAAAAGATTACAGAGGGTAAAATAGATCCAAATTGGTAACAGTCATAGCTTTGACACACCCTATTTACACAAATTTCAGACATAGACATATTTCCACTCTGAGTCAAATAAGATACAGACAATGATTTCACAAACAAATGAGGGGTAAAAACACACAAAGCAGATTGTTCACAGAAAATGTTAACTTCAGAGGGACGGAGCTGTCTGTCGAGAAGCCACAGAAATTTTCCAGACGTTAATAGGCAATGACAAATTATTCAAGTTACACTGAGATTGATCCAAAGGCTGAAAGATTTTCATTTCACTGAGGTAAGATGTGTCAGACAAGAAAAGAAATAATTAACAAAACATTCAGAGTGGAGATATTATCATTTTAATTTGTGTAAGGTGCTATTCTTTTTTTTTCTTATTAGCATCTTCTATTTTGAAATCACTTGCTACCTTATCGATGTAATTAAAAGAAAGAAATGATTCTGGTCAGAGGAGGATACAGCTACAGATCAATATAGAAATTATATTTCAGTCACAGTATTAAGATTGATCCAGTGCTCATCCTGAGACAGAGATATGACAAAGACTATTATTCTGGCTAACCGAGTATAATCACAGGTTTTCTTTTTCATCAGTGTACGTGATGTCCTCCCTTAGCAGTCATGCACGAACACAAGCCAGTTTATTTACCTGCATTGTTGTGCAAGTGGGATTTGAGCTTGCGTCAGTGCACAGATCCCATAGGTCCAGTGAAGCACAACAAGGGACATCAGGGAGGCTTAAAGCACCAAGTGTGTGCGGACACATCATAGCAACATAGCTAATGGTTGTGGAGATGTCTGTTTTATAGCTCTAAATGTTAATTTCATCATCCTCGATAGATTGTAATTGTAGGAAAAGGTGAATTATGCAGCTTGTAAAAGAACTCTCTCATACTTCTCTCAGTTCTGTACCCTGGAAAAACATATGCAGTTTTGTTTTCACCAGTTCAGACATCTCTTATTGCATGGTAGTAGAATGCAGTTAGCAGTTTACATAATACCTTTCAAGATTTCTTAAAGGTTCTGTACCTTAAAATTGGGCATTTCAGTTTAGAAAACATTATTTCAGTAGGATTAAATAATGCATTTGTTGCAGGCTGTTTTTCAACCCTGGAATTCAAATGGGGTCACCTGAAATTTCTAGTAATTGCTAAAAATTTAAAAAAACAAATAAACTTACCAATACAAATATATGGTGAGTTGACACAGACAATCCCAATCCGTAAAAGACATGACAAACTCTGAAGCTGAAACTGAAGCTCTGTGGTACTGTTTATCTTTCAAATGTTCATTGTGGTCAGTTTAAGATGCTGCAGCTCTTTCATAATTCATAGTTTGACTCATTGTTTGTTTTTCAGTATTAATTGTCAGCCTTATAAATCCAAGCTGGACTGACTGTACATATCCTGACCAAAGAAAATAAAATTCTCACTTTGTGCAGTAATCTCCACCTGGCTTTTCTGCCTCTGTCCATAATAATATACATTATATAGACTAAATGTTGTCTCAAATTAATGTTTATTTACAACATAGTATAGCAAAATATTACATGATCAAAAACAAATTAATTTTAGCAAAAAAAAAAAAAGTCTCCGTTTTGAATGTCTGGGGTCGCCAGATATTTGTGATTTTAAATGTAGTCACGAACCAAAAAAGGTTGGGAACCACTGTGCTATAGTGACAATGGCATGTGTGATCATGTTGAAATGTGCAATACAACTATTACAGTCATGTTAATGGAAGTGTAGAAGCACATTACTGTGACCATTATGAAAATTGTGTCAACAATTACAACCAAAAGCAACAAATGTGTTCCCACAGAATCAGTTAAAGTCACAGTGTGTTTGAAGCTGGTGGTCTGATGTGATACTGTTTAAATACGCTTAATAACATTCAGACATTTCTGGGAATACTAATAATTCTTTTTTGTTTTTTTGCAGCAACATAAAAGATTATAAAATTAAATTAAAAAAAAAAAAAAAAGAGCTGTGGAGAGCTGAGTTCATTCTGCAAAAAGCATATTTTCTTCTATGAATCATGGAGCTTTTATAATGAGAGAATAAATGCAAAGCTGTGTCTTAGTCATTCATTTCCTCCCCTGTTCTGGTTCACACCAAAATATGCAAAAAAACAGACACGCACACACAACCACAGACACCAGCAGGAAGACTGATGGGGTGAGGGAGGGGATCTGAAAGGCACACACAATAATACAGATCTGTGTTTGATTCACAACACACACACACACACCTGCATTCGTTGTTTTGATGTCTTTCTCACACACGTACAATTGCAGCGTTAATGTGGCATATACCACAATCTCCAATTCATCATAACACCTGTGACATGTCTCCAAAGCATGGCAAAGACACAAAACAACCCATGAGCTCTAAAATACACAGACAGTCATTGCATATATCTTCACCTCCGTCACCCTCAATCCCCTGACTACAAGCTTCCCCCGTTTGCCTGCAGCTATTTTGACAAATTCCTCATTTTCATTTCGATCTCTCTATGATATACTGCACGGCTGCCGTAACCTGAATCCTTCACCTAAACGACACTAACAATTGAATAGAGCAGAGATGAAATATGCATTGAAAGAGCTGTTATTGTTATGATAAGAGGCCAAGTCAATCTATTTGCATTCAAGAGCGAAAAGATCTATTTTTGCACACATTCATACATGAACAGAGGGGAGGTAGTGGAGGATACAGATGGCTGCGGTAATGCAAAAGCAGTGATCTATGCATGTCTTATGTCATACTTGATCACTTAGTATGCAAAAAGATATTAGTAGCTACATATAAATGACATGCAACAGAGGGAATGACATGTAACTATAGATGCTCTATTTTTGTGCTGCGCCTATGCTGATATAGATATGAGACATTAAGACAGATGATGAAAAAACAGGTCATAAAGCCTACTGCAGATTCAGCAAATTCTTTCCTAATAACCTGGATGTGGACAGACTAAATGAAGCCCCTTCTGTTTTATTTATGTAGACCAATATCACTTACAAAGAAAGAAAAGGCTTTAAAATATTTACATTATACAACACCCTTTGTCATTTGGTTTGATTGAGGAAATACCCCCCAAAAAACCCTTTTAACCAGGAAAAAAGATGGTAGAAATCTAAGAAGAGCAACAGATTAGCAATAGCTGTGTTGACATTTGGAAAAACAATGATAACAGAGGATTAATAAATATCATATATAAGACAAATGTATTGAATATAGGAGTGATGAGTAGATTTTTGGGGGCAGGGGTGGGTACAAGACCTGGAGTTCACAGCTCTGGACATAAGAGGACAGGATATCCAAACACTCAAAGACACACAACATTCACATTCATCACTCATCAATAACTTAAAAACAGAATACGTGGATATGTTAAGGAGAATAATCTGACTTGAAACCATACACACAGTGAAGCTTTCTATATAGCATCTGCACAATGGCATTACTCACATGTTAATAAATTACCACAAGGATTCTTTACTTAACCCTATAACATCAAACGTATCATATTTGATACATGAGTTTTGAAGCCCTCTACATGATTTTTTTTTCTTAAAAAACCTGATGTATACAATTAGATACATGCAATACACCAATAATCTACCAGGGGGGAGGAATTTAGTTCACCAGAGGCCTTGCCAGTGACATTACATGATTGTTATTAATGAGGAAGGAGGGAGAACTTTACCAATTTTGAAAAGGAATGACCAATTTGTTAGACATGTTTGTGTTATATTATGTTTTTGTTTGTTCAAAAATAATAATATTTGAGCATTAAGACCCAATTTATCAAATATGATACAAAATTGAAACTCATAGAAATTGATATTTGAAAAAAAAAAATGTTTGGGTTGTTCAGAAGGACCAATAAAGGCTCCAGTTTCAAAGAACTGGAATTGTTTGTCAATGACTTACTGGTTCAAGCTTTACAGGGTTAAGTTAATATATTAGTAGAAAATAACACTCAGTTAAGATATTATAAGTAATATCTTGCTGCCAAAATGTCACTTCAGTAGCAGAAGTACAAAGTCTTATCAACAAAAATACTGTAAAATTGCATAGAATGGCTCCTTTCATGGCGTTTTGTCATTACAGATTGTTTTATTTTAGCACTAAAGCATACATACTGTTGTGGTTTGCCAGTGTGGAGCCATGTCTGGCTACTAACGGGTATATTATTATCAGTTATCCTCCATGATAAAGATAATGCATTGAACCTGTGCCAATAGTATGAGACACTTCCTGTCTCTTAAGTGGTTACAGTCTGAAGAGTTGAGAACATTAATAAGAGCTAAATAAAATAATGTAAGAGCCAATCACTAATAAAAAGATGTATTTTATTGGTAAGGAAGTGACAGTTCATGCTATTTTCACTCTTTTGTGCAAGAATGTGTTGCTGAGACATTGAAAGTACATTTTCTCCTCATCTGTCAAACCTGGAAAATACCATTTTAATATGAAGATGTTCAGAAAATAAGTGGCTTGAGAAAAACAGGTCCAATAATTGGTTAGTGGAATATTAACATTTATTTCCTGGTAGATATAAGTTAGGGTATGCATCTATTCTCCTAAAGGGGGAGTACAGAGGGGAAGCCTTGTGACAGGGAAACAGGAAATCATTCTTATCTCTGTTATTGCATCATATGAAAAATATATTGCAGGGTTTCTGTGCATGTGCATGTATCAAATAAAAGTAGTTGAATAAAAAAAAAAAACAGAATATTTGTTTGTGAAATGTGGTGGGGTAGAAGTATAAAGCTGCATAAAATACTCAGGTAGCTCTAATTTGTGCTCTTTTGTACACTTAAGTTGGAATAAAATATTTTTACCTCTTCTCATGGCATAATTATGACAGTGTGTTTTATTCTTAATAGATAAAGCATAACAGCGACTCAGTATGTAATCATTTGACCTGGTTAAAGGTGATTACTGATGTGTGGAAATAGGAATAAAAAGAGGAATGTGTCTGAAAACAAAATTATTCCAACTTTATGGGCGATGGTGTACATGCTTAATCCATAAAGACCCAAATATCCACTGGTGACCAAAATCATTTACGAATATAAAAAGTTAAATACCTGTTGATTCATTAATTCTATCAATACATGTAAATAATTGGTGTAAAATAAAGTTTGTCATCTTTTCATGGTCATCAGATATGACCCATTTGGACATTCAGAGGCTCCGTAGTTACCGTGGAAACCCCATCATCTTCTACAACATTGATTCACCCGTAAAACCCATGGGAGTTGGATCAATGACAGTGGATGGAGACACTGGGTTTATGTTCAGTTAATGATATTTTTACTGAAAAAGTCACTTTTTCCTCCCTTTTCTCTGTTTTTGATATAACAACATTGAAATTTTATTTGTGCTTCTATGGACATCAGTCATGATCTGTAAATTAAATATAGGAAAATACCTGATTTTCAACTAAGAACACAAAATACTGAGCATAATATTATAATAAATGGTGATAAATTACTTAAGAAAAGTTAAAAGTAGAGAGAAAAATCTATTTGAGAAGTGCCACAACAGTAGCACTGGGTCTTTATGGCTTAAACTCCACCACTGCTGTGTTTACAATCTCAGAGGCCATTTAGTTCCTTGTGTTACTGGTAGTCTCATGTATATAATAGTTAATATCATGCTTATACTGCGGTATGAATTATTTTGATATGTGCCATTACCTACACGTTAATAAGTTACCACAAGGATTCTTTACTTAACCCTATAACACCAAACGTATCATATTTGATACATGTGTTTTGAAGCCCTCTACATGATTTTTTTTTTCTTAAAAAACCTGATGTATACAATTAGATACATGCAAAACACCAAGGAATTTAGTTCACCAGAGGCCTTTCCAGTGGCACTACAAGATTGTCATTAATGAGGAAGGAGGGAGAACTTTACCAATTTTGAAAAGGAATTACTAATTTGTTAGACGTGTTTGTGTTATATTATGTTTTTCTTTGTTCAAAAATAATAATATTTGAGCATTAAGACCCGATTTATCAAATATGATAAAAAATTGAAACTCATACATGGAAATTGATATTGGGAAAAAAAAAAAAAAAGTTTGGGTTGTTCAGAAGGACCAATAAAGGCTCCAATTTCAAAGAACTGGAATTGTTTGTCAATGACTTAATGGTTATGTAAATCTTGATTCAAATTTATATATTACACCAAGCTGTTTTGCATGAATAGCAATTTCATCTTAGCATTAAACGTCACGTATAGTAATTATGTGATACCATCAAGTTTCCTTTTCATTTTTGGTCTCTGTGACATTACAAAGCTTTAAATGCAAGGATTATAATTTTTCTATGAAGCAATTTAACAGTCTTTTGTTTGTCCATGCCTCTGTTTCTAATCCAGGCTGAATTTGTGACACGACCACACACGGATATTGACTCTAATATGTAAAATCTGTGGCTTTATATGCAAATTATTTTTTTAAAAAAGTCTCAGTTTCAATGTGATCGTTTTAGAGAACGTAATAAAAAGAAATATCTCATCAGTGTTTTGTTATCAGATACTCTGATGGATCCGCCTGTCGACTGTAGCCCTGCAAGGCCCATTAACACCTCCAGAGGGTAGAGCCCTGCCCCCTCTATAAACAGCCCAGTCGGAGGTCCGTCCTAATGGGCTAAGCTCATTCCCAGCCTGGCCTGCTCCAGGTGTGGAAGCCGAGCCCTGTAATTGATAATTAGGGGGCAATAACCTAGCGTTCAATGCAGGCCTCATGACAGGAGAGTACCCAGGCCCCACACTGTCACTCGGCCAGAGGCAGGGAAAAACGGGGGAATTGAGGAGGAGGAGAGGGGCTGTAATTCAACAAGAGGAGCTATTGGGTGGGGGGGGCTGAGAAAAGAAGGAGGTTTCTAAGCAATAACACATGTACACGCAGGCAGGTTTGAATGGGTGACATGTGAAGAGTGACAAAGCAGAGAGGACGGGGGGTGGGGGGTGGGGGGCTGAGTACTACTACGACAAAAAGACCCTTCTATTTCACGTACTGCTGGTGTCTTCTGTGCTTGTCATACTACACCTAACATAATGAACCCAGAACACACTGTGGATACCAGGTCAACCATGCCATTCCACACACAGCTTACTGTTAAACCACAGATCTTATAATCATAATCATGCACTAATCGTGTAGAAATAAGCAAAGCATCTCCAACGAGCACGTCTCCGGTTGGCTTTACAACAGGGTGATATCATTTTTATGATGTTCACCGACATCCACCTGTGCAGCCACGTAGTTTATTATATGGATAAAAACTGCATTAGTCACTTAAAGGTCTCGAAGAGGGCAAAGATTTGAGTAATGAAAAGTGGCATTTTATTCATTTATGTATTTATTGTCATTTCTCCTTTTTTCCTGCTATAGAAATGCATTAGCCCTTAGAGAAGCAATCAATCAGAGGCTAATGGGTTGTAATTGCAGGCAGGCAGGCCCCCACATCAGAGACAGCGGGGGTCTCCGAACAGCAGAATGATCACATGTACAGTAAAGAATTGCTTACAATGGATTAGGTCCCTGGGTGATGTCAAGGTACAGGTTAAGATAATTTCCAGCCCATTTTCCTTTTGAAATCCATTATACTCATTGCAATAAGGTCATGCATTAATCGGCATTGTTCATTTAGCAGGAATGAGGTTGAATAATAAAAGGGAGTTGCAGACATGAGTGGGAATCAAGAAAAAAAGAAGCATTGAATAGTTTTATCCAAGACAAACTGTGCATTACAGTCACAGCACCTTCCAGAGAAAAAGGCTGTGAATATAGTTTTCCTGGAATCACTCTGAGGTGAGTCACTAAACCAAAAACCTACAGCTGGAGAAGTTTCTTTCATTTCTAAGGAGCCAGCCACCTGATGGAGAAGTCTGATACAATCTGCACAGATGTCCCTGACAGACAGTTGATCGCTGGTAAACGTATATAGACCAGTAAATATCACTCATCATTGGACAGTTTACAGACTGGACATGGAGTATTATAGACATCTAAGCCTGTTTTTCATATAAAAAAGACGGGGAAAAAATGTATATAGGGTGTAAGTTTGTATATGTATGCGTATTAGTCTAAGTGCATATGCATTTACTATTGTAAATATATGTGTTGGTGTATATTTATATGTGTTGGTGTATATACAGACATTGTATTTTTATTCACTATTGTGAACATGGGCAAGTGTATATTTTTATGAGTGTTTGCATATACAGGTGGGGAAATATGTATATGGTTATTAAGTATAGACGGGTATCTTTTTGTGTTTTGTAATGCTTTATGAAATCTCCTTCAATTAAATGAAACTTATTAAAAAAAATAAATAAACATCACTGCTTAACCCAGAAAGACCCAGTGCTACTTTTGTGCCAGTTCCCAAATGATTTTTTTCTCTCTATTTTAACCATTCTTAAGTGATTCATCACCATTTATTATAATATTATCCTTTGTATTTTATGGTTTTTCAGTTAAAATCATGTATTTTCTTTTATTTAATTCACTGCGCGGGAAAAAATCTAACTCTTACCATGTGCATTTTTCTAATTTTTAGTCAAAATATCTCATCATACTTAAAATAAGACATAATTATCAAAAGAGCAACTTTTCAGTGAGATATAAGAACATATTTTTAGACAATAGATCTTGAAAATCTTATTTCACTTGTACCATTGCCAGATTTTTTTTTATTTTTTATTTTTTTGCTTAATTCAAGCAAAAATATCTTGTATTCATTATTGTTTTTACTTGTTTTTAGAGGGACATTTTTTTCAGTGAGATCATGTAGATGTTAATAAATTCTGAGTAAATTCAATAGTTATTATCCATATAGTTATGATATTGTTTATTATATAGTTCCATGGATGTTCTAGTTCAGTTATCTGTGCATCAACTGCATCCACGTCTCTCCCCCTACCTCCCCCCTTCTCCCCCAGTCTCTCTCTATGTCTATCGCACTCTCTTTTCTTCTCCTTTACTCTCTCTTTAACCCCAACTGGTCAAGACAGACATCCATCCTCCAGGAGTCTGGGTCTGCTCCAGGTTTCTGCTGTTAAAAGGAAGTTTTTCCTCACAACTGTCACCAGTCACAAGTGTTTGCTCTTGGAGGATTCTTTTGGGTTTCTGTAAATTGGCTTAGAGTCTGGTTTTGACCAACTCTAGATGTAAAGTGTCATGAGATAAGTTTTGTTATGATTTGGCACTATATAAATAAAATTTGATTTGATTTGATTATATCAAAACAATAAAAACTGAAAAAAAGACTTTTTCAGCAAAATATAATTAAAAAAACAAACAAATAAATAAATAAATGTATGTGTGTGTGTGTGTGTGCGCGTGCATGCATGCGTGAGTGCGTGCGTGCGTGTGTGTATAATTACCTTGAATCTGTGCCTCAAGCATCTAATCCAGGTGTATAAACCAGCGTAGATCAAGGTCAGCACAGAACCTTTGGGAAACAGACTGATAATGGCCTAATGGTGAATTCTGAATCAATACTTAACCCACAAAGACCCAGTGCTACTTTTCCTGTAGTTCCCAAATGAATTTTTCTCTCCATTTAACCTATCTGAAGCAATTTATCACCATTTATTATAATATTATCCTCTGTATTTTGTGTTTTTCTAATAAAAATCTGATATTTTCCCAGATTTAATTGACTGATCATGTAGATGTTCATAAAAGCTAAGATTAAAGTGAATTCTCATAATATCAGAAACGGAGAAAAATGAAGAAAATGTGACTTTTTCGACAAAATTTATCATTAACTGAACATAAACCCAGTGTCTCTATTCACTGTCATTGATTATACTAAATGGGTTTTACTGGTGAATCTATGTTGTAGAAGATGATGGTGTTTCCAAATAACCACGGAGCCTCTGAACGTCCAAATGAGTCATATCTGATGACCATGAAAAGATGACAAACTGTATTTTACACCAATTATTTACATGCATTGACAGGATTAGTAGATCAGCAGGTATTAACCAGTTTAGATCAGTGGTGGTTGTTTGGGTCTTTATGGGTTAAGACATGTTTCGTTCTAGTGTTTCATCAATCTGGTCTCACAGTCACCAAACTCTAGCTGTAAATACACTCATTTTCACATAAGTAACAGTAAACTAGGTCGCTTATTTGCTGTGCATCTACCTTTAACTCTGCAAAGATACAAAAGATTAAGTGTGAACTCTTTCTGTGTGGGGATTTCCATTCCAGTTTCCCAACAAACAGTGTAAGCTCCCCTTGAGAAAATGCAGCAGAAGCATGATTCCTAGAGTTTAGCCCTAACGCTTTAGAGCTGCCTTATCAGGCGCCGTTGTTTGTTGTGGCTGTTCGACAGCATGTGAGATGGCTCGGGTATTTGACAGCGATCAACTGTCTGTCAGGGACATCTGTGCACATAGTATCAGACATCTCCATCAGGTGGCTGTGGCACCTTGGAAATGAAAGTAACTTCTCCAGAGTAGGTTTTTGGTTTAGTGACTCACTTCAGAGTGATTCCAGGAAAAAATATATTCACAGCCGTTTTCTCTGGAAGATGCTATGACCAAACCAATATAGTGGAGTCTTCTTTAACTGTTTGATTTTCTTAATCTTGCTCAGTAATATGTCAAATGGTATGTGTTTGGTATGTGATGACACAATACTGCTGTTTGTATACTTGCATTTCCAGTAAACCTTAACAGCTGAAGGCGCACAGGTCAGGAGACAGTTTCAGGAAGCTGGATATTGTACCTACAGTTTCTGGTAAAACTAGGTCAGACCTACAGCAGTGATGAAATGTAACAAATAAAGGTGGATCATTGTTCAGCAGGTTTAAGCATAACTTCCTCCTTGTAGTGGGGACATATTTCAAAAGAACAATCTTACTCAAGTTTCTTCATGCATTACAGTCATGGAAAAAATTATCAAATCATCAAAAGTCATCAAAAACAATGGTTTTGCAATCAAGAACTAACTCCTGTGTGTATCATGTGACTAAAACAGACAGAAAAGAAAACCTGGAATGCCTAAAAGCACTGTTTTTGTCAGTACAATGCCATAGGTATTGATGTAAGAATTGAAGTGACTTTGGTTATTATCAAGAAAACATGGAAAATGTCTAAATATCAGCTCGGAAATTAAACTCTTATGAACTATTTTTGTTGTTACCATTATATTTGTCCAAACAAGTGCACCTTTAGTTGTACCAGGCATTGAAATGAACAAGAAATTGAAGAAAACAAGGGTGGTCTAATAATTTTTTCCACGACTGCATTTTCTTTTGACAGATTGCACAGGTTTCCCAAAGAAATAAGAGCATAAAACTATGACTGCTGTGAGTCTGTGATACTGTTTGAGATAATAGTGAACATAAAAACGTCTAATAAATTAGTCTGATTTCTGAATTGTATGTTTATGAGTTGAGCACCTAGAACGGCCCCATGTGAATTCTGTTTTTGAGTGAATTTCTACTTGAAATGAAAAATGAATATAATTTGTAGGTGTTAGTTTACTTTATGTTTCTCATAATTGTCACAATTAGCATAATAAAAACTAGCAAAATTGGTATAAGATGTGTTAAAAAAATATCTATTTAAAATTCGGTTTTAAAATGAGTGCTTGTATATAAAGTTCATTGTATGTGTGGATCCATGTAGAAATACAACGGATCCAAGATGAGGTTTATTCTGCACATGATCCAACAGGTACAAAACAGTCAATTATTTATAGTTAGTATCGTATTTGATATTTCTTTATGTGGTTACTTGGGCACTGTAAGGCATTTCAGACACTTTATATGACTTTTATTGAATAAATCTGCTGCTATTCTTGCATGTTGGAACCTGTGTGTTTCCTGGCATAAGCCTGAAAGATGCAAGTCTTACTTTGTATTCTGTTTTTTGTTTGTTTTTTTTTAATAGTTTTCAAAGTCTTTCAACCTTGTCAACATCAGTGTTCAGAAAAATAAAAATAAATGTTGAAAAGACATTAGTACAAAGCATTACCTTTGTCAGACCTGTGTAGCTACAAACAGGGATTCAAGAAAATCATTTGAATAAAATATAACAAAGGATGGAGGGACACCACTCATGTACTTAATTCATTATTTTATTACTGGTATTAAAAAATCCCTCTTTTACAACCAGCATAACTCTTTATAATTTACCATAAATGTTTAATGCCATGAATGTTTTTTGGTTTGCTATGAATCATTCACTGTTACTGTGATGGTGAGGATGTGACCGTGTTAATACAGATACCTGGATTTACCTGACGGGTAGTGTGTAATTCCCAACTCGACTGTAGTTGAATTATCCCATTTCCTGTTAATTTACAATTTGGTGTTGAGTAAGACACCTACAGATTTTTCACAAAAGTATGAGTGCATTTTTATTAATACCAAGAGTAAGAATAGGCTCCTTACTTTGTGATGTGCACAGTAATACATCAACGTATAATGGAGTTTAACAGCAACGTTGTACATTCAGTGATGACTGATCCCAACCCCTTCAAATTGGGGTGGTCATTCATTATGCTTGTGATTTGCAGTGTCTGTGAGGACAATGTGATTTAATTTCATTCACTGAAATTATATTCATGAGTTCATCTAGTCACACACACACACACGCAAAGGTACTTTCCCACTAGGCATTTCTGATTTAGCTCACTCTCATGCGGCCGCCCAATCTCCCAAACTCTGTGGGCTTTTTGAGCGAGCAGCTGCACATGATAACTAATAGGAAAAGGAGCTGTTATGAATGTCATTTGCAGGGACTGCTCGCTGAGTGAGAGAGCGAGAGACCACAAGAGAGAAGGAGAGGCAGTGGGAGAGCGAAAGAGAGGGAGGAGGAAACCTGATGGAGGGTCTTAAATGTTACATTTCAGCAGTAATTTCAAGATGTTTTCACCCACAGGAGTGTCACTCACGCTCTCAGGGGAAGTCTCTGAGTGGTGGTAACATCTGGGATTTGCAAATCACAGAAGCATCGTGCAGACTGTGTATCCCATCCCTGAACAGAAGTCAAACACTTCAAAAATGGTCCAATAAGATAGTCTCCTCTTTATATTTCCTGTATTTTTTTTTTTTCTGTGAAGAGTCCAAACTCAGTTTTTTCTTTCTTGTTTTCTGTCCCAGGTTTCCTCCTGATGACTGCTATAATTTAAGGGACTGGTCAGGGGGAGGCTGTCTATGCCTGTTCTCCAACTCATTACCAGATGTTTAGAGGTCACTCCAGTTTATACACACACACACACGCACACACACACACACACACACACAAATACACAAACTGAATAGTTTCATACTGTTGTTGAGTGAGAAAAGAAGCAAACAGCAGATACATTCATGTGGACTGAATCTTAGTGTTGATAGTGCCTTGTTGACATTTCCATTCATTTTCAGGTGGAGAGAATGCTGGATAAAAAAAAAAAAAAAGTACACTGTGCTGAGGATTTTTCACATCTCTGTCTAAACACGGTTCAACACAGAAGACAAAAAAAACAAAAAATTCAAGTAAAACAGAAAGCCATCAATTTTTTGTCAGGACAAAACCATGATTTAAGCTTTGTGGCAGACTACGGTGCCACATGTAAATGAGTTTCAGACAGGAAACTCATTTAGATCTCCTGATGGTAATGTGTAAATGCTAAATCTCCTATTGCTCAACAGGTAACATGAACATCAGTCTGACTTTATCAAGAGGAAACATGCGGCTCGCTTCCTCTCACCAGTCGGGAAACACATTTAGAAACAGAAAGAAATCAGATTGTTTTGTTGTATGACCTGTTGAGGAAATATGCGGAGCCCTATCATGATGTGAATATTTGTCATATGAACACATTCAGACCTGCTCTTCAAAACACATGTTGTGCCCTCTATATGTAAAGAATCGCTTCATGCAAGGATATTATATTGCTAAATATTGGTAACTGCTGATAAGACATGTTGAAAAATGTAATTTAAACAAACTTAACAGCATCAGTTATTCATTTATAATCTTATTTGTAGGTTAACCCTTCTTTGTCGTCACTAAGGGTTTAGATTTCATGTTAAAAATACCTGCTCTGCTTTGAAATATGCACTTATAATATGATATTCACACAAATATTCAATTGTGAGCACTTCACGTTCAAGTCCTGTGAATGAATCTCCAGTTTTATCCGACCCTTGGTTCGAGTCTGTGCAAATCCAGGCCGGTTGGTTGCTTCAGACCCTGATGCAACCCCTGCCCATAAAGCGCGTTGGAAGTATGCCAGGCCAGCAACAGACTCAAACCTGAGGTTGCTCCAGACCAACACAATGGCTGGTGATTGTCTCTTCTGCTCCAAAAGAAATGTAGCCTCTTGAACCGAGGCCTAAACACAGAAATCGTCCTTACTGCAGATTTGTGCGATTCTGAACGCCGCCAACATTCTGATAAGGCAGTGTTCCACGCTGCACCACAAAAAAGGATCGAATAACAAAAATGCTCAGTCGGATAGTGACTGAAAACTAGGAGGAGGGTCTGTGTAGAGGGGCGGCAAACAGTTCAGGAATCCAGCACATGGATCCAAACCCTGCTGTACTAACAGAATAAAAAAAACAAATCTAAAGAGTCCCATAACCTCCACCTCAGGACTGTTTCCGGAAGGTGAAAATGTCCCGGGTTTTGGAGCCTTTCTTGCCCTCCGGTGGTGGCGTCGGGGTGGGGTTTGGTGAGGGCAAGGGTGTGGACGATGGGGAGGGCGAGGAGGGCTGTGGGGTGGAGGTGCCTCCATAGGGGCAGCTCTGTGAGTCTGGGTGTTCTCCAGAACATTCCACAGTGGGGATGTAGCGGCTGTCCCACATCCCTGGGCCACACAGTTTACAGAGGTCATGTAGGCTGCATGGGATCCTGGGTAGGAGGCGGAACTGGTAGAGAAGGCTGCGAGCCTGGAAAAGTAGGACAAGTGGCCAAGGTTACTACAGTTAAAAAAAAAAAATCACTGACTATATTAAAACTAGAACAGGAATTTTCAAAAACGGGAAAAACTAAAAAAAATTAAAATGGGAAAATGCACTAAATGAAACTAAAAACAGAACTGGACATAAAATCAGCTTTGTTTTCCTTCAATGTTTCTAGTGCAAGAATCAAATGGCATTGAACATGAGGCCATTGTTTATTAATGAGTTTTTTCATCCTACATTTTTCAGTGTCTGTAAGTCAAGGTTTTCCTCATAATTCCTGAAAAACTAAAACTAGCCAAATATTCTACATAAAAATGAAAGCACCTACACATTTGTAAAAAAAAAAAAAAAAAAAAGGTGAAATCAAAAACCAGTGCAGGACTTTATTGAAAACTATAATAACAGAGACAAAAAAAAGTCAGTGAATATAAAGAGATAAAGGTGTTGCAAAGAATGAGAATTTAAAAAACAGATACAGTTAAAGAAGCAAGAGATAATTGCAGTTATGAAAAACAGTGAATATTCAGATACATCAATAGCCTCGAATCTAAGCAAAAAGAAAACAAAACACAGTCAAGGTCAGCATTGCATTCTTTTACCTAAAGGTACAAACCCTGCTCTTGAATCACTGATGCAAAATCTCTGGAGTTACACTGGCTGCATGCTAACGTGAACCCACTGCCTGTGGTTGAAGGAGCGCTAACACAGAATCCATAAACATGAGGATACAGACACACACAGTGTAGCGGCAGCGATGCAGATCATAAATCCTCTGCATGGCATGGACGCGTCCTGTCCAGCACCTCAAGGCCTTTGTGGGCAGGTTACACTTTATCAGAGCTGCTTTGATGCAATATGTAGAAGTGGAACCTGCAGATCCTGTATTCATAAGGTAATGGAGACTAACAGAGCATGAAAAAAAAAAAACAACCCAAGGCTGTGGACCGTCTGTGTTACCTTGCGGAGCACCAGTTCTCCATTCATGTGCATGGAGAGGTTGCTGAAGTGAAGTAACATTTGGTCGGTGGCAAGCTGCTGCTCCGTCACGTCCTCGCCGTAGAGAACGATGATGGCCACGCACAGGAATAGGTGGAAGTAGTCTGTCTACAAAGACAAAGAAAGGCGTTTACGAAGAAGCTTTTAAAGTCTAAAATAAAATTAGACTTAGTGAGGTTTCTTAAATCACTGGATTCAGCCGTGTCCTTGCTGCAGGGCACAATGTGAATGTTAACACAGAACAAGGAAAAACAAAGAACAGACACGTGAATTATGCAAATTATCATTAAAATTCAATACAAAAGACTTCATATTAAGAGGATATATTAGTTAAAAATGTGAATTAATGGGTAGAAGGTGTTAAAGTCAAGCTAAAGAAGAATTGGGCTAAAGAGCTGTGTAAAATTAATGAATGACTGAATAAAAGCTGCATTTTAGTTCTTTAAAATATGCAATTACAATGTGTTGAACAAAGGGCTGCACTGCGTCTCTCATGTAATTATTATTTATGTATGCGAGGTTTTATATTTATATTTATGTATGAATTTCACAGACAAATGTGTAAAATTGTACTCAACTCATGTATAAATACACTTAATGATAATATATTTTATGTTGGGTCAATCAAGAAGCCATTGTAACTGGAATCAAATAAACCATCAGAAATTAATGACAGTACGTGACATTTCACTACCTAAAAAGAGGTTTTACTTTTTCTGTCGACACCTCCAGTACATTTCACAGGGAATCTGAACAGATGGTATGAAGCAGGACAACTGACATTTGACTCCGCTACAGCGAGGAGACGTGTTAAGCTTCTGTGTCGCGGGAGCGAACACGACAGACGCAAATCTACGAGACTCTGGCAGAGGACAGCAGCCAGGATGGGGAAAAAAAAAAAAAACATTCACAAGCATCAAATTCTCATTGGGAGTCCAGTCAGTGTGTTAAAAATGTGTATGTAATAAAACACACAAGTGTACAGAACTGAGCACTACTGTTGTTGAGGCACATAGTTGTACTTTACTATTAGTTAATCACTAAAATCAACCAAACTGAAATGAATTTAAGCCGAATGTTAGATTTTTCCCTTTTGTAAATCAAGGCTTTCCTGATGTTACCTCAAAAATAAAATAGCAACAAAATAAAAATAAATAAAAATTGGTCAGGTCTATGCTGAAAAAAATATTGGGATATATAGAACTTCACATTCTTGATTATTTTAAATATTGAATAAAATAATAATAATAAAATGTCAGTGTTACTATTTGTTTGGAGATGAAAAAACCAGACGTTACTTGTGATTTAAGAAAATTATTTATGGCCAAAATGTGACAAATATTTCAGAAATGTAGAGGTAGAACATTTAAAACAATAATGACACTTAAAAAGATTCAACGCTGGGTAAAATTAAGTAAAACTTCAGCAGCATTTTAGATGACAAAGTAAACAAATTTAACCCTAAATATGAAATAAATGCATTCATTACAATTATACTTACCATGACACAAAATTCTATCATGACATTTGTCAGTTTTGTTTTTGTAGTTCAGTCCCTTTTTAACAATAAAACGTCTGAATGCAATGTGTCCCAATACTTTTGTCAGTGTAGTGTACAACTAAATCATCTCACACACTTGTAAAATGAACAAAATAAAGAAAAATCAAAAGAAAAAATAACAAAAAATGTTTAGATTGGAGTAAATGTGCTATTCAAAATGCAAATCATTATCATGTTTTCTGGGTCCTGTTACCAAAGACTAATGGATGGATACATAAATGCAGAGATACATTTTTAAAGTGGAGTTGCCACTTGAGATTAAAATTATGTATGTTGGGAATATTTTTCATAAATGGCAAAAAAGAGACAAATACTTAATGAACATCCTGTTGGTTGCAGTTAAAAAGGCTCTTACTGGAAGTGATTATTGCAGAAGAGTCCAACGTTCAATGAATGGACGTTTACAACATGGACAAATTGACTTGTTAATCATATGGTGGAACAGTTTATCTCAATGGATTCAATGTGTAATGCCCCAAAGGCTTGATTTTATCTTCAGAGCACATTGGTTTGTGTTTATTTTCTTAAGGGAAAAGAATATTCCCTAATTGTACATAGATGCTTTTTATTTTATTTTGTGTACAACTACAACTGGTATTTCAGAGATCTGTACCAAACAGGTAAAGAAATGGTGGTAGAAATCGTCAATAAAGAATAAATTATTTTTTTTTAAAAAAGGCAGATTTTAAGATATATTACATTGTTCCTAATATTATTGTCGCATCCACATTTAACACACAGTTCAAGAGGTATTTTTGCAGCTTTATAGAAGGTTCTTTCTTTGGCTTTCTGCACACATCCTGATAAAACCCTCAAATATTTAGTGCTGTGGTGAAACAAAATACTTCGAAACACCCCCGTGCAGTCATATGCAAAGCTTTCTTTACAAACTAGTGTATGCAAAGGAGTCGTTCGGACTTTGCACTGACCTGATAGTGCGCCCAGCAGGCCTCCCACATGCGCAGAGCCTCCGTGTCGGGGAACTCTCGCTTGAAGCACAGCAGTATCCAGCGATGGCAGAAGAGCAGCTGCAGGCCGTCCTCCCCCAGCCTGGTCAGGTGCTGGTGGAAGCGCGGCTGCATGAGACGTAGCAGCTCCCGTAGATACATCTAAAGGCGAGACGGAGAGGGTACACGCATCTTACAAACACAATTTTTAAACCTTTCTTTATCCAAAAAAAAAAAAAAAAAAAGCTGACATTTAAAGACAACGCAGGAAAACCTCCTACCAGCTGCCTCTCCATGTCTTCGTCACGGGGCGAGCTGATGAAAATGGTGTTCTCCATGAGGCCGACAAAGCACCAGAAGGTATCGCTTTCATCCTGGATCTCAGTGAGCAGGGGGGCCACCAGGTCAGACATGCCTTGGCAGTAGCCCATGTCGGGATTAAACACTGCATAGTTGAGCAGAATTCGCCTGGAGCAAGATCAGCCGTGGACATCTTAGTGCTGTTGTAACATCTCAGCAGAAAACAACACTTCTAATACAAAAGGGCTAAAGGTGTAATAAATGTTTCAACTTCGGCTCTTTTTTTTTCAGGAAGTGTGCATTTATTGACAGCTCCTTTTATAGGCATGTTCAGGATAGTGAAGCCCGGCCAAACCACACAGAAGTATGGTCCCACCCAAACACTCTGAATGATCCAACATGTGTTTCAGCATTGCTGGTAATGCCCAGAAAAACACTGCAAGCCCTGCTTTAGAGGTTGCTATGCCAACTTCTCTGGTAACCAGGGAGCTAATTAATGATCATTTCTCTTTTTTTTTTTTTTTGCATACAGATACAACTACAAAAACATCCTTTGCAGCACTTAGTTGCATTAGTTTCATCCAAGCCAGGGGACTTTTATACAGATGCACTTTTTTATATAGTTGCACTTTTATATAGAAGTATTTGAATACTAATGTGTTTGTTGTGTTTGTTGTGCTTGTTGAATGTATTTATGAGTGGGAAGTGTGTAGTTTGAATGTTATTTGTGGTTTTTTGTGTGGGGGGCATGAACAGTTTCGTTGAATTTATTATGCAATGACAATAAAGCTTCTATTCTATTCTATTCTATTCTATTCTATATAACTACAAAAACATCCTTTGCACCACTTAGTTGCATTAATGAGTAATGCATTAATAAAGGAAGGGCAATTTATTGTTTGAGTGTGATATAAGAAGAGACACAACTATTTCTTCCTCATTTTCTTTTTGAAGAAGCGCACACTTGAGTGGTTTGATAAGGAGTTCAGATGATGTGCCAAAAAAAACCCCAAAAAAAAACGGAATATCTGTTTCATATCAGTTCAGCAGATGTGAAAACTGAGAAACCAAGAGATAAGTGTGCATGAGCCGCAGTGGTATCACCCCTCCCCCAGATACAGCACAAGACATAATACGTAGACAAATACCAGGAGCCTCGATGAGAGTCACTAAACTAATATGCTATTTAAATCCTCTTGCTCCTCGTTTAGAAAGCCATTAGCTTTGAGTATGCATCAAAAGTGCTCAGACGGCTTAGTCAGAGTCAATAAAGCATGAAACTCATTTGCAGGTCCCCCAGGGTTCAGAATATGAAATGAATAGGTACGCCTGTGCGTCGAGCTGCGGAATAAGAACGATAAGGATGGATCGGGCGAAGGTGACAGAAGGAGAGGCCAGATTGAAGAGATGTGCAAGTGAGAGGGGAGAAAAAAAAAAAAAAAGGGGGGAGGAAGCGGGAAAAACGATGAGGGGGTGGCCTCACCTCATGATCTCCACATTGGGGTTGTTCTCGCCTCTGAAAAAGTGGTTGCTACGGTCTGTTCTCACCACGTCTTTATCCACTGTGAACTGGACTTTCCTCCAGAACTCACTGTGCTCCTCTGGACTCATAGACAACCTGGATACACCCCAAAATAAAGTGAGAGTCAAGTTAATAGTTAAAAGTACAAGAGGAAATGAGTTGAAGAAACTTTTATTGTATGTGTCTCTAAGGAAAAGCATGCTTATTATAATAAAAAAAGTACCTGATTTTTTTTTTTGCCTTAAATGTTACTCTGGTGTAAAATGCTAATGGTTGACTGCAAATGAGCTAAAGAAGGTGGAGGTGGGCAAGCATTGGACTAAAGAAGTATTTCACTGTCGAGCACTCCACTGAGGATAATACCACAACCATAAAACCCCAATCTATCTCTGAAAGTGTAAGCTGCTATATTAGCAATGTACTCTGTGTATGATACTAATGTACTCAAGTCCTAACAAGCTGAAGGGATTTAATTAACACTGTTTGTTTTCCATGTAGCCCCACCAGGAATAATGAGCGCACACCTGATGCAACGCCATGCAACCGTTTAGTTTCACAGCGCCATGTTTGTGTTGTTGGACCCTCCCAGGTACCTTTCTGTGTCTTGTTGTCTCTCCTGAGGGTGCGACTCCGAAGTTTACTACATGTTTTTATCACTTCATGCTTTTGATGATGTCAGGAAGCAGTTGTGGATGTGGAAATATTATATCGGAGTGTAGTTATTTAATACAAGGCACTTACCTGCACTAACAGTTATTTCAGTAATCAGTTCTCAACTAACTTACCTTGTTAACCTATAAAGACCCAAACATCCATCAGCGACACAAACCATCTACAGATATAGACTATTTAATACCTGTTGATCCACTAATCCTATCAATACATGTAAATAATTGGTGTAAAATGCAGTTTGTCGTCTTGTCATGGTCTTTAGATATGACCCAGATGGACATAAAGAGGCTTCGTAGTGAACGTGGAAACACTGTCATCTGCTACAACATTGATTCACCAGTAAAACCCATGGAGTTGGATCAATGACAGTGAACGGAGACACTTGTTTTATGTTCAATTAATGGTTTAATTCACTAAAAAAGTCACTTTTTTTCCAGTTTTCTCTGTTTTGATATAATAACCTTTGAATTTACTCTGAGCTTTTATGAACATCTATATGATCAATGAATTAAATATAGGAAAATATGTGGTTTATACTGAAAAAAAAAATCAAAATAAAGAGGATACTATTACAATAAATGGTGATAAATCACTCAAAAATGGTTAAATACAGAGGAAAAATTGTTGTAAAATGCAGTTTGTCATCTTTTCATGGTCTTTAGATATGACCCATTTGGATGTGAAGAGGCTCCATAGTGGACGTGTAAAACACCGTCATCTTCTATAACATTGATTCACCAGTAAAACCCCTGGAGTTAGACCAATGACAGTGGATGGAGACACTTGTTTTTACATTCCGTTAGCAATATCTTTGCTGAAAAAGTCACATTTTCTTCATTTTTCTCTGTTTTGATATAATTAGCTTTTGAATTTACTCTGAGTTTTCATGAACATCTATATGATCCGTGAATTAAATGTAGGAAAGAATATGATTTACACCAAAAATGCCAGAGAAAGAGGATAATATTAATAAAAAAAATTGGTGATAAATCAGTCAAGAAAGGTAGAAATGGGGAAAAATTCATTTGGGAACTGCAACAGAAGTAGCACTGGGTTTTTATGGGTTCAATAAGGGTTAAATAAAGAAATAAAAATTTGTTTTGTATCTTTATATCATTCTTATTTAATCAAGTAGAGGATACATACTGATGCCCAAGAACTATTTTTGTAGCGACTTTTAAAAGGAATATTTAACTATATTTAACCATTTCCTCAGGGATTTATCGTTATTTATTATAATATTATCCTCTGCATTTTGCATTTTTATGAAAATTATGTATTTTCCTACAATTAATCTACTGATCATGTCGATGTTTATAAAAGTGCAGAGTAAATTCAAAGGATATGATATTGAGAGATGGAAAAAAGTGACTTTATGAATAAAATCTTGAAGTGAATGTAAAAACAAATGTCTATAACCACTTCCATTTGTCAAACTACAAGGGTTTTATTCATAAGTCAAAGTTCAACAAGTGTTTCCATGTTCACTGTGGAGCCTGTGAACATCCAAATAGGTCATATTAGAAAGCTGAAAACCTGTAAAACTGCATTTAACATGAAGTATTAAAATGCATCGATATGATTAATGGTTCAAAATTTGTTAAACATTTCAGAGTAGCAGATGCTTTGGGTCGCCTGAGGTCTTTTTAGGTCTTTGAGGGTTAATGTAGACCTCTTAAATATACAGAACTCAACAGGAAATGGTAATAAAACAGTTAAAAAAAAAAAAGAAAACAAACACTGATGTAATAAAGCCCCCATAAAACTCAATGACAAGTAATATATCATTAACGACTCCATTACTGTGCCCTTTATAGAAGCTGTTTCAACTGGAGTTCAAAATGATCCCAGTTGGGCTGAAGACTGCCAACTGTAAACCGCAACTTCCCCAGTTTGATTCCAGTTAAAAACCTTTCCCGCACGTCATTCTCAATCTGCCTCTAACCTCATTTCCTCCTCATCGCTCGACTGCTCCTGATCCTTTCACCCCCGCCATAAAACAAAAAGACACAGGTCATGAACAATATTTGAGATCTGTGGGTGAAGGTTGTGCAACAGAAAGAGTCCTTAGAGTGGGCAAAAGATTCCCTGAATTACTAAACATAAGAAAAGATGCTTGATTATGAAGCATAGGTGACAAAAATGGAAATACAGCTGACTTCCTCTTTTCTGCAAATAAACCACATGATTTTTGTATTTTTCTTCCCATTAGTATAAAATAAAAAGAGGAAATGGCAAATAAACAGCAAAATCATATTAAAAAAAACATGAAGCCTGAACTGTAACTTTGACTTTACCTGATTCTCACTGTTTCTGCATTTATTATAGTTTTTAACCTCATCTAATCCCTTCTCCCTGATTTTTATTTTTTATTTTTTGGTCAATTTGTACACGTTTTCTCTCCCAATATATATATAATTATTGAAACTTAAGGGGAAGATAACTTCAAAATCAAAAACAGGACAACAACCTTAAAAAGTATTTGTTTATCTATTTCTGGTGTCAAGTTATGGGACAATCCAAGTGAGGAACTCAAGCAAAGTCCAAATATTAACCAGTTTAAGAAAATATATAAAGATATTTTGTTTAGCAGTTATAATTGATAATTCTCATTACTGACTGTTGTCATTTACTCATTGATATGGCATAGAGATTAGAGGCAGAGAAGCCTATGTGAATGTATATGTGTATGTATGTATCAGTGTATTTGTACATGTATATATGAGTGTATGTGCATGTACACATATGTATAAGATGACATATGTCAATGTGTATACATGTATGTGTGTATGTATATGTATGTATGTATATATGCACATATTGTTGGTTTAGACAAAGGGGTGAGAGCTAATAAGCCATACTTCTTCTCACTCCTTTTCAAATATGACTTTTTTCTTTTTTGTGTGTGTTATTATTTTATGCTTCCTTGAATTTTCATTTCTATATTATGTTGTGCAAAGAAGTCAATTAGTAGCAATCAGGAAGCCTGTGTCATTTCCATATTCAAAATAAATCAATAAAAAAAAAAATATATATGTGCATGGCAGTGGGTCCAAAACTGCTCTTGATATTGTATGTATGTTATACCCTGTAATATAAACTGCTGTTCCAAAATAAAATAAAATAAAATAAAAAAACATAATGAAAATGACTACAAAGCTTTTCCTCGTGCAGTGTTTTCTGTAATGGTAAAACCTCAGTCGCATTCACTCATCAATAATCGAAACTATATTTACCGGTTGAACCTGCATTGCTTCTACTTGCATATCTACTCTCACATCTCAGAAAAGGAGACAAGGTTAGGAATCGAGGAACAGGAGCAGTGACATGTATCCTTGCTCCTAATGATCAACTAGTGGCTCTGGAGGCTGCTAGAGTCGAAAGGTCTTTAAGGGAATCCACAGAGTCAGGACAAGCGCTCTAATTATCTGACTTCGATAAGACTTTCTGATAGACTCCAAATGTTAATGGGCCATGCAGGAGAAACCTGTCCAATTATCATATTCATTATTACAGACACAGAGCCACTACATGTGAAAATATGTGGACACTCGGTTGTGGCGACAAATCAGGACTCAAGTGTGTGTGTGTGTGCGGAGGTGTGTGCACGTGGCTGTCAGTGCGTACCAATGCTGTTTTTCTCCCCTCCTCCTTCTGACATGAGTATGATCTGATAAGCGCTGACATGTTTTTTCTCCAGAGACCTTTTATTTCACACCCGGCACCTCCCCTTAACACTTCCCCGATTGTGCCTATTGATTGCTGAGCGCATGTGATGAGAAGCCACAATAGACTCACATATGGTTTAATGTTTGACTGAGTGAGCATTTGGCAGCCAATACTGCAGCCGTGTGACGGTTTATCTGCCGTTTTGCAGTGTCAAGAACGCTACTGTGTCTCTGTTAGGATCCTTTAAACTAAATTGATTGCTATCGGTTGACATGTCGGGAAATCTACCTGCTCCCGTAAACCAACACATATCTTTTTTTTTTCTTTTTTGTCTCCCTGCTCCCCACCTCCTCTGTTGGATGTCATGATAGTGGGTACGTTTCTGTAGTCTCCAGGCCTCTCTCTCCTGGGAGGTGGAGTCATAGCTGTAGTAGTGCAGCAGGAACGGCCACACCTCGCCGCGGATGGATGGGTCGATGCCGCCGAAGAAGATGGCCTGAAGAAGGAGAGGAGAAGGAAGAACAAAAAAAAAAGGAGTGTTCTCAAACATTTAAATGGCAAAAAAAGCAAAAAAGGAACCCTGTGAATATAAGTACCATATTAAACCCTCAGCGTGTGACAATGTGTGGGCGCCACTCTGCAAAAATTGCATAATTACCTTTCAGCATATTGCAGTTCAAGGGGTCTGAAAGGAAACAAGACTTCTGCACAGCCTCTTGGCTCTATTTACGGGCAGTGGAAAAATTTACCACAGTGACGGAAAATCACTCAGTCGATGGCTCATCACAGGTGTTTTCAGAGAGGTTGGATAGAGGAGGGGTTGAATACCGACTGCCGTTCTGTCAGATGTGACTCTACTATTTTACTCCATGGCTCATTACAAAAACAACACAGCAACTCCCATGGCAGTGATATTTTAACTTTACTTTTCCGCAGCGACATGTTAACAGTGACAGGCCAAGTATCTGTATACAGTAGTCCTCTGAGTTACACCTTTCGACAGCTTAACCCTGTAAAGCCTGAACCATTAAATCATTGACAGAAAATTCCAGTTCTTTGAAACTGGAGCCTTTATTGGTCCTTCTGAACAACCCCCATTTTTTTTTTTTCAAATATCAATTTCCATGTATGAGTTTTCATTTTGTATCATATTTAATCGGATCTCAATGCTCAAATATTATTACTTTTGAAGAAACAAAAACATAATATAACACAAACCTGTCTAACAAAATGGTAATTCCTTTTCAAAATTGGCAAAG
Source organism: Sphaeramia orbicularis (assembly GCF_902148855.1). NCBI lineage: Eukaryota > Metazoa > Chordata > Actinopteri > Kurtiformes > Apogonidae > Sphaeramia > Sphaeramia orbicularis. The sequence continues at coordinate 30,521,011 of NC_043964.1, read as the reverse complement.
TTCTGCCTCCCTCCTCATTAATGACAATCTTGTAGTGTCACCAGAAAGGCCTCTTGTGAGCTAAATTTTTCCACCCTGGTGGATTGTCAATGTATTGCATGTATCTAATTGTATACATCAGGTTTTTCAAGAAAAAAAGTATCACACTGATCATATAGAGGGCTTTAAAACTCATGTAGGCACGAATTGGCAGCCATGCTTCCATCAGCCTGCCCCAGGACAGCTGTGGCTACATATGTAGTTTACCACCACCAGAGTGTGAATGTGTGAGTGAATGAATAATGGATCCACTGTACACACTTTGAGTATGCGTTCATAGAAAAGCGCTATATATATTTAACCCATTATTAAACCCATTATTATTATTATCATGTATCCAATATGATACGTTTGGTGTTATAAGGTTAAGGATTTTTAACATCCAGATACTGAGAATAATGTTGAAATGTCTCAAAGTAAAGGATAGCAGAAAGAAACAAAAGAGTACCATTAATACCAATAGTCAATGTTCAAAAAGTACGTAGTGCAAAAAGAAAAGAAAAGTAATCCTGTACTATCAACAGGGATACCATCGCCAAGGCCAGTTGACCAGTATTGACTGACTGATGGATTTATTTTGAATATGAATGTCAATAAAGAAGAAAAATAAACAAACAAAACATTTAAACATAAGACAAATAATACATATTCAAAAAGGAGTGAGAAGACGTATAACTTATAAACTCCCACCCCTTCTCCTTAAATAATTAAAAACAATAATAATCTTCCTTGTCTAAACATATATTCATTTTCATGAAACTAAGTTTTTGTCCATTGATCACTGTTTTACTCGTCTTTTTTGCTCTTTTGTTTTTCATTCATTTCACTTGAAGAGCACTTGATTCCTTTATATATATATATGTATGTATATATATATATATATATATATATATATATATATATATATATTCACATTTTGTGCTTTTCTTGTCATGTTTTGAACAGAGAAACCTGACTTACTTTTCATGCCTGGGACCAATGACTTTATTTTCAACATTTTGATTATATTGTTGATATGGGAACTTAAAAAAAAGTCTTTCTCCTCACATTTTTTCTCTTTAATCTGGCTTCCAGACTGCAAACAGAAACTAAATCCTGCAGATTAAGAATGCAGAGGATACAATCTCTGCACACATCTACCTCCTTCCCAAACTACAGTCAATGTAATGTTTTTTCAGCATTGCAAAAGCTGTAAATCTGAAACCCCTAAAAGCAAACACAGTCAAACCTGCATGTCCAGCAAAAACAGCAATGTTCTCTTTATGCACTTGCATGTTTACTGAGGAAACGTCTTGGTCACAGTCTAACTGCCGCTGAGTCATTTCAGTAAGATGGTAAACCTTCAATTGAGTCAATCCCAGAGAAGTCAAATGACTCACAGGGGGACATTGGCCAAGACCAACCCTCTCATTAGCTACTGAAGGGGGTGCTGATTAAAACTGAAAGTTTACACACTGAGGTGAAGCTGACTTTCACAATGACTTTCAGTATGTTTGTTTGGAAGGAAAATGCAAGAAAATGTGAGGCTTGACTGTACAGAGCAGTAGGTCAGACCATCAGACCACTGTCATGACTGTAAATGTGTAATGACCAACTCCACAGGGTTCTAAAAACATGAATGTCTACATAAATCCTCCGCTATTGTACCTTGCGTAGTTTATACTCCTCCTCCACTTGTCCATTTTGGTTGAGGTGACGCAGCCAGGTGGTGACATCCAGCCGCCGATAAAGCTTTTCCTCCGGGTGGGTCTCAGCTGACGGCAGGGTGGGCCTCTGGATGGAAAACTGCATGCAGGATTTCTCATCTGAGACCTGGTAGCGATAATGAAAGATGGGAGAAAGAAAGGAATTCATGAACAGAGGACGTGATTAACTTCTTGGGCCAAATTAATTTTAAAAACCAACTGAGACAAAAGGAGAGGCTGAGACATCTTTTACAGCCGTTTCCTCACGTAGCCACATGCCAAACTAGACTTTGGATTGTAACCTGACCTGGTCTTTAAGCTGAGTTTCCCGGCAGCACTTCCACTGCTGGAAGACCTCAGCCAGCTTGTCCAACCCAGCGTGATGGAAGTGCAGGATCTTGTATTGGCTTTCTCTGCTGGCTATCACCAGCTGGCCACTGGTGCATGCCTCATCACTACCAGAACACAATAATAAAAAAAAAAAAAAAAAAAAAAGACATGAAAATAACACTCGGAAAACCAGATTCGAAGGAATGTGTCATCCATCAGTCATTTTTTTGTCATTCCATTTTATTTTGTATCCATTTTTTTTTTAAACATTTTCATTGGTATTTCTTTATTTAATCCTATAAAAATCAAGGTGCCCCCTCATGACCTTTAGACTCCATTCCTGACCTGAAGAAGAGCCTCAGTGACCTCATGTGACCCAGGTCCACCCTGAAAACACCGCACAACTGCTCCAGGGCCAACACCTTCTGCTGCTCTTCCCACCGCACCACCTGTGATTGGCCACTGTTCTCGGAGGGGGCGTGGCTGTCTAGGCTGGAGGCGGAGCTAGCCGAGTGGGTCATGGACTCCTCACACAGCTCCCTAGAGAGAAAAACAGAAGTGGACAGACTATTCCTGAGTTGAATCTATAAAGTGATGTAGGATGGTTGGACATAAAATAGTTAATTTCGTTGCTGGATTGCGATAATGGGGAATGGAGTCATATGTTCTGAGAAATAAAAAGGAATGAGGCTTTGGATGTTGTTTACTCCTAATGCCTGAACTTTGCACAGACAGCATTCCTTCAGTGTTCCTTATGTTTCCATTCAGATGCACATCCAAGCCTCTATGGTACATTAATAATGAGCATCATGTCGACAGTGGGTACTAGCGTTTAGCCCGGTGGTAATTGTGCAGACATATAGGTTTATTCACAACTCAGCTCTGTCCTGTTGTTTTGCGTCTCAACATGGCTCTGCCAAGAGGCTGAGAATGGGAGGAATGCATGGAGGCTTCTGAGGACAGACACACACACACACACACACACACACACACATAAAGAAATCTGTACACACACAAATCACACTGTCTGCCGTCCAATTTCCCCTGTCATTCCCCCATGGCCAGCATGTTGTTCCCGGCACTGAAACTTGAGCTTAGAGTTCCTCTGCAGCTTGAGAAAGAAGACGCACAAATGCACACATACATGTACACACACTGTATGTGTGAACACATTCATGTGACAACACAGAAATGGACCAAACTATGCATGAGGCACACACAAATATGCAATAACACCCTGCACCACTGCGAACAGACACACGTTCTTTAATTGTAAGAACACACACACACACACACACACACACACTGCAAACAGACCATAGCTAATGACCATAATGCACTCTTAAACACGTCTCAAGACATACTAATGCTGAGAAACAGACCAACAAAGACATGCGTTAAACCCACTGACATTCGAGATGGAGTCTAAAGGAACGTATGTGTTCCATATTGTTAAATGTAGAATTTATTTAAAACTTTTTCATCATAAATCATTCATTTTTGTGGCTAAACATATTATAAGGCAAAAGTAATCTTATAATTTTACAGAAAGGAGAATTGGCTTTATTGAGAAGACTTGGGAGGCCAGGTCTAATCTATAACACCCTGAGTCAATCATGTCTGGCTAATCATTTCCCTGTTAGCAGATGGGAAAATAACAAGGCTGATCAATCCAAGCTGCACTGTTTCCTCTGCTATCTAGTGATTTACTGCTCTCTGTCTCATGTATCACACCACAAACCAGACTGTGGAAGACTAGGAGACTGGAAGAGAGAGGCGAAGAGAGCTCTGGTAAGAGAGTTAAGCAATCTGAAATATACAAAGGTTCTTTTAAAGGACTACTGTACTGACTTTTTCATTACTCCAATGACTGTCAAGCACTAGGTGTTAACAAGGCCTATGAGTCCATTTACAGCAGACACTTCCTCCACTTTTCACACTCGCTTAAAGTATAGTTTAAAATTGTTTGTGCATAGGTTTTTCCATACTGAAATAAACCTCAAAAACAGTGGAAAATGTAGGAAGAAAGCACATGATTCTTGGTGTTTAGCATTGTGTTTAAGAAAAAAAATATATATACATGATAAATGTGTCCGACTGCAGCTAAGATATAAACAGTACAGAGTATGTTCTGTAAACAAGCTGTTTTGATGGAGTCAGGTTCCTCTAACTGCCATATCCCACCAGGCCAGGGTGAGATCAAACTGCCCTAAGGCCCTTCATAACACCTCTTTCCACATACAGGAGGCTTTACCCAGGGGATGGTGCTGCCAGGTCACCCTGAGAACCAGGACCAAGTTCTACAGGCCTCCTGAGACTGCCAGGCCCTTCAGCTAATCCCTGGGGTGAACAGAGAGATGGGGGAGGGCTCGGAGCAAAAAGGGGTAGTGGTGGTGTGGGTTCTGCAAGCTCACACTGGAAAGTGGTCAGTGCAAATTAAACGGAGGGTGGAGAAAAATGCATCATGAAAAAATAATGTAGAATTTATACAACCCAACCTGATCGCTGGAAAAAATGTTGTGGAATCCACCAGTACTTGTAATCTCAATGAAGGATCTAGTCTGTCTTCGCTTTCACTTCAGTGGTCAGAAGTAGGGCAGATAGATAGCATCAAAAGGAAGAAAGTGCAATTCAAACACCAACTCCCATATTTTTTTATGTTTAGGCAATAAAGTACTTTGGCTGGGGTTAGGAAAAGATTAACATGTGGTTTAAATATTACTAAATACATTGTGACTCATTTTTAAAATCACATATTTGCAGCCTAAAATTTGACCACAAAAATTGTTAAATATACATATGGATATGACTTCTGTTAAAGACATTTGAAAACACCTTGTGCTGTTACTGTAACGCTATAACTCGGTTGCACGTGTACCGTAAAATATGGGCATGAAACAGATTTTTGGTCCAAAAACTTTAATATTATAAGCTACTTATGCTTATTTTGCATAAACATATAATACTGTTTTATTCTGCTGACTAGGTTGAATAAACCTGTGTGTGAAAAATACATTATCATATCGTTGGTTTAGACTTTCCACTTACAGAAGATTATTCACATGGAGGTTTCCTGGGAGAATTAACAGAAACACAAGATGAAAGTTGCCTTACATGATAGAGGTAATAATAAACTACATTTCATTGTGATTAATAAGATTATCTTTATTTTCTCAACAACATAAAACCTTTGAGTGAACTGTTCAACACTGGAAAACAAATAGTTAGAAGTGGAGATTTCTTAATGAAAAATGCTGGGAACAATTAAACTCAATCCCTGTTAAAATTGAGCTTTAGACAACCAGGATTGTAGCCTGGAGAGGGCAGTATTCTTTAACAGTAGTTGAACTGTGAAGAAACTAAAAAAAAAAAAAAGACATGACAGAGATTGCTGTGGATTTCTCTTTTACAATCTCTCTCCCACCACTCTCTTCTTTCTCTCGCTTTTCATGCGCTCTTGCTCTCCCATACTCAGTTCTTTCTCTCTGAATGATTCCAAGTGACATGTTTCCAGTTCCTGGCCCCTTAACAGTGTCAATTAAAGCAAGAGAGAGAGAAAGAGAGATTGAGTGGGTTCCAGGGTTTTGGCTGCTGCTCTGCTCTCTTCAGTCCTCTAATCCGGAGAGCTGACATTCAGCCCAGCACAACAACCCCGGGAGCACTGGGAATCAAAGGGCTTCACACAGACTTTAGGAAGGGAAGAGGGGGGGAGATATTTGAGAGGTGGGCGACACCAAATGAAACAATATTGAGAAGAACTGAATGATGAAGAGGAAAAGATGCAAAGTAAGGAGTGAAAGGTATGTGTTGTATAAGAGACGGAGAGAGAGGAGAGGAAGGAAAAATCAGACAGGGGAGATGACACACAAAGGATGAGTCCGAGTGCCAGAGAACTGGAGAGATACTAACAGCGAATGAGGCACAGAGGAGACGAGGAAGAGGACAGAGTAAAGGTTAGAAGCTGTGAAGCAGAGAGCGCTGCCAAGTCACACACTGACTGCACTTACAGCAAGCTGGGGTCTGAGAGTGGTTAAAAAGGCTTAAACACACACTGACTCTCCCTGATACACACTGACACAGGCTCAAACATTCTGGGCAGCGAATCAGGACGAATAGCTGTGTGAGGAAACAACCACGGAGGGAATCATAAAGTCATGCGGCTGCGAGGTCCGAAAAGCAACACAATCACTGTCCAGATGGCTCCCTTGATTAGTGAACAATCTGGAAGCACTGAGGTTTGTAGGATTTAGGGACTGATTTTGGACCATCTGTGACTTTATAAAACATTTAGAATGGGAGCTGCTTTAATTAAACGCACCCATCTTAAATTCAGATCCATACCCTCTTTTGAAGTAATCTACCTGCCTCCACTCCCTGGGGACATTCATTGTAGTGCAATAAGCCACCATGTGGCCTGAGACTGTAAACCATACCTCAACCATCGATTTGTTTCTTTTTGGCTCCACCTTGTGGCCAGTTACAATAACTGAAAGGGTGGTTCGCTTCCTACTATGACATGTTGCTCTAGGATTTACAGCTGTGGAAATTACTAGATGTACAGACCTCAGTGAGATTAAATATAGATGCAGACTTTGCTCATAACTCGCGCTGTAATTTGCAAATAGAAAGCAAAAGTAGGACATAAACTAAACATATAATACGTAAAAGCCTTTGCGATTTTCTAGCAGCTCATCTTACAGTCTCACATACACAATACTTTATATAATTTTCTAGTAAACTTAGAGGATTTACAAGTATTCCCTAATCCTTAAATCTGATTGGAAAAACAACCCAAAATACTTTAAGCCGTCCACTGCTCTCAGGTCAGAACATTAGTAGAGACCACTTCAATGTCTTTGCCGTTTTTTTCCCACATGGACAATCTTATATATTTTTTCCCCTTTTTTAAAAACCTAATACAGTTTACTTGCATAATCTGTTGCATAACTGTGGAAACATTTCAGTGAAAGAGAAAATCCACAGTCCACTCATAATGGACAAACAGAAGAGTATCATACTGAGTCCACCAAAAGAATCCCTTTAGAGATCTGTACTAATACATGCAGTATTTCACTCAACTCTTGAAGAAACGTTAAAGCAACATGAGGTTCAGAGAGGCCAGAGTATTATCACGCACAAATATGGTAAAATAATTATAAAATCTAAACTACCAGAATATAAAAACAGCTACAAAGGGATGATAGATAAACATGACAAATAACTGAAGGGCAAATAACTCTATTTAATCTAAATACTGTATGTATGTATGTATTTTTTTACCTTAATTCAGTTGTCAGTTCAACTTGATTTGATCCAGCATTGATTCTATTTAGGATTCTGTTCAGTCACAATACCAATATAGCTTGGATATGAAAGTGATTCTCAGACGTAACTGCTTTGTTTAGTGCAGAGGTGAGTAACAACGTTAAAGCTACAGCTGTTGAAGCTTGAAGACTTTTAAACCTAGTTGTAAGAAAAATACAATCTCATTCAGGTGCATTTATTTTTTTTTATTTTTTTATTTTTTTCAATAGAACCTGTTTGTTTCAGAGTATTGCAGACTCATGAAATAACCCCCAGTATCACTGACCTGCTCTCATTGTCCAGGAAGACAGACCCGCTGCTCTCACAGAGGGCTTCGCTGACTGGAGACAAACAAAACGGGGACGAGAAGGTGTCTGAGTCCGACCCCATGGTGCTGTCGCGACTCACTTCATCCGATAGTTCGCAGGAGCCCTCGTCGCCCTCCTCGCCCGCTGAGGGAAGCTGTTGGTGGGAGGACGGATCTGCTCCTGTCTCTACCACCACGGTGTGTCCGTCTGCAGAGGTGCTGCTGGTCAGGCTCCGCTCCTCATCCTCCTCTTCCTCCTGGGCTACTGCGGGGGGTCGGGAGTGAGGTCTGGAGAGAGACAGTGGATTTTAAATACAATCAGTGTCATCCATGGCATTGAAAGATATTTTATATATATCTTTCATATTGTATGTTTCCTTTTTTCACTCAAGAAGTACTGGCTCTATAAAGCGCATCAAGATTTCATTGTGAGTGTGTGTTCTCTGTGTATACAATGACAAAAAAAAGGAATCTGGAACCTTGAAGATCTTTTCTTTTTTTTTCTTGGTGTGAGGTTTGTTTTTACAGACTCACTGTTTTACATTGTTATTTCTAACTGAGATATCACTGATTGTGTTTTAAAAGCTTCACACATTTTGTCATATTTTAACCCTTTCATGCATGAGTTATGAGAACCTTAGTCAAGATTTTTTTCCTGGGGGTTTTTATTCCTTTTTATACATGAAAAAAACATTGTGATCGAATTTTTTTTAATGAACATATTTTTCATGGATTTACAAAAATATCCAGTCAGCTGGACACCATGTGTTTAACTTTTGAAGCAATAAAACATGTATTTAAAACCAATATCAGAGAGTGATATAATGTGTGAAAACTATGAAATAAAAACATTTTTAATGTAGCTAATCTGATGTTCTCCCACATTTTAACACACTCTAACACTAGTTATTACTCACTTCATGGAGATAATATGCAAAAAAGTTTTAATTGTTTAAGAAAGTGTAACAATAATAATTAGCAATTGATTTACACTCAAACATGTCACTGCAGATCAAGTTTATCAAATGCAGCAAAGTGACAGTAATGGTATGACTTGCAGTGTATGGGATGGTGCATGAGTGTCCACTGTGTTGGCTGATATGTAAATAAAACAACAAAAGACACTATATCCTCCTTAGACCCAGTTAGCAGTTTTTTTTACATTAAATAAACAGCATGATGCAACTGTTTGTTTTTTTCAGATACATTTTTTATGTCCTTTGCAGTGGACAGCAGTTTTTTGGGGTTTTTTTGTTTTTTTTTAAGTAAACCTGTGAAACTCTTGTTCACTACAGAGAACAAAATGCATTGCAGGGTCTCAGGAGGATGGTTCACTTGAATTTATGATAACGGTGCTGATCTTGTGTACCTTCGGCCTCGGCGGCGTGCGTTCCTGCGTACAGGGGAGCTCTCTGGGGTGATGTAGCGTAGCGCCTCCTCATCCTGCCTCTGGATGCGGGAGTTGGGCACCCAAGTCAGAATCAGGGTAGTGCCCAGACTCTCATCCTTCTCCACATGAACACACAAGTAACCTGCAGAGGGAACAGAAACCACAGTAACAATATGAATAATTACAGGAAGAAGTATGTTAACAATTAACAGGAAAGATGAGAGTGAAGGATAATATTTCAAATTATTTTATTGCTGTTTGCTATTTATTTTTTCCTCACTATTACAGTATAAGTCTAGTAATAATATAGGAAAAAACAGGCAGCTTATGAAGAAGAACCTTGGAACACATTAATAAAAATGACATTTCTGCATGCCTTCGTTATTTTATCCTCTGCATTTTTTCAGTGAAAACCAGGTATTTTCTTATAATTCATTTACTGACTATATGATGCTCATAAAACACCAAATTTATTATATCAGATCACAGAAACTGAAGTAAAAGCAGCTTTTTCAACAAAATATACCTTTATCTGAATGTAAAAACAAGCATCTACATCCACTATCATTTGTAAAACTCCATGGGTTTTATTGGTGAGTCAGTGTTGCAGAAGTTGATGGTGTTTCCCAATTCACTCATTCATAGTCATACCTGATGCCACTGAAACCTGAGTTACCTGAATTATTTACATACATTGATAGGAATAGTGACTATTAAACATTTTAGATCAGTAGATGCTTTGTTTAACAGTGACTGTTTAGGTTTTTGAGAGTTAAAATGCACTTGCTTGAATTTAAGAAGTTAATGACTATTCCAGCATTGAAAGACCAGCAATAACGCCTTAAACGGGTGAAAACAACATCCAAATAGTGATGGAAATGTAACATTTCTGTCAGTTTCATTCCACTATTTTGATGCATAAGAACTGAAGCAATTAGTTATTAAATAATTGCTTTGAGGCAATTATGTAATAATTGTGTCAGACTAAGCGCTAGTAGAAGTATACAAACATACTGCACAATTTAGTCATTATCTTCAACTCACACATGCTTGACATGTGTAAATAGGCATGTAAAAGTATTTCCCTTTGCTTTCAGAAGTAAGCCTTTACTTCTTGTAGCATTAACAAGCAAGTAAAAAGAAACAGTGTTTCAGCCTTGAAGCCTTCATACAGAACATAATGTGTAATTCAGTCCACCTCACCTGGGTGGTGCTCTGCCAGGCCAGGCAGGGGCTCTGCAGGGTGCACACAAACATTATTTTTGGAGAAGATGATCTCGCCATCCAGGCCTGAGCGTAAAGATGAGCCCCCAGCCCCGGGGTTAAAGGTCAGGAGGTCGGAGGCCTTGGAGGAGGCACGCCGCAGGAGCCGACCCAAAGACATCTCCTCAGGCACTGGGACACTGGGCCCATCCTCTGGAGAAGAACATTCAGGAGTAGGAGAAGGAGTTTTGGACAGCAGAGAAGGAATGACAGAAACAGAAAACAGGAAAAAAAGGAAAAATACATGTAAGATAATGTGAGAGATCAGTTGGGGTAAGTTAAATATTTTCAGAACAATGTGATAGAACAGTGCTGTACAGGGCTGCACAGATCCTCCAGTCCTACCCTTCACCTACACTGTCCTGTATGTGCTTGCATTTACTGCAGTGTCCTTACTGCAGAGCTCCCATGAATCCCCTCTTCCCTCTGTACTTGTTCAGCATTTCCCTGTGCCACATTTTCCTTGCGTACACACCTGCCTGTACTAACAGACATTCAAAGGACCTGGTAGTGCAGTGATAGTGTGTCCCACCTTTTGTACACAGTACACACACATACGAGTATGCTCACAAAGACATGTGCAAACACACTACACTAAACCCGTGTGAAATTCCATGTGGTTATCAGTAGCCGACAGATGCCATCAACATGAGCGCTGTGATATGCTGAACTGAACTCTGCACATCACAGCGCCAGTGTGTGACAGATTCAAAGCCCTGTGTCAAAAAGTATAATATCCTATTTTCTGCTGCAGCGTGGAGTCCTTTTATAGCTGTGCTTCTTTAAAAAAGACATTAGTGTTCAAAGCAGTTAGAGTCAGACTTGTTTTTCATCTATTCCACCACCTTTCACATTCATTTTCCTTCACAAAGCTTTAATGTGATCCTGTGGACACACTTCATGAGTATAGTTGTGTTTTCTTGCTGGCTGAACATTCTGACATGTACTCCCCACTCCATCTGAGGAATGTTCCCTCCTCTTTCCTCAGAGGGCATGTTTACCTCTGCCTGATTAAGCAGGCACCCCACTTCCTGATGCCAGACCCCAGACAGGAAGTCTACTGGCATGAACTCCAGGCATGAGCTGGTATGACTGAGCCATCACTTGACTTATTACCTCCGCCAAGTGTAACGGTGGAGGTTATGTTTTCATCGGGGTTTGTCTGTCTGTTTGTTTGTCTTTTAGCAAGATAACTCAAAATGTTATGGACAGATTTTCATGAAATTTTCAGGAAATGTTGATACTGGCACAAGAAACAAATGATTAAATTTTGGTGGTGATGGGGGGGGGGGGTTTGATTGTCTGTCTGTTAGCAAGATACGTCAAAAAGTTATGGATGGATTTGGATGAAAATTTCAGGAAATGTTGATCACATTTGGTGGTGATTGGGGGGGACTGATCTGCCTTGGTGGAGGTCTGTGCTCTCTGAGTGCTTTTCTATTTACATTTTGTTTTTGTTTTATTATTAAGGATGGGGAGGATTCTAAACATTATGCTCCAGTGTATAGGTGTGGTTGCCTGTTCTAAGAAATGCTATATGTCTGCATGCTTTCTTTTAAAAAAAAAATACATAAGCACCCAAATTGGATTAAAAATAGGCATGAGCATGACTTTTTCCACCATAAACAGTGAACTACCTGCTACAATAAAACTCCCATCAGTCACCTCTTGCTTTGATGGAAAATGTATGTACATAAAATCTAATCAGATGTAAATCTAATCAGATGTTTTAAGAAAAAAAAAATGTTTAGAAGCTTATATAAAGGCTCCAAATGGTATTTACTTGATAATTTTGTTGTAGTTAACTGAATTCAGGAGAACACTATCTACAAGCCCTGACATATGGCTAATACTACACACTAGCAGGTAGTGAACTATTTGGATGCGAACCACTTCAAGCATTACACTAATCCACTTGTAAATGAGCCAGGATGGACCATGTTGAGTGCTCAGTGTCTTTATACCCTGACTATTCAGCAGTACTTTATTCATCTCTACAGATACTGGTCATATTGTCACATACCACAGTAAATACTTAATATCTGCAGCTATGGCTCTACAATTTTAAAGTACATCCACGTACATGCTATAAACAACAACGCCTCATTTCACACCCTTATGTCCTGAGCTCAAGAGATTCCCTTACAGAATGATGAGAGCTTTTTTTCACTTATTCAGGTATCTTTTCCCTTATATTTTTTTACCAAATCAAACTGAAATTTCATAACATGCTCTCCATCACAGCATGATCAAATAACATCAGTGCCCTCTGTCCAACCCCACACACCACGAGACTTTGCCAGAAGTAGAGACACTGTTGGATCCTACGTAGAATTAATTCACCTGGGCATTCCAAAACAGATTACAGTCAGTATGTTCACTCGAGGAAAAATGAACCTGTGTAATTCAGCAGTTATGAACCAGTGGTGGAGAACAATCCCCCACATGTTCTCGATCAAAAGTAATTTCTTCTGTTTCAACAAACTACAGCCAGAAATCTCAGTGTCTGCTCCAGGGATGATCTCTTATAGCACCCAAACATTGGTTAATACTTGCTGAAACTGTGATATGAGATGTCATTTAACTGATGGTAGTGGCCAATATTAAATCTGTTCGGTTGTGTAATTTTCAATGAGTTAAGGCTTGATTAAGAGAATGTGATGAAGAGCTGAATAAGTTATCACATTTTTATATACAGTCAGGGAAGAAATTATTAGACCATCAAAAGTCATCAAAAACAATAGTTATGCAAGCAAGTACTAACTCCTGTGTGTATCATGTGACTAAAATAGACTGAAAAGAAAACATGGAATGCCTAAAAGCACTGTTTTGTCTGTACAATGCCATAGCTATTGATGCAACAACTTAAGTGATTTTGGTTATTATCAAGAAAACCATGGAAAATGGCTAGATATGAGCTCTTAAATTAAACTCTTATGAGCTATTTTTGTTGTTATCATAATACTTGTCCAAACAAATGTACCTTTAGTTGTACCAGGCATTAAAATGAACAAGAAATTGAAGAAAACAAGGGTGGTCTAATAATTTTTTCTGCGACTGTATAGTGAAGATTTTTTTTAAATTCCTGGTACACAGGGAGTGATGAAAAACAACAAAAACAAGATAACAAACAGAAAGTAGCATCAATATTGGCATTTTAAATATGGATATTGGGCTAGAGTGTCACAATCAGTGCATTCCTAGTCTCAGGATAGCAGAGTCATGAGAAAACTTGACAATAAAAGTGTGGGGATGACTTATTGTGTAATCATTTCTGCGTAATGTAAACACAATGAGACAACTCATACATCCCTGAGGAACACCTGTGCAGATGACTTTATGGTAAGATAATGTCAAACATATACTCCTGCACGTCAGATAAAACACTCAACATAACGTGGATAATGACAGGCTGGGGTTTTAAAGATGACACACGACTGGTTTTCCGTCGCCTCCAAACAGAAATAATATATTCCCTTTGCTGCTGCTACTATCCAGTGGTTATTTTGGTCTGTATGTGATTACAGAGTCAGTCTGTTTGATAGCACCCATTCCGGCTGGCAGCCCAGCTGTTAAAGGACAGACTCCTCTCACTTCATCTTTTATGCTGTCAACACCTCAGTGTGCCTGTACACACCGCCTCTCCTCTCTGACCTTTTACCGTTTTATCAAATGACTCACATCCTCAGGACTGAAACACCATCCTAAACTAGGTCTAATTCCACTGTGACCTGCAGAATACTTCACATTTTTTGCAAACTTCTAACAGATAACCCATCAACAAGAGAGCTTTTAATAAGAGCTTGAAACTTACACCATGGAAATTTAGCTGCGAGTATAGAAGCCACAAGTTTCCAGGGTCTCAGCTTCTCACCTCTGGGCCACATTAATTAAGTTGTCACGCTGACATTTGAATGGAGGAGTGAGTACTGAGCACCCCTTTTCATTTGACTGTATACCAACGTGCCTGGAGCAGCTGAAAAGGCCAACCACAAAGAAGCCTGCAAAACAAGGTTCCAGCGGACTCTGCACAGACTGGGTAAGTTATGAGGAAACATTATTGATGACTCACACTGAAAATGTTTATAGGCTTTGAAGATGTGAGACAGCATGTAGAGCAGGCTCATGTGTGCTCTGAAATATAAATACAACTGTTTAAACAGATTTGAAATGAGTTAATAAAACCAATATGCAGAAACCCTGCAACCACTGGCTGGTTTTACCTGCCGTACTAGAAAGTGCAACGGCTGATTACTCTAGTCAGACTTGTTTACTTATCATCATGAGATGCAACTTTAATTCCTCAAAGACAAATGCAAAATTGTTACTTTGCGTTTTATATTGCACAATGCAACACTTTAAAAAACTATATATATGGGAAAACGTCTACATATAAGATTAAATATTAGTGTGAGAATGAGACAAGAAATAACAACGCAAGCGCATTAGAAAGTACCTATCATATTCATCAACTAAACAAAAAAAAGCTCAAACATTAGTGAGAGTTTAGAGATATATTAGCGATTACCCAAGATGCAATGCACACTATGATGATTTTTATCCTTGGTTTACTGTTTTTTGTTTGTGTTAAGAACTGATGATTATCTGACTATGAAACTGATTATTTTGGCATTCAACAGTCAGTTCAAGCCTCAATTATCTGCTGGATTTTAATTATTTTCTGGTTTCTTTAATGAATGCCCTGAATGATGCGTTTGAGGACATCATGTTGGCTTTTGGGAAACACTTTACTCATCATTTGATACAAGTCGACAGTGAAAATAATGGTCAGTTTTAGTGATAGCATAAGGTTAAATATGAAATCGGCCTGTATTTTTTTAGCTGAGGGTGTTTGAAGGTGGTCTTTGGCTGTTCTGCTGTGGTGAGTTTCAGGAGTAGCCGACACTACGGTAACATCCTCGGAGTATCCTGTGTAGCCGAGGCGTGCCATGATGTCGGGGGCTCCATCAGCTTTCCAGGGAGGAGGAGGATGATGAGGAGGATGAGGAGGAAGAGGAGAGCAGCCCGGGACCAGGCTTTTGCCACCGCAGCAGTATTTCCGAACATATCCAGACGAAGAAAAACACATTTACTCTGCATTTCTGGCCTGAGCAGGTACCATCTTGTGCATTAATATTTCAGTGGAACTGCCAGGACAGACCAACGGCTAACAGCAACTTTAAAGTTTGTTTTACGTGACAGTCAAACGTCCCCAAAAAAAACAAACAATGTCACCTTATCCACTAGTAGCGGTGAAATGTATCCATCCTGAATGTTGACAACACCTGTTCCAGCTGGAGCAATGAATGAATAGCAAACCGCATGTAGGGAAACGGGGCCAAGCGGCGGAGCTCACCTTCAGTCCCGCCGCAGGAGTCTACAGCCCATACCGGACATCCATCCCAACAGGCCCCGGGGACCGACCACCATGCTCCGGCGAGCTTCCACCGCTTTTCTCGAGGTTATACCTTTGCTGTTACGAAGTGGAGTCTTGTTTGTATCCCTGTGTTTTCCGATAGTGACACCAAATGTTTGACATGCTGCTGTTTCTAGACTAAAAATGACACTTCCGGATGTGACTTTCACAATAAAACATCTCCCGTTAGACACACATATAGGGACGCTTTTGTAAAAGTATCAGGGTTTTATTTTTTAGGGATACGTCACTGCACTTCCGGTTACGTTTGTTAACGTCTATGAAGCTTGACTTACCAGCTCCAGACCAATCCCCCAAATTTCGTTGCTTCCGGAAGCGCAAAGGCTTTTTCCATCGCAAACCGGGAATTTTAGATTTCAGACAACACAGAAAGGACAAAAACACACATATGAAAATAATATATAAACCTGTATTTTCTAATAAACCAGAAGCATAATCAGAGCAAGCCTATAATAAAATCTGCCCGTTTTCGTCATAAGTGACGTTTAAAGGTCATTTGCAGATGCTGTTGATCCATCATCAGGACCAGAACTGGACTCAGAGCATCTTTTTACTGGAATACTGAAACCATGATGATGAATCAAAATCATGATTATTACAGATTACTCATTATTTTTTCTATTTACTTAAATAGGTCAAACAAAGATCCTGGTGTTTAGTCCAAAAAAAAAAAAAGAATAATTTAATCATGTTAATTATTAAAGTGTAAAGGGATACTTGTGTTGGTGTGAAATGAATTAACCCTCACCATACTAATACACTGCAAACTAATGGATGAAACAGGCATAAAAATGAATATAACTTCATTATTTAAGCACTATATTGTTATTCCCACATCATGTTTCATGATTTTATTCCTTTTTTGTCTCATGGTCTTCCATTTTCTTTATTTTACCTTATATACCTTGACACTGTTGAAAATTTGTGTTTTCCAAGGGAACTAACGACAGAGTAAAAGAACACTAAGATGTGTGTGGGTTCATATAGGCTGAAAAAAACGATGGTTGGATGAATGAATGAAATTACCCTTATTAAGACCTCTGGCTGTAAAGCATAAAGGTAATTTTATTTTATTAAACTATGATGGCAATAAAATATAATGCCATACATCGGTATAGTTAAGTAAGTAATTGGTATAATCATTAAATATAATAACTGCAATAACATGTAACAATCATCATAAACATTAAGCAGTAAAATTAAGTTCAGTATCCACTACTTCAGACAAAGTGATCTTTTATGGTTATTTTATTAGTGGTTCAATAAAAAATCATGTAAAAGGCAGTTTTAAAAATAGAATTATTAATAGCTATAAAATATATACATTGACAAAGGCTTCTATCCTTGATCCAGGGTTTCCTTTGGACATCAATGATCCTTTAGTGTAAGTATTTAAATCCAGTTCATCAAAGAGCCCATTGGACGGTGAAAACCTGTGACATGGACAAGGCCAGGCCAGTCACTGTTAAAGCCTTTGGGAAGAGAAAGACACAAATAAAGTTAAACTGACAGAATGGTTGCACATTAAGCTACAAAAACCTGATAATGATAAAGCAGACGCCATACTGTAGACATGCTGCGTAGACACAAGGTAAATAACATTAATGGCATCATTAAGCAGGCTCACCTTTGTGTCACTACGATAGGTGAAATCCCTGACTTTCTCCCCATTGGCTAACACATATCGAGGAGGTGAAGGTACTCCAAACACCTGTATACCTCCCAGCACCAGACCATCCAGGTCCCCATTCAGTCTCTGTGGCTCACTCACAACCTGACACTGAGATAGACATATATACTTCATCTTTCTTTTCTATATATACACATAAAATCCAAAACATTACTTCATCCTGCCATTGGCACATAAATACCCATCACATCTCTTTCCTACCTGTCCAGCAACGAAGATCAAATAACAATAACTTCCTGTTTCAAAAGTGCCAAGACTATCCCCATCATCCCAGAACAAGTCCCCCCAGGCCCAGCCCCCCGCTGACAAAGCCACCGTTAAGAAGAAGGGGTTTCCGCGTGAGGCCGTGGTTGTCAAAGCAGGCTCCTTGTCAAAGAAAGCAAATCAAAGAAAATATGATGAAATGAGAAGAAAAATGCACGTTTTCTCTGTCGAGTGAGAAGGTTTGTTTTGAAGTTTTAAACTCATGACAGTTACTTCCAACAAAACACTTCATCCATTATAAAACAAACAGTGAGCACAGGGATAATGTATGAATGGTTTCACAATCTCTTGTGTGCACATGGTGTTTATTTAACACCAACCTCAAACATAATTCAGTTCAGTAGAAATAGCTTTGTATGTCTCACCTGTTGTAATTTCCACCTCTGTAAATTATGTAGAATGAGACATTTTCTGTTCTCAAATATTTTATTAATAATTAATCTGCCACATTTTGTCTGCTACTGAACTGTGTTTAAATCAGCACATAGTACTTTGGTTTCACCCACCTGTCGGGGGATAATGTGTCCCTCCCTCACATGGATGTTGATGGTGTCCAGAAGGGCTGGCAGGAGTAGATACTGACCTTTACTGTAGAAAGGCTGACCCTTCAGAAAGAAATGCAAACATGAACCAAATGAGAAACACATGAACGTACGCCTCACACATACTAAAAAACAGACTGAACATTTGAGATGTACACCTTGTCTCATGACTCTTATGCCAGCGCTGCTGTCACATAAAGAAGAATCTGAACAGTGCGGTGTAACTTACATTGTGGATGCTATACCAAGTCCCAGGAGGGAGATAGGCTGCCAGCTCTTCTACCCCTGGCTCTAAGACTGGAGTGATGAGAAGTGAACTCCCCCACAAAAACTGCCGATCTATTGTCTGACAGTTTGGGTCAGAAGGAAACCTAACATACAGAGCACAAATGTTTTTGGAAGTGAAGAGTAAATAGTGATACAAATGTGCTCTATATAATTTCATTTATGTAGGATGATAGAAGAAAGAATGGAATAAAACACTATTTGGCACTGAGCTCTACAAAACGGTTAAAACTTACAATAAACAAAAATATTAGAATGTATTTAGAACACTGTGTGTTATTCTCTGAGGCCTATGCACAGACTTGGAAGTCTTTATCACTTGGAGCAACTACACTTTGTCTAAAGTATAAAAAAATGAGAAGAAAAGAGAAAAAGAGATAAATGAAGGACAGAATACATACTCCAGGAAGAGTGGCCTCGCTACTGTGTCAGCAGAGGTGTGTGCATGATGGAAAAGTGTGTAAAGGAACGGTAGAAGGGAGTAGCGAAGATTTAACACACTCCGCATGGCAGCCTGGGCTTTCTTCCCAAATACATAGGGCTCCTGAGGCTGTGAGACAGATAAGCATTGAAACACACAATGAAACAGGGTCAAATTACCCCTATTCATAATACATGAAAGAGACAGACTGCTAATGAACCAGTGGAAAATCCCTTGACTTAGTAAAAAACTTTCAAACTTGTTTAAATACAGTGAGCATTAGCAAACTGATATAAACAAAGATGTGCAAAAAGCATAGAAACAAACAGGATCAGTGTCTCACAGCATTTGGCTTATCATTGTGGTTCCTCATGAATGGGTAGAAGGCCCCGAGCTGCATCCATCGCACACACAGCTCCTCGGTGGTGTCACCTCCAAACCCACAGATGTCTGCCCCTACCAAGGGCACCCCAAACAGGCTGAACTGCAACACCGCTGCAGGGGAACAGGTGTAGAGGAAGGTGCAAAAGGTCACTGAATTTATCAGGTGGTCTGATGCTACTTCAAAAAGGATAAAATACTCTTTATGGTTTGTTTGAGGCTCTTATTCAGCCACATACAGTTCATTAAAAACCTGATGAATATCTGCGGGTCATTATCTCAGAAGACAAAATAATCACATGAATTCAGATGTTTGTAAAGAGCATTTTTTCAGACTAGTTGTCCTCACCAGGGATGGAGTATCGAAGCTGCTCCCAGTCACTCCTGACGTCACCTGTCCACACTCCAGAAAACTGTCCAATGCTCGGATAAGACGACCGAGACAAGACAAAGGGTCTCTTCCCACGTACCTTCACGAGAGCACTAAAGATGGAAACCAAATAAAAAGTAAACAAAACAATATTGCTCTATAAATCATTTGAAGAGGACAGCTACTTCTACTGTTACATCAAAACTTGTTACTTTCACCACTCGCATTAAAATAATTACACTCCCGTAAACATACTACAACTGTTCCACTAATGCTTGACCTCCATGTAGTCTGACCTGTGAGTGGCGTAGGCTTCGGTCAGCCCGTACATGTTGTGCAGGTTGTAGTGACTGGACAGCCTCTGCTGGGCTGACATACAAAGGGTTCCTGAGTTTAACTGGCCACCAACCACCCCTGTTTATACGACAGGTAACAAAGTCATTTAACATCCTGTGCAGTCATTTTGTGTACTGTCATTTAGTTGATTTTAAAGGGATTGTGTGGATTTTTGGAATATGGTTGTATGAGGTATTCATCCCTAGTCAAGATATTACTTTCAGTAGATGTCAGTCAGTAGAACGCCATTTTAAGGAAGCACTTAAAGTGTTGAAATGATGTAATAGTATTTTAACCACTTAAAAACTCACCTAAAAAATCCTATCTGTCTAAATGTACAATGTATTTAGACATTCCTTACTTTTGGTACCACATTTCCTCAGCTCTGTGTGTGATACATAGCCTACATTTCTTCACATAAACACATAATGTATGATGTTACAGATGAACTATGACACTCAGAGACAGAGAGGGCAGCTACACAACAAGTATTAAAATGCTGTAAATATTGTGAATACTTTCACGATATCTACAGGTTTGAAGAAGCCAAATTTATGAGATTTTATGACATTTTTCAAGGCAGCTTTGGTCAAATTTAAGACTTTGCATTCACAAAAATAACAATGAGACTTGTGCTTAATATACACTAAGATGTACAAAAATACATTAACATGCACTAAAATACAAAAAAAAAACAATAATATACACAAAACACACATCAAAATACACAAAAATGTGCTAAAATACACAAAAAGTATGCTGAAATACACAAAACATACACTAAAATACGCAAACAGGTTCCTGCAGGTTTGAGGAAGCCAAATTTATGGCATTTTAAGGCATTTTTCAAGTCACATTTGATCAAAGTTAAGACCTTACTTTCACAAAAGTAACAGTAGAATAAGCCTCATTGTTATTTCCTTTAATCAGTCTTAGCTAAAATAACATTTTGTAGCCAGCTCTATCTACATGAGTACAATGGTTTGGTTCCATGCTGGTACTCCTGTGACCTTCTCCAAAATAGGACCACACTGACTGCAATCTACAGCAGGTAATATAATAAGGATGGACAAGTGCCGAATACAACCCAACTTCTAAAAAATCATACTTATCCCTTGACATAAACCTAATAATATTTGTATACCGAGCAGCAAAACAGAATGAAAACCTGGGTGCATACGTAAAACTTACTGGGCGTATACGGTGGATTCTCAATATCACTATCAGGACAACCCTCTACTGAGCCCTGAACAAAACTGGCAGGTTCATTCATATCCTGAGTGGAGAATAAAGTGATTCACTACTTGAATGATGTCATGTGTTCATTTCAGTATTTTGTGCTGAAAACCATCCAGATACATGTGCTTTTCATGTCATATTCATGTCTGTACATACTCACAATCCACAAACCGTCCACAGGCACTTTTGAATGAAAATCTCTGATACAGTCTTCCCACCATTGTCTGGTCTCTGGGTTGGTGAAGTCGGGGAAGGCTGTAGGGCCGGGCCACACCTGGTTACACAGTATGGGAAAAGGCATTATTGGTGCACAAACAACCACACCTATGATAAAAGATACGCAGACTGAAATGAACACACCCATTAATTAGATGTTTCCCGCAAAAAAGAGGTCTAACCTTCCCTATCAGAATGTTTCCTGTAGTGTTTTTAATGAACACATCACGTTTGAGTCCGTTATCAAAGGGAGGGTAAGTTCCAGGGGGGCTAGTGCTGCTGATCCCAGGATCCTGAAGCACAAATCAGTCACAAATCAAGACAGTATTGCTGCCATCTAGTGGTAACACACAGTTAATGATTACTTATGTGCAGTTACAGACATCATTAGCAGATCAAACAATTAATAAACTGATTCATCTCGGTTTCTTATAAAACTATCATAAAATGAAGAATAGATCAATGTCAGTTTCTGTGGTCTTTAAAATGTAAAAACTTAATGTCACACCAGAATAAGGATGTACTTCATGCCTCTCTTATGAAACTCCTCCACCATCTCTGGGAGGTCCCCAAACCTCCAGGGGTCAAAGGTGAAGACCCTGCGTTTATTTGCATAGTCTAGGTCGTTCCACTGCACATCCTGGGAATAACAAATGCAAAAATCATCTCAGTTGTAATTGGATGTCAGCGTAATGCGATGCACTGTGAGCATCTGATAAAGTCACAGCAAATGTTGAAGCACATTTTCAAGATTGGTTAAGTGTTGATTGGACTTATAAAAACTGAATTTAACACTTTGTAATTAATACTGACAATTTTCACACATACATAAAACCTGTTAGAAAACATCTCTAATATTAACAGTGTCAATTATGAATTTATCTATATAGGAAAAATCCTTAATTATCACTTCCATGTCAGCCTGCTGCATGCTTCATTTACCATGGGAAAGTTAGCAGCATGCATGCGCTGTGCCACCTTCCGCGTTGTATTAGAAGTTGTATAGCCCCAACGACATAGATGGAAACCAAGTGACCAATAAGGAGGCATCATAGGGTAACCTGGAGATAAATAGATCCAAATATACTCATACCACCATTCTCCTGTTGGCTCAAAGGATACAGCTGTTGGAGGATGATTAAGAAATGTCAAAACAGTAAAGTCATACCAATCACCTGGAGGTACTGTCGAATGACACTCTGAGGATCAGGACCTAAGAAAACAAACAGGTCCAGGATTCCACCAATGGCGACCCAGGTGAGTGCAGGAGTTGGCTGCAGCACCACCTCTAAAGAAAACAAATAAAACATTCATATATGCACTTTATCTGTATAATTATGCATGAAGCCAGAGGGCAGACACTCTCCAAGACTAGGCTTAAAATCAAATCAAATCACATTGTATTTATATAGCACCAAATCTTAACAAAAGTTATCTCATGACACTTTACATATAGAGCCGGTTGGAACCAGACTCTGAAGCCAATTTACAGAAAACCAACAAAATCCTCCAAGAGCAAACACTTGTGACTGGTGACAGTGGTGAGGAAAAACTTCCTTTTAACAGGCAGAAACCTCAAGGAGACCTGAACTCCTGGAGGATGGACGTCTGCCTTGACCAGTTGGGGTAAAAGAGAGAGGGTAAAGGAGGAGAAAAAGTGAGAGAGAGACTGGGGGAGAGAGGGAGAAGTGGGGGAAGTAGGGGGAGACACATGAATGCAATTGATGCACAGATAACTGAACTAGAACTGTCAAAAGTAGATCAGCTCGTGTTAGTATAATTACTAATAACCAGAACAAAAGTCCATGACTGTTAATACTACAACTACATAACAAGTATTAACAGTGGATGTACTACTACTACAAATACAAGTATTAACAGTGGATATACTACTACTACATAACAAGTATTAACAGTGGATATACTACTACTACATAACAAGTATTAACAGTGGATATACTACTACTACATAACAAGTATTAACAGTGGATGTACTACTACTACAAATACAAGTATTAACAGTGGATGTACTACTACTACTACTACTACATAACAAGTATTAACAGTGGATATACTACTACTACATAACAAGTATTAACAGTGGATGTACTACAAATACAAGTATTAACAGCGGATGTACTACTACTACATAACAAGTATTAACAGTGGATATACTACTACTACATAGTGAGTATTAACAGTGGATATACTACTACTACAACAGTTAGTACAAATAATAGAAACCTCTACCATCTATGGAACTATATGATAAACATTATCACAACTATATGGATAAATGAGTGATGATAGTTTAAAATCTTCCTTTTTGACAAAGCGTATAGTTAGGTTTGGCTCTGATGATGCTGCACTGTCACTTTGTTTCAGATATATCGTCGTAGGCTGCTGAAGGAACAGTGATGGATTGAGCACTTCTCCTCTTCCTCCTCTCTCGCTGTTTCTTTATCTGTCTCTTTCCATGTATTGTACATGTCACAATTATTTGTCACTAACTTTGTGGTTTTCCTCTCTCTTCCTGTTCCTCTCTCCAAGTATCTCTGGTTCTTTAGCTGTTTGGTTCTGATGTCTTGTTCTGGACTCCATTCATTCTGGTGTTTCCCAGTGTCGTCCAGTATCTGTGCTGTTCTTTTCTCTCTCCTCCTTCCATTAAGCCTAGCCAAACAAAGCAGATGGCTGCGTACCTGGACCACAGTTCTGTCTGAGGTTTTATCCTTCTATAAAAGAAGTTTTTCCACCCTGGTGTCACCTTGGGCTTATTCCTGGAGGATCTGTAGAGTTCCCTCTCCATATAGACCTTTTAAAGGGGTCATATTTTGCTAAACCCACCTTTATTAGTCTTTGGTACCTTTATTTGTGTATTTGGACCCTAATAGTTCATACAGTTTGAATTTGAACCCTCCAGGTGCTGCAAAGCTATCTTTATATTCATTTCGGCAAAAATCGAGTGGATTTCTACAACCCGTTTTAATTCCTGCTTAATTTGTTACATCTACAACTAGTAACATCATGACATTTGCACACATAAGGTCAAGACTTCCGATGAACATTTCTCCAAGTACGCTATAATTGTTTGTCAGCAGCAGTGGTTGTTGTCCATACTGACAATATGTCCAAACTTCGACCTGATTACCTAAAATTTTCAGTTGTTGGTTGTATTAACAAACACAAGTGGCTGAACAGGACAGAGCAGCACAGTCAACAACCTGGAGGGGGTGGGGTGTGAAGTGGCTCATTTGCTTTTAAAGGGCCAGCGCTCAAAACGACGTTTCTGGTGTCATTACTCAGAAATAGGGTTGAAGATGGACCTGTAGAGTTTAATTAATGAAGAATTCAGACCTAAGCATAGCATTTACAGTTTATGTAGACCACAGGGAAATGTTTTAAAATGCATAATTCCATTTAAAAAAAAAAAGCTAACTATCACTCCTTTAAGGCTTTGATCTGAATTTGTGACGTACCATGAGACAGTCAGGTATTATAACTGGTGCGATATAAATCATATTGAATTGAACTGCATTGAATCATGCTCTATAGAAACTCATGAAGAACAGAAATAGCACTGGGATAGATGCGTGGTGTGTTAAATGGATAATTTACCAACTGCATTGCTGTTAAGTAGGAAAACTCCATGTGCAAAGCCATCCTCCTCTTGAACTATGTAGAATGGGTGGGAGCCATAGAGATTAGCATCAGCCTATAGACAGAAATTATTTGGCTATAGAATGAATATAGAATTTGTAGACGGCACAGTAAATACAGAAAACAGTATTAACATTCGTACACTTACATGAGGGGCCATGTCTCTGTTCCACAGAGTCAGAGAAGTCCAGTTAAGGTCCAGACGGAGAGAGGTGTAGTGCTCTCCAAGCCCAGACACAAAAGTGGAGGCCAGTGCGGTGGACAGCTGCAGGTACTGGTCAGCAAACAGCAGAGGAGCAACTGTGGTGTTCAGACTGGACAGACACAGAGAAGAAAACACACATAACATGACTGAACATATCTTCATTTAGGGTGAGTCACATGGTCATTTTAAGCCTGTTTACACAAAACATATAGATCAAATAAGAAATAATTTATCATACAGGATGCTAAGTGAAATAAATGAGTATTGAAAATATAAAAAAGAGTTGCATAGTCTAAATGAGAGCGAAATTCATTGCTCACATGGACAGGTATAACACATTATTGACATAAAAACAGAAAATGGAAAACTTCATGAACTGTATGGAGGAGTGACGAATAACAATAATCACATGCCAAATAAACATGATCTGAAATGGAAATACAAGAATTGAATTAAATGTACACTAAATAATTCATAAAAACATAGGAGAAATACTCACATTACTCTTCCATTGGACTTTCGCCGTACCATAAAGCCAAACGGGTCAGGGTGGAATTCAGTGCTATAGAGAGTGTCTTGGGAATCAGTTTTTCCGTGAGCACCTGAATGAGGTTCACCCAGGAGCTGTACTTCATACCGTGGATATGACGGGTCCTTTACCTTAAAGATAAAAAAGTTCAGTTAGACTTTTTCTCATTTTGTTGTGACAAATAAATAAAGGCCATATGTCTAAAATGTCTTTCTGCAGGACTTCTATTTTTTTTACTTCAAGCTTTATTACAGCCTTCTATATTTACTATAACATTAGTCTGGGAAATATGGTGAATTCATTTGATCAACTGAAGTTTTGCTTTCTGAAAAACAAGAAAATACCTAAATCATAAAGACAAGAATGGAGAGGGTTTTTCTCAATAATTCAAAATGCTTGTATCATTTGCTTCCTGTAATATATTAAATGTGAACGTTTCTCCAGTTGAATATTACATATATTTTTTCAAAAGAAAGGGGATTTCTTTTTAGTTATGTCTCGTATTCAGTTCATGTAGCCAGTAAACTATCATAAATCTTCCATAACAGTGAACTGATCAGGACTGTGTAGTACCTGTAGAATATGTGTGTATGCTTGACTTTTTTCTTACTGTTTTTTACTCAGGTTTTTATTTATTTTTACTGGTCTTATGGTATTTTTAGATTTATGCTGTTTTCCTCTTCATGCAAATTAAGGATAGCCCTTTCGATTTCACTGTACATGTATAATGACAATAAAGGCATTCATTCATTCATGTATGTACAGTGTTACTCACAGTCAGGTGTAGGCAGCCTGCAGACTCTTCTATGACTTCTAGGCGGAGAGTGGAGATGTCTTTGGGCAGATAGGAGGGTTTGGCACGGGTCAGAGTGGCAGCCTGTCCTCTCCTGGTGGGACTGAGGGGACCCATGATGTAACCAGGGTACAAATGCGGATAGAAGCACCAAGGTGGTCCTGCAGTGTCAGGCAGAGGGGCATAGCAGCAGCCTCTGTCCTCACACTCTTTTTGGCTGAGAACTCTGTCTCTTGCACAGTCAAAGCGGTTCTCTGGTGCCATAGTGCATTTATCATTAGTAGAAAATTGAGTGGAGTTCTCTGGGTGTGGACATAATCTTTTTCTTGCATTGTTTTGTGCTGCATAATGAACAAGTCTGTCATAAGTTAACGTGTTCTCTGGCTTAGCATGGACTGACCTAAGCAGTCTGGCCTGGCCGATGCCTAAATATGTCAAAGCTAAGGCAATGAGGAGAAAAGCTGTGATGGATGCAGTGATGTGATAAAACAGCCCCATACCCTGAATGGAGATGCAGTGGCAGGTCAAAGGTCAGGTCAAGGGTTGACTTCTACAAGAGGCATATGGTGGTAATATTCCGCAGTAGAATACACTGTAACTTTTACATTTGACGTCACAAAGCTCTTGCTTTATGACGTCACACTCCTATATCAGTGCATATTATAGCTGAAATAAGTTTTTTTTTTTTTATCCAGTGGCTTCACCTTCACTTGTAGATGGAGTTAGCCGTTAGCCATAAGCAATGTAGCAATAACGTCTACTTCATGCCAGAGTTCTTTGAGTATCCCTCTGAAATACTGTTCATTTTCTACACGAACAGTAACAGAAAACGGGTTTGTTCTTTGCAGAGGCAGTTGTGCAGGCAGTAATGAAGTATAACAAAGTTCCTACATTCTACACAGACACAGACATACACGCAGGGAGTACGCATGTAAATAAAGTGAAACTACGGCAAGTCTACAAGGACAAAAATGCTAAAAGTACTCCCACTATTTCTGCTGTTGCTCTTCTTTGCAGTCTTTCATTTCCCACTCACAGAAATACAGCGCAAATAAATATATTTTAAATATGAAAATGTGAATAACATTCATCTATAACGTGGAAATCTGTTGACCATTGGGGTTGCTGCACAGTGAATTACCAAATATGATTAAACTAGTATTAAAATCTGTTACCCTTTGGTCCATTTTGACATTTTAATGTTAAAAGAAGTATTAAAAAACTGCTCAACCACCTGTGGCTTTAAAAATTAGGGTAACTACTTCTATTCTTGAAATTATATACATTTGCACTTACTTCCATCAACAACATAATTTATAGGTTATGTTTTGGGTTTGAAAATGGAACTAGTTTATTCATTACACCATATTTATTTCTGATTACGTTAAATGAATTCTGAAGTGAAATGCTTTGAACAAATCTAATGAAAGGTCTATATTTAAAATGAAAAGATGTAGATGTATAGATATACTTTATTAATCCTGAGGGAAATTCAAGTAGACATTTAACAAACCTTAGGAGTAACCTTGGCATGCCCTTATATATCCTGTGACAAATTACAAATGAAAATTGTATGTTTGTAAATACATGTACGAGCTATTTTACATACACAGCTGTTAATAGATCAACCACAGACTTAAATGAACTTTATAGTCAGCTCATTGTTCTAAAATAGAATTCTTAAGTGTGATTTATTTATTGACAAATGACTGCTCAAAACTGTGATAATAAAAATCTTTAATGCATCTTGATGTATGACATTTGAATACATTTCCTTAAAACAGTGAAAACACACGTAAATTATTACATATTTTCGATCATTATTTGCTGCATTGCATTTGACATTTTGTCATATCTGACAAAATACATACAATTCAGGATAAGCCTGGAATCCTTACAAATCATAAAAATACAAAACTGGTAAATGTTACAAAAAATGACATAGATACAAACATAACTGAATACTACAAAAGTTTTAAACAGCACTTAAAAATATGTATAGGAGAAATACTGAATTTAGTTTGTCATTATCTATACATAAAAACTGGTTTGTAGTGTTATGTAGTTTTAGTTGTATTTTGAAAAACCTATACAAATGTATAAATAAGCATAACATGTGAAAATGTAAATACCAAACGATCTTGGGGAAAAATGGTATGTGTTTAAATTTTTCCAGCTCTTTAACTTTGAACCACTACTCTGAAGGTTTGTGTCTTCTGGATGGATCTCTCCACTTTATTTTATGGTTTTAATACTGTAAGGATTAGATTTCTACACGACACACAGCTCTCTGTGACAACGTCATTGGTCAAAGATAAACTATTTTTTCACAGTGATGTTGTAGGCAACAGGGCCTCTGAAGGTAAAGCCCAGGTAGAAGGTGATGTTTTCATTACTGTGGGGTACTGAAGGTACAAAAAGAGGAGGGATACTGAACTTCTTTTTCTGTGGCCCCTCAAGATACACTTGTCCATCTTTGGTCCATCCCGAAACACACTTCAGCATCTTGGCAATCTCAGGCATTTTGAATGCTTCTGCGCTGAACCATTTCATCCGTTTCTCAGTGACAGATAACCACTTTTTGACCCCTTCAAATTTTCTCTTGAGGACAAATTTATCCAATCCACTGCCACTGCCAAGAAAGAAGTGGGTGTAAATCCTTCTCTTTCGCTGAGGAATGTCCTTCATCTTGGTCTGGTACCATTTTTTCAGGTGGTCAACAGCTGACTGGATGATTTCAAATTTGGCTTCCTTCTCATAATCTGTGTCATGATCTTCTGGCCAAAACAGCAAGGTAAGCAGGAACAGGGCACTTGGAAGACATTTCCTTTTATCAGCTGGGAACTGTTGACAGAGTGCCTGTAGGTCCTTCAGAGAGGCTACCTTTTTCGACTGTGGTGAAAGGCAGTTCAGAGCAATATGGGTGATTATGTAATTAACAATATCCCTTTGACGAAAGTTGGCCTTTATTGGATTGCTAGGGTACAGAGAAAGGATGTCCTCCAGAAGACATTCTGCATCCTTCTGTTCTGATAGCTTGTAGAGGGTGGATATTACATTGCCCCCACCAAGATGATAAATAATCATGCGTTTTTGGAAGGGTGTTAAACTGACAGGGATTGACTGCCCCTGTTGTAGAAGTGGGCCTGGTGCACTGAAGTACTGGCCATACTCGCTAGATTTTTTAGCCAACCATTTCAATGGATGTTTTATCTTCTCTTCAGTGCCTGCACAGGTCTCTTCATCTTCACCAATGTCTGTCTGGAAGTAACTAAGGTCTTCTGAAATCCATTCCAGTGCATCTTGCATTGTCTTGTGAAGTTCTTTCAAACGACTGTGAAATGGTTCCCAGGGTTCTTTAACTTCGTCAGGAATGTAATCTGTTACCAGATACTTCATACATTCTGCATGGCCATTGGTTTTGTTTGAAAACACTTCCAATGATGAAATCAGCTTAAACAAGCTGGATCCGACCTCAACTTCAGAAAAAAACCCTGAGCTATTTGCATTTTCCATATCTGCTTCAGCTGCTTTCTCACATTCATGAAAACATTCCAGAGCTTTCAGTGCAGTACCTACAGCATCAGCTGTATTTTTGGCTGTCTTTGGGATACCGCGCTTGTTAATAGATTTGCATTGTGCTTGGAACCATTTTCGGTACACTTGTCCCTTTGTGTCTAATATGTATGAGTTGTTGGGCTGCTGTTTAGCTGCTGTATCTGCCCACTGTTTGGCCTCTTCAAACTTCTCATGATGATAGAGAAGACGAGCAAGTTGTTGTGCAAAGAAAGGATCTCTATGAAAATGTTCAAAAGCTTCTTTGAGTAAGTCAATTGCTTTCTTGGGGTTTTTCTCATTGTTACACACATGCTCAATCAGAGGAGAGAACAAAGTATCACATTCATCCCCTTTGCTTATTCGGGATCGGCTGATAAAAAGTGCTCTCAAGAATGAGTGATATTCCTGCCTTCCGAATCTGTGATCAAAAAGCACAGTTTCACAGAGCAAATTCATTGCCAAACTGCTCTGTGTCTCTTGTTCTCTCAGAAGTTGTTGGAGAATCTCCTTTGCAACAAGTGGATGGATGATTCTGATTGATCTTATCTGTGTCTTGTCATCTCTAAGGTGGAGGAACACCAGCTTAGCCTGGTCACTGAGTGAACTCTCAAACTCATGCTGGCGAAACCTTTCCATGTGAACAGTTAAAGCGAGCAGAGCTTCGCAGTGGGACTGAGAGATGAAAGATTTCTGAACATAAGTGTTCAGCAATGCAACGTAGTGAATGAGGCGAGTGACGGTGGACTGATGGTCAATGCCTTCAAGCAGATGTTCCACAAACTGTCGAACATATTTCTCATCAAAACCTTTGCTCATCAATACAAAGGTCAGAATGAACTGAGGCTGATATTGTCCCTCAAGCACCTGTAGTTTTCCAGCAAACTTTCGTTTTTCTTGAGGAGACAGTTTGTGTGTGACGGCCACATGCTGCAGTGGAGACTCTTTGCATCTTGTTTCTGGATCATTGGATCTTCTGCAACTCAACAAAATGAAACACAATGTTTCATACTGGATTTTCTTGATGTTAAGGGCAACTTCTAATTCATGCCTCAGATCATCGAGATATTCTTTGTCAGTGTCTTCGATGAGAAGCAGCACAGGCAGACACTTGTGTGGATCTTTTTCTTCATATTCTCGAAGTCTGACTGCATGTTCTGCAATAATATCAACAGGGTAAGATGGCTTCATAACCGCACATCTTAGACTCTTTCTATTGTTCCACAGTACTTGTCTTGCCACGGTGCTTCCACCACTTCCAGGATGATGGTAGATATTGATACAGTTCACTGGCATCTGATCTGTGTTGCATGTCAATGTACCAGCAAGAAATTTGGAAACTTCATGATAAGCATCTCTTTCAATTACATCTCCAACATATTTGTGCTCTGCAAGCCACAAATTCAACCAGGTCAATCTCCCCCCACGGTAGAACTGGCTTTCAATGTTTGCCTTCTCCTCATTGATGAAGACTTCACTTGTTTCATCACAATGATCAACAGTAAGAATTTCCAAGGAATACATCTCTTCCTCATCTTTTGTTTCAAGAAGACATGTCCCTTTCACAAAGACTGGCAAGTATTTTCTAGAAGATGATTTTACTGGTTGTACCTGCAGCAGAGTTGCATTAATGTGACTCATTTTCATCCCAACAACACTTGAATTGTTTACAATTTCTTTTCCACATGAACCCTCTGCAAAGCTTTGCCATTTCTGGAAGTGTGTCTTTGATTCACAGATGCAAATGATGTCTTCATGACCTTCCATGTCAGTGAAAAATTCAAAAAAGGTGTGCAAGAGTGGTTTCTCCACTGGTGATGTAAGAAGAAAAATGACCTGAAAGGCTCCTTTTGGCAAGATCTGCTTACAGATCGAAGACACAGCTTCCCTCAGGAAGGTCATTTTGTGTCTGACCCAAGTCATTTCATCACATGTATCTTCATTTCCTTCATAGTCACTTCGGCCATTACAAAAAATCCAGCTGGTCTGCTCAAACAGTTTCAGTTGGCTCACAAATTCTTCGATGCTTGTGCTGCTGGATATCCTGTAGCTCTGCAGAAAATGCTTATTTGCAGCATGATGTTGAAGATATCTGCTGCAAAGACCTGAAACATTTGAGTCTGGATCAAAATCAAAAACACAGAATATGTTCATGTTAAGCAGCCATTCAATGTTGCAAAGGTCAGTGGGTTTGAATTTGTTTGCGACGAGAATAAACCATTTGTCCTTTTCAATACATTTCTTCCCTCCAGTCATTAGCATTGTGAGTTTCCTTCCAAGGTCTGGGGAAATTTCTGGAGCACGATGGATCTGACTTTTCTCAGCTTCTTCTCTTTGAGCATCCCGATCTTTGACTCGATGGTAAAAGTCATTCAGGTCTTTGTCAAGTACTGGCTCTGTTTTTGACCCAACCCTTCGGAAAGTAGTTTCTTTTTCCAATTCTATCTTGTTAGTTGTTTCTTTGAAGTTGGGTAGACGGACTGCATACACCTTGCCTTTAACAATACTTATTAGAGGCACAACATCGACCTCTATCACAAACCTCTTCTCTGGAGTATTTCGATCCATCACTTCAACAAACCTTGGTGGTCTAACACACTGGCGTACATGTTCACCGTCAGCGGAGAAACTCTTTTCAAGGTTGTTCAAAGCATCTACATAGATATCTTTGTCTTTCACAGGGACACCTATTATCTCACCGTGCACATATCCAGGATCTTCCTTGCTGTCCATCACACCAAAATGAATTGTGCCATTTGATCTGATATTCATACAACCAGTAGCAAATTTTAGAACCTCTTTGGCAAATTTTGCTTTGAGTTTTGTGTCATCCAATGTAACAGCCACAGCGAGGGACTTGAATTCATGCAATGGAGATATCAGATTATAGGCTCCAGATTCAGGTTGTAGGACTCTGTGCTTTATGTATAGGAAATCAATATCATCTTGATCAAATGGCCGTGGTTTGCACTCATCTTTTGAAGTCAACCCACAAGGTTCATGAGCAGTAGGTCTCACTTCTTGATCTGTCTCATGACTCTGTGTTGGAGGATCTTGACTGTTGGGAGGGGGTGATTTCTGTTCAGTATTTTTCTGCTGCAACTCTTTTTTGTTGCCACTAGTTGGCTTTTTCTTTCCCTGGGACTTTGACTGAGAGTTAACAAGCTCATCTCTCTTTTGAATCACCATATGAGCAGGCCCAGATTTCATGCAAATCTTTGTCCTTAAAAAGTCTTCATTTAGTGAGAGAAGAATATGTCCATCAACTTCTTCCTCATACAGTTTATTTATGTACTGCTCCTTCACTCCAATAGTTCTGAGCCATGTGCTTACTTGAGATTCGGTCCAGGTGTTGAGAGGCTGCTCAAGTTGATCAGCTGTGTTTAATGAAATAGCAAAAATTACATTACATTATTTGTTAATACACTTTAAGCATTTTTTAAGTGTGCACTGCAGCATTCTAAGTTAAAGCACAGCAGTAAAAAAACAGTAAAATAGTATAGATAAAGTACAACAAAAACTATATATTGTATGCACTATGTGTGTGTACTGAACATCACTGGTAACCATGTTAAAATGTCTGTTTTACTAAACCAAATGCTGACTTGTTTTTATCTATTTTATGACAAATTAAAGTCCACTTACCCATGCTGTCCTGTTTATGTTACATGAGGCACTTCGCTCTGGGACTGACAATCACTGTCCCTCTGTTAAAGAAAAAAAAAAGTTTCATTCATTTTCTGTAATCCTTTATGCATGTTTGGGTCCACCTTGAACAGATTGCCAATTCACTGCAGGTGTGATGTAAAGACAAAAAAACACTCTCATTCACATTCACAGAAGAATTTTTAGTGGGACCAGTTAACCTGTTATGGTGCATGTCTGGAACAACCAGTGGAGCTATTATTTACTGAATAACACTTATGTGGCTCCCTAACAGGCACCTCTGCTGTAATTATGTTTAACATTTCACACAAACAAGAGGGTTAGAGGATTCTATCATGAAGGTTACCGGTACTTAATTACAATATCCTGCATAACTTAGCTGATATTAGCATTAAGTGTATTGAATTACCCGGTCTGACAGACAGGGGCGTGCACAGGATTATAGAGGGACAGGGGCTCAAAGTCAAAAAAGGGCAGTATGTGTGCGCCAAATTTTTTTCAGGCCTTAATAACACACTATGTGGCTTAATGTAAAATGAATAAAGTAGCCATAGATGACAATAACAACATAGTAGTGTATATTGTGTAGCTGTGAGTGATTCAATTGCTGTTTCTCTTGTGTCAACAAATTATTGTCAAAATGTATCATTATACTGAGGTTTGGAGGACACGCGATTCAGCTGCAATTCTTTTTTTCTTTTTTTTTTTTTAATTTAACTTTTTATGAGCAATGTAAGAACATACAAAGGAGCATAAATCAGCTGCAATTCTAAAAAGCAATAAAACATTGGCTTACTATCAGGCTATGTATTGTTGAAGATAAAGATTGTAACACATGAACATTCAACTATGAAACATTGAACACTGACAAAAATATAGAAATAAATCCTAGAAAAACAGTCCTGTTTAGTCTGTGCAGAAAGCCTGCATGGCTACAGGACTGCAGTCAACATGTTGATCTCAATGATTTGTTGTTGATCTACATAGTCTGAGACCTGAGATTAGCTACACAATAAACTAGAACAATTTTGCGACTCCCCAAAACCGAGACATAACTTCCAAACTCGTAAGCTAATGCTAATATGATATTTTTCCCAAGGTGCACATTAACACAGCTTTCATTTAAAAAAAATAGTACAGGCTGCACATAAAATAGTCCTACTGTGACTGCTGTTTGAGTTTCCTGTTCCTACTGTAGAAACATTCACAGTAGCAAAGGCACAACAAACTCTAGAAACAAATGTAAATTGTCAGTAAAATCAAGCCGAGTGAATGATTCTGTTTCCGCTGTGATTCAATACATTCAAGTAAT
Source organism: Sphaeramia orbicularis (assembly GCF_902148855.1). NCBI lineage: Eukaryota > Metazoa > Chordata > Actinopteri > Kurtiformes > Apogonidae > Sphaeramia > Sphaeramia orbicularis. The sequence goes on along the minus strand of NC_043964.1, from coordinate 30,485,795 downwards.
GTTGGGGGGGGGGGGGGTTGATAAGCCACAAAGGTTGAAGTCAATCCACTCTCCCGTCTCATCTGTGCAGTAACTACACAGTGGAGATGTGACCACGGCTTGTACTTCTCTTGCTCTCTCTCTCTCTCTCTCTCTCTCTGGACAAGCGTGTGAGCATGCAGCATGGGGAAGCCCCGCCCCTCAGTGAGAGACAGCGGACAGAGAAGCGGCATCAGACTCAACACACATCCAATACCATGACGCGCTATTACAAGGAAATGTGTACGGTAGATAACCGTGGTGTTTTTATACAGCTGTTTTCTTTTACATTCTTATACAGAACCGGAATTTATTTACTTTTTAAAAGTAAAAAGGGCACTTTTTCTACGAGGCAAAAAGGGCAGGGGCTCAAGCCCCCTTTGGGCCCTATGTGTGCACGTGCCTGCTGACAGATATTCTGCTAATTAGCTCATGTAAAACATTTTAATACATTTCACAACTTTGATGGACATCCTACACATACTTAAACATAACTGTATGTTTTAACATTTATCACATAAACAAAATTACTTGATGGCATTACCATTATATTGTTAATTGATATGGTCAGCGTTTTTAGTAGGTTTTGTTTTCACCACTTGTTCTTCTCCAACTCAACCCTCCTCATCCACATATGGGCATTTGTTTCCAAAAAAACATGTCAGTGGCCACGTTGAGCATCTCAAGGCCAACACAACTCAATGGTTGACATCTCTGATGGTTTTGTTCACTATTTTTATACAGTCAGACTGAGCTCATGAAATCATGTTCTATGTCACGCCAGTTCTTATGGCATTTGGCATGCTATACATACGCATTTTCTACTTTTTGCATGTTATTCAACGACATGTGATTGCTTGGCAATTTACAACAAAATCTCCAGTTCACATAACCCTAAGCCTCAGTGTGTGGTATTTGACATGGCGTGAACATACACATGGAAAGCTTATAATGCAAACAGATAACATCCCAATTAAAAGTGGTGTATATATTTACAGGAGTCATGATATCACGTTGTACAATCAATAGTCTCACCTTCCCCTATGGTGGTTGCTGAAAATGCAAAAGGCAGTGTTTGGTTTGTGTGTTCTAGGCTTTTTGGTTAGAAGGATATTGAGGTCCAAAACAGAAAAAAAAGACATGACAGAAAAAACACGTCAGTACAACATTGTAAACTACTGCTCCCATTGATGGGATAATCACTGCACAGTAGTTTAACTCATGTGACCACAGTGGTTTTAAGTTTGGAATAGATCCAGTGAGGCCTTGTCTGCATTTGTATTGTTGTGTTTATACTTAGTCTCCCTGGGATGTAGTCCAGAATGGACTAGTTTAAGTGACGTGAATTCAGCTGATATGAGGCAACACTTTGTTTTCTGAAGTGTTGTGCATGCTATTTTGTTTGTTGGGCTCTTGTATGCCATATTTAACTCAAATATGACTCACTCTCCTCATGTCATCAGTCTGAGAGAATGGAGAACCCTATTTATGATGTATTGAAACAAATGAAATGGGAAATACTTGGTTTCATCTTGAAGAGGAGAGAAGATGGTGTAGATGAGATGTTTGCTAATCAACAGAGGAGAGGAAACACAGCACATGAACATGAACTCAACATAAACTTAAGCAGTGAGTACTGCATCTGAACCCTGCACATCCCCAGGCAGGCACTGTGTATTATTATGTTATTTCTATGGGTATTTGGCTTAATCAAAACTGCATACTGATGGTAAAGTCTGGCAGAGGTGTCTTGAGGTCTTAGTAGGTCTCATTTCTCTCTCGTGTCCCCTCTTACCCCGAGCAGTGCTGATAAAAATAGTAACTGGTGCTGAAACTGCTCTATAGCGCCCCCAGTAGAGTTTTATAGTTTATGAGGAAGGGTGAGATAAGAATTAGCTGGGTAAGCATTTTAACACAGGACAAAAAGAAACATGTGATATCAAGAGGATAAACAAGGGAGCTTAAGAAAAACTTACTATGCTGTGAAGCTGTATAATGTCACCCTATAATACAGTGTGTGAACTCATAAAAGTGTCTAAAAATATAGTCCTCTGTATATCATGTAAAATACATGATTTGTATTTAATGTTGTGTTAAAATATAATGAACATAACACCATAATCCATGATTTTTTCATCCTGCATGGACAGAAGAGAAATAAGGGTCACTTATGGTACAGTGTGTTGATGAGTGTTACATTACATTTAGAAAGTGATGGTTTTTCACCAGTTTGACCCCTGCATGTAGTAATTAATAAAATAAGACTACAGTTTGCCAAGGCTATGCACATGCAAAAACACTTTTAAGTGCTTTAGAAATATGAAATACAAGTGACCACACTGTAAAAAAAAAAAAAAAAAAAAAAAAAAAAAAAAAAAAATATATATATATATATATATATATATATATATATATATATATATATATATATATATATCATCTGGCACAGAAATGCTTAGAGGTGTGGCTCCAGTCCTTATCTACACTAACACTGGTGGAGTTAGAACATGTGTTAGGGATTACAGAAATTCTGAAAATTCTACAATATGATCATATATTGTATGAGACAAGATCCAAAATTGACACTTCCACCTCAATGATTTTTCTCCTTCTGAATCTAATATAGTGTGAATGAACACTGTAGTTCATATTAATATGTCTAACATGACTTTTCACTGGTACATACTGACAGTCATGATCATTCGTGAGCATTTCAGAGGCGCGCGTGAACACTTCCTGTGTGATGTAGTTAACCATGTAACTGAATATATTTTATTAAAAATAAAGAGTTCACAACTAGAACATTTTGTCAGTGTAATTTTCATTGATTTATAAATTGGAATTTGAAGTGATAACGTATGACATATATAATGTACATTAAAACTATTAACATGGTTAAAACTGAAAATATTTTATTGAAAAATCGAACATAAAAATAAAGACTCGTGAGAAATTAACAAAACTCTTCAATAAAGGGAGGAGAAAACACTGCCTTCGACATACTCACGAATACTCCTTTATCATAGGCTTAGACGACGACCGAAAACGAATTTCAGTCTCGGTTTTGTTTAGAAAAAACTCACTTTTTTTCGACGCAGAAAATCACGGGCCTGACATCAGATCAGTCTGCGTTTAAGAACCATATAACACATCAGCGAAAACAGCACGTCTCACCTTGTGTAAAACCCACAGGACATCCACAGCACGTCCTCCCTCTGGTTTTGGTAGACTGATTCCAAATAGTTTTAATCTTCAATCGAGTTCTTCTATCAGAGCTGCATCTCCGACTGCTGCACGAACCGTCTGAGCCCACAGTTTCACTTTACCAGGAAATGGAACTGATCGCAGATCCGTCAAATGGACACCCCCACTCATATACAGGGTAACAGCTGCCCCTTGAATCTAACACTGAAATGCCCCCACCCCAGGAGAACTAGTCTGCAACCCTGTTAGAAAGTGATCTGTGTGCAAATATAATGACAATGTGCAACAAATTTACATTTTATAATTTTATGCATTATGATAATTTGTATTTTACTGTTGGAAGATGCTGGAAAAATGCAACTAAATGTGAGTGTCAGTGTGTGTGTGTGTGTGTGTGTGTGTGTGTGTGTGTGTGTGTGTGTGTGGGGAGGGGGGGTATAGTGCATTTGACAGCATGTAATTAAACCATAGCAAAATGCGAAAAGTACAGTACAAGTCCCCACCCTAAACAAAAATGTAAAAGCCTGTTTTGTGTGCTTCCCTTGTCTAAATCTAAAATAAAAGCAGAGTCCAGATCATGAACTGCAGGTAAACAGTACTGTTCTGCATCCCCTTTTATACCAACTCACTGTCCCTTTGGCCTTCTAACTTGTACTTCCTCTGACATAATCCTCATTTTACACCAACAGGTTTGTGTAATTTCCCCATCATTACATCCCAGGCATGTCCAGACAGTACCGTCACTGTCTGACAACTTATTTTGTTGTTGAATGTCTTGACATATTTACAGTCACAGAAAAAATTAATAGACCATCAAAAGTCATCAAAAAAAATGGTTATGCAATCAAGTACTGTGTGTATCATGTGACGAAAACAGACCGAAAAGAAAACATGGAATGCCTACAAGCACTGTTTTTGACAGTACAACGCCATAGCTTTTGATGAAGTGATAGCTAGCCATAGCTTGAACTAAAGTGATTTTGGTTATTATCAAGAAAACTGTGGAAAATGGCTACATATCAGCTCTTAAATTAAACTCTTATGAGCTATTTTTTGTTGTTATCATTGTATTTGTCCAAACAAATGTACCTTTAGTTGTACCAGGCATTAAAACGAACAAGACACTGAAGAAAACAAGGAGTGGTCCAATAATTTTTTTCCACGACTGTATATTTCATTTTACTTTGCTATTTCTCTTGTGAGATTGCATCATGATTTTATGCTATTATGACATTATAATAAAAAGTATACAACGAAGTATCACTACCACCAACAGATTAATATGTTTGAGCTGGTTACACATTATTTAACCCTAACTGATGCAGTGAGGAGCTTCACATTTCTTAAACAATCACCAGTTTGGCACAGCATAAATTTTACACAATGTAAGGATCCACTGGGTTTATCAGGCTTGTAAAGGAGTAGTTCAAGGACCATGAGACAGATTCCAGACCTAAACCCCCTGAGAATCATTGGAACATTCCGGAGAAGACTTGACAGCAGCGGTCTGAAACTCAAACCATCAATACAAGATCTTGGGCAAAAATTAAGACTGGATAGAAACTAATTATTGTGATATTGCGTTAATGAAGCCACTGCAAAGTGTCATGTAAGCAAAGCCAAAGGGAGGGTCTAAACAACTATAGTTGGAGACTGTTTTGACCAGGCAGTGGATCCATACATGCTTGTCTGTATACTGTTATATATCTAGAGTATTAGACCCCAGTAACCCTTGCTGGCAGTAGAACTCCAGCTTCAACCTGACAAAGGTGAAAATATTTTTATAGCAGACACAGTCCAGAGGTCTTCATCCCTGGCTGGATATGAACTGCTTGGAGTGAGTGTTAATTATTTAAAAGTGTTTTGATTGAAGTATTAGTTTCCTTTAGACTCAGAATATTCACATTTAACCCATTATCCAGAATACAGACCAATGAGCACACATAATCAAGTATAAAAATATTAGAATTTAATGTGCAAGTCATTAACTTCATTAACTTTGACACCCTTTAAAAGTTACACAGAAGCATTTTGCATCATGACCTCATCTCTTATTTGACAACATAATCATGAGGAATCAATTACCTACTGTATTCAGATGCCAACGTGAACAATCTTTGGAACAGTCCACTCTTATCGAGTCACTTGATTGACAAAAGAGAAGCAGTCTAGCAGCATTAACTGGAATCGATCACATTTAGCATAGTCAATTTAAACGATCTGTACCCACACAGCATAGTGATATCTTTAAAAAAAAAAAAAAAAGGCACCGTAGCTACATTTAAACATTTATCATCAATGATCCAAATTTTGAATCAGTCTATACAAAAATATACATACAGTATCTGTGCAGTGAACAAGTTCACCAAGAAATACAACATTGCACAATAAAACCAACCCCCCCAAAATAACAACATCCACATGTTTCCTACAATAAAGGCCAGGCACTTTTGGGATAAACACTATGTTTGGACATTATAAAATAAAATAAAATATTCACTTTTCACAGTCCAGCTACAATATAATGTCCAACAAAATCTTGTTGGTTATGTGACTTTTCAAGGCAGAAACAGACCTGGACGGTTCTGCAGGGAAACGTTTACCAGAAGAGCAGAAGGCACTTGGTTCAGGGTGCAGCTGCCATGCCTTTGGTGGATCTCAGGCACTGCAGGCCTGGTCCTCACCAGCACTGCAACTGTCCCTTTGGTGTCCATGCTTTAAGGCAATGCCCCCCCGTCTGTGCTGGGTCCACTAACTGTGGTCTGGTTCAGACTGGATCATTGTCCAGTGCAGGAGCATCTGACAGTGAGTGACTGGATTCTTTTTGCCCGACAGGAACTGCAGATGATTCTGAGACATTAGTCTGACTGTGCAAGTCTTCTGGCTTTATTGTCTGAACTGGAAAATCAGGTGATGAAGGGAGTAACACTTCAGCAGGTGCTGTGGAGACCTGCACCTCTTGTGATGACTGTCCAGGTTGTGGTGATGTGTTTGTTGGGTGTTGTGTGCATGGTTCATCCTGTCTTTGTGACCCACAGTGTGTGAGCTGGGCCTGTGTTTTTGTAAGCTGCGATGAAGTGGAATAGTAAGGCAGGAAAGGCCTCTCAGGCGCACAGGTCCGCATGGCCAGGTAGGTGTGCATGAGGAGGTGAGGGAAGCGGGATGTGAAGTAAGACACAAAGTCATCAGGGATGGAGCCTAGAGTCTCCTGGACCTCAGCAGGCAACTCTCTGTAATGGTGTTTCTATTGAACGAAAGACAATTATCAGTCAGACGGAACAAACCTGTTCCAATTCATACAAGGGGGGAATATAGCCTAACATGACACCCTTACCTTGTTTCTCATTGCACGCAGCAGGTCTCGAACTGACCCACCTTTATAGGAGCGGAATTTCCGTAGATCTGCCAGAGAAAGTGAAAGAAACTGATGGATTAAACAATCTCAGACCATTTAGAGTTATTTAGATAGAGAATGTTAAGGGAATGCGGCACAGCTGATACACCTGCCTCCACTACCTACTGTGCTTTCAATAAATGGAGTTTGCATCAAAGAGACTGATCAACAAACATCAAATGAAAAAATATCCACTTCTTTTGACTCCACCTACAACCTCTTTATATCATATTTAGACTATTAAACAACTAGCACCAAAAGCTGTATGTGTAAAAAATGGCTACATGTGAGTCACTCAGTCTCGTCATCAGTAAAAACAAAGCAAAGTCTCCAGTGAGCACAATTCAGGAAACTGTGATGTGCAAAAATGCAGACAGGAAGCTGCAGACTTGCTCAGCCATTGACTATTATTCTGTGGTAACAGGAATGGCAAACACACTGAGCACCTACGACGGCATGTGAGCTTGTTTCACAGAAAGCAAAGTCTGCAGCAACAGAAAAAAATATGGAAATGTGAAGCAGAAGACCTGTTGGAGTCTAAGAGGAAGCGTCGTACCTGTCTGCAGTGGTACTGTGATGTGTTCTCTCCAATCACCCTTGACAACAGCCCTTCCCCCTCTTTCCAGTTGTCTCACGACTGGTCCGTCCAGCGGTTCCTTTTCAATTCTGTCACTGACATTCTGCAAACAACCCAAAAACCGATGTTCAGCCAACACCCTATCACCTGAGCACACCCATTTTGCAGTGAGCTGGTCTGACTGGTGATTCAAGATACCATTTGATTTTTCACATAGCAGATTAATTAGGTTCAACAGATTTTACTTGGGTTGTAACAATAAAGGGAAGGTCTTAATTCTTCACAAGTATTTCAAATTGCTCATAATTTTATTAAACAAAAGAAAGACAAGCAGACTATACAGAAGGATTTACTAAATCATGTACTAAGCCTGGATGCACTTCTCTTCATTTTACTTCTTGGGTTGTGGCTTATTTTGACCTGGTCTTAACTGATTTATCATTTATGTATTTATTGTCCCTTGTATAATATCATGTTTTTAATCATGCTTTAATAGGTGAAGTTACCTTGGGCTTATTCCAGATGGATTTGTCAAGTTTCCTCTCCATATAGATCTTTAAAGGGGTCATATTTTGCTAAACGCACTTTTAGTAGTCTTTGGTACATTTATTTGTGTATTTGGACCCTAATAGTTCCAAAAGTTTGAATTTGAACCCTCCAGATGCTGCAAAGCTATCTTTACATTCATTTTGGCAAAAATAAAGTGGATTTCTACAACCTGTTTTAATTCCTGCTTAAATTGTTACATCTATAACTAGTTATGTCACGACATTTGCACATATGCTGACTGAATTGATCTCCTTGAATGCTTTTAAATCCAAACTCAAAGTGATAGAGAATAACTCAATGACTTGCACTTGTTTTTCGTAGTTTGACTTGTCCTGTAAATTATTGTATGTTGTAACTGTATGATGTAACAATGTGTATTTCATGCTGCCACTTTGCCAGGACTCCCTTGGAAAAGAGGTTCTTAATCTCAATGGGATCTTTTTCCTGGTTAAATAAAGGTTAAATAAAATTTTAAAAAATAAAATCTAAGGTCAAGACTTCCAACGAACGACAACAACGAACAGTACGCCATAATTATTTATCAGCAGCATCAGTTGTAGTCCATACTGAAAATATGTCCAAACTTCGAGCCAATTCCCTAAAATGTTCAGTTATTGGTTGCATTAACAAACACAAGTGGCTGAACAGGACAGAGCAGCACAGTCAACAACCTGGAGGGGGTGGGGCATGAAGTGGCTCATTTGCTTTTAAAGGGCCAGTGCTCAAAACGACCTTTCTGGTGTCATTAGTCAGATATAGGGTTGACGATGGACCTGTAGAGTTTAATTAATGAATAATTCAGACCCAAGCAGAGCATTTACAGTTTATGTAGACCACAGGGAAATGTTTTAAAATGCATAATTGCATTTAAACAAAGCTAAATATCACTCTTTTAAGGCTTTGATCTGAATTTGTGACATACCTTGAGATAATCAGGTATTATAACTGGTGCTATATGAATCAAATTGAATTGAACTGAATTGACTCACACTCTGTAGAAATTCACAAAGAACAGAAATAGCACTAGTATAGTGTGTGTGTGTGTGTATGTGTGTGTGTGTGTGGTGTGTTAAATGGACAATTTACCAACTGCATTGCTGTTAAGCAGGAAAACTCCATGTGCAAAGCCATCCTCCTCTTGAACTATGTAGAACGGGTGGGAGCCATAGAGATTAGCATCAGCCTATAGACAGAAATTATTTGGCTATAGAATGAATATAGAATTTCTAGATGGCACAGTAAATACAGAAAACGGTATTAACATTCGTACACTTACATGAGGGGCCATGTCTCTGTTCCAGAGAGTCAGAGAAGTCCAGTTAAGGTCCAGACGGAGGGAGGTGTAATGCTCTCCAAGCCCAGACACAAAAGTGGAGGCCAGTGCGGTGGACAGCTGCAGGTACTGGTCAGCAAACAGCAGAGGAGAAACTGTAGTGTTCACACTGGACAGACAAAAGGAAGAAAACACACATAACGTGACTGAATATATCTTCATATAGGGTGAGTCACATGGTCGTTTTAAGCCTGTTTACACAAAATATATTGATCAAATAAAACAACATTTATCACACAGAATGTTAAGTGAAATAAATGAGTATTGAAAATATAAAAAGGAGTTGAGTAGTCTAAATGAGAGTGAAATTCATTGCTCACATGGACAGGTATAACACATTACAGACATAAAAACAGAAAATGAAAAACTTCTTGAACTGTATGGAGGAGTGACAAAAAACAATGACCACATGCCAAACAAACATGATCAAACAGGCTGCTGAAATGGAAATACTAGGACTGAAAAAAATGTACATTAAATAATTCATAAAAACATAGGAGAAATACTCACATTACTCTTCCATTGGATTTTCGCCATACAATAAACCCAAATGGGTCAGGGTGGAATTCAGTGTGATAGAAAGTGTCCTGGGAATCAGTTTTTCCGTGAGCACCTGAATGAGGTTCACCTGGAAGCTGTACTTCATACCATGGATATGACGGGTCCTTTACCTGAAAGATAAAAAAGTTCAATTAAACTTTTTATTCTTTTGTTGTGACAAATGAATAAAACTTTTTTCTTACTGTTTTTTATTCAGGTTACTATTTATTTTTACTGGTCTTTTTAGATGTAGGCTATGTTGTTTTTCTCTTCATCCAAGTTAAGGATAGCTCTCTCAGTTTTATTGCATATATACAATGACATTCATTCATTCATGTATGTAAAGTATTACTCACAGTCAGGTGTAAACAGCCTGCAGAATCTTCTATGACTTCTAGGTGGAGAGTGGAGATGTCTTTGGGCAGATAGGAGGGTTTGGCACGGGTCAGAGTGGACGCCTGTCCTCTCCTGGTGGGACTGAGGGGACCCATGATGTAACCAGGGTACAAATGAAGATAGAAGCACCAAGGTGGTCCTGCAGTGTCAGGCAGAGGGGCACAGCAGCAGCCTCTGTCTTCGCACTCTTTTTGGCTGAGAACTCCATCTCTTGCACAGTCAAAGTGGTTCTCTGGTGCCATAGTACATTTATCATAAGTAGAAGATTGATTGGAGTTATTTGGGTGTGGACACAATCTTTTTCCTGCATTGTTTTGTGCTGCATAATGAACAAGTCTGTCATAAGTTAACATGTTCTCTGGCTTAGCGTGGACTGACCTAAGCAGTCTGACCTGGCCGATGCCTAAATATGTCAAAGCTAAGTAATGTAAAAATAATACAATAAAACAAAACACCTATAGTATGCACAGCATACAATAATTTATCGCACAGCAATATTAAAAAATGTATATGTTTAGTATACATGTATACGTTTAGATTTTGGCTCTTAAACTTTGAACCGCTACTCTGAAGGTTTGTGTCTTCTGGATGGATCTCTACACCTTATGTTATGGTTTTAATACTGTAAGGATTAGATTTCTACATGACACGCAGCTCTCTGTGACAACATCATTGGTCAAAGATGAACTATTTTTTCACAGTAATGTTGTAGGCAACAGGGCCTCTGTCCGTAAAGCCTAGGTAGAAGGTGATGTTTTCATTACTGTGGGGTACTGAAGGTACATAAAGAGGAAGGATATTTAACTTCTTTTTCCGTGGCCCCTCAAGATACACTTGTCCATCTTTGGTCCATCCCGAAACACACTTCAGTATCTCAGGCATTTTGAATGCTTCTGCACTGAAGCATTCAAATTTTCTCCTGAGGATAAATTTATCCAATCCACTGCCACTGCCAAGAAAGAAGTGGGTGTAAATCCTTCTCTTTTCCTGAGGAATGTCCTTCATCTTGGTCTGGTACCATTTTTTCAGGTGGTCAACAGCTGACTGGATGATTTCAAATTTGGCTTCCTTCTCATTATCTGTGTCATGATCTTCTGGCCAAAACAGCAAGGTAAGCAGGGACAGGACACTTGGATGACATTTCTTTTTATCAGTTGGGAACTGTTGACAGAGTGCCTGTAGGTCCTTCAGAGAGGCTACCTTTTCTGACTGTGGTGAAAGGCAGTTCAAAGCGATGTGGGTGATTATGTAATTAACGATATCCCTTTGATGAAATTTGGCCTTTATTGGATTGCTAGGGTAGAGAGAAAGGATGTTCTCCAGAAGACATTCTGCATCCTTCTGTTCCGTTAGCTTGTCGAGGGTGGATATTACATTGCCCCCATCAAGACGATAAATAATCATGCGTTTTTGGAAGGGTGTTAAACTGGCAGGGATTGACTGCCCCTGTTGTAGAAGTGGACTTGATGCAGTGAAGTACTTGCCAGATGCACTAAATTTTTTGGCCAGCCATTTCCATGAATGGTTTATCTTCTCTTCAGTGCCTGCAGAGGTCCCTTCATCCTCATCAATGTCTGTCTGGTAGTAACTGAAATCTCCTGAAATCCATTCCAGTGCACCTTGCATTGTCTTGTATAGTTCTTTCAAAGGACCGTGAAATGGTTCCCATGGTTCTTTAACTCCGCCAGGAATGTAATCTGTTACCAGGTACTTCATAAATTCCGCATGGCCATTAGTTTTGTTAGAAAACACTTCCAATGATGAAATCAGCGTAAGCAACCTGGATCCGACCTCAACGTCAGAAAAAAACCATGAGCTGTTTGGATTTTCCATATCTGCTTCAGCTGCTTTCTCACATTCATGAAAACATTCCAGAGCTTTCAGTGCAGTACCTACTGCATCAGCTGTATTTTCGGCTGTCTTTGGGATATCACCATCGATAACAGATTTGCATTTTGCTTGGAAACATTTTCGGTACACCTGTCCCTTTGTGTCTAATATGTATGAGTTGTTGGGCTGCTGTTTAGCTGCTGTATCTGCCCACGGTTTGGCCTCTTCAAACTTCTTATGATGATAGAGAAGACGAGCAAGTTGTTGTGCACAGAAAGGATCTCTATCAAAACGTTCAAAGGCTTCTTTGAATAAGTCAAGTGCTTTCTTTGGGTTTTTCTCATTTTTACACACATGCTCAATCAGAGGAGAGAACAAAGTATCACATTCATCCCCTTTGCTTATTCGGGATCGGCTGATAAAAAGTGCTCTCAAGAATGAGAGATATTCCTCCCTTCCAAATGTGTGATCAAAAAGCACAGTTTCACAGAGCAAATTCATTGCCAAACTGCTCTGAGTCTCTTGTTCTCTCAGAAGTTGTTGGAGAATCTCCTTTGCAACAAGTGGATGGATGATTCTGATTGATCTGATCTGTGTCTTGTCATCTCTAAGGTGGAGGAACAAAAGCTTAGCCTGGTCACTGAGTGATCTCTCAAACTCATGCTGGCGAAACCTTTCCATGTGAACAGTTAAAGCAAGCAGAGCTTCGCAGTGGGACTGAGAGATGAAAGATTTCTGAACATAAGTGTTCAGCAATGCAACGTAGTGAATGAGGCGAGTGACGGTGGACTGATGGTCAATGCCTTCAAGCAGATGTTTCACAAACTGTCGAACATACTTCTCATCAAAACCTCTGCTCATCAATACAAGGTTCAGAATGAACTCAGGCTGATATTGTTCCTTAAGCACCTGTAGTTTTCCAGTGAACTTTCTTTTTTCTTGAGGAGACAGTTTGTGTGTGACGGCCACATTCTGCAGTGGAAACTCTTTGCATCTTGTTTCTGGATCATTGGATCTTCTGCAACTCAACAAAATGAAACACAGTGTTTCATACTGGATTTTCTTGATGTTAAGGGCAACTTCCAATGCATGCCTCAGATCATCGAGATATTCTTTGTCAGTGTCTTCGATGAGAAGCAGCACAGGCAGACACTTGTGTGGATCTTTTTCTTCATATTCTCGAAGTCTGACTGCATGTTCTGCAATAATATCAACAGGGTAAGATGGCTTCCGAACCGCACACCTTAGACTCTTTCTTTTGTTCCACAGCACTTGTCTTCCCACGGTGCTTCCACCACTTCCAGGATGATGGTAGATAGTTATACAGTTCACTGGCATCTGATCTGTGTCGTATGTCAATGTATCAGTAAGAACTTTGGAAACGTCATGATAAGCATCCCTTTCAATTACATCTCCGATATATTTGTGTTCTGCAAGCCACAAATTCAACCAGGACAATCTCCCCCCATGATCGAACTGGCTTTCAATGTTTGCCTTCTCCTCATTGATGAAGACTTCACTTGTTTCATCACAATGATCAACAGTAAGAATTTCCAAGGAATACATCTCTTCCTCATCTTTTGTTTCAAGAAGACATGTCCCTTTCACAAAGACTGGCAAGTATTTTCTAGAAGATGATTTTACTGGTTGTACCTGCAGCAGAGTTGCATTAATGTGACTCATTTTCATCCCAACAACACTTGAATTGTTTACAATTTCTTTTCCACATAAGCCCTCTGCAAAGCTTTGCCATTTCTGGAAGTGTGTCTTTGATTCACAGATGCAAATGATGTCTTCATGACCTTCCATGTCAGTGAAAAATTCAGAAAAGGTGTGCAAGAGTGGTTTCTCCACTGGTGATGTAAGAAGAAAAATGACCTGGTAGGCTCCTTTTGGCAAGATCTGCTTACAGATCGAAGACACAGCTTCCCTCAGGAAGGTCATTTTGTGTCTGACCCAAGTCATTTCATCACATGTATCTTCACTTCCATCATAGTCACTTCGGCCATTACAAAAAATCCAGCTGGTCTGCTCAAACAGTTTCAGTTGGCTCACAAATTCTTTGATGCTCGTATTCCTAGATATCCTGTAGCTCTGCAGAAAATGCTTATTTGCAGCATGATGTTGAAGATATCTGCTGCAAAGACCTGAAACGTTCGAGTCTGGATCAAACTCAAAAACACAGAATACATTCATGTTAAGCAGCCATTCAATGTTGCAAAGGTCAGTGGGTTTAAATTTGTTTGTGACGAGAATGAACCATTTGTCCTTTTCAATACATTTCTTCCCTCCAGTCATTAGCATTGTGAGTTTCCTTCCAAGGTCTGGGGAAATTTCTGGAGCACGATGGATCTGACTTTTCTCAGCTTCTTCTCTTTGAGCATCCCGATCTTTGACTCGATGGTAAAAGTCATTCAGGTCTTTGTCAAGTACTGGCTCTGTTTTTGACCCAACCCTTCGGAAAATAGTTTCTTTTTCCAATTCTATCTTGTTAGTTGTTTCTTTGAAGTTGGGTAGACGGACTGCATACACCTTGCCTTTAACAATACTTATTAGAGGCACAACATCGACCTCTATCACAAACCTCTTCTCTGGAGTATTTCGATCCATCACTTCAACAAACCTTGGTGGTCTAACACACTGGCGTACATGTTCACCGTCAGCGGAGAAACTCTTTTCAAGGTTGTTCAAAGCATCTACATAGATATCTTTGTCTTTCACAGGGACACCTATTATCTCACCGTGCACATATCCAGGATCTTCCTTGCTGTCCATCACACCAAAATGAATTGTGCCATTTGATCTGATATTCATACAACCAGTAGCAAATTTTAGAACCTCTTTGGCAAATTTTGCTTTGAGTTTTGTGTCATCCAATGTAACAGCCACAGCGAGGGACTTGAATTCATGCAATGGAGATATCAGATTATAGGCTCCAGATTCAGGTTGTAGGACTCTGTGCTTTATGTATAGGAAATCAATATCATCTTGATCAAATGGCCGTGGTTTGCACTCATCTTTTGAAGTCAACCCACAAGGTTCATGAGCAGTAGGTCTCACTTCTTGATCTGTCTCATGACTCTGTGTTGGAGGATCTTGACTGTTGGGAGGGGGTGATTTCTGTTCAGTATTTTTCTGCTGCAACTCTTTTTTGTTGCCACTAGTTGGCTTTTTCTTTCCCTGGGACTTTGACTGAGAGTTAACAAGCTCATCTCTCTTTTGAATCACCATATGAGCAGGCCCAGATTTCATGCAAATCTTTGTCCTTAAAAAGTCTTCATTTAGTGAGAGAAGAATATGTCCATCAACTTCTTCCTCATTGAGTTTATTTATGTACTGCTCCTTCACTCCAATAGTTCTGAGCCATGCGCTTACTTGAGATTCGGTCCAGGTTTTGAGAGGCTGCTCAAGTTCATCAGCTGTGTTCAAAGAAAAGGCAAAAATATTGTGAATTTAAGTGAAATGATCACAGAATTACATAATTTGTTAACACACTTGAAGCATTTTTTAAGTGTGCACTGCAGCATTCTAATTTGAAGCACTGCAGTAAAAAACAGTAAAATAGTATAGACAAAGTACAACAGATACTATATACTGTATGCACTACGCGTATGTACTGAACATCACTGGTAATCATGTTAAAATGTCTGTTTTACTAAACTAAATGCTGACCTGTTTTTATCTATTTTATGACAAATTAAAGCTCACTTACCCATGCTGTTCTGTTTTTGTTACATGAGGCACTTCGCTCTGGGACTGACAATCACTGTCCCTCTGTAAAAGAAAAAAAAACTTTCGTTCATTTTCTGTAATCCTTTATGCATGTTTGCACCTTGAGCAGATCACCAATTCACTGCAGGGCTGATGTAAAGACAAAAAAAAAAAACCTCTCACATTCACATAAGAATTTTTAGTGGGACCAGTTAACCTGTTTTGGTGCATGATTGGAACAACCAGTGGAGCTATTATTTATTATCTAACAGGCACCTCTGCTGTAATTATGTTTAACATTTCACACAAAACAAGAGGGTTAGAGGATTCTATCATGAAGGTTACTAGTACTTAAAGCTGTGGATGACTTTAGTCACCAATTTTTCATCAAATCTGTAAAACCTGAGTCATAGCCTAAGTATCACGAATCCGTATGTCTTTCTGTGATTACGCACCTGAATCTCTTCCCTCACGGTGAATAATTTCAATGTGTACTCCACCATAAATATTGCATGTGTTTACAAACAGAGCCGGTAGGTCACTAGGGCATTTTCAGAAATTTGTCGTGACATGCATTGTGTGAAGCAGAGTTCCATGCAACCACAGTAGCAGCAACAACAAACATGTCGACCAAGCGAAAATGGGTGCGTGGAACTCTGCTTCCCACAATGCACATTGCGACAAATTTCCAAAAATGCCCGAGTGACCTACTGGCTCTGTTTGTAAACACATGCAATGTTTATGATGAAGTACACTTTGAAATTGTTCACTTAGATTCAGGTGCGTAATCACAGATAGACTCACAGATTCATGATACTTAGGCTATGACTTGGGTTTTATGGATTTGATGAAAAATTGGTGGCAAAAGTCATACACAGTGGTAATTACAATATCCTGCAAAACTTAGCTGATATTAACATTAAGTATATTGAATTACATGGTCTGACAGATATTCTGCTAATTAGCCTAGCTCATGTAAAACATTTTAAAACATTTCACAACTTTGACAGACATACTACACATACTTAAACATAACTGTATGTTTTAACACCGCACAGTAGTTTCACTCATGTGACCACAGTGGTTTTAGGTTTGAAACAGAGCCAGTGAGGCCTTGTCTGCATTTGTATTGTTGTGTTTATACTTAGTCTCCCTGGGATCTAGTCCAGAATGGACTAGTTTAAGTAATGTGAATTCAGCTGATATGAGGCAACACTTTTTCTGAAGTACTGTGCATGTTATTTTGTTTAATGAACTGTTGTATGCCACATTTAATTCAAATATGACTCACTGTCCTCATGTCATCAGTCTGAGAGAATGGAGAATCCTATTTATGACATATTGAAACAAATGAAATATTTGGTTTCACCTTGAATTCAAATTTAAAGATTTTTGCTCAATAGCTTCCAGGTCATGTGACCTGTGTACTCCAAAGATAAGGAGGATACCCGTCAAATATAGAACGTTAAACTGCCGGTGTCCTGTCGAGCCACCCTACGTGTCGAGTTGAGCTACCTAGTGCTACTGAGCATGCGCATGCCCCTAAGCGTTTGCACAGTTTAAATGCCCATCGATTTGTGCTACCCCAGGCAGAAGTGAGTCATATTTTGTACGTATTTTTCTTTTATTGTGCCTTTTGAGCAGTAAGCATGGAAGCAATTATGTGCACGAAAGATAGACGTAGAATATTGATGTTAGATGATAATAGCGTAAGGAAGTTCTCATTGTATTATATAGGGTATATTATATAGGTTAATGGCGTTTAGATTATTGTTTAAGTTAGTTCAACAGATGCCAATAGTGGTAGCCTACCATTTTAACTTACTAAATCCATGTTAACAATTCCTGTAAGTAATTACATGTGCACGAAGGATAGACATAGAATATTGAAGTGAGATGATAATAACGCAAATAATGGTGTTTCTATAGTAGGAGCTTTATTTAACCCTGTCATTCATGAATTATGAGAACCTTATTCCCGATTTTTTTTCCTGAGTGTTTTTATTCCTCTTTAGGCATAAAAAAACAATGCAATTGAATTTTTTAAAAAAATAAACCTGTTTTTTATGAAGGTAGATTTGTTTCTTTATTGCTTCAACTAAAAAATAAATTTCAATGAAAAAAGTGTTTGAATGCAAAAAAAAAACAAACAATAAAATAACTATCCAAAAAATTGCATTTGGACACTTTTTTTCTTTGACTGAAGTGAATTTTTTTTTTTTATTGATTTTTTTTTTTTTTTAAATGGAAAAAAAAAAATATATATATATATACATATATATATATATATATATATATATATATATATATATATATATATAGAGAGAGAGAGAGAGAGAGAGAGACATATATATATATATATTTTTTTTTTTTTGTTTATTTGTTTGTTTGTTTGTTTTTTTGTTAAAGCAATAAAGAAACAAATCGACCTTCATAATTTTCTGTGGAGTTCCAAAAATGTCCACTCCGCTGGACACCATGTGTTTAATTTTTGGATATTGGAAAGTGAAAAAAAATCAAAATTAAAACATTTTTAATGCAGCTAATTTGATGTTTTCTCACATTTTATCATATGCACAATTTTTTATTAGCAATTGATTTACACTCAAACATATTACTGCAGATTAGGTTTATCAAGAATAGCAAAGTTACACTAATGGTATGAATGTCAGTGTATGGGATGGTGCAAAAGTGTCCACTGTGTTGGCTGATCTGGAACTAAAACAACAAAACCCATGAATATATTAGAGAACAGATGTAGAATAGCTGTCCACTGTAGTGACCAATATGCATGAAAGGGTTAATAGAAGTTATAAGCCTGTATAAATATGTTACCTGTAGTGGAAGCTTTATTTGATACAAGTTATAAGCCTGTCGAAATGAGCTTCCTCTACCCATACTCAGATGAATAAGTAAATACTGGTGTTTTTCTACAGTCGAAGCATTATTTCATTTTCAAATAGGCGTGTCGAAACGTAAGGTGGCATGTTCTGACGGGTTAGCGTCAATCGTTAGACGTCGCTGTCGGTATAAGCTACTGGTAGCTTCCTTCGACGGAGCAGCTCAACTCGGGCGTAAAGCTTGAGCGGAGAGTCGGTGGATCTGAATATCGAACGTCAAACTGTCTTCACCTGCAGCTGTTCAGCAGAAGCGGCGGAGAAGGCAATGGCGAGAAGCAGCCCGGACCTGGCACTTTACTAACCCAATTCTATCTATCCTCCAGGAGGCATCCAGCCTCCCCTCCTACCGCTGGAATAGCTAACCCCCTATTCTAACTATCTTCGTCGCCGGTGGCACTAAACAGCCACGAACGACACCCAGCTTTTTCCCTACAGCGCCACGACACTAGCTTCTCGCTTGCTGCAAACCACCTGCCTTTTACATCATCCCACAAACCCAGAGTGTCTCCCTCCGGTTCTCACAGACAGCTGTTCACAACCCCACACCTGCTCCTACCCACTCAGCAGCTCAACTTTAGTCCCATCACAATATTTTATTGAAAAATCGAACAGATAAAAAAGACTCATGTGAGAAATTAGCATAACTCTTCAACAAAGGGAAGAGAAAACACTGCCTTCGGAATACTCATGAATACTCTTTCATCATCGGCTTACACGACGACCGAAAACGAATTTCAGTCTCGGTTTTGTTTCGAAAAAACTCACTTTTCTCGACGCAGAAAATAATGGGCCTGACATCACATCAGCCTGCGTTGAAGAACTACATAACACATCAGCGAAAACACCACATGTCTCACCTTGTGTAAAACCCCACAGGACATCCACAGCACGTCCTTCTCTGGTTTTGGTAGACTGATTCCAAATAGTTTTAATCTTTAATCCAGTTCTTCTATCACAGCTGGATCTCCGACTGCTGCACGACCCGCCGGAGCCCACAGTCACCCAGGAAATTCCAGCAGTTCCACAACTTTTTTTCCCTGCAGGGGGCGTGCTTATTTTACAAATGTTTGTTCATTGCCTTGTCGTCTGTATGTGTAAAAAGCAAAGCAACAAATATAGAAACGGAACTCAACTCTCTGTCTTCCTTAAAACAAAGAATGTCATGCAAAACCCATGTCATGCAGTGACGTGCAGTGGGGTTCATGGCTGGGGAGGCACTGACTCTTTCAGAGCCAGATCTACAAATATATGGTGGCCTGAGAAACTGGAATAGAGAGAGTGAGCAAAAGGAATGGCCTGGGTATATGGGCTGTGCATCAAGTCAGCATAGGTAGACTGGCAGGAACTCAACAGGAAACCTTCAAAAAGAGCCATTTCAAACTAAAAATGAAAAAAGTTTATGGTCTTACCTTTATTTGTACATGAAATGTAATCCTCCATTTTTGATGAGGTGAATTAAAGTATATAAAAAAGAACGAAGAAGAGTATCAGCGCATGAATCTGTGGACTCACAGGCGCCATCTATCATGAGGCAGGGGTACTGTTTGCCTCCCCTAGTGACTTCTTCACTGCGGTTTTATGATTAATCTGCGAGCCTAAACACATTACAGAAATACATTCCATACGTTATGCAGATTATGGAAGGACAGATCATATAATCAGAGTGTTTGAAAGCATTTTAACTGTGATATACAGAGGGACAGCGACACAATATTTTCTTCAGGTACCAGCAGAGTTCATGAGGGGAGGAGACAGTTCTCCTGGAGGCACAGCACAGCGCTGCCTCCTCCCTGTATTTAAATGGAGCATGCGGAAATTCTGCTATTCTAATTGACATAATAATAATAATAATAATAATAATAATAATAATAATAATAATAATAATAATAATAATAATAATTTTGGATTCGAACAGAAAATGAGTTTATAGGACATACCAGCTGACAACTATCAACATTTATTATATTTTATAGTTAAGTTTTTTTCTTTTCAAGATTGACAAGGGAGGCTCTGCCTCCCCTGCCTCCTCTGACTGCACGTCACTGATGTCATGGTATAGTTAGTGCATTTGACAGCATGTAACTAAACTATAGCAAAATGGGAAAAGTACTTTACAAGTCCCCACTCTAAACAAATATGTAAGAGCCCATTTGCCTGCTTCCCCTGTCTAAATCTAAAACAAAAAACAAAATCAGTGTCCAGATTATGAACTGCAAGTAAACAGTATTGTTCTGCATCCCCTTTTATACCAACTCACTGTCCCTTTGGCCTTCTAACTTGTACTTCCTCTGCCATAATCCTCATTTTACACCAACAAATTGGATTCATTGTAATTTCCCCATTATTACATCCCAGGCATGTCCAGACAGTACCCTGATGTTCTGACAACTTTTTTGTTGTTGTTGTTGAATGCCTTGACATATTTAGTCACAGAAAAAATGATTAGACCATCAAAAGCCATCAAAAATAATGGTTATGCAATCAAGTACTAACTCCTGTGTGTATCATGTGACTAAAACAGACCGAAAAGAAAACATGGAATGCCTAAAAGCACTGTTTTTGACAGTACAATGCCATAGCTATTGATGTAAGAACTGAAGTGATTTTGGTTATTATCAAGAAAACTACAGAAAATGGCTAGATATCAGCTGTGAAATGAAACTTTTATGAGCTATTTTTGTTTTTATCATTATATTTGTCCAAACAAATGTACCTTTAGTTGTACCAGGCATTAAAATGAACAAGACATTGAAGAAAACAAGGGGTGGTCTAAGAATTTTTCCACGACTGTATATTTCATTTTACTTTGCTATTTCTCTTGTGAGATTGCATCATGATTTTATGCTATTATGACATTATAATAAAAAGTATACAACAAAGTATCACTACTACCAGCAGATTAATATGTTTGAGCTGGTTACACATTATTTAACCCTAACTAATGCAGTGAGGAGCTTCACATTTCTTAAACAATCACCAGTTTGGCACAGCATAAATCTTACACAATGTAAGAATCCATTGGGCTTATCGGGCTTGTAAAGGAGTAGTTCAAGGACCATGAGACAGATTCTAGACCTAAACCCCCTGAGAATCGTTGGAACATTCTGGAGAAGACTTTACAGCAGCGGTCTGAAACTCAAACCATCAATACAAGATCTTGGACAAAAATTAAGACTGGATAGAAACTAATTATTGTGATATTGCGTTAATGAAGCCACTGCAAAGTGTCATGTAAGCAAAGCCAAAGGGAGGGTGTAAACAACTATAGTTTGAGACTGTTTTGGCCAGGCAGTGGATCCATACATGCTTGTCTGTATACTGTTATATATCTAGAGTATTAGACCCCAGTGACCCTTGCTGGCAGTAGAACTCCAGCTTCAACCTGACAAAGGTGAAAATATTTTTATAGCAGACACAGTCCAGAGGTCTTCATCCCTGGCTGGATATGAACTGCTTGGAGTGAGTGTTAATTATTTAAAAGTGTTTTGATTGAAGTATTAGTTTCCTTTAGACTCAGAATATTCACATTTAACCCATTATCCAGAATACAGACCAATGAGCACACATAATCAAGTATAAAAATATTAGAATTTAATGTGCAAGTCATTAACTTCATTAACTTTGACACCCTTTAAAAGTTACACAGAAGCATTTTGCATCATGACCTCATCTCTTATTTGACAACATAATCATGAGGAATCAATTACCTACTATATTCAGATGCCAACGTGAACAATCTTTGGAACAGTCCACTCTTATCGAGTCACTTGATTGACAAAAGAGAAGCAGTCTAGCAGCATTAACTGGAATCAAGCACATTTAGCATAGTCAATTTAAACGATCTGTACCCACACAGCATAGTGATATCTTAAAAAAAAAAAAAAAAAAAAGGCACCGTGGCCACATTTAATCATTTATCATCAATGATCCAAATTTTGAATTGGTCTATACAAAAATATACATACAGTATCTGTGCAGTGAACAAGTTCACCAAGAAATACAACATTGCACAATAAAACCAACCCCCCCCAAAAAACATCAACATCCACATGTTTCCCTCAATAAAGGCCAGGCATTTTTGGGATAAACACTATGTTTGGACATTATAAAATAAAATAAAATATTCACTTTTCACAGTCCAGCTACAATATAATGTCCAACAAAATCTTGTTGGTTATGTGACTTTTCAAGGCAGAAACAGACCTGGACGGTTCTGCAGGGAAATGTTTACCAGAAGAGCAGAAGGCACTTGGTTCAGGGTGCAGCTGCCATGCCTTTGGTGGATCTCAGGCACTGCAGGCCTGGTCCTCACCAGCACTGCAACTGTCCCTTTGGTGTCCATGCTTTAAGGCAATGCCCCCCCGTCTGTGCTGGGTCCACTAACTGTGGTCTGGTTCAGACTGGATCATTGTCCAGTGCAGGAGCATCTGACAGTGAGTGACTGGATTCTTTTTGCCCGACAGGAACTGCAGATGATTCTGAGACATTAGTCTGACTGTGCAAGTCTTCTGGCTTTATTGTCTGAACTGGAAAATCAGGTGATGAAGGGAGTAACACTTCAGCAGGTGCTGTGGAGACCTGCACCTCTTGTGATGACTGTCCAGGTTGTGGTGATGTGTTTGTTGGGTGTTGTGTGCATGGTTCATCCTGTCTTTGTGACCCACAGTGTGTGAGCTGGGCCTGTGTTTTTGTAAGCTGCGATGAAGTGGAATAGTAAGGCAGGAAAGGCCTCTCAGGCGCACAGGTCCGCATGGCCAGGTAGGTGTGCATGAGGAGGTGAGGGAAGCGGGATGTGAAGTAAGACACAAAGTCATCAGGGATGGAGCCTAGAGTCTCCTGGACCTCAGCAGGCAACTCTCTGTAATGGTGTTTCTATTGAACGAAAGACAATTATCAGTCAGACGGAACAAACCTGTTTCAATTCATACAAGGGGGGAATATAGCCTAACATGACACCCTTACCTTGTTTCTCATTGCACGCAGCAGGTCTCGAACTGACCCACCTTTATAGGAGCGGAATTTCCGTAGATCTGCCAGAGAAAGTGAAAGAAACTGATGGATTAAACAATCTCAGACCATTTAGAGTTATTTAGATAGAGAATGTTAAGGGAATGCGGCACAGCTGATACACCTGCCTCCACTACCTACTGTGCTTTCAATAAATGGAGTTTGCATCAAAGAGACTGATCAACAAACATCAAATGAAAAAATATCCACTTCTTTTGACTCCACCTACAACCTCTTTATATCATATTTAGACTATTAAACAACTAGCACCAAAAGCTGTATGTGTAAAAAATGGCTACATGTGAGTCACTCAGTCTCGTCATCAGCAAAAATTCAGACAGGAAGCTGTAGACTTGCTCAGCCATTGACTGTATTATTCTGTGGTAACAGGAATGGCAAACACACTGAGCACCTACGACGGCATGTGAGCTTGTTTCACAGAAAGCAAAGTCCGCAGCAACAGAAAAAAAAAAATATGGAAATGTGAAGCAGAAGACCTGTTGGAGTCTAAGAGAAAGTTTTGTACCTGTCTGCAGTGGTACTGTGATGTGTTCTCTCCAGTCACCCTTGACAACAGCCCTTCCCCCTCTTTCCAGTTGTCTCACGATTGGTCCGTCCAGCGGTTCCTTTTCGATTCTGTCACTGACATCCTGCAAACAACCCAAAAACTGATGTTCAGCCAACACCCTATCACCAGAGCACACCCATTTTGCAGTGAGCTGGTCTGACTGGTGATTCAAGATACCATTTGATTTTTAAAATAGCAGATTAATTAGGTTCAACAAATTTTACTTGGGTTGTAACAATAAAGGGAAGGTCTTAATTCTTCACAAGTATTTCAAATTGCTCATAATTTTATTAAACAAAAGAAAGACAAGCAGACTATACAGAAGGATTTACTAAATCATGTACTAAGCCTGGATGCACTTCACTTTATTTTAATTCTTGGGTTCTGGCTTATTTTAACATGGTCTTAACTGATTTATCATTTATTTATTTAGTGTCCCTTGTATTATGTCATTATGTCATGTTTTTATGCTTTTATCATGCTTTAACAGGTTTTTTGTTTGTGATTTTTTAGGGGTATCTGATTACTTTGGTTTATTTTAGTCTGTTTTTTATTTATCTATTTAGTTTTTGTCTGTTTTAACCATGACCAACGAGCTGCTGGTAGTACCTGTCCATGTCTTTTGTCTGTGCTGTTTTTAATCTGTCCCCTGTATGCGTCCTGTGGTTTTAATGTTTTTTGTGTATAACGTTTGAGATGCCCTCTCCAGACTGCAGAACAAATCTACTTACAGGTATTAATCAGGTATCAGCAAATCTAATTTAATGCTTTATAATGCCACTTTAAGCAAATTTAATGCCCACATCCAACTGCAGATACAGTTTATATATAGTTTTATTATGGTTTACTGTCGACAGGCTTTACCCAGGTTCTGAATAGTTCCTCCTCCAACCACTTTTGCTGAAACTTGCATTTTCCCATTTTTCTGACATTTGCTAATATTCCTTCCACTCTTTCGTCACGGCATGAGCACGCTCACAGCATGTTGCATTCCAAGCATCTGGTGTTGTGACTTTGTGTATTAGCCATAAGCAATAGGCAATTAAAGGGTTCCACCTCTTAATAATCACACTATACTTCCGATCAGTTATTTTATGTTTATATAATCAAAATAAATCATGAATAACAATGCTTTTTTTCCCCATCAAGTGTATTTAATTTTTTAATGCCTCTGGACATCAAATTTAATGCTTTATAATGCCACTTAAGGCCTTAATTTTCACAAAATCTATTTAATGACTTTTAATGCTGTTTAATGACATGCAGAAACCCAGTTAATAAAGTCACTATGAACCTTGAAACTGATGTGAGGAATTAAATTGACACTGAATCAACCCCAGACTCAAATATAATCTTTAGAGTAAGATACACTATAATTAATAAGCATGTATTTTGACTCTTACCTGAAAGAACTGTAGCTCCTTCTCCAAGCTCCAGAAGAAAGGGTGTTTAAGAACACATTCAGCTGAAGGCCTCTTATGTGGTTCCATGCTCAACATTTGCTCAATTAAATCTCTGGCCACAATGTCGTCTGTTTAAGTGAAAGACACAAATATTAAGATTATTTTCAAGGAAATGTCGATGACTGTAAACCATAAGACACCCTGTTCCATCAAGTAGTTTCTGGTAAATAATCCACATTAACAACAAGCAAGCAAACTATTGTTGCACACTATTGTTAATGGTCTGAGGCTACAAAAACAGACAGACATTTAAGTCTCACCGTGTTTGTCTGTTTGCAGATGCTCCAGGCTGTATGCACCCAGGAGGATGTTTGCTTGCCTTTGCAGAGACTTGCCGAATGGGTGGCAACCCTGGGACACCACGTAGTAGAACACACAGCCAGCGGAAAAAATATCAACAGCGCAGGTCTAATTGATAAAGAAAGGAGGAAAACAGTTGTATCAAGAAACAAAGTGAAATCCTTAAGTCCTTATATCATAGTTAACCTTTCTGCCATTAGACCAACATTTAAACTTGCAGACAAACATTCCTTCGATGACTCCTACCAGCGTGTTACTGACTAACTTTAATTATTTTGTTTTGATGAGCGGACTATTTGTCTTTTTTCCTCTAAATGGGCAATTTTTGCAGATCATTTACTTTAGGTTTCATTTTAATATTCTGAAATACTTGCAACCACCACGATCTACTCACTGGATTATCTTTGCAGTCCTCACTGAGAACCTCAGGTGCGATCCAGCCCTCAGTACCTGGGACCCCAGACCTTCTACTGAAACTGTGTCGACCCACTGCTAACTTCTTACACAAGCCAAAGTCTGAAATCATGGCCCTCACCCGACCATGGGCATTGGGCATGGACACCAGGATGTTGTGTGGTTTCAGGTCTCTGTGAACTGAAAAAAAAAAAAACAGAATTGAAAATGGTGAGTTACTTTAGTAATATAGATATTATTTTATAAGCAATTAAGTATAATGTGACAGATATTTATATTGAATGATGAAGACCTATGTTGAGGGAATGCAGATGGGCGAGTCCTGACATGGCCTGTTGAAGCAGCACAACCGGCTCTAGTCCATGACGGTTAAAGTCTTTCCTCTCCACATACTATAAAGATGTTAGACTCCAATCAGTGTACAGTGTTTACATGAAGTTCTCTTCAACACAACTTCAGTTAAGGGGGTGTCATTACCTCTTGTAGTGAAGCAGCACACAGCTCAATGGCGATGTACTGGAACTGTCGGTCCCTCTCAGTGCAAAAGTACCGGATGACATTTGGATGCTCGTCTGACTCCCGCAGCAGCTGAACTTCTCGGTCAGCAAAACTGAAGCACTCTGGGAGAATTCTCTTCACCGCTACAGGACGGTTGTCAAACTGACCCCTTGTGGTGTAACAGTGAAAATGCAACACTGTGATGTAGGGGTGTGTTCAACTGACACCATTATGAACGTCTGTTAAAATTGTGCTGAGACATACTTGTACACGATGGTTCCCTCGGCTCCATGACCCAAGACCTCTTTAGGATGGAACGTTATATTGCCCACTCTGACAATGTTGGAGTCCTCCTCTGATGAGACAAACACAGATCTGTTATATTTAGGAAATAAAACCTGGATTAAACTTCTGACGTGAAGCAAAGCAGGTCATGTTGTCCGTCTTTACCTCCATCTTCATGCTCATTGGCAGAGCTTCCCAGCTCAGACACAGACAGATTGGAGTGGTTGGAGGCGCGGGGGGTTACGTTAGGGCTGCTGTGGTCTGAGCATTCAGAGCGAATATGAGCCACCTCCAGGTAGTCGTTGTCTGGGGCCAAACCCAGGCCCACGTCTGCAGGAGGAAAGGGCTGCTGCCTCTGGAGTAGCTCCAGCCTCTCCTCCATCTGTCTCTGAAACTCCTGGTGCTGAAGTTGCTGCTGTCGGTGTACACTCTGCAGTGAAAGAGGGAGTGAAATCAAAGATTTTCAGAGGAGTGAAATACTGTGGTGGAGAGCAACAAGTTTAAGACATCATGTAATTTAAAAAATACACATCTATAAACATATTTTCCTCAGAAACTGTATCAGATTAGAGTTGGTGATGAAAACAGTGATTATTAGTGTATAAACTCAAATGCTTTTGATTGGTTCGTTTGTATGAATTTTCACCCCCTTGCATCTGGAAGTCAAATCGACTGCCAAGTAAAAATATTTGATTATTTTTAGATATTTTTTTAACAAATGTAAAAAGTTACATTACACTGATGAAGCAAATAGACCAACTGGTAAGCTGTAATTTACGGCATTTCAAGAATAACCTTCCCAAAATCATTTATGACATTGTATGTATGTCATTGGGTCTATTCTGCACTTTGATACTGCAACACCTCAGGACTTTATGTCCACCAAAAGCTAGTATAGGGTTTCACTGCTGTTAATACAGCTCTTTGTCACCATTTGGTGGGCCTACATAGAGTCCCCTAGGTGGTGCTGTTTGCCTTGCCTTGGGGTAGGTGATGACAAATGCCACCCAGCCAGCCAAGAGGAAGGTGGAGAAGATGATCGTGGCCATGTCTTTGAGCATAGAGTCTACAGGAGCTTCTGGTCGCGTAGGGCGTCCACTGGCCCCAGGTTCCTGGATTGATGTTTCAGGCAGAGGTGTGGGCGGACCATCATCCATCCCACTATCATTCACCTTCTACATCACAGTGAAAAACATGCGGAAAAGGTGATCAAATCTGTTAAGATGCTTAGATATACTGTAACAGACAGGTCTAACATGCATGTTTCATGTCAGCGGAGACGCACCTCCTCTACTTTCTTGTCAGTTGTGGGTGGGATAACGTTCCCTTGATTGCGAGGGAAGCTGTCAGGGAACTTTTCGAGGATCTTGTTGTGAGCTTCAGGAGGGGTCTCATGGTGACCTGAGGGACCAAAATACAAAATATTAACAGGGGCAACAAGATTATGGGCTTCAACCTTAATAAATCTGTTTCTCAGTGGCAGGTTTAGTTTAGTTTGCAAATGTTTTCCTTTTCGTAATTGCAAAGAGAAGATAAATAGGTAATGTTTTCAAATTTTTATAGCAGGTTTTTTTCATCCAGCAGAGGGCAGTCTCAGCACAACGTGAAGTCAATATTGGTGCAGTGGGACAATATGACAGAAGTGAAACCTCTCAACACTGTACACAGGTCTTTCCTCACGTCAAACCAAAGTGCATCAACTGTTCAAATGAAACACTTCTTTATTTAAATGTTATGTCCCTGAAACTTATCTGAGTTCATAGTTTCGACTTGATTTACTGGTACAGTACCTATGAGGAGCAAGTAGTTTCTCATGAAGTTGATACGATTTCGCTCCCGGAGTGCGGCATTGAACTTGACACTGGTACTAGGTGTGATGACACATTCCTTATCCTCTTCAGTTTCCTGGCTGTCAGGACCTTCCAGCATGGGAAAGGTGCTGCCACGAGGCTGTATACGCACACACAAAAACAAATATTTAAGGACGTTTCTCAACCACGCTAAATTAAAAGAAAAACAGAAACAAATTGGGATTTTTTTAGGGTTCCCTTAGTATTAACAAACATTGAGTATTCATTCACTCACCACCACAGTGACGCCATCATGCACGAGTGAGGGAGAGGCATACAGACTGGTGGAGTATTTACCCACATACAATGTGGCCCTGAAAGACATAAGACAAACAACTGCTCAGTTCCATCTAAAAACAAATAACTGTCCTTGTGTTCAAATGCTCACAACAAAGAGAAACTTTCAGAGTTCTCCACCACCTCCCTAAATAGACAAAAAATTATTTTGCAGTGGATCAACCACTGAAAGTGCTATTTGTGATATCCATCAAGAGTAAATGTGAGGAGAATATATAGAAATGAAAAACAGCACTGTAGCATGAAACTGGAGCTGAAACCAGATTTGTTTGCACCCAGTTGTTAGATACAAGTCTAGACTTCATGCCAGCATTAACCAATCTCATAATTTACAAATGCAGATTTTACAAAACTGTTTTCTGTAGGAATCCATTCACCTACACTTAATAGGGAATACAGACCCAACCATATATTAAAAAGGTTCATATATGATACATGATAGTGAAAATGATTTTACAAATGTTTGTCTGACATTAAGAAACCATTCAAGCTGTAGTTTTCATCCAAATTTTCTGATTGCAAGTTAATGGCGTGAAAGGTTAAGATTATAAATCCTAAAACACAGACAAAATGTCAACACCAGTACGTCACATCCATCTGCTTACATGAACTTGTTCTTGGGCTTCTGCTCTTTCGGAAATGGGTACTTCCATCGGGTGATGCGACCAACCTCCCCTGACATGAATGTGAGATAACGCAGAGTTTCCACAGCCACGTTAGTATGAGGGACTTTCCGAAGGCCCTCCCGCTGCCAGATGTACATGGCCACCACTGGTGAGTTGTAATTCTGAACCCACTGAACATCTCCGGAGTCACTGTCCACAGTCACCACAAGGCCGTCACCGTTTGATACAAAATGAGACATCTCTTCAAGGGGAGACACAGACCAAAGGACAATGAATGATGCTGTCAGTGATAAACTAAAAGCAAAAGGGCACGTGAGTGTGTGTCTCACTGTATTTGGTGTCATCATCAGGAAGAGTTGAGGCGTAATCAGAATAGGTGGCATTCCAGCGTAGCTCTCTGCTTTTGGTATCATACATGGTGATTGTGTACTCTAAGAGACAGAGGAACAACATATTCATACAGGAATAACAAATAATTGCTTTCCTGATTTAATCTACTCAAAAGACAGGTTCAGGGTATCCGTTTCTGGGTGTAAATGCATATGGGTGTAGAATTTCCTTAGTTTCAAAAGACGGGATTCATACATGGGAAAAAAAATGGACACTGTGACATGAAATACGGCACGTGCTACTGGGCAACAACGTGAGCAAATACATGACACCAAATGCTGTAGGGCTTTTAGGCTCTGCTATGGGGTCAATAGAGACATTTTCTCCAGTTTTCCCACACCTGCAGCATTAAAGGCTGATTTTCATCTTGTGGGCTATTCAGAGCTGGGGGTGGGGACTGGAATAGATCCCACCATGAATAAATAAAGGATTTGGAAAATTTTTGGTTTTAGGTACACATGATAGAAAGGCCAACTGATTGGCCCAGGGGAAAAAAAAAAAAAACAACAATGAAAGAAAAAGGGATTTTATTTACCTGTGCGTCCCAGGTACAGCAGAGATGATGAGGGACACAGCATCTCAGCATAGGAGGAAGTCAGTGTCTGCTGTTTTTCACCAGTCAGTAGATCCACCACATACCACAAGTCCTGCTTCTTACCTGTGCACGAGCAGACACAGAGTAAATAAAATGACCTCGACAGATTCAGTAAAAACAGATGCTGCACTTGAGTTAACAGCAGATTTTACAGTTTTAACAAAAGAGCTCATTGTGCATGTTCAGTCAAGTAAATTGATGTGCACTGGTTTAACATTAATTACTGGGTGTTACCATTCAGTTACTAAATGACCAACCCATAGCCTGTTTGGACTGGCATATTACAGATTTTTTCAACATCAAGAGTGGCTGTTATATCACAGCTTAATAAAAAGGACCATGTATCACAAAATGGATGCTTTGACTCAGAGATTCTCTCTAAATGTTGTGGCCTGAGAACTGCACTACAAACTTCCTTTGGCAAAATGGACAGATTCAGAGGATGAGAATTCAACCAGTACAAATGTCTGCAAAGTTTACATCTCAAGTTTTATGCTAGAAGCAGCTGCAGCTGAATGAGAACAAAAGCCAGAGTGATGGAGACAATGGTGAGGGGAGGCAAACGGCAGCAGTCTTCCTTTAAACAATGACAGCCACTGTGGTAGATTACCCTTAACCATTGTAAATTCAAAAGAGTGGAGGCCATGACCGCAGTTTGAGTAGAATGAAAATGACTGTGATATACTCTGTTAAAGCCAGATAAAACCTGTTCATCACACATCCATTCATCTCTGCTGGCTAAATGTTGATAACCAGCATGAAGAATATTTTTCCCCTTTGTGTCAAGAGTAAGGTCTTACCCATGTACAGAATTCCATCA
The DNA here is from genome assembly GCF_902148855.1 of Sphaeramia orbicularis. Taxonomy (NCBI): domain Eukaryota; kingdom Metazoa; phylum Chordata; class Actinopteri; order Kurtiformes; family Apogonidae; genus Sphaeramia; species Sphaeramia orbicularis. The sequence goes on along the minus strand of NC_043964.1, from coordinate 30,454,230 downwards.
GAACTGCGACAGGGGGAGGCTTGGACCAACTCAGGGATAGTGAAGGGTAATTTCTGTTTGGGAGTAATGAACAGACATAAGATAACATCAATGCAACAGGTGCTCTTTGACAACATAATTGCAACATCTTCCATGCATAGAATGACTGTGCATCACTTTCAGCATGACAGTTTTAAATGTATATGTGCTAGGATGAAGTGCTTTTCTACAGAATAGGGAAATGAGCTATGTGTTTCTGCAAACAAGCGATGAGATTATTGTTTGTGATATGGTTATTTTCTCTTACTGTGAGGCCTTCGCTGTTCTTTCCTCCCAGTGAATACAGGCTGCCATCATTGGGGTCTGGCAGAAAGGCTGGCCTGAAGAAAAGAAAGAAAAGACTCAGATATTTCAAGAGCGATTATGCGAGTAATTATTCAAGTGACAGATAGAACAAGCTCAACTGGTTACCACAGACTTTGTGGTAATAGATGTGCATTACACAAGAATACACTCAGAAAGTAACTTACTCTGCCACGTGTGTAGGGACCTGAAGAACTGGATCTGAGAGAGGAAAAGGAGACAAGATGCAGGTCAGGATGGACAGGTCCATTAATTAAGAATGGAAAATGTAGCTGGTGGCTGGTTACTAAAGGAATGACATGAACACTGACATGACATTCAATCAGCAAAAACAAAGTCCAAATGAAATGGATTCCCCTGTGGCAAACATCAAAGTTAAATAGTCGTATCTGCAAACAACTTTTCCTGGATGAGTCAGGGATGTAATATCAGCAAAATAATGAAGACTGAAAGGTAGGAAGGGGCTGAGGGGGCGGGCTTTACTACAATACTGGGACAAAAAAGCAGTTCTCCAACTCTAATTTGGTTCCTGTGTGAAAAGGGGTGTTATAAATGTCAAAACGATTTGCAACAGCAATAACGTATGCGTTTAAACACTTGTGTGGCCAACAGCCAAAACATGCAGCCCCACTCTCCGCTGTCACTAGACAAACACACACCGCCCCTCAGTGTGTGAACATTCAGGGTGTGGACCAGATGGTGCTGATCTCTATAAAGTTTGCTGTGGGGGTCAACAATAGCAGGGGGTAGGGTAGGGTGTAGGATTACTGAGAGGTCATCAATTATCACTGTGCTTGAGAATGGTCAGCATTCATTACATGTAATTGTGGGTGGGGGTGAGGAAATGATTGTTTTCCATGTGGCAGACGATGGCATTAAGACCAACTGGCAGATATACAAATATGCGTTTGCAAAGCCAACAAGGAAAGACACACAGACAGTAAGAAGATAGGTATCTTGGCTGACTTGTGCCATCTTGGTTTAGGAAAAGATTTCATCTTCCCCCTCATTTTGTGGGAGTACGGTTGCCTGGCTGGAACACAACAGCAGGTGTGTGTGAAGCCTGGTTCAGAACTGGTCAAATTTATATTCAAGCTCTCTTCTAGAAAAACAGATGATGCGGAGGAAGCAGCCTCTGCTTATTAATGATTTTGGTATTAGGTAGACTGACAAGAACCTGCTGGCTGACACAACTTTAGTTTTATTGTACCTTTAAATCTCATTTTCTCATAGAAAAAAAACTGGGAGAAATTCTGTGTAGGATGGGTCGTTTTTAGGAAATTTTAGCTTTATAAATGAATCACAGCAAACAACAATACATTCTATCATTGTGCAACCCATTGCAAAAAGCCTTTCAAAACAATAATGTATAAAATAGACCTTTACAGCCTACCTCAGCCACTCTTATCTAATGTAATTCCAACGCATGCAGTATCTACATTAACATGGTAACCATGAACGTGCTGTGTGTGCAGGTGATACTCCAGCTGAACTGCTTACCCTTGCCCACTCTGACCTTGATTAGAGGCTGTATTTGTCCCTCTTTCAGTTAATAATTGTCTAGTTTCCATGTCTAACATGACATCCCACAGCATGTACTCAAGTACGATCTTTTACACAAGCTGTAATCCCTGAAATCAGCACATATTTAGCACCATATATATATATATATATATATATATATATATATATATATATATATATATATATATATATATATATATATATATATATATATATATATATATATGTGTGTGTGTGTGTGTGTGACCCACCAACATTTAAAATAGATTGTGACTAAAAAGAACATTTATGTTGCAATTTTTTGGCTTTAATAATTAATTATTAGAAGAATAGCAACAGTAGAAAGTTTAACCTGTAGGACCCAATCAAGGAAAATTAGTAGTGTTAGATAAGTGTTCGTGTTGTCCATGACACAAATTAGGACTCCAAATGACAAAAGCCAGAAGCTCTGGTCACTAATTGTCACCGATTTAAAAAAGAGCTGTGGGATCTAACTGTTTTCTTTCTGGGCAGAAGACAAATACACTTTGTCTTTGTACATGTAACCTGAACATGGAGCTGGGCCTTTAGACAGGCGGACAAACAAAACCATGACAGCGAGTTACACTTAACTCCACTGTTCTCCTCTTACCTTCTTTGAGAGTCCATTTGATAGAGCCTGATTTCTTGCTAACAGCGTGCAGGTTTCCATCCAGAGTAGATACAAAGAGCAGACTTTCAGGAAGGGAAACTGTGCTGGCACTGCAAAACCCCTACAAAAAAAAATCAAGACAAAATGGAGGAGAAAAAGAATATTTCACCACTGTATACAAGTCACTTAGTCTAATATATGGAAATAATAATGATCACAAGTTGAGATTAAAATCTGGCATGTGTGAGCATACATCTCAGATCTAAGTGTGTGTTCATGCATTGAGGTTAGAAATAAGCACCACAGTTACTAATCAGATATTAGTTTGCCTCACACATGGTCATAATAGAATGACAATACGGCATGCTGTTCAAGTATTCATACAATGACAAGGATCTAGCAGACAACATCCAAGTAAGAAGGGTTATGGAATGATAACAATGCGTACAAATGGAAGCCTGTTCTGTTTTAGTCATTATCTCTTTAAACTAGCCTTTTGCTGGAGCAGGAAGTGGGTTGGTAGGTTGGGCCATTTACCATCATGACATCTTTACAAATCAATAAACTCGAATCAGTACCTCATAATGGTGATTGAAGAACAAAGTAAAAGAAGCTGATAAGCTAAAACAGTAATGGAAGGGAAGTTGCTGAATGAGCTCCTAGTGAAAAGTAAAAGCCACAGTGAGTTGTAGGGCAACGTGGAGAAAGGTAAACAAAATGAGCATGAGGCTGAGCACGTGTAGGTTGTCTCAACTTCAGTAAAAAACCAGCATACCCTATGAGGCAAGCGTGGCATGTTGAAGTGGGCTTTCATGATAAATAGATTGGAACATCGTTCTGAACAGATGAGTAGTGGGCTGGGAGGCTGCGTGGGCACCTGTCTGTCCAGAACTCTTTACTCCCACTGAAAAAATGGGTGACATGGACTCCTGGATTGACTCAGTATACAACAGAAGTAGAACGCATATGTGACAAAAAGCCAGTCTAATCACAGTCACAGAGACAGAAACACAAAATTCAGACAGTAGCTATGAAAAGTCAAATAAAGCTACATTCTGTCCAGTGCAAACAATGAAACCATAACCACAACAGTGGCTCAACTAGACAGCCTCATGACTTGGCTTATGCCAGAATTAACAGCACTGTGGGTGATATGTGCTCCACTCTCCTGCGATGGAATTTTAAAAACTCTGCTCTTGATAACGTGTCTGTGGCCTTCATCTGGTTTTCAACACAATGAGGAGGTGTGTTACTGCACTACCATCAGGTCAGAGAAGTTTAACATTATGGACAAAACAAATGATTCACTTGAATACTTTTGTACAATCCAATACCGGGGACAGTTCGGAAATGGAAAATCCGACAATCTTACTGAACTTCTAAACTTGCTAAGAAAAGCTCTGGGGTTGAGATCCAGTCTTCTGTTAAAACACAGCGGTATTGATCAACATCAATCAACATCGACACCCCTGGCTAATCCCCTTGAACAGAACCCTAGGGGGCAGTACAAATGGCCCCTGCACATTATGCAGATTACCAATCTATAACTGCTAATACACTACATTGAGCATTTATTCAAGTGCTCTGAAGAGATTCACTAAAACTACCAGAGTGGGTAAGTCAGGCCTGAACATGTGGTATTGAAGGCAAATGCAACCACCACCTCAGAGTAGCTTTGGGTTCTCCTGTTGCATCCACTAAAAGCCAACATGATACAAATGATCAATGTGAGACAGAACAAGGACGAGTTGGAGATTGCAATGTACCAAGCTAATAACCTTCTACTTGTGTATTCATAGCATAAGAAAAACACTATTTAAAAAAATCCCCATACAGTGGAAGTGGTCTTCATTTATTTCTTCCAGTTTCACACCATCTACAAAAGGAAACCAAGTCCTTCCACATTTGCATGTTTTGCTGTAATCTCACATCCGACACAGGCGTTTAAGTCAATATTCTGCACCTGTTATTGCTCCCACTGGGTTACAAACTCACAAGCATCACACAACTGCACTCGGGGAGTTATCTTAACATGTTTTTGGTCCGGTCATAACCTCTAGCTAGGTTATAGACTTTGTAAGCAAATTGTTGTGCAAACATCTGGTATGATTTCTAGACTGGGATGGAAATTGATGTTGTGCTATACAGGCCACCTGTGCAACAGAGTTTAACCGCTCAGAGTGAGTTAGAGCTCTACAGGGGACAGAAATATTGTTGCAATCTTTTTCATTTCCTTATTCTGTCTCTTACACAGAAATGTTTAGCAGTTGCGCAAGTGTGTTACATAATACTACAGAACTGGGCGAAACCAAAGCCCTGGCAAGTTCTGAGGTCTTCACTATTTGTTCTGCAATGAGGCCAGGCATGGCTTGAAGGGAGACTAACTACAATACTCCAGATATCAATGGCAACAGATGCAGCATTGACATCAATAGAAGCATTTCATGGAGGTATATGTTATCAAATACTTTGATATGCTGTTACCAAGGTGGTGAATTTTGACCCCCGTACATTAGTTACAAGTAAAAAGGTTTGTACAACCTATACAAAAGATGGACCCCTGTACCTGCTTGGTACTGTATTGTTGCAAACGCTGGGAAAAAACAGTCAGAGAAAACAAAGGGTTTTTTAAACAGAAGAAAACTGATGATATGGCAAAGGCACTGAAGCTGGGTACCAGACTTCAACAGTTTTACAGCATCATAATATACAGCATCAAAAAAAAGTCTGCAGCAGTTGCGGGTTAAAAAAAAACAAAAAACAAAAAAAACATGGAATATATCTCATCAGTGCATCACCCACAAAGAGCTTTTTTTAATCCACTTTTTTATTATTAATGATAACATGTTGACAAACATCAAGTTTACTTTTTATTTTGTAAAAGGGTCTTGATTTTATAAAATGCCAATTAAATGAAAAAGAAAAGAAAAACTTTTGTGTCATAATATGTGCTCCAATTCTCCATTTGTTGACGATGGGAAATTAGTTTTGGAATTGGTACCAAGGCTGATGTATCAAAAAAAAAAAGTTTACAACAATATCAGTCCTGACGCCCTGAGGGGACTTGACAGAGAAAGGTTAGAGATGCTACCTTGAATCAAACACCAATCTAATTAGAGAACAGTTACTGCAAGGGCACTATTTCACTATTTAATGTCCATGTTGTTTGTTACCGATTGCATGAGTGCCATGTGCTTTTATTAAGTAACCCTAACCCAACGAGGTTGTCAATATATGGGTTTAACTCAATTGTATCTATAACCAAGAGTAAATTTGAAACTTTAACAAATCAGACATCTAAACCCTACTGTCTGTTAACCAGGCTGTTTTTTTTCAGTTTCCTTCAAACAGCTTTTCTGCTGTGACAGTCTGTTTGCAGTTTGCATGTGTGCAGTTTTCAACCAACACAGGAACCAAGAAATATCACACATTGGTTACTTGTCATGGGAAGTGTAGTGCACCAAGTCACCAAAAATAAATTATGCAATTCAACTAACAAATCCCTCCTTGTATTTGAGAGAATGTACGAGGTGTCAGTTGTAGATGGATGCAGTAACCGAAGGGTGTGTAAACATAGGTTTACACCTGAGGATGTGTGCTTTCTTTTCATATTCTCAAAAGACACCAGTGCCAGAGCTGAATATTTATCATAAGAATAACAGACCAATGCCTTGTTATGGGTGGCAGACTGTTTCTTATTCAGTGTGCCTCACATTCTACCTTTAGTACAGATCTCAGATAATACATTGTAGTAAGTTTCCCTCTGAACACAGTCTCTTTCAGCTGCTCTCTGCATGGTGTTGCTTCAGTAGGGAGGATGTCACGTGTAGACCCTGGTTCAGGCACACACTGTCACAGCACAGCAAATCTACTGCTGTGATAAGATAGTGTAGATCACAACTTTTTCAACTAAATCAACTTGTGTTAGTGTGATCCAGTTCTTGTCAACAAATAGGAAAAACATGTGCCAATATAAACAGGAAATAATGCAAAATGAGAGCTGAGGGAAAACTGAATAAACATTGTATTATAATAAATATTAACATTGCAGTGTGAAGACAGACTGGCGCGATAATAATTCAAGAAGTGTCTAAGAAAAAGACAGATAGCTACTGTTTAGTCACACACACATCCTCCTTACAATGGAAAATTGTCTGACCTTAAAAATAGCCTGTAAGAATTGAGATATTATCATTTTTTTCTTCAGTAGTCATTTCACTTCTGCCTCACAGATATACAGACACGTGTTACATTCTATAGATAGCCTATCAATTTTCACCCTCTTTACTCTGACAAATTGTTTAACAAGGTAAAAGAACCCCCTGAGAGATAATAGGGGATTAAAAGGCTACTATAATCTGCAGCTCAGCGAGTTGAGCTATCGTGGTCTGTGAATGGAGCCTGGCTCAAATTATAGGCTACAAGCCCTGTATGCTCTCCTAGTTTCTGATTAATTAAAAATTTGCTCAGAAAACAAAACATACCCCATCTTAATTGCAGCTTTCTTGGAATTCAGCACCCATATGTTTCCATATCTCATTCATCAGCAATTTATATCTTTACCTAAGAACTCACAAACTGCCTTCCTGGTGTGTGGTTAGCAGGTTGTGCATATCTACCTTTTATAAAAACACAGTCTGTTGAAAAGTGTGAAATGTGTGGATGAAGAACACTAGTCAGGACTGATCAGTTTAACACTAGTTCAGGACAAACTGCCCTTTTAAAGCTTCTAAGTTTACAGTTTGATCTAAATGAGTCTATTCAGGTTGTATATTTCCTGAGAACAATGCCTCATGTGTTTCCATCAACTCATTCCACATTTAAAAGAAAGGATGAAGTAAATAAAGTGCTGCCAGACTCAAGTTGATACAGACCATGAGCAGATGAGGTGCTCAGTGTGGTTAACCATACAAACCGCAAAAAATACCACCATATGACCGTGCACAATATCAACAATGCCTCTCTTGACTGGATTCTTGAGCTGTGTCACTAACCTCTGCAAGGAGAAGGGGACAATAAGACTGTTCTAAACCCCTCTACCACTGATTCTATGCTCTCACCTGTTTTCTAACGCAGGTGTGTAGACTGTGAAGTGTTTAAGCGCAACAACAATAACACCTTTCTTCCACACAAAGCTGTCACAGTATCCTACCAGGGATATCATTTACACAGGGTAGAGTTGGTGCAGGAACATCAGTTTTGTCTGTGTTAACATGTTGGCTAATACTGTTTAAAACGGACTAAATGATAGAGTTCAAGTAACTTAGCTTAACCAGTGCATTAAGCTAACAGGCTAACGTTAGCTTACTCTTCTCAAAACGAGACAGCTAATATAAAACTTCACTGAATGATAAACAAGAAAGCTTGACCTGCTAATAGTTAGCATAAAAGATGTGTTTGGTTAAAAATGCCCTGCACCCTCCTGCTGTTATCCAACTTAAGCTAGCTTATCCAGTTAGCCAGTCTTACCTTTTGTGGGAGTCCAGCGCAGTAAAGCAACGCTAAAATGAACCACACCAGGGCCCGACTGCTAACCGTCCAGTCCATGGTTTCTGGTCTCAAACCGGGATAGACAGCTGGTCCTGGTGGTTGTTGGCTACATAGAAAGCGTGATTTCTTTCACAAAGTGATGTCGCGAATTTTTTTATTTGAACCAGCCCCGTAACGTTAAAGGCACTGAGCCATGAGCGGTGGACGCGATGTTAGACCTGCTTCTTCCTGAAACGATCAACTGTGGGGGTTGGACTTCGGGATACATATCCACACGAGTGGAGGAGGGGGGGATGTGAAAGCAGCAGGAGCCAATGAGGAAGCCCCAGCAGACACGGATGTGGTATAAATCACATCCGGGGGACATTTTCTGCAGTTGCACCATGCGCTGCTGCATAGGAAGCATGTTTGCTAACAAGACGCTGCAACTGTGCTCTAATATTATGGCCTGTAAGTGGTTTGTGAGTACATTTCTTAGCCAGTATTATGACACATGAGTTGGATTTGTCATGTGATTTGTCATAATGCTATAATAGAAGAAGGTAGTATGCGGTGGGACTGCCAGGCTAGGCCCCATCCGGATTGAAAAAATGAAGGTAAGATTATGATCATGCATTATTACTGTTATGCATGACCTTTTTCATATTCTTAATCACTCATTTTCTTATATGCTGTTGTGTTTGCAGATCCAGTGATGAAAATGTGAAAGGAAATCCTCAAGTTGATCGCTCACTGACACGTGTTCAAGGCCTGGTGTGTTCAATGACTGTGGTGAAAGTGAGTATCTGCACTTATATACTTTTTTCCTCTTCTCAGTGATGAATGATGATTTCTGTGCGTTAGACTTCTGATATACAAATGAAGTCAACTTTTAAATCTGACGTCAAGTAGTGCTACATGTCTAAATATGATGTAAGATGCAGGTTTATGATACTGAATGTATATCCTGCAGGGCTGGCCTCGGTGTGAATGGATCCTTATGGATAACAGTGTGGTAAGTGTTACCACGGCAACCTGACAGCAGTATCCTGTGGTCATGAATGATGTTCATAATGCGTTAGACTTCTGATTCCACATTGACGACAATGTAAATTTCTCTGACGTGACCCAGATGCAGCAGATGTCTGGCACATTTTGTCTGTGTGACCTCACCATGTTTTTTTGTTCCGCAGGGTTTGGACCCATAATCCTTGATGTGGACATGGGTGTGCCAGTGTGACACCATGACTCATACAAGCCTCTGCATATTTTTTTATACCCTCTGTGATTAAATATGTCCAATAAAGTACAACAATTGTACATGATGTTGGTCTGTTTGTTATTCTAATGGTTTTAGTATCTTTGTTAGCACTATACTTGGAATTTGAGTGGCCTCTCTTATGGTCATGCATGTCAAGATTAGTGCAAAATTATACCATATCTTGTTATAACTGGGGTTTCTTGGCATCTTTACCAAGTCTCTCTTTTAAGGCAAGATACATTTCAAGTTAGAAAGAAAGGCATATCAGTGCAGTGCAGTGATTTGGATTGTAGCATCTAAAAACCTGCAGAACCACTGAAAAATGAGTTGGATACTTCATGTCTGTAATGGAAATGATTCTTTTTTTGTCTGCTGTGATAAGTGTAAGATAATTGAAACACATTCTTTCCAAGCAAAAGGTTTTATTGATCCACAACGATCAGAACCATAACATTTTGTGACATCACTGAACACAACAGCAATGTTTGATATTTTCATCACTGTGCAAAAGAACAACACCAAAACTTGTGAAAACAAAGGGCATGTCTTAACACAGTAATGGCACGAAAAAATTCTCTATCCTCAACTGATGCAACAAATGTGGTGGCTCACTATGGAGGAATGTTTGATTACTTTAAAGGCACTTTCTGCCTCATACGCTTTGCCAACACATATTGAAACGTAACACATTTAAAGATAAAGTAACCTGTAAAGCAGCCGGGTGTCTTGGCAGACTGTAAATATATTATGGTCATTGATTGGTGTTATTCCTCTTTGATGTGTACAGTACAGAAAGAACAGCAAATCAATAAATATTAAAACACAGCATTCAACAACTGAATGACTGCTAATAATAATAAATAATATGGCTAATATCCAGTGATTTATTAAAAGAAAATGGGACAGGGCATGTCACCCATGTTTGAGCTGAACTCAAGGTTGGAGTGTTACACACTTTAAAAGGATTCAGTCTCCTGATGTCCTCAGAAATCATTTACCTGCAGATTATATCACTGTCTTATTTATTTCCAGCTACAGAAATCCAAATATTGGCTGTGCAAGTCAGTCACCGGAGTCTCTTCAGTTTAAACAACTGCTTATTTGTCACTGTTTATGACATACAGTACAATACCCTCCAAGCAGGACTGAAAGATTGCTTTGGCAATTAAAACAGAAAAGTTATTACTTTAGTTCAACGCTGAATATAACATGAAAAGAAGTCTTGAAGCTTGATGCGTAAAAGCACATCATCAGTGAATGACCTGCTCACTGCACAGCTAGGGAGCTGCATTCCTATTTATACATTCATCAGACCTAGGCAATGTTCAGCTGCTGTGTTTGCAGAGAAGTTTGGATTTATACGACACCTAAGAAGTCAGTTTTAGCACTACGCCCTATGACATAATGTTTCAATTAAAGCACACAGGCTGTATGTTATGACTGTGTCCATCTACAGTAGTAGGAGGGTGGATCTAAACTGACCTAGCATCCTAGATGGACACAGTGCCATTGATCTGTTTGCATATAGGTGCCAGACACCTGGCACAGGCAGCAGTGAGGAGAAGTTTTGCTATCCCTTTGAAATGTTATTAAAAGATGCAGGGGCTTTCAGCAAAACCTTCAGCGGATAATAGGATTAATCCCTTAAACCTTTGCTCACTCAGACATACTTTTCATAAAGAGGCCTTCAAGTTCTCATAAAGTTAGAGGAACAAGAAACCATTCAATTAGAAAGGTCACACAAAAGTACTGTATACACTGTACAACTATCATGTTTGGTGCAGCTGTACATCACAGGTATTATGGTTCTGGTTGAATCTGATGGCTATTTGGTGATCCATCACCATGTACATTTGTTAAACAGGCTGAACATGCCCTAATGAATTAATCAGAACATTTAATGTCACACAAATAAAACTGTGTGATTAAATGACAATCTTTGAGTCAATTTTCTCTTTGAGTCTACTGCTTTTAGTGGCCACAAATTATTCCGATCTTACCGACACATGTAGTTTCGAGAATGAACTTCATATGTGGCCACAGACTGGTGCAGCAGTGGGATCAGACTGAGGATAAAAAGGAAGGGGGTGTCGCGTCTGCCCATTGCTGCACCTGTAGTTGCTGATGTGGGTGGGTACTTGTCATATTGCCACGGTGATAAAATGTCCATCAGTGTACACTGTGAACAGCAGTCTTCATATGTCAGAGACCTCAGAGTCCAACGGTTCTGGGTCCTTCAAGGCATCATTTGTCACAGTAACCAAGTTGGCATTTGAGCGGGTGTCCATGGCTGAGTGCATTATGGGTAGCCATACGTCATCCATGTTTGGCATCACAAATATTTTCTGCGGGAGGAAAAGCATAATGAAAGAAATGTCCTGTATATTTCAAGAGGCACTGTTAGTCCGGAAATGTGACTGTTCAGTACAAAAACTACTGTCAGGATAAATAAAAATGAAAGGAAAAACATACCAAATCAGACAGTGACATATGTAGAATTTATCTATTCAAAAGAACTGAAGAAAAAGGCCTGAAATAAATTATCCTTTGTGCATCAAAATCCACATTTATATTTTTGGAACCCAAAAAGGCCAGTTTTCAGCTCATGCATTGTGGAAAGTCAGACATATACACTCACCCGCAGCTGACAACAGTATGTTCTGCAGCACTGTATTTTACTCGAGGCAGGATTGAGGGGGGGTTATACATAATAATAACCCCCAGAGGAGTCAGGCAGGGATAAATGTAGATCTGTGGTAGACCTGACAGGGACTCTTTGCTGCAGTTATTTGCAGGTGTGCCTCAGGGCAGTTATCTAGTAGGAGGCATGTCATTACTTTGGCTTTATGTGAGGGGTGGGAGAGCCACAGGCACACTGCTCTGAAGTGCATGATGTGGGCAGCCATAAATGAATCCCAAAGTCCTTGTTTATAACCGAAATTCTGACCCTAAACATCCCAGGGCACATTCCCCTTTGTTCTTGTGGAGTAAAAATCGTGAGCCTCTCAGTCGTGCCCAAGCAAAGTTTCTCCTTACACAAGTTGTACACATCATAGAATACAACACAGCCTTTTAAATATAGCTGATGTAAGTACCTGGAATTCCTGATCAAGTTTCTTCTCTATCCAGTCCGTTACATGAACTAAGGTGACCTCCCTTTCCCCAAGTTTAGGCCGTGCTTTCAGTTCCAGATGAGGTGGACTCCTGAAACCATACCTGAGCACCAAGGGAAGCACAACTGGTGAAATAAAGTCATGAAAGCAGAACTGCAGTTTGTGATAGATCCTCTAAGTTTATGACAGTTATGTTCTTTACAACATAAATGATTGTGTTGCGGAAATGTGCTACACAAATAAAGATAGTAAAGATGACATAAAAAAAAAAAAAAACATACTTTTGTGCTAGAGCTGGTAATTGAATTAAAAACTAAACTTAAACAGTCTGTGTGGGATGTGGTAAATGGCTATTTTATCTTTTTTTAACCCCTAAAGACCCAGCGCTACTTTTGTGATAGCTCCCAAATGATTTTTTCCTCTTTATTTAACCTTTCTTAAGTGATTTATCAGCATTTATTATGTATTATCTTCTTTATTTTGCATTTTTTCAGGGAAAATCTGGTAGTTTCCTACATTTAATTTACATATCATGTAGGTGCTCCTAAAACGGCAAATTACCGTTGATTGTTATTATATCAAAAACAGAAAAAAAAACTCAGGAAAAAGTGACTTTTTCAGTAAAATATATCATTAACTGAACATAAAACATGTCTATTCACTGTCATTGATCCAACTCCATGGGTTTTACTGGTGAATCAATGTTATAGAAGATGACGATGTTTCCATGTTCACTACACAGCCTCTGAACGTCCAAATGGGTCATATCTGACGACCATGACAAGAAGACAAACTACATTTTACGCTAATTATTTACACTTATGTATAGGTCTACTGGTTCAGAAGTTATTATTCATTTTACATCAGTAGATGTTTTTGGTTGATGGTGGATGTTGGGGTCCTTATGGGTTAAGCTTGTGCCATGAAACTCATTTTTATTGTCTTATGACTCCCTCCCCTTCACAGACCAATGGGCCAAGCACCAGTCTACATATTTTTTTCCATTCATGTTTAAAATCTATCTGTACAAAAAGTGTTTGGTTAGTTCACTTCAGACTTTGTAAAGTCACTGTTTTTGTGACATCTTCTATGGCTTTGGCTTTCAACTGAACTTAAACCCAGATATATATCACATATATATCTATCAGTCCTATTTTTTTACGCTCATTTTCAAAATATTCCATAATTTTAGCCTTCAGACGAGTACATTTTTAATCTCCATCACTGCAAGCATGCATGCATTTGACCACCAGAGGGTGCAGTGGTATATTCTTAAACTACTACTCCCATAAATCCAGTGATTTCAATCCTCAGTTTTCAATGTACTCCTCCCTGGAAGTGAACGTACCATATCCTGTCAGTGGGGGGAGGCGGGATGTTGACAGCCAGTGTCCCGCGACATTCCTGCACCTCCACAGTGAGCAGCAGGGGTGTGTTCGACACCTCCTCCATCTTCTTCTTAATAAACTCTGTCTCAGTGGCTTTCTGGAAGTACTTTGACTTGGCTATCTTGTCCACAAAACGCATGATCTTGCTGGGCCTGTGGCCTCCCACGTAGCTATGTGAGCAGAGGAGGGAGGAGGGGAGGCAAGGAGTGAGTCAGGTTTATAATTTATTCATAACAGCATCTACTGCTACTCAGCACCCACGATGGAGGAGAGTGACCGGCTGCTACATTAAATCAACAGTAAGCTTTCAAACATGTGGGACTGAGTGGGTGGGTAGGTGAAGTAAAAGGGCAGAACATTCTGCTCAAACACTATTGTGAATCTGTTTCTTCCCATTTTAAATTCTAGAGTTGTGCTGATGTTGTAAAAAGCCATTTGCTCACCCTTCGCCTCCAGGCAGAATGGGTTTGTCACTGAGGAGTTCTGGGGGATCCTCCTCATCTGATGAGCCAGCACTTGAAGATTCCTCGTCACTGTCAGCTAGACAGTATGTTCTTGGCCTGGACCTGTTACGCACACAAAAACACACAGTCATTGCAGCAAAGTCAAGTCATAATAGCAACATAAGCATTTAACATAACATGCATCTCTGGCATTTTACCATTTTGTACAATAATTTTGATGATAAATCACTGGAAATCAATCATGGCATTAATGAAAACTCAAACAAAATTAAAACTAGCAGAGAAAATATTGTTAGCTGAAATAAAAAATAGCTTTTATAAACACAAAAAATTAAGAACTACAACAAACAATGCAAAATGAGTTAAAGAAAAGAGTTTCTGTTCTCTTTCAATGTTCATGAATCTTGGTGCAAAAGAATAAAATAGCTTTGCACAATACGAAACTTTTAAAGCATATTTGATGTCATGCATTCTGTCTTTCCCTCAGATTTAATCAAGGCTTTCCTCATCATACCTGAAAAACTAAATAAAACAAAAACTAGACAGCCCCTCAAAATAAAAACATTTTTTTCTTCCTTCATACAACTGAACAAAAACCAAAACCAAATAGAAACACTGAATAATAATAATAATAATAATAATAATAATAATAATAATAATAATAATAATAATAATTAATAATAATAATAATAATAATAATAATAATAATAATAATAATACAAAATTTAATATAAAAACAATCATAACCCTAATATACTTATTCTACAAGAAATCCTACAAGAAAAGACAATCCAGAGTAAATGCATTGTTTCAGTGCCAGGCATCTATGGTCATCTACCCCCAAACTCACCAGTTATTGGACAAATCCACAGTGGGAAGCATCAAGAGAGAGGTTTGATATATCAAGAGAGGGGAGGAAGAGCCGACAGAAAAAGGGTTGGATTTGTGAAAAACAGATGTGATAACTAATATGGCTCTATATGCAAATCTATGCAATTAATATCCAACTCAGAGTCATTTGTTTAGCAAAAAGAAAAGATAATCCTTCAAGCGTATTATTTTGGGCCAGTCACTGAGAATGTAGACAACCAAGCAACAAAATCAGAGGAATAACATGTTACATGTCAGTTCCATAATAAACTTCACATGTGTAATGACTGAGCGTTATTGAAGGCCTCACCATTCTTTCCCATGCTCTCCCAGCCCCTCGCCCTCTTTTCCTAGACGAGCCAGGTTCATCTTGGTCTCTAGTGTCATGAGGAAGGACCCTGTGTAGGAGACCTCCAGATCGAACCACAGACCTAAACAGACAGGGACGAACATTTATCATTTTTCAGTATTACCACAGCAGAAGCCCATTAGCAAACACAGAAAAGGTCATCCTGGGGGCTCTGACGCTGTCTTATTGGCCGATTTCATTAGGGCTCCTTCCTGTTTGCACATCCCACTTCCCAGGTCGCAACAGGGGAACGATTGAGATTTCGATCCCCCGCTGTTTGCTCAATGATTTCAAACCTCAATAACTGAGACTGATAAGTGCTGTTTATTATTGCTGTGCCTCAGTCCTTTCTCCTCTTCATTTGCCACTCTCCATAAACGCTCATTGATTTGTATGTGTGTGGCAGCAGTGTCAGGGTGAAGCTAAATAACAGCATGAAGTCAGACCACGTTAGACAGTGTCTCATTGTCTGTGTCTGGAACGACGCACAGAATGGAGAGACAGTTTGGACTGCCCAATTAATTTTGCAGAGGTTGACATATCTGCACCGCTGACACATGCATGTGCTGGGGGGTTATATCACTGAAACAGCAATATTATGACACTGAATATTGCCCTGGATTCTAGGTTATGGAAGTAGAGCTTACGCTTCTTTTTTCCATACTGAAGTGAATTTACTGAGTTGACTAAATGCTATCTGCTTAATACTGCTACTATTGTTGATTATATTCTTTTTTTTCTTACTATATTGCAAGGATTATTAAGGTACCACATAGAATACTACACTCTACAGCAGGGGTGTCAAACTCATTTCAGTTCAGGGGCCATATTAAGCCAAATTTGATCTAAAGTTGGCTAGTGAAATAATAACTTAATAATATATAAATAATGTCAACTCCAAACTTTCCTCTACGTTTTAGAGTGAAAAAAGTAAAATTATGTGATGAAAATGTTTACATCTACCAAATATCCTCTAAAATAATGTAAATAACATAAACAAACTGAAGTTTCTTAAGAAACCTAAGTGCAATTTTAACAATACTATCTCTCAGTTTATCATTTACACATGTAAATTACAACTCACAGATCATAGTGAATCTACAAACATACAAAACATTTAATAACAGGCAGAATATAGGTAAACTTGCACTTCATACATTTGAAAATGTTCATAATTGTTCAGGTCATTTGCGTTTTTGTGAAATGATAGTTTGTTTTAGTGTAAATACAGTAAAATGACATGAAAATGTTTATATTTACAAAGTACATCAGTTGTACTTGTAAACCTGCACATTTATTGAACTGTTGTGCATTCAACATGTTGACTTCATTAATGTTATTTCGGATTTTTGTTTCTGTTACTGGTGCTGGGGTTCCATGTTGCCACCACCATTGGGTGTGAGTAAAAAATGAGCTCAAATGTAGTGTCAATGAGTCCTGACTCCTGCCAGGCCAGGGGGGTTAGGATTATTTAGTTTAGATTTACTTTGTTGTTTTGTAATGCTTAAGTTTGTTTGGATGTTCCTTTGGGCTCAATTATTGTTTGTTTTTGGAGATGTACTGACTTTCCAATCATGTATTTGGTAATTATTCAATGATAAGTGTTTCTGTTATAGTTGAGTTCTGTTTTGTCTCTTTGTGTTTGGTCCGTTAAGTTGTTTCATATTGGCCTGAGTTCATTTCTATTTATTTACCTTCTTTTATTTGGCCCAGAACCCAATGTAGGCTTTTGTAAATCAATTTTTCCCCTTTTTTGGGCTAAATAAAACCTGTTATATCCTCATGCTTCATTCCTCCTCCTTTGTTCTTCGTAAACTGAGCTCCAGTACTTGTGAAATGTTCTGTCTTTGTTGCTGTGCTCCAACACTGTCCCCTCAATTCTCACATAATACATACACATAATAATGTTTCCATTCTTGAATACAGGTGCATTGTTATTTTTCCAATGTTGCAGTAATACCTGACAAAAATCTGATTTGCCATCCCGCTGGGCATCTTACTTTAAACATTGTGTGAGAAAGAAATCATGGTGAATATGATTTTGCAGTTACATCTTCTAGAAATCCATCTTTCAATGTCCCCTCAAGTCTTTTTAATTTCCTCACATGTATAAGGGAACCATATTTTAACATATCTGAGGAGCTAGGGTCAAAGTTAAGAAGTTTGTTTCTAAAACAGTATAAACTTGTTAATTATACTGTAGAACAGTACATGCAAACATGCCTTCCAACTTTTCTCTTCAACAACTAAATGCAGATTTTTATTCCATTTGTCAAATTATTTGTCAAATGTTATATGAAGCCATTGACAGATGGATGCTTCTATGAAATTGGGTTCATTCTGGTATCTGGCACTTTGCCAGTTTTTTTAGACCCAAAAGAGAAATTTAAACATATTTCCCCCCAAGATGTACCTAATGATGGCCTCAGATAAACACAAAAAAAATATATACTCGTGCTCTGAGCCATCCCAAAGTTAATACATTTTTAATAAAATATTGATGCCAAAAATAGGATCAAAACTAGGACATGAAAAACTACCTAGGTGTCAGTGTATTTTATCTTGAAAACATGGCTTGAAATGGTCTTATATACCGCTATTAATGAAGACGCTGTGTTAAATTTGACAATCCTAGTGTTTTTTCTAATTCAGACATGTGGGTTTTTCATGAATCGGCAGTCTCATTCCAGGTTACGTGTGTAACCCATCGTATCCACTGGTGTTACACACGGAACCTCTCCATTTAAACATATATAACTCACAAGTGATTTTGCAACAGCTGTTATTTTTGTGAAACACTCTGCCTTGCATTAGTTCAATTCCCAAAACGTACCTGTGAGAGAATAAAAAGATATTCGACAAAATAGTAGCAAGTAATTTCCGTGTCCTTTTTACCATGTTACATGCAGATTTTTGTATAGAAATAATATTGAAATAGACCCAAAGTGCTTCCAAACTAGCTTCATAGCATTAGTCTACATCTGGTTTGGATTTTTAGCCTCTCTGTCCTGTTTTCAGGGACCAGTTTCATAGAAGCACCCAGATGCACTCAAAACATTACCATATTACAATATCTACTTAGAAGTGAAACACTGTAGTATAATTAGAATAATCACGCCCAACTCTACAACTCGAGCCTTGCATGTATGCAATAAAAAGTATCATGAATCAGTATCACATGAATCTGCTGTTTGTCAAAAAATAAAAATTGGTATCTACATCAGGTAAACGTTATTATTGCCCTTTGTGCATCCTGTTCTGCAGCACTCCATGAGATACCGTTCCTCAAAGACTAATTATGAGCTGAGATCAACTGATGAGGCTTTGTGAGTAGATCTGTGGGTGTGTAGGTTCAGACAGAACACATTAATGAGCATTGCAGACTTGGCTGTGAAAATGTGGCTGCCAGGAAGATGAATCATGACTGGCTCCTATAACCTAACAACAAAGGTACTACGACGAAATGTGAGATTCGACTAGACTCAACGCAAATGTTTGGACTAAATATGGAAAGCTACAAATAAAACTGACATGAATTTAGGAGACAGCAGTGAGGATTGACCAAATCACCCCTCAGACAGCCCTGTTTTAATTTTCCTCAGCTTCTCTGCATTCATTTTTCATCTAACCAGTCACCTCGGTATGAAATCATACACCCCACATCGCTGTTTTGCCTCTGTGTGGTGAACCAGTTACTCTGCTGAGACTCAAAGCAGGCAGGAGGCCGGGGTGAGTCAGTATATCAGTAATGGATGAGGGGGACCCGGGACGTGATGTTTAATTTCTGGAGCTTAATAGAACGAGGTGTGCAGAATGGCTCGACTCAACTCTAAAGGGGAGGACTGAAGGGTGAAGGGGACACATCTCAATACAGAGAGAAGAAGAGGAAGGTGAGGAGATGATGGAGAAGATGCAGAGGAAAAGGAAGAAGACTGACAGCTAGAAAAACACATAAAACTAACACATCTCTGTTAAAACTAGGAAGGTTTCTATTCCTACCTTGGTGGTCCACAGAGGGTTTGGAGGCATGAAGGATCTTAGGAATGGAAAAGCCCATGTCTAGCTCTGTCAATGTCAGCTCATTCATAACATACGGCAGCTGAAACCCAGAAGGCAGTTTTCACCGAGACAAAAAATAAAATAAAAAATGAGCCACAGACATACGAGACACAGTAAATATTTGTAGATGTTCGTCCTACCTCATACAACTACCCACCCTGATCTTACTGAGTTTCATTTGGATCTTTTTGGAGACTACATTGGCCCAGTACTTCTCACCAAGGAAGTCCCAGAATATCCTTCCCAAAAAAGCATTGACCCAGGCCTCGGGTTCCACAGGTGCATCTGAACTCCTGGGTATCTGAAGAACACATGCAAGAATTTATATATTTTTATTTATTTATTCATTTCTAAAATTAAATTAAGATGGCACAGATGGTGGCTACTCTGCCATTTACACCCACAAAGCATATGCACCAAAATTTTGTAATATATAATTGAAATAAAGTCTTGAGAATAAAGTCTGGGTCAAAGACTAGGGCCCAAACCCAATTCACCCCTTGGCCCTCCCCCTTACCCCTACCCATCCGTTTTGCACATACACAAGAAGGGGTAGTGTTGTCCCGATTCTCAATTAGACGGAGGGGATGGGCCCTCGAAGCAGAGATTTTTCAGGACCACACTATGAACGGAGGGGTAGGAGAAATCTCCCATAATTCTGTTTGAATCATCGGCAAGATGGAGGTAAACACAGCCAAAAGGTGCAGCAGTGTGATGAAAGAAACACACAAATGTACGTATTTTCTTTGTAAACAACTTAATCATTTGATCGACCGTTTAATGCCGTTTCAAAGTGTTATAGATCGCATTTTTGCGGTTTATAGTTGATAGCCGCTAAAAGATGACCAAAGCCCATGCAACAGAGACGGTTACAGCTACTGAAAGCATGGGAAGTACTTGTGTAAATAAAGTTGTTGCATCTGTTTAGAGCGGCATCGACGAGTGCTGATGATGTAGCAGGTCGTGAAGGGTTGTCACATTTCATAGGAGAATGTTTCAACCCCTAACCCTTGCTGCTCTGTTAGGGTAGTGCCAAGTGCAAGGGCCAAGAGGCAGGGGTAAAGGGAAGGGCTAAGGGGTGAATTGGGATTGGGCCTAGATTTTCACTACTGATACTGTTGTCAAGTAGCATTATTTAGTGCTATTTTCAATTTTCAGTCACAGTTAGGTTAGGTTTAAACATCATATATACACCATCACCCATAAATTTGGAATAAAATGAAATGATTGTGACTATGTGATTTATTCTTGATCGATAAAGTGTAACTATGTAATCATCACACGTGGTCAGAAGTGATTACTGATGTATATAAATGGAAATAAACAGAGGAATGTGTCTGAAAACACTATTCTTCCAACTTTATGGCTAACAGTGTAGTTGGTTATACATAAGCACCAATTAGGTTGAGGAATATATGATGGTTTTGGTTGAAATAGATCCTTTCACAACATTAGCCACATGTTAGAAAGACATTCTGCCAGAAAACTTTCCACTTGGGTGCAAATACAATACTTATGTGCAATACAATACGTAACATAGACAGTGTTAATATCATGGTTTATGGTACATACAACTGGATATAAATAGCATCTGCCATCAAATCAACAGCCTTAGCTCCAGTAAAATAAATGTTCACCACTCACCTACTCTATTTCTTTTTAGCTTTTGCACCATCTATGTGTCTCCTACCTTTTTAGTGGTTTTGGGGCTGCTCTCAGGACTGTTCCCAGGGCTGTCAGTGCCAGTTGGGCTTCTCGAAGGCGCCTGGGGGTTCACATATTTAGCCATGTAGACATTATAGTCCAGCAGCATTTTCTGTTTCGTCCCCCCGGCAGCGACACAGGGCAGAGTGGCTGGGATCTCTCTGTTGCGAGACTGAGGCTGAGACAGCTCATCCAGACTTCCCCGGCTGCTGCTCCTGCTGTCAGCCTCCAGGCCTCCACCAGATTGGGTGCTGCTACTGCGGCTGTGAGAGGGCAAGAAGGCTAAAAGTGGAGGAAAAATGAAGGGTGTAGAATGAGAAAAGGGGAAGGTTAATGTGATGCAGTTAGGCTTGGACATACAGTATTTCACTGATTCCAATCCACGCACATTTCATATACATAATACATGTTCAACCAAATAATTACCATCTATTTTGCATTCATTGCTCACAGCATCCTGCAGCCCTCAGTATGCTTTACAGTGGATGACTCCTCAGTATGACTCATATATGTACTGACCAGCCATTCACATAACTACTATATATATCTATGAAACAGCTTATAAACTATATAATAGAAAAAAAATCAGTAATCTTGTTCTTCTTCCACATGCATCAATGACTGGGCCCTCACAGTACTAGTGTTTCCCTTTGAATTGGCCCATATCTTTAAAGGCTTATATCCCACAGCGGAGACCAACACTATAATATGCTGATTCTCTGTGCATGTAATCCTGCTGACCCATTCACACTCATCTGTTCACTAACTTGAGGGGATTGGCATTCCCTAAGCTGGGGCTTATACACAGATCTGATGGCTGTGCAGTAACATACTCAAAAGAATGGCTATTCTGACTGAGAGAAGTGACGAGTTCATGTGTCTGTGCCAAGGCCTGTGGGAAAAGGCAACACTAATAAGACTGATTATAACTTTTTTTTTTGGAAAGGTAAATGTCCATTATATGCATTAATTACTGCGGGGGTGTCAAACGCATGTTAGTTCAGGGGCCACATACAGCCTAATATGATGTAAAGTGAGTCGGATCAGGAAAATAATATAAATAATAGGGTAAGAACTTATGAATAATGTCAACTCCAAAGTTTTCCCTGTGTTTTTGAGTGAAAAAAGTAAGATTCTGCAATACATCTATGAACTGTACTTGAAAATAACATTAACATCTTGAACATTGAAACTTCTTGAGAAAAAAAAGTGCAATTTTAACATTATGCCTTAGTTTATCATTTATACATGTGCATCACAACTTACAGATCACGGTGGATCTATAACTACACAAAACATTTAATAACCGACAGAATGTTATTAAAATTCCACATATTTCTTTTAAGATATTTAAGGTTGTTCATATTTGCTCAGGTTATTCACATTTTTTTTGTAAATGACTAGTTTGTAAATGTAAACATTTTTCTGTATTTTAACTTTTTTCTTTTTTACACTAAAACAAAGACAAAATTTTGCTGTTTTTATTATTTAAAGGTTTTTATGATAGTATTTTACTGATCTGACCCACTTTGGATTGAACTGACCTAAAAGGAGTTTAACATCTGTGATTGTTAATATCTTCAGTGTAATTTTTGCATTTTACAGATTCACCCCATGTGCCGGATTGGACGCTTTGGTGGGCCGGTTTTGGCCCCCGGGCCGCATGTTTGACACCTGTGAATTACAGCCTTAGTCATTCCAGAAGATATAAACTGATGGATGCAGAAAGTTTGTGTGATTGTATCCATACTGCCCATCCAGGATTTCCTTTTACGGACCATCAATTTTCCAGTTGAAGCAATAAGAGAAAAATAAAACGGGTGCGCATCACCTCATACAATCAAAACATCACGTAAAAAGAAGGTTCACACAAAGCACAAGTAAAGTCAAATGAAATCAAATCTGATTGGTTATATATACTCAGTCCATTTGGACCAGATCTTATCATTTTTTTCTTTTTCAACTTTGAAGGAAAAAGATATCTTCTCCATAACATAAATCTCAGAGACAATTCCAATCCATTCATCAGTGCTGGGTGGTTCTACTTTTAAGCTTTTCCTTGTGTTGGATTTCTTACTGGTTGCCAATAGTATAACCAGCAGTTTTCAGTCTTTGATGTTCCATGATTCAAAGTACAACTTGTGTATTTTATAAGACTCACCACTCTTACAGATGGCAGGCAGACTGCTGCCTCTCCCCTCTGATTTCATCCGGGATGCGAGCAGAAATCTCCGAAACCACTCCTCCTTTTCCCGACCTGTCCTCCCAAACAGGTAGATTGTCAGATCACCTCCTCCAGAAGCTGGTCTTTTGGGCTCCTCGGTGGTTCCTTCTACTTTTTCACTCTTGTCAATTTTTTCTACTTTCTCACTGGGCCCTGTGAGTTTGTCCTCCCCAGACTCGGGTCTCTCTCCCTGAGCCTTAGACATGAAGTCCTCCTGCTTGGCCAGCTCAATGCAAATTGGGTATTTTTTGTTCCACACTCTCTTCCTTGCTAGACTCTGGGGCATCAGGTAGATCTGCATGAACAAATAACAACAAATCCACATTTAATAATTGTAAGTGATGCAGTTTTGTTGATGTTGTCTTCAAGGAGAAAAATACCTACATAGAAAAGAAGAAACATTTTGATAGAACAAAGAATGCTACAGACTTATAAGCAAAGGTTAAAGCTCCACCTGCAGCTTCCTGCATCTTTGCACTGACTCCCTGTTAATTTTAGAATTGATTTTAAGATTTTAATGTTTGTTTTTAAAGCTTTGAGTGGACTGGCCCCACAGTACATCACAGACCTCATCCAAATTTATACCCCAGGGTGCACACTGAGGTCTGAGGGCCAGCTCCAGCTTCTGATGCCAAAGGTGACACTTAAAGCCGGGGGGCGGGGGGGGGGGGGGCTTTCTGTGTGGTCGGCCCCAGACTCTAGAACGCCCTGACCCCCTACATCTGAACAGCCCCCATAGTGGAGTGTTTTAAGTCTCGTCTTAAGACCCACTTTTATTCTCTGGCTTTTAACCCCGCCTGAGTTGTGTGGTCCTCTGTGTCTTTTTTTTTTTTTTTTTTTTTTTAAGTCATTAATTTATTTTTATTTATTTCATTACTTTTAACAACTTGATTTTATTGTTTTATTTAGAGCATTGTTGTAGTTTTATGTACTTATTTATTGTTTTTAGTGTATTTCTTTAAATTGTTTGATTGTTTTTATGATGTGCAGCAGTTTGGAAACATTTTTGTTGTTTAAATGTGCTATATAAGTAAAGTGGATTGGATTGGATTGCAGCTCTTTCCGTTCTGTCTCAAAAGTTCCAAAAGAGGGGGGTCAGTGTAACTATGTGATGAGGGCATCCATAATTCATGATATACTTATGATATAACAACATGAGAAACTGATTCTTAGTGCACTGCCTTCAGATGAACAAAACTAAAGAGTCAGCAAATGATACACAGGACCTGCAGCTATGTGTACGCGGTCACTGACCGGACATATTCGCTCCTTGTTTACACACTGTATGTGACTCTGAGTGGCTCTGTCACTGAATATGACCTATTAGCAAGCATACACTCAGGCAAAGACAAACACAAAGGGACGTGTGCTTGATGTCACTGTCTGTTAAACTCATTGTCATGTACATAAATACACTAGTTCATCAGAAGAGACGCACAATCATACATTAGCATCTGGTCCTTTGTCTTGCAGGCTTATAACACAAATACATGATAAAACATTGACATAATTTCCCACATGCACCCAAAGTAGCCGCACCTTGCTATCAGTCAGGTCATAGATCTTCTGGCTAATATACGTGACGTCAGGTTTAGGCTCGTTGTGAGCGGCACGGCGGGAGATGTTCCTGTTGGGCTTTGACAAGCGCAAGACAGAGCCCTCCAGACGGACGTAAACAGAGTGGGTCAGGGTGGCGTGGTACATCTCAGGGTCATAGCTGTGGATCTCATTCATCCAGCCCTGAGAGAATATGGGGGTAAAAGGCAGATAGAGTCAACTGGTTAATATTTTCCCCCTTACAGCATTTAAACAAACGTCAAATAAACACAAAAACAAAGAAGAGGGTTTGTCCCCACAGTACCCCTGCACTCATGTGCTCTAGGGTCCATCATTTATTTGTGTATTATGTTCTGCATGACCACAGAGAACCTTGGAACAGCTGTGCCCTCTAGCCACAAGGCTCTTCTGTGCAACAGCTTGGTAACTACGAAGACACACAAATCTGAGTACACACGCTTACATAACTTCGACCAAACAGCTGAACAATTCTGCAGTTTCCCAATTTTTTGCAGCACTATGTGAGGTTATTTCAGAACACGATGAATGTGTTTCAAGGCAAAACCTGCAGTCGTCACAGGAGAAAAAGTGTAATACATCCTTGATGTCTTGCCGCTGGACCCCACGGGGCTGTTTGGAGTTTAATTCTCATTGCCTCATCAGTCCCAAAGGACTCTCTGTGAGCAAAGCCAATTCAGCTGCAACAACAGGGGGAATTTCAGTGTTTGGCTGGTGTGTAAAGATGTTAAATTGAAAGAATGAAGATACAAAACAAAAGCTCTAGGGCAGGGGTGTCAAACTCATTTTAGTTCAGGGGCCACATGCAGCCTAATATGATGTAAAGTGGGTCGGACCAGAAAAATAACATAAATAATAGGATAAGAACTTATGAATAATGTCAACTCCAGTTTTCTCTGTGTTTCTGAGTGAAAAAAGTGAGATTCCATAGTGAAAATCTTCACATCTACGAACTGTACTTGAATATAACATGAACAACTTGAACAAATATAAACATCCTGAAAATGCTTAAGAAAAATAAGTGCAATTTTAACAATATTATGCCTTAGTTAGTTATTTATACATGTGCGTTACAACTTACAGATCACAGTGGATCTACAAATACACAAAACATTTAATGACAGACCGAATATTTTTAAATTACACGTACTTCTCTTAAGACATTTAAGGTAGTTCATATTTGTTCGGGTTATTCACATTTTTTGTAAGAGGTTTGTAAATGTAAAACTTTTTGTGTAATTTAACTTTTTTTTTTTACACTAAAATTTAAAAAAAGTGCAGTTTTCATTATTTATAAGGTTCTTATGATAGTATTTTACTGGTCTGATCCACTTTAGATTGAACTGACCTAAAATGATTTTAACATAAGTGATTGTTAATATCTTCAGTGTAATTTCTGCTTTTGACAAATTCATCCCATGGGCCAGATTGGACCCTTTGGTGGGCCGGATTTGGCCCCCAGACTGCACGTTTGATGCCTGTGCTCTAGAAGGATGGCAATCCTTTCTACTTATCTGTTATAGCACGTGAATATGTACCAAACGGCATCTTCACCTGCTGAGCGACTGTAAGGTAAATGCATTGTGAGAACCTGGGTGTGAACTGAAGGAGTCTGACTTCAATTCATAAGACATGAGCTCTCCTGAAAATACAATTTGTAAAATCTTGGGGGTCTCTAGAATAAGATGCTATTTATGCCATGTATTCCTATTTCTTATGATCTTTGTCATCATGGATCATGTGTAAAATTAGGCTGTTACTGATTTTTTTTTAGCTCTGCACACAGTCCTTTTGATCCTAGTCCCATGGGCAACACGAAGTCCACCTCTAAGTAAGTCAAGGGCAAGGTTTTGATAGCGGGAAAAAAATCAAGAGTACATGGAGGAAACTAACACAATTCATGCAAGAAGGTGACTCATTATTGTTTCACTAAAATAAAAATACGTGCATGCTTTTCTTGCCACTGGCAATGAAACTTGATGGTGCAAATTATAAACTAATGACAAACAAAGACAGCAAGCATAACACCCAGCAGCAGCAGCTAATTTTGTACTGTTTTCTTATTGTTATTATTCATATTCTTACTAAAAGCTCAATGAGGTTCTTTAATAATGTAAGCATCTGTCATTTCTGACCATATTCTGACACAGACATTACAGGAAAGAAATGAGAATATTGATTTTGTTACAAAATCAATAAATTTCATTTTTTCTGGTTGAAAACAAAGGATAATTTTTCATAGTAAATCTGTATATATGTATGTTTTTATTGGACATATTTTTTAATCTACTAGCAATCACGTGTACAGCTGTTATCTCTGGATTAAATAGTCCATGCTCCACAGCTCTGTGGCACTGAAAGATGCACAGGAACAAATGAGTTTCATCTTTCTAAGGTTATTATGGATCATCTTTATAGAAATAATGGTAAATAAATGGAAACTTGTTTATAGAAGCTGTAGAAAATGTTGAAAGGTATATTCAGCATGGTATAGTTGAATATATATTATACAGCGATGGAAAAAAGTTTTCGGACACCTCATTCATTTGTGACATATTACTGCATAAAGAATCATTCATAAGTCATTGAACTCTGCCTAGTAATGTTCCATTCTTGAACCCTTATGCTCCTTTCTGCACATGCTCCGTTCCATCGAGATCAGAACTGGATGTTTCAGTAAGATAATGAAACACACCCAGGGACTGTTAAGACTTTAGTTTTTGTATTTTTTTCTTCTAATAATAAGCAAAAAAATACATAATATTTCATGATAATATTTGAGACAAAATTTTTCTGGTTGCAAAAACTTTTTTCCACTACTGTGATTCACACACTGGCTAAAACTATATATATCATGTTACATGTTTTAATCAGAATCTTCTATTTTTTTTTTCCAAGGCTGACAATAACATCGTCATGTTCCTAAAACAACTGCCTAAGTCATTTTAGGACAGAAATTACTTTTTTGCGTAAATCATCAAATACTCATTCAACACAAGTTTTTTGTGTTTCCTAAATCTGAAAAAATTACATATGCAACTATTTTAGGAAAGTATATTATATATTGTGGTTGAATACACAGTTGCAAACTTATATAGAGTTGTGGAAAAAATTATTAAGCAAAAGTTATCAAAAACAATGGTTATGCAATCAAGTACTAACTCCTGTGTGTATCATGTGACTAAAACAGACAGAAAAGAAAACATGGAATGCCTAAAAGCACTGTTTTTGTCAGTACAATGCCATAGATATTGATGTAAGAACTGAAGTGATTTTGGTTATTATCAAGAAAACATGGAAAATGGTTAGTTATCAGCTCTGAAGTTAAACTCTTCTGAGCTATTTTTGTTGTTATCATTATATTTGTCCAAAAAAATATACCTTTAGTTGTACCAGGCATTAAAATGATGGGTGGTCTAATAATTTTTTCCATGAGTGTATTGCATGCTTCTCAGTATGTTTAATATATATTCATACTAGAACCAGTGATGGAAAAAAATCAATTAACAAAAGCCAAAAGCCCAAAATTGTGCTACTTTAAGCTACTTTATATTTTGTCACTATGACAACAAGCACATTAAACTCATCCTGTTTCATCTCACCTTGAAAATGCCCGGTTCTTTAATATCCAACTGGGCCACATTCCAGTGCTCTATCCTTCGTCTGCCTCTTCCTGTTCCTGAGGAGGAATGTCGAGAAGAGGACAGCCAAAGGACCAGGATGGCCAGCATGAACCCAGCTACTACTCCATGTACAACAGCACACATGTAGGGTGGGACCGGAAGGACTAAATACCAGTACACCAACTGTGTCAGGAAGATGAGGCCAGTTACAGGCACCGTCTCCACCTCCTGCACCACTCTATCCTCCTCCTCTGTGTCAAGTTCACTACACAATCCTGTGCTACCAGTGTGGGGCGGCCGGGACCCTGGGTAATCCCCGTCTGGGGTCTCTGTGTCAGTACATATCTCAAAATCCTCACTATACAGTTCACAGAAATCCTCGTCTTCCTGTCGAGCTACCAGGGCCGACATAGAGCAGCGGCCCAGAGTGAGAGACGGAGACTTGGAAAGGGTGGAGGAGGGTGGAGCTGGAGCAAGTGACGGGAAAGAGAAAAACACAGAGTCGGGGCCTTTGCCCGTCGGAGTTTCCTCGTCTTCCTCCCCTTCTGCCACCTCCTCCTCCTTAATGCTGTAGCTGTTGGTACTTTCAGCGTGTCCGTTCACTGCTGTTACCCCGCTCAGCTCTGACGCACTGGAGGAAAGAGATTTGGCGCGATGAGTGGCGCTCCCTGCCGCTCCGACGCCAGACTCATCCCCCATGATCTTACTGAAAAGCTGCAGAGGGTCTGACATCACCTCCGACAGCCGCCGCTTGGTGTCTTCTATTTTAGCCTCCACCTCCTGAACCTTAAAAAAGGACCTGCCATCTGGGGACATAATTGGCGAGGAAGGAGCTGTTTTGGAGTCACCGCCCGCTTGACTGACAATGACAGGGCTAGAGCACAAGCGTGGCTGAGAAAACTGTTTGAAGAGCTGCATGTTGCGAGGTGGAGGGCGCTGGGATGGTTGCACTTGCTGCTGATGAGGGGGATGATGAAGATAGTGGTGAAGTGGCCCTTCTTGGTTTTCGGTCTTTGAAGTGTCCGTGGAGAGGGACTTCACAAATGATTTCATTAAGTGGCGGTGGCGTGCATGTGTTGGTGCAACTGTGGTGGGCACAGCTGTGTTTTCTCGAGACTCTACATCATTAGACAAGGACCTGACCAAGCTGAGAAAAGGCTTGGAGGATGACAGCGTTGTAGACTTACAAGGGGAGGAGGAGGAGGAACTGGAGCTCGTGGAAGGGGGATTGGCTAAGGGTCGGTCAGAGGGCCAGGAGGAGCTGGCGTTAGGGGCGGAGGTCAGGTGGGAGTGGGTGGAGGTAGGGATTATAGTCATGGCTGCAGATGGTGTGTGTGGGTGAGGGTCTGAGGGCTGCACAGACAAGGTGGAGGATGAAACAGGGAGCACGGCAGCTCCGGATGAAACTTCCTCTGCGGTGGATTCAAACAGCAGCTCCTCTTTTGCCTCCAAGCCCGTTGCAACACAGTGGTCATCACCCCCCGAAGCTTCATCCTGCTCAGATTTAGGTTCAGGTTCAACAGGCGCCCCGTAAAGCTCCTCTTCTTCATCGTCTTCCTCTTTCCCCAGGGCGGAGAAGTGGATGGTGATGGTGTCTCGAGAGAGGGAGCGTTGCACCTGCAGTTTGGGTCCAG
This sequence comes from Sphaeramia orbicularis, assembly GCF_902148855.1. NCBI lineage: Eukaryota > Metazoa > Chordata > Actinopteri > Kurtiformes > Apogonidae > Sphaeramia > Sphaeramia orbicularis. Next base: position 30,424,000 of record NC_043964.1, on the reverse strand, counting down.
GGGCGTGACGTGGGGGAGGAGTGTCCGCATGCTGGCCACTTCCCCTGCTGCTGCCCTGACTGCTCATCACCACCCTGCACAGGGCTCACAGCCTGGAAGACACACACAAAACACACACTTAGTAACAGAAACAACATAATCAAAAAAATAAACACGCATTCAAATCCTTTACAATTATTACTGTTTAACCCAGGGGTCTCAAACATGCGGCTCGGAGGCCAAATGCAGCCTGCCAAAGAAGCCAATCCGTCCCATGGGATGAATCTGCAAAGTGCAAAAATTCCACAGTCTCATTTTAGTTCAGGTTCCACATACAGACCGATATGATCTTAAGTAAAATAATAGCATAATAACCTACAAAAAATAATGACTCCATTTTTTTCTTCTCAGTTTGATGTGGAAAAAAAACACTGTGCCTATAAATAATGACAACTTCAAATTTTTGTCTTTTTTCTTTTAAATTCTGAAAATATTTACATTTACAAACTATCCTGTAACAATAAAATGTGAATAACCTGAATAAATATGAACAACCTAAAATGAGATTTAAATAAGATAATTAAGCACAATTTTAACAATTTTCTGCCTGTCACTAAGTGTTTCATGTCTTTGTAGATCCGATTCATAATGCATATGTAGAAATGATAAGTTGAGGCATAATATTGTTAAAATTGCACTTATTTTTCTTAAGAAATTCCAGTTTTTTCAGGTTATTCACATCTTTTTTGTTTGGATAGCTTATAAAAGTAAGTATTTTCATAATTTAATGGGGTTTTTTTGCACTAAAACAAAGACAAAAATTTGGAGTTGTCATTCTTCATAGGTTATTATGCTATTATTTTACTGGTAAGGCCCACTTGAGATCAAATCGGGCTGAATGTGACACCCCTGGTTTAACCCATAAAGATCCAGTGCAACTTTTGTGGCAATTCCCAAATTATTTTTTTGTCTCTATTTAACCATTCTGAAGTGATTTATCACCGTTTCTCATAATATTATCGTCTGTATTTCCATTTGTTTTTCAGTGAAAATCTGGTGTTTTCCTATATCTAATTAACTAATCATGTATTTTAATCATGCTGATAATACATTTGAGGGTTATGCTATCAGATACAATGAAAGCTGAAGAAAAAGTGACTGTTTTCAGAAAAGTATATCATTAATTGATTGTCTCCATCTACTATCATTGATCCAACTCCATGGGTTTTACTGATGAATCAGTGTTGTAGAAGATGACAGTGTTTCCATGGCAACTACAGAGCCTCTGAATGTCCAAATGAGTCATATCTGATGACCGTGAGAAGATGAAAAACTGTATTTTACCTGAATTATTTCAATGTATTGATAGGATTTGTGAGTGTATAGTTATTAAATACTTTAGATGCTGTTGGTTGCTGGTGGATATTTGGGTGTTTATGGGTTAATGTGTGTGTCATGCATTTTACTGCTGTAGATATTTAAGGCTGATCTTACTTCCACTACTTTTTTTATACAGTTGTCGTAGTTACCATCCTACAAGAACCACCTATTTATAAAAAGTCTCAAAAAATACTCACCTTCAGTTTTATCACGAGCGTTTTTTTTTTTATCTAAAGCTGAAATCAAGGTTAAAATATCAGAATTTGCAGCGAAACTAAAGATTATATAAAGATCAGCCACTTTTCCAAACTATCTGCAGTTGCGTCTGGCTGAATCTGATCACAGATCTGTAATTATGCTGTACTTAACCTGTGATTAGCTCAAAAATCTGTATCACAGAGTAGATTCTCTACAGCTTGAAAACACAGGGAAAGAGTCTCATATCCTGTCAGATCACTTCAATTCCAATATGCTAAAAGGTAATTATGGATTTTTTTTTGTCCAGCAATGATAAAACCTACCAAGGAGCACAGCTTTAAGAAGTAGGACACTTTTCCCTTGTCATAAATGAATACTTAATCCTTTAGTTTCACAAACACGCACTGAATTGGAAAGAGATGAAAACCTGAAACTTGACATCAACTAAAGCCAGACGAATGTAACAGATTAAAAAGGAAAAGACTATCCTCTGACTTTCAGAATAGAGTTAAGATAAAAGACATCAAAGAAAAAAACAAGCAAAAAATTACTTTTTCCTAGTTTGGGATCAATAAAGTCTGTCTGTCTGTCATCCATCCATCCATCTTTAGTTTCTCACATCCATCCATCCATCCATCCATCTTTCTATCTTTAGTTTTTCCCATCCATCCATCCATCCATCCATCCATCATCCTTAGTTTCTCCCATCCATCCCACAGATGTCCATCCATCCCTCCCTCCCTTCTTTCTTTCTTTCTTTCTTTCTAAAAATAATCCAAATATCTGCCCGATGATGTGAAAGTTGTGATGAAAGACTTTTATTTGACAAAGTAAAAGCATAAGTACAAAAGATGTTCCTCAGAACTGGCTTTATATGAACACAAAACCAGATCAGTGGTTGTAAACTGTTCAAGATATTTTTGTTGAGTAGAAGTTGACAAAAGAAAAATGGAACATTTATATAACAAGTGACACTGATACTGCCTGGAATTATGTCACACTGCACTGCATGAATCCCAGACAGCAGGTTGTATTGTATGTTTTGTTGTTGTGCTTGTCTGTTTACATATTTATGTGAAAATGTAATAAAAACATGAAAAAAAGAAGCAACATTATGATTTAATAACCTCCGAATCTCCGACATGCCCTAAACACAACGTGCACACAACAGAAAAGGAAAGCCTTGCAGCTCTCCATTGGTCTTAATGTGAGTAGACTGGACAGGTATGTCTACGCTCCCCCATCCATTAGCCCTCATTATGCAAGGCTGTAGCTGACAGACTGAGGTGCTCTTGGGCCTGGCCTCCCTCTGTTTCAGCCATACCCCAATCACTCACTCACCCCGACTATGGCAACATGATTAATGGGTTCATTCAGAGCAGGGTCTGGAATAAATGGGGCATCAACACTTCAGCTGTATTTAACTCTGTCCTCCACAAGGGGCAGACTGCAACAGAATAAAGAAGGGGTGTCCAACATATGGCCTGCAAGACCTAAACTGGACCACCAGAGGGTCCAAACTGGCCTGTGGGATCAATTTGGGAAATGCAAAAATTACAATGAGATATTCATTATTTATTTTATTTATTTATTTCATTAGTTATTATTTGTCAAGGGTGTCAAAACCATACCATTCCAACTTTATTTATAAAGTACTTTAAGAACTTTACAGCTGGCCAAAGTGCCATTCACGAATCATAAAACAAGGAAATAAGTAAAAACAGTGATAACACAGGGTGCAAAGCAGGCAAAGAACAACAAAATACAACCATCCTAAAAACAAAGACATTAAAATCTGGTAAAAACAACATAGGAAATCTAAAAAAAAACCCCATCTCACTCATTTATTAAAAGCCAACGAGAAAAAGTGCATTTTTAAATGTGATTTAAAGACAGGCAGAGACTGAGCCTGCCTAACATCTAAAACCATTTTAGTCCAAGAGCCACATGGAACCCAATTTTATCTGAAGCATGTCAAAACAGTAAAATACTATCATAACCTAGAAATAATGACAACTCCAAATTTTTCTTTTTCTTTTAGTGCCAAAAAGTAAAATTACATAAAAATGTTTACATTTACTAACTACAGTCGTGGAAAAAATTATTAGACCACCCTTGTTTTCTTCAATTTCTTGTTCATTTTAATGCCTGGTACAACTAAAGGTACATTTGTTTGAACAAATATAATAATAACAACAACAATAGCTGATAACAGTTTAATTTCAGAGCTGATATCTAGCAATTTTCCATGTTTTCTTGATAAAAACCAAAATCACTTCAGTTCTTACATCAATATCTATAGCATTGTACTACCAAAAACAGTGCTTTTAGGCCTCCCATGTTTTCTTTTCTGTCTGTTTTAGTCACATGATACGCACAGGAGTTAGTACTTGATTGCATAACCATTGTTTTTGATGACTTTTGATGGTCTGATATTTTTTCCACGACTGTATTCTTTCTGAATAAAATGTGAAAAAATAACAACATGAGATGTCTTAAGAGAAGTAAGAGCAATTTTAACAATATTCTGCCTGTTATTAAATGTTTGTGCCCTTGTAGATCCACTGTGATCTGTAAGTTGTAATGCACATGTATAAATAATAAGTTGAGACATAATGTTGTTAATAATTACACTTATTTTTCTTTAAAAATTTCAGGTTGTTCATGTTTTTCACATTTTGTAAAGGATAGTTTGTAGATGTAAACATTTCCATAATGCCATTTGACTTTTTTTTCACTATAAAACATAAAGAGTTTGGAATTGACATTATTTATAGATTATTATTTTACTGGTCTGACCCATTTGAGATCATATTTGGCTGAATGTGGCCCCTGAACTAAAATGAGTTTGACCCTCTTGGACTAAATGTATGTGGTGAAAATGAGAGGGAATAAACAGAACATATTTATTCTTTTATCTGGACCTACATTAAGTTTATTTCTTTGTGCATCGAGGAACATGTGCCATTGTTAAATGCTCCACTACCTTCAGTAGGAAGCCTCTCCTATCTGTGTGCTCAGGTAGTGTGCAGTGGGTTTATGAGAGTGATTTTTATTTACTGTTGATGTTAATAAGAGCACTGAGACTGAACCAGAACAGTGGAATTGCAGGCTGTAAACACCAAAACAGCTTCCATCATTATGAGTATCTCCTTTCACATAATGTTCACATAAAACTACTGAATTGCACAGATTTAGAATGACTGTATGAATTATGAATGAATCGATATGATGTGTGAGACAAACCACTTGGAAATGATCATTTAAACCCTTTAAGTATTCAGCTGTTTTAAAATGTATTTGGGATAGTCATTGAATTTACTCTTTTTATATAAGCTCTAGTTATAATACAGTTGTCTAAAATCACTCAAATTATTTTCCTCAAGAAAACCTTTCTATTGCTCTATTTTATCATACTAATGCTTACATTCATTTTGTCATACCAATACTTCTTTGTAATATCTGTTACATTTTAGACCTATATTGAGTAGGGACAGTATGAATGTTGAAAATAAGAAAAGGAAGCAGTGAGAAGTAAAATTTTATTTGACTTTCTACCATGTTACTATGACCAAAAAGTAGTTCATTTTTTTTGTCTAGGCCACTCCATTTAGTTTCTAAAGATACATCAATTCTTGCTAATCAGGCCTATACTGTATTGGATTCCAAAGTTTGGGATAGTAAAGCATTTACCACTTTATGATGTTTCTCTTCGTAACTATTGAAAGGGGCATTAGGGACTGGAGACATCAAGTAATAACGAATTTCAGGTGTCATTTTGTCCCATTCTGCAAACAAGATGTGAAACAGCACAGGGTCTTTGTTGTCATATTTTACATCTCAAAATGAGCCCCACATTCTTTAGTGGTATGATATGGAACTGCAGACAGGCCAGATTAGCAACCATACTGTCCTAACTTTTTCTAATGTAGGGTTGTGAAGGAAGGGTTTGTTTACATCTGTAAAAAAAAAAAAAAAGTGTGCTTTTGAATTTTTCTTATACTTTCTGCATTAATATTTTAGATTTTATATACTAAAGGAGAAATTTAATGAAATATGAGTTTGTCAAGTATTTAATTCAAAATTTAATAAGAACCTTTCTATGTGGTCATGGAGAAGCATTATTACATACCCCCCACCCCGAAGGGGAGGCAAGGGGAACTGTTTTTGGTTCAGTTTGTTTGTTTGTTTGATTGTTAACACTCTAGCAGCAAAATTATTGATTCAATTCATACCACATTTGGTTTATAGATTTCCAGTGACCCAGAATAGATCTGATTACATTTTGGGAAAAGCAGGTGAAGGTTCAACTTTTTTATGAATTTTTTAAATCTTTTTTTCCAAGTTTACTTATAATGGGCAAAATTTCGAATGTCTGTAGCAGCAAAACTATTGGTTAAATTTATACCAAAATGAGGTTATAGATTGCCAGTAACCCAGAATAGATGTCATTACATTTTGGGATACGGAGATCAAAGTTAAATTTTTTATGACTTTCTTAAATCTTTTTTTTTCCCATTTAATTATAATGGGCAAAATTTCACGTGTCCGTAGCAGCAAAACTATAGGTTGAATTTATACCAAATTTACGTTATAGATTGCTAGTGACCCAGAATAGATGTGGTTACATTTATGTTAATGAATTTTTAAAATCTTTTTTCTTCTCCCATTTACTTACAATGAGCGAAATTTCACATGTCTATAAATACAACAGTTTTGTTTCAATTAACTTCAAACTTGGCACATATATAGAGGCAATTGATATGCTGACATCAGCACATGCATAGACATGATGACATCAGCTGGATCGATACCAAAATAAGCAGCAATACGTGTGAGGGGCAGGGTATGTTGTGCCTGGCACCACTTGTTACAAATATGTGTTGCATTCTGATACATATTTATCTGCAACTGAAATGACAAAATGTCATGATATGAGGTTGTTTGTCATATTGCACAGACCAGGTACAGTTTTGCATTTGTTCCTAAATCTCAATACTGTATAGATTTATTCAGAGCTCCCTCTTTCCCCCACCAAGCACTACGGTACACAGGGCATAATCAGACAACAAAGTAGCTGCGCTCCAGTGATCACAAGAACAAGGCGTCTATTGTATAGTCTCAGCACAGCACAACCAAAGTCATTCATCATGCGGTGATTTCACTGAATGAGGCCTCATGTTGTTATTGGCTTATTGTGCCTGTTTATTCTTCCACATCCCATAGAGTCCATCATCCCTGGTTAGCATTATCAAACAGACAGGGGACGGCAAATATATACATACATATACACAGCCATGAACAAAGGAAATGCACACAAATACACTGTTTACACACATGCACACACTGCCTCTGTCTCGTTTCCAGGCAAAATGTCCCATAATGGAAGGAGGAGGGACCAAGAGAGACAACAGAGCAGTTAGCTTGTGTGACTGTCTACATTTCTGAGAAAGCCTCAGCAGCCTTTGGGGGTTTTTGGTTGGCACTGCATCTCCAGAGATTGTATTTGTTGGAAAGAAATGACAGGGTATTTGACTTTCCCAGTCATTCACTTGGCTGAGCTACCCAATGGGTTTTTGGTTGTGTCATTTTAAGTATGTGTGCGTGCATGTGTATGTTTGTGGATTATGCCATGGCCATGCTATAGGGCACAGCAGATCGAACAAGAAAAAAAGAGAGACAGACAGAGAAAAAAGAGCAACAAAAAGGAGAAAGATGGAGAGCCATGGGGGGTCTGTGGAGGCTGCCGTCGACCTTTCAGAGACAAGCTTTTGAAGCGGAATTCACTTAAAGACAGCAGAACGGCAGGCGAGTGACAATGGGAAGGACGAAGTGGACGGGAGAAAGTGATGGAGAGGAGGTAGACAAATAAGTAAAGAGGCAGAGCCGCAGAGATGGAAGTGTCGTCAAAGCCCGAAGGACAAATGACAACACTGTGGAGGTCAATGTGGGTGAACTGACAAAGATGGATCCAAGTTTTCTGAGTCAGGGAAACACAGGAGAGTACAACTGAATGACAAAAGAGGCACAGGATCGAAAAACACATAGAAAATGGTCAAATGCACAGCTGTCATGATAATAAAACTGAAGTGGACAATTGATTTCTATACAAAAAAAATAACTTGGAATGAATCATTTAACTGTTCTGTTGTCTTCATTTAACCCACACAAAATACTGGTTTATTTTAATAACTCAAAGGCTTGATTCAAGTCTGCTGGGTGATTGGTTTTCTATTTGATCTTAAATCCAGGCTTGTTATTCTCCTAGACTAGGGGTGGGCAACCTGGCCACATTTGGCTCTTGGGCCCTTCTCAAGTGGCTCCATGCGTCTTTGTCAAAAAACATGGAAACACTACTTTTTTTTTTTTAGGACATTCTGCTATTATTTTCTCAACCATAAAGTTATTCTGATGTTATTCAGTTATAAAAATGTAGACTACACTCCACATGAATCAAAAAGTAGTAGTAGTTGTAGTAGTAGTAAAATTAGACTATTTTTTATTCTACGACACTGAAGGTATTCATCTGTTTACTCAATTGCAATTAATTATAATACAAATAGCCCATTGTCGCTATTACACATGATTATATTTAACAGAAATATAATATGTATGTAGAAGAAGAGGCATTTATCAGCATTGAACACTCAAACAGAATACAAAAAAACAGAATTTTTATTTGACTTTTAGGTTCTGAAAAGAAAAATGGCACACAGGGCAGATTTGCTGTTCATAACTTAGACAAATAAAGTTGAAGGGGCTGCAATGAGATATCACTATTACAATAATGATGGCGAAAGCAGGATGCAAATATGATGCTTCTGTTCATTTTAACCAGGTGTGTTTAAACAGATGAATGGAGGTTATTATCACAACTGTGCAAAAAATATTTGCAGTTAGCTAAAATAAAAGCAATAAGTCAATTACGTAATAAATGTGACAGCTCTATTTAAATGTCACAATTACAAAGACAAGTCCAAAGGTACATAAATAAAATTAACAGCATCCATTGAAATATTTTACACTGAACAGCTCCCTGTTGCTTGAGCTGACTGAGCACCTCATAAGGATTACAGCCACATAGAACGAAATATTATAATCTGTTTATTGAAAAGATTGTAGTCAGTACATACACGGTGACTGAACTGTACAGTGTTTGCTGACATATAATTTTAGAGTTTCTCTGGAGAGGATGGCAGAGAGGAGAGGAGTCTGGCATGGAGACAACACTCATCCAATTAATCCAAGCAGGCTGGGCCACTCTAATCAGTGAAAGGCACCGAGGGAGACGAGACAAGGAGGGTGGCTTTAAAAGCACCAGGGTAAAAAAGATATCAGAGGGAAAATAGTCAGAGGACATGAGAGGGGAAAGAGAAGCCTGAAAAAGCAGAAACGGGAAAGGAGAGAGGAAAAGCTATGCTAAAAAGCTCAAATATGTAATAAAATAATAGGTGTGATGAGATTTTAAAGGGGAATTGCTATTAAATGGGTTAAAAGACACTGATAGAAACATTTAAGCTATTGTAAGAGAGGAGCAAATAGATGTATGTCTCAGCAGTATGAAAGAGAGTGAAAGATTAAAATTCATTACTGTCTCATTCACACTATCAGCAAGAAAAACAGCAGATGACTAAGATGGAAAAATATTTCACCATAGCTACAATTTGATAAATGTTAATAACTTATCACATCCCTATTGGAATCCTTCATCTCATATTCATAAAGAATTCTCCCTCTGAAATACTTCTCAGTCTAATTCACCTTTAAATCTATGAAGTCAAGTAAGATGTATGAACTGAATTACAGATAAAACATAAGAATGGGTGGTGGTGATGTTAACCCTTTATAGGACACTCATAGAAATACCCTGAAATTCAAAGTTTCAACTTTAAGTGTGTTATTGGAGCACCTAACAAGACTTTATTACTTTTGTGAAAATGTTCCAAATTTTTTATTGTTATGTAGAAAATCAAGGTCAATGAAGTTACCATATTTGGTTCCTTACACTTAAATGGCAAATAAAGAAATGAAGTAGGGCTGTCAAAATTAACGCCTTAACACAAATTAAACCATTATCATGATTAATCTAATTAAAAATGTTAACGCAATTAACCCATTCATGCATGAATTATGAAAACCTTAATCAAAATTTTTTCTCCTGAGTGTTTTTATTCCTCTTTAGACATGAAAGAAAACAGACAATGCGATTGAAAAATTTTTTATGAACCTATTTTTCCATGGAGTTCCAAAAATGTCTACTCAGCTTAACCTCATGCATTTAATTTTTGAAGCAAACAAACATGTATTTACTGATATATTGTGTGAAAACTATGAAATAAAAACATTTTTAATGGTGCCAATCTGCTGTTTGTCACATTTTAACATACTCTAATACTAGTCATTACTCACTTCATGGAGATATTATGCAAAATAATAATAATAAAAAACCTTTTATTTGCAGTTTAATAACAGTAACAAGCAACTGATTTACACTCAAACATGTTACGGCAGATCAGGTTTATCTAGAACAGCAAAGTTACAGTGATGGTATGAATGTCAGTGTTTGGGATGATGCATTAGTGTCCATTGTTTTGGCTGATATGGAACTAAAACAACAAAATGCATGAATATATAAGAGAACAGCTGTAGAATAACTGTCCACTGGAGTGACCGCTATGAATGAAAGGGTTAACCCATCTTCAGCGTAGAATGACTCTGAACATCCCTGGCAGTACATTTTGGGCAGTTTGTCCAAGTAGAGTTAGCATCACTCATGTGCACATGGGCAGTTGATCCAGTAGTGACAGGCAGCAGAACCAACCAATAAAGATGGAAGACACTAAACTCACGTTGGTCCTCTGGATGGAAATATGAGGACAAAAAAAAACTAAAACGGATCAGTGAACTATATAAAGTATTATGCATACTCTGCAGGAAGGAGTTTTCTTTTCACTGAAGCACTTCCAGCTTAAAATACCACATTAATGCGAAGAAAACATTAGTCAGAAGTTCTGTTAGCACTTCAGCTAATGTGTCACCCAGCTTGTGGCAAACACATTATGTACATATATATTCCCTTCTTTCTTGAGTCTGTTTGCTTATGTGAAATGAAACGCGATTAATATAGATAAAAAAATGAATGATATTTAATTGCGATTAATCAAAATTAATCCACGGCAACCCTGTGATTAATCTGATTAAAAATTTTCATCATTTGACATCACTAAATTAAAGAAAGAAATAAAAAATACAAGAAGTATATATAAAATACAAGAAAACACATGTAAGGTGAAAGGAACATGTATTTTAGAACATTAGAACATTACTTTTAGAACATTAGACCAACATTAGTGCTGATCCACACACCTGTCCACATCCACATTCTCCCTTTGAACATCATTCCCTACATTAGTACCATTACTTCATGGTACCTAACAAAGCAGGTACACTCACTGTTCATGCAGAGGTGGACCTTACAGACCCTGTAGACCACATTGGATCTCAGATTGGTGACTCACAGGCCTAACTGTAACTGTTGCTGTCACTGTCTTGTAATGTATGCGGAAAATACCTAAAAATAGTCACTTGCCCGACAAAGAGTAAAAGAAAATACAGGGTGGGTGGAGAGTAGGTGATGTATTTATGGTCAGCTTATTGTGGGTCTTATTTAAAGCTGAACAAACCACTGAAAAGCACCAAATTGATCACTTTTAAGAGCTGAGGAGCGCTCTTAATTGATTTAACTCCAGAAGCTGTGTGCCAAAACAGCATTTGCTCCAGTTTTCCATCATTTTGCACTTGTTTTATTGCAGCTAAAGGCACAGCTGATATACTAAGCCTGACATATGCTGCAGCAGTTCCATATGAACACACTTTTCACTGTTTTTTTTTTTTTTTTTTTTTGGAGACACTCACCTAATGTTCCTCTCTTCTTGATGTTTTTGACGGATGGGTAGATACTTTTGGTCTGTCAAATACGCTGACAAATATCAGACCCTGAGGTAGTGTGTGTGTCTCCTTTATCATTGTGTGGACCCACTGTGCTTATACAACTCTGGGGAGCAGAGGCTGCACATTTAGAACTGTTGTAAAAAATATGAATCATGGATGACAGGAAGTTGGGAGAATATCTTTTCAGGATTAGAAACTTAACATTTATTTTGTGCATTTGCAAGACAAAGGTATAGAGATGATTTCTTTTTAGATATGGGGACCAAAATGTGTGAGTTTTCTCCTGTAGAGGGAAAAAAAAAAAGAGTAATATTACTTTTGTTTTTTTTGTTTTTTTTCATTTAACTACTACTGTTTTCTTTCTTGTCTCTTCATCTGGTGGGATAATTTTTTGATGAGGTTATGATTAACTATGTTTGCAGCCTAAAATAATGTCAAAAGGTTGATAATATATTGTAATATATGATTTGTGGAGAAGTGTTTACTTCTTTCCAGTCCTTTTTGGATGTGTAAATAACACTAAAATGGTCTTCTTTTATGTAATAGCCTACATTTAATTTTTTGGTTGTCTTATGTCATTAATTTGCTTCAGGCGTTTGCTTTTGTTGGTGGTTGTATTGTGTTTTTCATTATATGTCTGAAAAAAAGTTTATTCATTCAGTCATTCAAAATAGCTAATAATATTTGTCTTAAATAGTACTTTCATTATCATCTTCATAGTCACTGACATAATAAGACTGGTTAAAGCTTGTCCCCCAGGCAGGAATAAAACTGAATCTTTTAGTTTCTTTGCCTTGAACCTTTTATAACATAAAAAGGTCAAAGGCACATAGGTCAGATCCTTCTATTTGATATTTACTGCAGAGATGAATATGTTTTAGATGCAACATGTTCTTTAACCCTGATGTAGTGTATAGTTTCTCATTTCTTGCACAACCATCTGTTTGATAGAGATCATAAAAATTGGACTGTGTTTTAATGGAAAAAGCTCATGTGGTCTGCTGAGTCCAGAGTGACCCTGTTTCAGAGTGATGGGGGCATCAGGGTAAGAAGACAGATAATTACCCATCATGCCTAGTGTCAACAGTGTAAGGCCCAATCCCAATTCACCCCTTGGCCCACCCCTTTACCCTTACCCTTCCATTTTGCACGTTCACGTGAAGGGGTAGCGGTGTCCTGATTCTCAATGAGTTGGAGGAGAAGGGCTAAGGGGGAGGGCTGTTTGACCCTCGAAACTGAGATTTTTTCAGGACCGCACTACAAACAAAGGGGTATGAGAAATTTCCCATAATTCTCTTTGAATCACCGGCAACATGGAGGTAAACACAGCTAAAAAGTGCATCAGTGTGATGAAAGAAACACACAAATGTATGTATTTTCTTTGTAAATGACTTGATCATTTGATCATCCATTTAATGCTGTTCCAATGTGTTATAGATCGCATTTCTGTGATTTGCGGTTGATAGCCGCAAGAGGATGACCAACACCCATTCAACAGAGATGGTTACAGCTGCTGACGGCATGGTGAAAACTTTCAGAAACAAAGTTGTGGCATCTGTTTATAGCAGCATCAGTAACTGCTGATGACGTAACAGGTCAACCCCTTGTAACTCCATTTCTAGGGGTAGTGCCAAGTGCAAGGACCAAGGGGTAAGGGTAAGGGGGAGGGCCAAGGTGTGGATTGGGCCTAAGCCTGTGGGGGCAGTGTTAGGATGTAGGGTTGGTTCAGTTGCTCAGGTCTACATTCAGCAACGTTATGTGTCTATATTGAGGTCACATGAACCTGAATGAACTGAAGGACCAGGTTTACACATCAGAGGAGGCTCAAATTGTGAAAGAGAGGTTCAGGGAGCATGATACATTATTTCCACCAGTGTATAGTAGACCACAGAGTCCAAACCTGAACCCTACTGAGAATGTTTGAGATGCAATAGAGATAATGTTACATAGTGATCAGACTCACCAAACATCAATATTCCTTAGCAAAAAATGAATGGACAGAAATAAATGTTGTAACATTGCATTAGATTTGCATGGCTTAAACCAGTAATTCTCAACTGGTGGGTCGCGACCCAATAGTGGGTCATAAACCCATTTTCAGGGGGCCTTCGTCTAGGCAAAAATAATGTTAAGACACCAATCGTGCTTTATTTTTTACAGAGCTGAGCGCCAACGCTACGGGTTTTACTGGTGAATTAATGTTGTAGAAGATGACAGTGTTTCCACGGTAACTACGGAGCCTCTGAACGTCCAAATGGGTCATATCTGATGACCATGAAAAGATGACAAACTGTATTTTACACCAATTATTTACATGTATTGATAGGATTAACGGATCAGCAAGTGTTTAACATTTTAGACCAGTAGATGATATTAGTTGCCAGTGGTTGTTTGGGTCTTTATGGGTTAAAGCTTGGTTATTTTTCAAATTATTATTATTATTATTATTATTATTATTATTATTATTATTATTATTATTATTATTATTTATTGGTTATATTAGTTGTGTATCTTTAACAGCTGAAAGACACAATACCAGTCACTTCATATAATTTGTTTACCCCAGATTATTACCACTTGTATCAGATTTTCCTCATATTATATAGGCCTACTTTATACAAATACCTATTCATGGATAAATAACAGTCATTTGGCTAAAAACACTATTCTATCTATTACAGGCCAACTTAAGCAGAAACTTGTCAGTGTAGTTATATTTCCTTTGCTGCACTCACTTCCCAAACTATAAAAACTATGTCTTTAAATGACAGTGTGCTGATTTGTTTGGATGCGTCGGCAGGTGTCGAGGACAAACTGACACGACCCCTGCCGAAGGACGTAAAGTCAGTGTGCCAAAATTCCACAAAGGGAACTTTCCTTGAAAGATCAGATAGAGAGCTAAAAAAGAAGAGAAGAAATGAATTCTGGCGTCAGGAGCATGTTGAGCGGATGACTGTGTGAAAAATGGGACAGCAGAAAACGGAAAGAGAAGCGAGTAAGAAGCGAGTCGGCGAGGCATTAAAGCGGAGGGTGACAGCGGGAAGATAAATCGGGTGAGACAGAGAGAGTGGAGATGAACACGGGATGCAGAGAGAGAAAGCACTGACAGCCAAGACAACACACATACATGCAAAGAAGAGTTTCATTTACTCAAAAGTGAAAACAAGAAATTAAAGTCTTTCATCACATGGTGCGTACAGTGGCCCAGATTAGCACAAATGTAAAACCAAAAGTAGGACAGAGGATAGACTGAGGGGGGTTAGATAACGAAGTACCTAAGGCAGGTAGAGGGAGTTAAATAGAAAAAGACACAAAAACTTTGAGAGGGGGCTTTGTCCTCCGGTATACTACAACACAACAGACACACAATCACATAACAGCGGAGAACAGGTAAACACACTACAAGCCTTTTTGCATGCTCCACTGCTCACTCCAGGGAGAAAAGGTCCCAGTCATCAGCAGCGCCTTGGTTACACAACACAGACAGTGCAATGCAACGATAAGAACTTCAATCAGAGATGAACGCAAAGGTTGGAGAACAGTGTTGGGAGAAATGCGTTACAAAAGTAATGCATTACAGTAATGGATTACTTTTTGCTGTAAGGCAGTAGTGTAAGGCAATACTAATCATTTTTTAGTCATATTTTACTCAGTACATGTTCAATAGCGCTTGCATTACAACACATATTTCGCCCATAATGTAATTGCTCACATGACAAAAAAAAAACCAGCAAGATCTAAAGGAATCAAAAATGCGTCAGTAAAGTTCTATTTCCTGTTGGTGTTCAGCCAATGGATGAAGATGTCAGAAGACAGTACATTAGCCACACTAACCCTAACCCTGCTTTAAGAAGCTAGTTAGTATGATCCCTATGATTAGCAATGACAAGGTAAGCTAACGTTTCTATGATTAGTTTGAAATTTTTATTATTTGCAGATTTATCTACCGGCATACTCGATGCCCCGCCCCCTGTTTGAATATGTAACATGTTGAAAAAAAATGCAAGCATTCCTGCTGGGATTCGAATGTCATAGACCAGGGCTGTCAAACTCATTTTAGTTCAGGGGCCACATTCAGCCCAAATTGATCTCCAGTGGGCCGGACCAGTAAAACAACAGCAGAATAACTCCAAATGTTTCCTCTTTGTTTCAGTGCAATCAAGATTAAATCATAAAAATATGTACATTTGCAAACTATCCAAACAAAAATGATTTGAATAAACTCAAAAAAAAGGAATTTCTTGAGAAAAATAAGTGCAATTTTAACAATATTACACCTCAACTTACCATTTATACATGCATATTACGGATTAGATCCACAAAGGCACAAAATATTTAATAAAAGGAAGAATAATGTTAAAATTTCACTTCCAAAATTTCAGGTTTTTCGCATTTTATTGTTAAAGGATAGTTTGTAAATGTTCATATTTTCATCATTTACCTCAAGTTTTTACACTAAAACAAGGAGAAAAATTTGGAGTTGTCATTACTTATTTATAGATGTAACGTAATCTTATGTTTTTCACATTAAACTAAGAACATTTGGAGTGATTATTTATCGGTTATTATGCTATTATTTTAGTTGCGATCACATTGGTCTGTATGTGGAACCTGAACAAAAACGACTTTGACATCCTTGATTGATATCTTGATTCATATCTTCAGTGGAATTTTTTGCGCTTTTCAAATTCATCCTAGGGGCCGGATTGGACCCTTTGGTGGGCCAGATTTGGCCCCCGGGCCGTATGTTTGACACCTGTGTCATAGACCGTAGCGTTACTTTGGGGGGCAAATGTATGTTCCCTAAGGCTCTCCTATCTCTTGTACTGGGGGGGTAGGTTATTATTTGACTTTGGGGGGGTTCTACTGTGCACGCACCATTTATGACAAGAGTCTGTACGCAGCTCAAAAGTAATACAGGAGTCATGTAATGCATTACAATTCTGAGACAGTAATATTGTCAGGGAACAAATTACTTTTAAATAACAGTAACAAGTAATCTGTAATGTATTTCAGTAACTTACACAACACTGTTGAAGAATGACCCAAAAGATGCTTCCTCTATAGTTCCTCAAGTACATTGATTAAAATAATGGACAGGAAACTAGAGGGGGCACTTAAGGAAGATGAGATGGCAGGTTCATTATCGATACATCACGTGTAAAAACGGACATGGAAGCCAAACTGCACCCTCTTTTAATTACCGCAGTCGGCAAGGAAACTCTGACCTGAGTCTAACAGTGACAAAGCAGCACCAACACTGTTCTTAAAATAGCTTGCGGGGGCTACCGAGGTGTTAGTCCCATAACACCAGTCTGGACACTTAAAGCAGTAGCTGCAGGACAAATAGATGGTGGAATAAAAGGAAGTAAAAGGACATTGCCTCAAGAGAAGTGGCTGACTTTCCAGGAGAGGATGAAAAAGTGACGCAACAAGCAAGATTTGTGCATGACTGCTCTGTCCACAGCAGAGCCTACTGCACAGACATGATTGTTATAACCGATTAATCAGCTGTCTTTTTCTCTATTGTTTAGTAAAGTTGGGATCACATTTTCCAAGCGTCTAATACAAAACAAACCATAAGTGACAAGATTAAGCTTATAATTTTATAGTGATGTTGCAAAAGAATCTATTAAAGATTAATAAGCAACGTGTTTTGGTTTTTTTTTTGTGTCTTCAGCATGTCACATTAAATACATTTGCTTTTTCATTACAAAATTAATCAAAAGCCTGAACGGTGATATCAAAAATAAATGCAGCAATGGAGGCTCAACAGATGTAGCAGTACCAGAGGGGACACTCCATCATATTGACAGTAACAACACTGACTGGCTGACATTCAATATTAATGTGTGATGTGTCAATATGCTTTTGTGGTCCTGTTAGATCAGTCATGTGCTGCAGTCAAACCTCTAAATGAACATATGAACACAAAAACAGTAGAGTTACATCTGCAGTTACTCCAGTTCACGGTCTGAGTAAACTGAAGAATCACAAATCAGAGAAAGAGAGGATCGCTGCTCTGAATCATGCAGCCCCTCTCTTAAAGACGAACAGGAGAAAATAAAACAACAATAAAACAACAGCCAGGGGAAAGGAAAAAAAAAAAAAGCCCTCACGCAGCTGTGCTGGATCAAACCGGTTTTCTTCACCCTCTCTCTCTCTCTAACCCAGAATCCACCGTCAACACGTCAAACATCAAACCTTGCCATGCAGATGATTGTGAGGGTGGTTACCATGCCAACAGAGAAGCTTTCATCTTATTCGGCACTTATCCCTTCATCCTTTCTGTTTGTCAGAGCAGCTCCTATATGGTATAACCTTGGTTTATTAGGAGTGTGTGCATGTCTTAAAATAAAAAATAAAGTTAAGTATTTTTTTAATACTCCAGGGGGAAGTATAACAGTTTGAGGACATTATTGCCAGGTCTCACAACTTTAACCCTAAAAGACCTAAAAAGCCAGTGAAACCGAAAAGAATCTATTGAGCTAAAATATTTAATAACTTCTTAACCATTACTCCTATTAATATATTTATATAATTCATGTAAAATACAGTGTTTAAATGTACTAGTTCGCAGATCTGGAGGGAGTTCTCCTGGAAAAATCTGGTGCGTTTATTTATTACAGCAGAAATGTTGGAGGGAATGTGGAGAATTTGATGTTGATCACACACACACGTCTTTTGGAAATGTGATAAAATAACTGTGTTTTGTGAGATGGTGTGTGGAGTGCTACAACAAATAATGTGGTATGAGATTCCAATGTGCTGTGATGTACTGTATTTGTGTGACTTGTCTGAAGGAACGACATACATTTGGTTAAGGTACTTTTAGTAGCTTGCAAAAAAGCTATTACAAGGAACTGCGGAAAGACAGAACCACCAACAAAGGACCAATGAATCACAACTATTGAAGGAATATATACAATGGAAAAAAATAACTCACAAACTGCGATTACAAGAAGCACAAATGGACAAAAAATGGAATAAATGGACTGATTACAGAACCCAGAATGGTGGAAGGACTGAAAAATGTGAATGTAGTGTCATGTAGTGTACCAAAGAAAGGCTTGTTTGTTCGCTTTTTGTTGTTTTTGCTGATTATGTGTTCATAAAATTTCAGTAAAAACTTTAGTGGAAAAAAAAATCCAGTGTTTAAGCTTTTCATGGTCATCAGATACGACTCATTTGAACCCTCAGAGGCTCCGTAGTTAACGTGGAAACACTATCATCTTCTGTAACTTTACTTCACAAATAAAACCCATGGAGTTTGACAAATGACAGCAGTTGTAGATGCTTGTTTTTATGTTCAGCTGACCATATATTTATTCATGCATTCATTTCCTGAAATGCTGAGGTGACATATTCAGATAAACAACCATTTACTCGCTCATTCACACCTACAGGTGATTTAGAATGACCACTTAACCTCATGTAATGTACCAAGAGAGAACCCACTAAGCCTGACGATATATTTTGCAAAAAAGTCACTTTTGCTTGCATTTTTCTTAATTTACTTTCATGAATATCTACACCACAGGTGTCAAACATGCGGCCCGGGGGCCAAATCTGGCCCGCAAAAGGTTCCATTCTGGCCCGCAGGATGAAAATGCAAAAAATTAACCTGAACAGTCAAGGTTGTCCAAATCATTTTGGTTCAGGTTCCACATACAGACCAATGTGGTCTACAGTAAAAATAACAACACAATAACCCATAAATAATGACAACTACAAATTTCCTTTGTGAAAAATTATGTGGAAAAACATTACACTGTGAAAATATTTACATTTACAAAACTATTCTTTCACAATACAACGCAAATAAATACATAAATAAAAACAAAGATGAACAACCCGAAATGTGGAATTTGAACAACATTCTACCTGTTACTAAATGTTTTGTACATTTATGGATCCACTGTGATCTGTAGTTATGTTAATAATAAGAGATGGAATATTGTAGAAATTGTTCACATTTTAGTTCCAAACTCTAAAATTTTATCAACATTCTGCCTGTTATCACATGCTTATGTAACGTTGTGTGTAATGTACATGAAAAATAATAAGTCGAGGCATAATATTGTTAAAATAGCACAAATTTTTCTAATGAAAATTCAGTTTTTTCAGGTTATTCACTTCTTTTTTGTAAAATGTAAATATTTTCATAATTTAATTGGGGGTTTTTTGTACTAAAACAAAAAGAAAAACTTGGATTTGTCATTATTTATAGGTTATTAAGTCATTATTTTACTGGTCTGGCCCGCTTGAGATCAAATTGGGCTAAATATGGCCCCTGAACCAAAATGAGTTTGACACCCCTGATCTACACAGTCTGTAAATTAAATACAGAAAAACACATGAATTCCACTGATAAAAGGGAAAATCAGAGGATAAAATGGTGATAAATCATTTAAGAAAGGTTAAATGTAGAGAAAATTGAGTGTTAAAGCTTGAGATCTGAAGGAGGTTACAAGTTTTTGTGCTCGGTTTAGATGGTTGAGGTTGGTTGGGATTGCAGTATGTTAGAATGTCCTCACAGCGATAGAGATACGACTGTGTGTATATATGGGTGTGTGTGTGTGTGTGTGTGTGTGTGTGTGGGATGTGTGGGCGTTAAAGAACAAGCATGATTCAGATCTAAGAAGCTCTTTGAACCGGGTGAAAGACAGAAAGTGAATGTGTTTGCACATCATTTAGTTACGGTGGGGAAACTCCTTATAGATACAAGAATGCCTGATCAATTAATAACCTTTAATTAGGGCTGTCAACATCAATACACTTCGTCTTGACAACTTCAGCTGCCGACTGCAATCTTCTCTCTGAGTGCACAGATAACATGTTCCTTTTCATCATTACACGCTGCTCAGACACTTAAGTAGCCCCATATGGGTATTACACTTCACTTCGATAAATAACGGATTTACATCGGTAATATCGATGTCTGTTGCTGTGTAACCCGATTTGACAGTTTCCAGATCAAAAGGTGGACTGAACGCGCAAACATACGGCCATCAAAATATATTAAGCAATTTATAATCTGTGTAAAAGCTGCTTGACAGCTTGCAAACAGCTAGAGGGTTTGGTATTAGTCATAATCCACCCAATTACATGATGAATGGAGTGATGTAGGGTGGAAGAAGAACAGGGAACAGAAACAGACAGAAGAACATCAGTTGAAAGTGTGTTTAAAGATTAATACTGAAGTATTGTTTGGTGTTTCTCCAGCAAAACCACCAGCGTTAAGTGGCATCGAACGCTTTTAGACTCATGAGACTGCAGTAAATACTCTGTCTGATTATTAAGTCCACAATCTCTGATTAGTAATCAAACACCAAAAAAGAAGGCAGGCATGGAGATAGTATCCTGTGGCTAAAAGCACAAGAAAGCACACGAAGCAATCAGTATTCATGAATTACTGTTGAAACTGTAGCAAGCCTTCAGGATGTAAAAGAAACTTACTATTCACACCATGTTTATATTTATATATATATTTTTATATATATTTTTTTTTATATTTATATATATTTATTTTTCCTATCTTGTCATATGAGACGGTATGAGCAGCCTCCCTGATTGGCATCATTTTAAGATTGTAGGACACTGAAATATCTGATCCATCAATTTTCAGGCCTGTTTTTTGACAGTGACGTGCCACACAATAGAGGTATCAGTAGCGAGACTGAGCTGAATTAGCATAAGTAACAAGAAACGACAGAAGTGTGGACCTCAGGATAATGATCCTGCTAGATATAAATCATAGTCTGCCAAAAAACCTTTTTTTCATCTCAAGCAGAACTTCTACAGTATGAATCAGCTATCAGATGATAATATCGAGCTCTTTTAATTAAAAATGAGGTTACCTGAAATATCTCAAAAGTATAACCTCTCTATAATAGATGAAAGTGAAAAAAGAAATTACATCTCTTTTACTCTTAGTTCATAATGACCGTAGGTGCACTCATTTGTTCAATATTACTCCAACAGTAGAAGTGTATGTCAGTAGATTAGCACACATTTAGTTCTATTTTGAGTATTTACACCAGCGGGATAATATGTATCATAGTCCGAATAAACAAGAATTATTATTATTATTATTGTTGTTACTCATTTGCTCTATACCATTACTACTGTGATTACTACAATAGGATTATAGTAATCACAGTATCATCATCTTCCTCTTCTTTTGTCCTCTTTTCCTCATCTTCTTATCTATATTATAAAAGGGCAGTGGGCTCTGTTTGTGTGTGTGTCTCAGGCATCGCACAAAATCCAGAAAGAGCTAGCAGCTGCAGTTTGGCATACTTGTGTATTTTTGGTCAAGGAACAGACTAGTGAAATCAGCTAGTTGATGGGACTAATATTTTGGGAGACATTAGTAATTTTGGAATACAATAGCCTTATAATTATGCTGCTATGCCCATGATAGTTGACGGTATGCACAGTACCACACTGTATGACAGGAAATTAAGTTAAAAACAGGAATGATGCATTTACTAACTTCAGTCCGTAGATATCGATATTAATATATTAAGTGTTGTTTAAATTTTTAAGAATGATTTACCAAACTGTTTTTCAGTACTTATAAAATAGAGACTAACATCTCTTCTCAAAAGTCAGCTCTACCCAGCATAAAAACTACCACATCTAGAAAGCGCTTGTTATTATTATTTATTACTCTTATAATATTACTGTTGTTTTCATCTTATTTATTGCTGTTTTTTGAATGTATTTTTTAATTTCTTTTTGTTCTTTTCATATTTATTCTTTTTTTCTCACTTCTTGACCTTGTTGCCATGGTTTGTTCACACTGATAATTAAAAAGAAAAAAAAAAACTAATGTTGAATGAGTGAAAGGAACATGTCGCCCACTTCTTAAAGGGAGTTTTAAAGAAGCTGCTGTGCTGATAGTTTTTGGCATCATTGGGCAAATCACCTTTCAGTATATTCTGCATATTCAAGTGTATTCAAGTGATCTCTGTTCTCTGACTCAAGGAAATCTATTTCATGGCGCAGACTTCAGGTAATCGGGTGTTTTCAGACAGGCAGGGAGGGAGGGGGGGTTAAATGCGTGACTGACAGCTGTAATTCCTGATCATCGATTGAGTTAGCCGCGAGTCTAGTGCTCAGCTCTGTGATTTGACACAGAATCTTGGAAAAGCGAAGCCACTTTTCCACAGCAGCGTGAAGCAGCGCCACATTCATCTGTATTTATTCTGAGTCTTTTGATTTCAACCGAGTGGAGAAAGCTGCAGAAGACACAAGCGTATGTTAATTTTTTTCAGCTCCCGCAGCTTTAATGTCACAAAAAATCTCAACACATAAATGTAAAAGCACATTGGCTGTATTGTTGGAGGTAAAAGGCATATTGACAGCTCTTTTCTACAGTGGCACTAGATTCTCCTCGTATATTTAACCAGCTTACATGGTGAGCTCAGTGAACAGAACAAGTGTGTATTCCGTGCGCAGGTCAAATCTCTGTGTGCAATCTAGTCTGCGAAAGACTTCCTCTTTTCTCTGCAACGTTAACTTCCTGTTTGGTGAGATAACTGCAAAAGGAGGAAAGAACCACCCATTGTTCTCTCACGATGCAGTGCACTCATACAAATGTATCTTCAGCTGGATAAATCACCACTTATGGGACTGCTTGCTTGGCTGTAGAGTTGAGTGTACAGGATACTTTTATTGAATTCACATCCTGCTGAATATTAGCTGGTCAGTGGATGTACAGAAAGAGAGCCACAGCGGTGTCACAGCCTATTAGATGTCACATTCACGGCTGCACATCACAGTGACATGTGCCGATGGCTGCTCCGCCAGCTTTCCACTTAACCAGTTAGTGTTGTGTGAGGAAAGGTGAATGTATGTATATATGTGTGTGTGTGTGTGCTTTCATGTATGTGTCTGCTCAAATCAATAGCACTCTATTTAAACTGAGTTATTAGTGAAAACATACAGTTATCGTTAGAATTAAATTCATCCAAAAGCAACTGTTTGGTTTTCTTAGCTCTAATCACAGATTAGCAAGTGTGTTATTCAACGTCATTTGATTGCATGTCAATTTACGCCAACATCTCCGGTTTACATATCTGTAACCGCTAAACCTAACCCTAAACCTAACTGCTAATTGCGTGGTATTTGATGCAGCATGAACATACACACGGAAGCTTATAATGCGTACAGATAACACGGCAATTAAAAGTGGTGTGTATGGCGTGTATATTTACGCAATTCATGATATTACATTGGAGTGAAAAACATTCAACTTCTGAACACTGAGGTGGAGGATTACAAAACCAGGGAGTTCACATAAACCACCAAGTGACTTTGTTTCTCTAGTTCCTCCAAACCATTTACTGTGGACCTGACCAAAACCTGATAAGATTAGCTGCCATGTGAAAAGTAATACCAGACTATTAAGTACATGTGTATAAGGCTCAACCTTTATTGTCTGTCACATCTTTAAGAATCTTTATTTTGTCAGTAGGGGTTCACACACGTAAACATGTACCACACACCGAAATTTGTCTTCTGCCTTTAACCCATCACTAGATCACGCACACATCACACACCAATACAAGCTTGCCATATCAGGCACCCAGGGAGCAAATGGGGGGTTAAGTGCCTTGTTAAAGGGCACATCAGCCAACAACTCTCCGCCAGTCCAGGGAATCCAACCAGGGACATCGCTCACAAGCCAACTCTCCAGCCATCTAGGCCGCAGCTGCCCCCATGCTATCTTCAGTAAATTCACAGTGATGTGTTGCGCTACAATGAAAAACTACAGCTACAGCTTTTTAACAAATGGTGTCTGAAATAAATATTTTATGCGTATTGACAAATTGGAACTGTTCGGCGATAGAAAACCACCCCCAACAGTTCCAGCACATTCAGAATGTGTATTCCACCTAGCAGCAGTGTGTCTTTTGTGGTTAAAATACAGTCTACAGATCTAAATTTAGATTCCGGTTCCTGTGGTAGAAACACACTTAGTTCCTCCAAACCTTACACAACAAACTGAACTGGCATAGGGACATGAAAAGCTGTTTTAAAACAGAGCACAGTCTATTTCATCAAGTCTTTCAACGTCTGCAGAACCCTGTTGCGTGATGAGTGGGTTTTGTACAGGGTGGGGAAGCAAAATTTACAATATTTTGAGGCAGGGATTGAAAGACAGTGTATGACCAATTAGTTTATTGAAAGTCATGAGAATTTATTTGCCACAAGAAAATGTACATAATAGAAAATGTTTTTATTCTATGTGTCCTCCTTCTTTCTCAATAACTGCCTTCACACGCTTCCTGAAACTTGTGCAAGTGTTCCTCAAATATTCGGGTGACAACTTCTCCCATTCTTCTTTAATAGTATCTTCCAGACTTTCTCGTAATAGTTTTGCTCATAGTCATTCTCTTCTTTACATTATAAACAGTCTTTATGGACACTCCAACTATTTTTGAAATCTCTTTTGGTGTGACGAGTGCATTCAGCAAATCACACACTCTTTGACGTTTGCTTTCCTGATTACTCATATGGGCAAAAGTTTCTGAAAAGGTATGGATAATAGTGTTAGGTATGGTTATGACATAAATATATGTTTGGTTTCAAAACAACTGACGTAGTGCCTGCTGAGAAAAAACAACTAAATGTTCATTGTAAATTTTGCTTCCCCACCCTGTATATGAGACAGTTGATGACACCACAGTCAGCGAACTGATCTAGAGGCCTGGGTCTGAACCCCCCCCACCCAAAAAAAACCCAGCTGAACCCAAATACAGGACGATGTTTTACAGAGGAGGATGTTTTTGAGAAACTCGTCCAACATCGAGAACAGTTCTTCTCACCTTATACAAGACTCGATGGTAGGACTTCAGTGCACAAACAGCAAGAGTCTGTTTGTCCTGAGGTTCAGGACTGTATACTAAAAGGATTACCTGTTTAGTGGTGAACTTGCCAAACAGGTGGATTGGACGGAGGGGTTTTGTTGAATACCCTCCACATTCACCAGACCTCACACCACTAGACTTTTTTTATGGGGTTACCTAAAAGACAAAGTCTACGCTAAGAGACCTGCAACAGTCACTGAATTTAGAGCAGCCATTGAACGTGAATGCACACAAATACCAAGGGAATTGTTTAGTGATGTGTGCGATTCCATTGCTTGGCGTTGTCAGCAGTGTGTGGACCAGAACGGACGTCAGTTTGAGAACAGGCTGTGACAAAACAATAAAATGATGTTTGTAAATTCTATTACATTTTGAAAATTAAATGAATTTTAATAAACACCTACTTTACAATTATTTAAAGTGTGTATAAATTTTTTTGGGACACCCTGTATATTAGAGCTGCACAGCATATCATTTGAGCACTGTCATCGCGATGGATGTGTGTGCAATAGTCCCATCGCAGGTCTTGCAATGTAGGAGGCAAATGAACTCAATGTGTTGTCATCTAATTTCACCCTGCATACCTGACACACACTGCGCACAGTGATCCACCAATCACAATTGTTCTTAATCAGTTTATCGAAGCAGACCACGCCCCTGCACATGGAATGAGTCGCTGGTTATTCTGGTTTAACATGCTGCTCATTTTTAATCCTGCACTGTAGTATTTATGCACATTTATTCGTTATTTATTTTTAGGTTTTACTGTTATTAGATTTTATTGTTATTATCTCTAATATAGGATTCATTTTATAGGTTTTTTACCACGTACATTGCTGGACCTGAGTACTGATTTCATTTCATGTATACACTACATGTAATGACAATAAAAGTGAACCTTGAACTTTGGTAACAAAATTGAAAAATGAGCAACGAACAAGAGAAAATCACCGAAAACGAAGACTTGGTGCCAAAAAGAAAAGCAACGTCAGTTATCTGGAATTATTTCAGTTACAAGAAGGATGATACTGAAACACGAGTTGTGTGTCAACAGTGCCTTGAAATTGAGGGAACACAACTAATTTGTTTCACCATTTACATCGGCACCATATAGCTATTTCATATCGCAATATATATCGCAGGGTTAAAAAAATCGCAATGTCATTTTTTGCAGTATATTGCAGCCCTAATATTTATCGTATTTTAACATTTTACAGTCATTCATTTATGCTGTTGTATTCATTGTAATATATTATTGCATTGAGCCTTTTAACGCACAAGAATTCCCTGCATTCCTCAATTACCACTGAGGACAAAACTCCCACAGACACTACACTAACAATTAGTTAAGTCATGTAAACGGAATTTTTCAAAACTAACAGGAACTATACATACTGTGTAACCTACTCACTGTAGTGTAGTTCATTTCACATCCTCTTTTCTTCCTGATTATCTCTCCTTATCTTACGATTGGTAGTATCATAACACAGACCTAAACAGTGACCAAAAGTATCTACTGATCCAAAATATTTAATAACTGTTGAACCACTAATCCTATCAATACGGTAAAATCGGGTAAAATCCAGCATTTCGTCACATCAAATGTATTTGATTTGATCATTGATTCACCAGTAAAATCCATGTAGTTTGACAAACGACAGTGTTTGCAGAGGCTTATTTATATTGACAGTTCATAACGTATTTTGCTGAAACAGTGACTTTTGATGTAACTATCTTTGAATTTACTCTGAGCTTTTATAAATATTTTCATGATCTGTAACTTTACTATGGGAAAATACGCACTTTTCACTAGAAAATGCAGCTGATAGGTAATAAATGGTGATAAATATCCCTTAGTAAAGGTTAGATGTAGAGAAAAAAATCCCAAAACATGAAACTGCTTCCCTTTCTAAAACATAAAGATATGAGATCTAATGACAGTTTTACTAAAAAAAAAAAAAAAAGAAAACTTAAATAGTGTTGCTGCCAGACTTGAACCATACTCATGGACAGTAAACAGACCTGCCAGACTAATAACAGATCCTGGTGAACTCTGAATCTAATGAAAAAACATTTCATTAAGTCTGCAAACAGGCCACTACAGGTTCTAAACATGCAGAAGTACAACACACACACACACACACACGCCCTGCCCTTCGCTGACATAATATAGAATTAGTTATTATTATGTCCCAGCCGCTGACCCAGTGGTTCACATCCAAAGAATGGACCTTGGGGTGGTCTGCTGACTCAGAGACGGCTGGTGAGACACCCTACAGCTGAATCTATTTTAACCTGGGAGAAAAAAAAAACTGTTCAGCCTGAAAGTTCTCACCCCATAGTCTACCAGTGTTGTATAGTAACAACGTAATCATGCTTCACTACTGTACTCAAGTATGTTTTGGGACAATTTGTACTTTACTGAGTATTTCTTATCCTGTTTACTTTCACTTTTACTTCACTACATTTCCTAACTCGATTGTACACTTCTACTTTGATACTTCTTTTTAATGCACAGTATAGTTACTGGTTACAAAAAATAAATTAAAGGGGTCATATTTTGCTAAACCCACTTTTATTAGTGTTTGGTACATTTATTTGTGTATTTGGACCCTAATAGTTCATAAAGTTTGAATTTGAACCTTCCAGGTGCTGCAAACCTATCTTTATATTCATTTTGGCAAAAATTGAGTGGATTTCTATAACCTGTTTTAATTCCTGCTTAATTTGTTGCATTTATAACTATTTACGTCCCGACATTTGTACATATAAGGTTAAGACTTCCAACGAACAGTTCTCCAAGTATGCCATAATTGTTTGTCAGCAGCAGCGGTTGTAGTAAAAACTGAAAATATGTCCAAACTTCGAGACGATTGCTTAAAAAGTTCAGTTGTTGGTTGAACGGGACAGAGCAGCACAGTCAACAACCTGGTGTGAAATGGCTCATTTGCATATTTAAAGGGACAGTGCTAAAAACAACCTTTCTGGTGTCATTACTCAGAAATAGGGTTGAAGATGGACCTGTGGAGTTGAATTAATGAAGAATTCAGACCCAAGCATAGCATTGACAGTTTATGTAGGCCACAGGGAAATGTTTTAAAATGTATAATTCCATTTTAAAAAAAAAAAAAAAAAAGCAAAATATCACTCCTTTAAAGGAAATTTGATGGTTTCACCGCTGAGATTAACAGTGACTGCAACATAGTCAGGAAGATGATTTATCATTGCCCTAATGCGCACAAACGAAGATCCACACTCAACCTGTCAGTGATCTGTGGATGTGAGGGAGAGTTGAATGAATCTATGCCATAAAACAGGTTAGTTTTATATCAGTGGTTTGGACTCTGGATTCCTCATTCACGAGGTATGATGTAGGCTCCATGTTTTGAGGTGCCACATAAGCTTCATTGTTTTCTTTTCTTTTTTTCCTCAAAATTCTGACATCCTACAACTGTTTAGGTTGTGAAATCTTGTTTTAGAAGTGTGTGATGTAGGCATCCTTTTCAATATTTAGACCTCTTGTCTTTTACTTTACCATATTTTAAAATCCTGGATAAACTTCATAATATTCCAAATTCTGACTGCCTTTGGTTGTTATTTACATTTACTTGTACTTTTGCTTTCATTACTTGAGTACATTTCATTGTAGATGACTTGATATATATAAGTACAGTAAATACTAGATACTTAAAGACTTTAACTTGAGTAGTATTTCAGTTGGTGACTTGAACTTCTACCAAAGTCATCTTTTAGTAGAGTACCTGTACTTCTACAGCATCATCTTTTAGTCTGGTACCTGTACTTCTACCAAAGTCATCTTTTAGTAGGGTACCCGTGCTTCTACCAAAGTCATTTTTAGTGAGGTACCTGTACTTCTACCAGCATCATCTTTTAGTAGGGTACCTGTAGTTCTACGAAAGTCATCTTTTAGTAGGGTACCTGTACTTCTACCAAAGTCATCTTTAAGTAGGGTACCTGCACTTCTACCAGCATCATCTTTTAGTCTAGTACCTGTACTTCTACGAAAGTCATCTTTTAGTCTGGTACCTGTACTTCTACCAGCATCATCTTTTAGTCTGGTACCTGTACTCCTACCAAAGTCATCTGTTAGTACGGTACCTGTACTTCTACCAAAGTCATTTTTGGTAGGGTCCCTGTACTTTTACTCAAGTGTGACTTTCCAGTACTTTATACAACATTGCTGCCAACAAATTCATGTAACCCTAGATACATTGCATAAACACAGGCACACCCAGTCACATTTACTTCATACTTGACCACATACACACACACCAGTATTTTTCAGTCCGTGTGTTGCTTCAGCCTTTCTCTGTGAGTCGGAGTCAAGGCCTTGTGCCATCAAACCCTTTTTCATCCCCAAACAATTGCTTATTCAGACAGTCCAGCTGCCACTGTTTGCATTTATCCTCACAGCAATTTGTCTAATTAAGCTAAAGAAACTATTCCCTTTAGACTCGCTGACAGAAAACACTAGATTTACGCTACCTCCCTCATCTGCGAGCTCAAAGTGAGCCGCTGTTGTTGGAATTATCATGAACGATGTGGCACGTGAAAGTTTAGTCTGCAAACATACCACTGCTACTGCATTCAGATAATACCCTCTGCTCACTGGTTTGATGCAAAAGGCCTACATGATGAACAAAATTAGGGAGAGATGGGGGAGGTGGAGAGCACACAGTCAAGGCCATGGATCCAATCCAGACCTCCAACATCCCCCTCAACTGAGAAGAGATTTACCTTGAGATTTTAGAGACATTCAATCTCCTCCAGCAACACACGCAGCACAGCCATGGATCATGGTGCTGACACGCCTGGGAAAACAGACAAATAAATCTGATAAATGTAAAACTACGGGGTAAAATATCTCGCTGGCATTTGGCTCAGCTGTTACGCATCAGTCATAGATGGATGTCAAACCATCCTCCCCGGGGTTGGAAAATCAGTTGTACTTTACATAACATAGATTTTGTTGCTGTTACTAAAACCTGAGTGGCATGAAAATCTCTCAATACTAATCTGTGGTCTGTAGTAGGTGTGTCCCGGTAATCCCACATGCCCACATCCACTCACAGTTACATTACAGGTTCACATGAGGACACCAGGAGAGGATCCCAAATTGTCTAATGTTATCTATCGCAGGGATACAGGGGCGATTAAGTGACAGCGAGATGAAAGTGTAGTCCATTGATTTGTTGTAGTGCTGTGATGCTGTAGCCTGTTTACGAAAAAGAGGAGAGGAGAGGAGAGGAGAGGAGAGGAGAGGAGAGGAGAGGAGAGGAGAGGAGAGGAGAGGAGAGGAGAGGAGAGGAGAGGAGAGGAGAGGAGAGGAGAGGAGAGGAGAGGAGTACACTTCACAGCAGGCTACATGGATAATAACCCACAGCTTCTCCACATAGGTACCATCTACTCTGGCAGTGTCATTTCCTAAAATAACCCTATTTCCTGTCACTGCTGTGAAGTCCTCCAACATCACTCGCTTTACCAGAGTTCCATCCATTGTGATGCTGATGAATGTTAAATAAGGTGTTTTAATTTTCTATTTAAGAGTATAGCATGTAGCCTATAGACACAGAATGCTGGGCTAGAAGGCAGCAGCATCCTGACAGCTTTATTTATTAGGCTTCTGCAATAGAGAGAGAGAGAGAGAGAGAGAGAGAGAAACACCTCTGCTGATGCTTGTTTTCTATTAACACTGATCATCTAATCCACTGTATTTAAAGCTAAGGATCTTACAGCTGAATCCATCCCTTTGTCTTGATCACATCTTGGCTTTAGCTGAGATCTGAGCAGGTTCTGATTCAACCAGACTGGAATAATGCGTTCACGGACCCCAGCAGCTGATATTGAAAATGAGGAAATGACATTAAATTTAAAAAAAATAAATAAATAAACATAAGTAGAGGAAGGAGTGATCTTACCGTGGTTATCGCATGTTTGTCGCGGCGTAGCGTCGCATCCAGGGTTAGAATGTGCGTAATGCGATGAGGATCCCTGCGAGGAGCGCGTTTTTATCCGCAGCCCGGTGTTCAGCCTGCGGAGGGACGGACGGAAGGAGCACCCACCAAGGAGACCAAACCCTCCAACCTCTGCTATTTACGACAGCAATGTACGAGCCAAACGGACGTGTGTTGTTTTGGTGAATGGGAGAGGGTCAGCGCCACACCCCCCCACCCCTCCTCCTCCCCCCCTTCCTCCCCTTCTCATCATTTACATGTGTGTTTACACTCACACCTCCATCCCATCCACCCAACTCTGATTCATATTTTATTGTATTGCAGCAGCAGAGTGTGTGTTGCGTCATGGCGTTGCAGTATTGCCTTAAGAGGCGGATTTCCCTCCACAGACAGCCTCATAAAGCTCCACATCTGAGTCCACCATCAGCAGGTCACCACCCAAATCCACCTGATCACTTTTAGAGTTCTGATATTCTGTTTAAACTTTGCATGAAACTGTCAAATTATAGCATCAGGCAGCACAACCTACCCCTACACCAGCTCAACCAAGCACACAGCTTTTTTTGGTGTTCATGCTCCAACTAATTTGTGGTCTCGTCTGGTTGCATTTCCTGGAATATGCTGCCACCTACCGGGCCGAGGGTGAAACTGCACCCAAGTGGGTGTATACTGTAGCAGTGGTTCCCAACTTTTTTTTTTTTTTTTTTTTTTGGCTCATGACCCCATTTAATATCACTAATTTCTGGTGACCCCAGAATGGAGAATTTTTTTTTTAATAAAATCAGTTTGTTTTTGATCATGTAATAGTTTGCTATACTATGTTGTACATAATCGTTAATTTTAGATGACATTTAGTCTATATAATGCAGTGGTTCCCAACCTTTTTTGGCTTGTGACCCCATTTTAATATCACAAATTTCTGGTGACCCCAGAATGGAGACTTTTTTTTTTTTTTTTCTAGCTAAAATCAATTTGTTTTTGATCATGTAATAGTTTGCTATACTATGTTGCAAATAAACGTTAATTTTAGACAACATTTAGTCTATATAATGCAGTGGTTCCCAACCTTTTTTGGCTCATGACCCCATTTTAATATCACTAATTTCTGGTGACCCCAGAATGGAGACATTTTTTTTTAATAAAATCAATTTGTTTTTGATCATGTAATAGTTTGCTATACTATGTTGTACATAATCGTTAATTTTAGATGACATTTAGTCTATATAATGCAGTGGTTCCCAACCTTTTTTGGCTTGTGACCCCATTTTAATATCACAAATTTCTGGTGACCCCAGAATGGAGACTTTATTTTTTTTCTAGCTAAAATTAATTTGTTTTTGATCATGTAATAGTTTGCTATACTATGTTGCACATAATCGTTAATTTTAGACGACATTTAGTCTATATAATGCAGTGGTTCCCAACCTTTTTTGACTTGTGACCCCATTTTAACACCACAATTTTCTGGCAACCCCAGACATTCAAAATGGAGACTTTTCTTGCTAAAATTAATTTGTTTTTGATCATGTAATAGTTTGCTATACTACGTTACAAATAAATGTTAATGTTAGAGGACATTTAGTCTATATAATGTATATTATTATGGACGGAGGCAGAAAAGCCAGGTGTAGATTACTGCACACAGGGAGAATTGGATTTTCCTTGGTCAGGCTATGTGCAGTCAGTCCAGCTTGGATTTACAAGGCTGACAATTAATACTGAACAAACAAGAACTCAAACTATGAATTATGAAAGAGCTGCAGCATCTTAACCCTTAGGGGTCCACGGTCACACCCCGTGACTGAATCACATGACATTTTCAACATGTTGTAGCGTTGATGAGATAACGCCTATGTAATGATTTGATTTTATGTCAAATATTTGAGTATAGTTTTATTACAATTTTGATTTTATATACCTAATATTTGGAACCAATATTCACTTTTAAAGTCTTTGAAAAGGTTCATTAAGTATCCTTGTGTTATTTATGCAATAAATTATATACAATTTCCAAATCAGATTTTATATTTTTGGGGTGTTTTTTTGGGCTTTTGTGTTGATATAATAGGTTAAAGTGCAAAAATAATAGGCAGATGAGACAGATAAAATTGTGCTGAACAAAAAGATACCAAATATGGGTATAGTAAACATTTCTTTATATAGTATATAGAGGCAAAATCACAAGTACTTAAAAACAGCCCAAATAGGCTCAGACCCCTAAGGGTTAAACTAGCCACAATGAACATTTGAAAGATAAACAGTACCACAGTGCTTCAGTTTCAGCTTCACAGTTTGTCATGTCTTATGTATTGTGATTGTCTCTCTCAACTCACCATATATTTTTTATTAGTAAGTTTTTCTTAATTTTTTATCAATTACTAGAAATTTCAGGTGACCCCTTTTGAATTCCAGGTGACCCCATGTGGGGTCCCGACCCCAAGGTTGAAAAACACTGGTCTCTAGTAACCCGTGGGCCACATACAGTACAGCTCTGGAAAAAAATAAGAGACCACTGCTAAGTGATCACTTTCTCTGATTTGACCATTTACAGGTATGTGTTTGAGTAAAATGAACATTTATATTTTATTCTCTAAACTACCAACAACCTAGGGAAGCTGAGAGCGGCCATGGCTAATACAAAATTTTATGGTCGTTATCTAGTGATAACGACTTAATTAACTCGTTATCTCGAGATAATTAACTTTGTTATCTCGAGATAACAAATTAATTATCTTGTTATCACGAGATAACAAACTTTGTTATCTCGTGATAACGAGATGATTAATTCGTTATCACGAGAAAACAAGCTTTGTTATCTCGAGATAACGAGTTAATTAAGTCGTTATCACGAGATAACGACCATAAAATTATGTATTAGCCATGGCCGTTCTCGGCTTCCGTAAACAACATTTCTCCCAAATTCCAAATAAAAATATTGTTATTTCGAGCATGTATTTTCAGAACACGACACATGGTCAAAATATCAAAAAGATGCAGTGTTTTCAGACCTCAAATAATGCAAAGAAAACCAGTTCATATTCATTTCTAAACACAATACTAATGTTGTAATTTGGGAAAAGTTCAGACATCAATATTTGGTGGAATATCCCTGATTTTCAATGACAGCTTTCACATGTCTTTGCTCTCCACCATTGCTGTTGGATGACTTTATGCAGCTCCTGGCAGAGAAATTCAAGAAGCTCAGCAATGTTCAATGGCTTTTGACCATCCATCTTCTTCCAGAAGTTTTCAAAGTGGTTTCAGGTCTGGAGATTGGGCTGGCCATGACAGGGTCTTCATCTGGTGGTCTGTCATCCACACCTTTATGGACCTAGCTGAGGCCAGGAGCATTGTCCTGATAGAAAAACCAGTCCTCAGAGTTTGGGAACATTGTCAGAGCAGAAGTCCATTAGTTTTCAATAGTTATTTTTGGATTCCAGTTACTTTTGCGATACTAGTAGCACTGTTTTTACCTATTGTAAGAAGATCGTGATGGCCACAGTAGTGGCTTTTATACTTCTCCTTCTTAAATAAAACATGGATCAGGTGTTTATTCAGTAGAATAAGGTGTTCTTTTCTTGGAATTCAACAGACACAGGAATGGAATGGCTGTCATACATGCAGACATGCTGATTTCACAGGAAATTGCAGTGATCTCTGAATTTTTTCCAGAGCTGTATGATCTCAAGTGGGCCATACCAGCAGAATAATAAAATAACCAATAAATAATGTCAATTCCAAACTTTTCTCTATGTTTTAGGGTGAAAAAGGTGAAATTACATTAAGCTATCCTCAAAAAAAATGTGAACTACCATGAACAACCTGAATGTCTTAAGAAAAATAAGCACAATATTAACAGCATTTGGCTTCAGTTTATCATTTACACGTGTGCATTACAACTTACAGATCAGTGGGGATACACAAATACACTAAATATTTAGTAACAGGAATAATATTGTTAAAATTGTACTTTCTTCACTTAATCCATAAAGACCCAAACATCTACCAAAACCAAGACCAAATCCATCTGCTGATCCAAAATGTTAAATACTTGTTGATCCACTAATCCTATGAATACATGTAAATAATTGGTGTAAAATGCAGTTTGTTGTCTTTTTCAGATTTGACCCATTTGGACGTTCAGAGACTCTGTAGTGAACGTGGAAACACCGTCATCTTCTACAACACTGATTCACCAGTAAAGCCCATGGAGTTGGATCAATGACAGTGGATGGAGACACTGGGTTTATATTCGATGGATGATATACTATATTTTACTGAAAAAGTCCCTTTTTCTTTACTTTTCTGTTTTTTTATATAATAACCTTCAACTTTTTATTAGCGTTTTTATAAACATCTATATGATCAGTAAATTAAATATAGGAAAATACTTTATTTTCACTTCGAAATGCAAAATACAGTGTATAATATTATAGTAAATGGTGATAAATCACTTAAGAAAGGTTAAATACAGAGGAAACATTAATATGGGAACTACTAGAAAAGTAATACTGGGTCTTAATGGGTTAAAACATTTCCAAATTGGAGTTGTTATTATTTATTGGTTATTATGATAGTATTTTACTGGTACTGGCCTGTATGTAACACCTAAACTAAAATAATTTTGACACCCTTGACTGTTACTATCTGAATTGTAATTTGTGCATTTTACACATTCATCCTATAGGCCAGATTGGACCACTAAGTGGGCCAGTTTTGGTCCACTGGCCTTATGTTCGACATCCCTAGTGGAACCCCACTGAGAGGACATGAGTCTGCTCAGCCTCCAGGTCTTTCACCTGTCATCACCTGTAGATGTGATCAGACTTTCATCACTCTAGTCTGGTCCTCAGGGCGCTGAGACCTGCATCTGAAGGAGGGGTCCATCTGCTCAGCTCGAGGCCATATTTTACCTATAAATCCAATTAATCACTTTAGGATTATTTAGAGTGGTTTAAAGTGCTTTCCCTTTTTTTAATGCTGCACTTCAGGGTTAATTTTTCATCTTAACCCATAAAGACCCAAACAGCCACCGACGACCAAAACCATCTACTGATCTAAAATGTTTATTAACTTCTGATCCATTAATCCTATCAATACATATAAATAATTGGTGTAAAATACAGTTTGTCATCTTTTCATGGTCATCAGATATGACCCATTGGACGTAAAGTGGCTCTGTAATGAACGTGGAAACACCACCATCTTCTACAACATTGATTCACCAGTAAAACCCACAGAGTTGGATCAATGACAGTAGATAGAGACACTGGGTTTCTGTTCATTTAATGATATATTTTGCCACAAATGTCACTTTTTCTTCCGTTTTCTCTGTTTTTGACGTAATAACCCTCTACTTTAATATGAGCTTTAAAGAACATCTACATGATCAGTAAATTAAATATAGGAAAATATCTGATGTTCACTGAAAAAAACACAAAACACAGAGGATTATGTCGTAATAAATTGTCATAAATCACTTGAGAAAAGTTAAATATAGAGAACAAAATATTTTGGAACTGACACGGAAGTAACACTGCGTCTGTATGGGTTAAAGCAGACACTTATACCCTGATATATGACTTATTATGCATGAAGTGAACAGATGATCACATAGTACTTCATTTAATTCCATTCACTGATTTCCTGGTTTTGTATGTATCTCCTCTTTGTTGACTTGTTTATGTGTACATGTGGTTTGATTTTTCTAGTTATGCTGAAATGCTGTTGGGGGCTGAATGAGCTTGTTGTGTGTTGTTTTGCTTAAGCTCGGTTAAATTTACTGCTGAGTGAATTGATGCAAGATGCTCAGTTGAGCCTCTCAGAAGGGCTTTTGTGCTTACAACAGTAAGACTTTACATGTTTTCTGTGATGCAATTCTGTGTAGCTTTGTTTTTGTACATCAGTTGTAATTTTCCTTAATGAGCAATCGTTTTATTTTTTTATCTGCAATTTTAATTTAGCTATTGAAAGCTTCAAGTATCAAGTAATAAGCAGATTGTAAAGGAATGACTGACATTTTTTTGAGAAGCACATGCTAGTTGAGTGTACCCTGATTACCCATGGATAAAAATTGTTGTTTCGTCTGTTTTTTTTTCCTGTTTTTAAGGCTGTTATATCTCCTTCTGGAAGCATGTGATCTATCTAATGTATTTTAACCCTCCAGTATCAGGGTGCCCCTTTTAGGCACACTTTGTACTTCATTTTAAAAAACTTCATATTATTTTTCACAATTTAAATAAGGTTAGAAATCAAAAGTTGTTCATTTTTTCATGATTTTTAACATTCTGGCCACCAACTAAAATTTGCACATTGTAAACAAAAGAAAATTACAAGACTAGCATTTGTCTGCTAAGTGTGCCTAAAACACACCATTTCTTCCATTTGATATGTATGATTAGGGCTGACCTTGATTTACAAAAATAAAATCAAATTAGAGCAGAAAAATAAATCAATATTTAATATTTAACAGTTTGATTTATAGTATGCATTTATGGCACACTTGGTGACGGATGCTAGTATGTTTGAACATTTGACCTAGTGCCAAAAATAATACTGCAAATTAACCAATGTTGGAGTTACTCATTGACAAATGCCAGGATGAAAAAATCAAATAATATGTGATCCACTTTTTATGTAGTATATTGAAAAAATAACAATTTTTTTGTGTTTTTTGCATCCAAAAAAATGGTTTGTTTACATTACAAACACAGCATTTAAAAGGTTAAAAAAAATGGACAATTATTGAGTATTTGGTATTTTTATTTACTGCTTAAGTTGATGAAATAGATAAAAGTGTAAAAGAATTAAAAACAAACTGTATGAAATTTTTTTTGACATTATTCTTGTGCTTAGTAAGGGCCTTGCTGGACGGGATACCGGAGGGTTAATATGGAGTGAAAGCAATCATAACATCCTGTACAAGTCAATTTAAAGCACTTAAATATTGTTTCCCAACTTTGATTTGAGATTATTAGCACCACCCTCAGGCCGTGAGGAGCACATACACCGAAACTACAGATTTCAGCTCAGTTCATGGGATGTTCGCTGGTATGATTTATTTATCTTTTATTATCTTTGCTAGGTTTGTCTGCTAGGCCAAATTTTTCATTTTCCGGAACTCTTTACAAAGTATCCTAAAAATTATCCTCTGTTTGTAATTGTAATTTTGGGCATCTTAAATGTTTTCTATTTATTCCACATGTCATCAGTTTTTTACATTAACTTTGTATCTTCCTGTCCTCTTAGTTTGTACTTTTTCCTCTCTTTCCAGCTCCTTTCTCCAGGTATCTTTGGTTTTACTTGTGCAATAACCTTTTATTTATGTGTGCCATGTTAGTATATATTTATTATTCTCTCGATTTTAGATTTATTTATTTAGGACTACCTCATCAGTATTTTATAACTTCTTTTATCTCAGGTGTTTTGCTGTTGTTGTTGTTGTTGTTGTTTTGTGTTGACCCTGCATCGTAATTTTGTTCTGCAGTGCATCTCGGATGTCATTTTGTTGAATGAAATTAAGAGTGCTCTGATTCTGATTCTGATTTTGGTTCTGTTCTTTCCTGATGTATAGTCCAGGACAACAACATGCCCAGTTTTTGATATGTCGTCCAGTCCTGGAGGATTTGTTGAGTTTCTTCTCCATATTGTCTTTGGTGAAGTGCCTTGAGATAATCATGCATCATAATTGGTACTATATAGATAAAACTGCATTAAACTGAAAGATTTTATCAATGAAGGCCTGTTCTCATAGATTCTTATAACTCTAGATAAAAGTAAATACAGAAGGAAAGAACCTTTATTTTTATTTAACACACGCTGAAACTGACCATCTGCTTTTAACCCATCACTTACTGAACATGCAGGAACACACCACACACTACGGATTAGGAGTAGTGGGTTGCCTGAGGAACAAAGTGCCTTGCTCAGGGCTACATCAACTAACAATTTGCACTGCCAGTCTGGGAAATTGAACCGGCATCCCTTCAATACCAAGAAGCTTCTCCACTCATCCAGGCTACTTTAATGCTATTGTCACCAATTATGAAAAGTTGAAACACAGAAAAAACACAAAGTGGGTCAATTATGTCTTATATAACAGGGTGGTGGTCTTCTGTTTCAGTAGCTCATTCTACCTTTCAGAAGTTATTTAACAGTGTAATTCACATCAAAGCAGTCAGGATCCCTGCTGCTAAACTCAAAGACCAGACAGTCCATCTCCACTCTGATGCTCTAATAACCACCCCTTTATGAAGTTCATAAAACCCACTCCTCACTAGATCAGTGCAGATGGTGCACCAAGCTAATAGGTGGAAAAGTAGCGTAGACCGCCACCTCGCTTGGACTCCTTTGAACTCAACTGTATATGCAGATTGAACAGGGGGACAACCATATGCATGTTTCTATGTGCATTTGAAAGGAAGAAGACTCAATCTCTCAATGCTCTATATATGTGTGTGTGTGTGTGTGCGAGTGTGCATTTGTGAGTCCTCGTTCTTATCCTGTCACGGCAGGGGAGAAGACATGAAAGCATTTCTACTGCGTTTAGTAACTGCAGAGTCCTCGGTTTTGCATTTAACAGTGCAAGACACGACAGCCTCGTCAGGACACGGCTGAATGCGAGCATCACCTCTTGTTCCTGCTGCAATAACATGCACACATATTCAGATATGGGCCCATCACCTCTGGGAGAGTTGACTAATCAATAGTCTTGACAGTGTAAAAGTACACAAAAGTGTGTACACGGTGCTTTCTCTTTTCTACACAGGCCTTTCTTTGTTGTGTGTAACCTTTTGATCTAAATGAAAAAAAAAAGAAAGAAAAAATGAAGCTTGTAGGTAGGCCAACGTGTTTGAGAGGGGAGGTTATGCTAAAAAGGGTAGAGGGGGGTGAGTTAGCACCTTTTCATGTTACCTCTTCTCTGTTCAGCTTTATAACAAATGTCAACGTTGATAACAAAGCCTCATTTGCATATCATAATCCCCATCTCTCGACCTTCTGATCAGGTGTACTTGGAAGTACGGCTGTGTTCTTTCAAAAAGAGAAAGAAAGAAAGGGAAAAGAGAGCAAGAGAGGAATAAACTCTGTTCACTTTAAAAGCTGTTTGAAGTTCTCTGCCAGAGTTCAAATAACACTAAAACATGTGCATGGCATTGAGTGGCTGATTTGTATTAAAAAGAAGAAAGGCAGAGGGATGGAGTGATGAAAGGAGGTCAGCTAGGGGAGACTCAGAGAACTTTCTGCAGCTAGTTAGGCCCGAACCCTTTGAATCCCATGTCACCACTCACCTACAGGATACGACCTGTTTACATTGAATCTTTGAACTTCAACTTGGTGTATTAGCTGCTCAAACCAAAACATTATAACAGCCATAAGACATTTGTCATTTGATATCGCCTCTATATCATTATTTCCAACTGTTTTTCTATTATTGAATCTGTCGCATGACCAAAGCAAGATTAAAAACAATTTTAAACTTACTTGTAAAGGTGTTAACATGCATTACTTGTTTTTTTTGCCATTTGTGACATTGTGCATCATGGTCAAACACCCCCACTTTGTTCTAGTCTGTCTAAAGACACTGTTCCTGAAGTTTTGAGGTTTGTTTAGATGCAAACCTAAGCCTTGTTTTTCTTACAGAGGATAACACTAGCTGTAATTGTCCACCCTTTTTCTAATTGTACAGTCATGAACTTTAACATGCTGACTGAGGCTAATAGTCTGGGCTGTAGCTCTGGGTTTTTTACAGTTTCTCTGAGCATTCCGTGGTTTGACCTAGGGATGAATTTGCTGGAACGTCCACTCCCGGAAAGGTATGACTGTCTTGAATTTTTTCCACAAATAAACTAATCTTTATTGCTGCACGATGGTGGACTTTAAATTGTTTGGAAACATCCTAAGAACCAGATTGATGGGCAGCAATAGTTGTTTCTCTAAGCTCACTGCCAGTGTCTTTCCTGCTTGGCATTGTGTTAAGATGCACCTGAATGCACCACACAAGCAAACTGCAAAAACTTCTGCTTTTATAGAGGTGTTGATAGTGAATAAATCAAACCCATTTGCATCGGCATTCCCATGGAAGCAGTAACAGTGTAAACACAGTATTTCTGCATTCTGGCTTAGTTTTTTCAACTAAATAAAGACATTGTGTAATATTTCACATGTTGATGTTGTACATCTGTTAACACCTGCTAAAAATGTCCTGATATGTAACATCATAGAATTTAAAAGGTGTGCTGTCTTTTGTATGTGATTATAGACAGAGTTCAACACACAAACAGGTTGCATGTTTATTTTTCTGGTGCTAGAAAGGTCTCCAGAAGAAGCATTAGTCTTGTTATTGCACTTTTCCCATCTTTCAGAAAAAAAAACCTTGACTAATTGCATTATTTCTGTATATTTCACCTAATCCTATTTAAGGCTTTACACTATCAACAAATGAAACAAACAAACTGTTCTATTAAACTTCAGAGGAGCTGCTGCTCTAGGTGACGGCAGAAAGAGAAAAAGAGGTGTTCAAGAGTGGCACAGCACTGCAGAGTTCAAAGTGTGTGTCTGTGTGTGCGCGCACACAAGTGTTATTAGTTACTCAGCATGTCATAGCAACAGATCCAAAGGTCACGGACCACCCCAACTGTGTGTTCACACACTCCATCATCCACCACCACACTGATCCACAGTGGCTGGACTGTTGCTACAGGGGCAGAAGGTTTGGATGCCTACCAACGCACGATGTATCTGCCTCCCTCTGTGAGATACTCCTTCTTGGCT
This sequence comes from Sphaeramia orbicularis, assembly GCF_902148855.1. Taxonomy (NCBI): domain Eukaryota; kingdom Metazoa; phylum Chordata; class Actinopteri; order Kurtiformes; family Apogonidae; genus Sphaeramia; species Sphaeramia orbicularis. The sequence goes on along the minus strand of NC_043964.1, from coordinate 30,381,867 downwards.
TGGACACACTGTTCTCAGCGGCCTATGGTTTCTGAATCCCAGTTGTGAAGACCAGACGTCCTTTCCCATGTATGAAGAGGGTCTCCAGCAGAGCTGCTTCAGCTCCTCTACATTCTCAGAGTCCTGCGTTTGGCCTGAGTTGTAAAGCCAGGCCCTGGGAGTCGCCCGCCTCCGCTCTGATCCACTCAGCCTTGCTCTGCAGAGGAGGCTGTCCTGCCAGCTCCTTTATCCCAGCTACCGCACACCCAGGGCGGGCAAAGCCAGACTGACAGTCCCCCGTTGCCTCCAGAGCCTCCGTCTCATTTTCCCCTGTAGCCGCCCACCACCCCTCTCAGCTTTTCAATCTTCAACGCAATTAGAAGGAGATCCCTTTCTTTTGTCGTCTATCCACGGAAAAAAAGAAAAGCTAGAGAATGAGAAAAAAAGAAGAAGGAGGGCCAAGTTGTTGGTGGTTGTGGAGCTCAGGCCTAGCCAGGAGCCACTTGTGAAGCTCTGGGTATTAGGACTCACATGGTTTGTTTGGAAAGGCTTCTCCAGGGGCCAAAGTGGGATTACGTTGCAGATTGCAAGTTCCCATGGAAGGGGCCTATACCAGCGAGGGCTTTGGTGGGTGGGTTTCAGGTTGGGGGCCATAGAAGAGGTCTTTATGAGTTTGGGGTCTGTCTGAATGGAAAGGGCCAACTCCCAGCATGCTAGCCCTCCATATTAGATGGACACAGAGAGGCTATTGAAGTCACCCAGACATCCCCCTTTATTTCTTCCCTTTTCTCTCCCTCTCTCTGGTCTTGAAGGCTTAACTGTTTGCTAGTCAAGAAAAGAGTAAAAGACTGTTCTGAGAGCTGACAGAGGACTGAAATGATTCTTGTGTTCATTTTTATGATGAAAATAAGTCATAATATGACTGTTAGGAGAGTTAAACCACAATATATGACATTAATCCGTTGCTCAGAGCTCACCTTGACACATTTGAGTCACAGAACAGATGGAGATAGAAGATACAGACTATATCTTTATGAGTGAAATGTCAAAATACTAATGTCTCCAGTCCATCAATAGACTAGAAGTGAAGTCTGAAGATGGGTTAGAATCACCTCTCACTTCTCCTTCATGCAAGAAATTCACTCTTCTCTGAAAGTATCTCTTAAAGTCAGACTTTACAAAAAGATGCCATCTTACCTGTTACATCAGCTCCTTAAAAAGTAACAGAAAACTGCAGAATCTGTGTGTGCACCTTAAGTTAACATCTACAAACAGCAAAAACAAGGAACATTCTGTACATGCCTCTCATAAATGTCTCCTGATTATACATTTTAGACTATCAGAGGGTAGTATTATGAAGTAAAGTCTCCTTTTAAAGAGTGTGCACACTGTTTATTGGGTCATTCCCAGTTATTTCTCCACCCTCTAGTGTTGAGCTCAGGGCACTGCAGGTTATTACTTCACAGCCTGCTTCTATCTCTGGCATCATTTGGTGTTACAACATTTCAGATACTTTGATCTGTATTTTCTGATCAGAAACCTAAAACAACTACAGATTCTCAGATTCTGCTTGATTGTTAATATCTGACATATTCCTCAGCATAATTATAATCAAACATTCAGGGAGGAAAAACAGCTTCAAATGAAAAATCCAAACAGGAGAAAAGATAATGAATATATTTGGCTTTGTATTAGTTCAGGCTGTGTGTGAGTGTGTGTCTTCATGTTTGGTATTAATTAGTCACATGCAATGGTTTTGCATAATTCAATTATACGGTATATATATCAGTGAAATCAGTTAAATTTGCTGAGAAAAAAATGTTACTAATGAAATATTGATAACCACCAAGAGGGTTACATCTTAACATTTTCTTTTTGGTAAAAAGCTTTTATGTGGAAAATGACGTCCAAATAAGATTTATTTTGGTTCTTTTGCACTGGCTAATCTATTCAATGATCCTAACTAGAACCTCTGCTATAAAACTAATCACAGTGTAAATAATCTATCAAGTTATAGGAAGCAGATGAAGCAGTGTAAACAGGGTAAAATTTGGAGCAGATCCATAATTAAGGCTGAAGGCAAAGATGATTGTTTTAAATAGGAATGATTCAGTCATTTCCCAATTAATAAAAATATGATGACTCAATTGTGGCCAGTTGGCTTCAGTTTGGGTCATGAGTATCACCATGGGTGGCTCTATGGTGTGTTCTTAAAACTATACCTGTAAAAACAAACCACAGCAATGTCCACAAGCTTCTTAGAGCATGGAAACAAGCAGTGAATTAACCCAAAGAGATGTCAAAGTGGCCTATTCTTCTTGTCTGCTACAACTGTTTTAATACTGATTTACAGAGCAGAATGTTTACTTATAGGAAAACATCTCAATTTTGATTTTTATAATTTTGCTTTTTGACAGCTTCACAGTTTTGTTTTGTTTGGACACTGGTCTTGTTTCTTTTGTACATTGAGAACACTTGTGTTGATAGCGGAAATTACATGATAGTTTTAAAGTATTTATGTAGGTCTTTTGTTGAACCTACTTACATACAGTCACGGAAAAAAGTTATTAGACCATCAAAAGTCATCAGAAACAATGGTCATGCAATCAAGTATTAACTCCTGTGTGTATCATGTGACTAAAACAGACAGAAAAGAAAACATGGAATGCTTAAAAGCACTGTTTTTGGCAGTGCAATGCCATAGATACTGATGTAACAACTTAAGTGATTTTGGTTATCAAGAAAAACATGGAAAATGGCAAGATATCAGCTCTGAAATTAAACTCTTCTGAGCTATTTTTGTTGTTATCATTATATTTGTCCAAACAAATGTACCTTTAGCTGTACCAGGCATTAAAATGATGGTCTAATAATTTTTTCCGCAACTGTATTGCATGCTTCTCAGTATGTTTAATATATGTTCATACTAGAACCAGTGACAGAAAAAAGTCAATTAACAAAAGCCAAAAGCCCAAAATTTTGGTACTTTAAGCTACTTTATATTTTGTCGCTATGACAACAAGCACATTAAACTCATCCTGTTTCATCTCAACTTAAAAATGCCCAGTTCTTTAATATCCAACTGGGCCACATTCCAGTGCTCTATCCTTCGTCTTCGAATGCTATGGTTCACATGTTTCAGCCCATTATTGGATTTCTTCAACTTCTTGATATTGCATTGCACTCAAGTTGTGACTACATCACATCATTCTTTTACATCTGCACATGTGTAAACAAAAAAAAAGAGTAGAAAACTGAAATAAATCAGTTTATCCAGTATAAATGCAGGAAGACATTGGAGTCACGGAAAAAAATTTTTTAGACCATCAAAAGTCATCAGAAACAGTGGTTTTGCAATCAAGTATTAACTCCTGTGTGTATCATGTGACTAAAACAGACAGAAAAGAAAATATGGAATGCCTAAAAGCACTGTTTTTGGCAGTGCAATGCCATAGATACTGATGTAACAACTTAAGTGATTTTGGTTATTATTAAGAAAAACATGGAAAATGGCAAGACATCAGCTCTGAAATTAAACTCTTCTGAGCTATTTTTTGTTGTTATCATTATATTTGTCCAAACAAATGTACCTTTAGTTGTACCAGGCATTAAAATGAACAAGAAATTGAAGAAGACAAAGGTGGATCAAAAATTTTTTTCCACAACTGTCATTAGCCTTGTAGCATAACTGTCCAAGTCATATTGTGGTATCTATATAAAATGAACCAGCAGTGTCCAGAAAGAAAAATTATGCAGAATTATGTACAATTTGGCCAAAAATGTGACTTTTATTCAGTTAAGTTGTGAGGCTATGGATATGGATTCCCATGTACTGCCCTCCTACACCATCAGGCAAAGGCGTCTTTCCTCTCCTTTCCCATATAAAATGCTCAGATCAGACTTGTGTGTCACTGTCACCCAACATTCATCTAATGTTTACAATAGGTTATCCTCTAGTATTTTGCAGCTGTGTTGTGGAGATTAGTTTAATCTTTAATGAGTTTGATTATTGTTTGGTTTTGATGATACAAAGTAGAAAAAGAGACATAAAATCACAGGTTTTCTGCTACATGATAGGCTGTAGAAGTTGCATCACCTCAACACTTGTCTGACAAAGTGATTGTGTTGTTGACTTCAGATCTTATCAGGTGGAGCCATAATTTGCTAGTCAAGATGTTAAAGATCATGACAGAGGTGGACTGGTTGTTATTAGGTCAAACGTTTTCACTTTATGAGTTTCTACAGAGACCAGAGCCATTTGTCGTATAGGACTCCAACAGCTTCTGACCTCCCCTGAAGACCCCAAGCTGTGACATATTTACTCCCCATCATCCATCTTCAGTTAACCCAAAAAAACCCAAACATCCACCACTGACCAAAGGCATCTACTGATCTAAAAATGTTTAATAAATGTTGATCTACTCATTCTATCAACACATATAAATTATTCAGGTAAAATCCAGTTTGTCATATTTTCATGGTCATCAGATATGACCCATTTGGACGTTCAAAGGCTCTGTAGTGAATGTGGAAACACTGTCATCTTCTACAACATTGATTCACCAGTAAAACCCATGGAGTTGGATCAATGACAGTAGATGGATGATATGTGATATTTTGTGGAAAATGTCACTTTTTCCTAATTTTTTTCTGATTTGATCTGACAACCTTTGGATTTACTCTGAGGTTTTATGAACTTTTACATGGTCACTAACCCATAAAGACCCAAACAACCACCACTGACCAAAATCCTCTACTGATCTAAAATGTTTAATAACTTCTGATCTACTAATCCTAACAATACATGTAAATAATCAGTGTCATCTTTTCATGGTCATCAGATATGACCCATGTGGACGTTCAGAGGCTCCATAGTGAACGTGGAAACACCATCATCTTCTACAACATTGATTCACCAGTAAAACCCATGGAGTTTGATTAATAACAGTGGATGGACACACTTGTTTTTACATACAGTTATTGATAGACTTGCTAAAAAAGACACTTTCTTCAGTTTTCTCTGTTTCTGATATAATAGCCCTAAAAATATGATTTCCACTGAAAAATGCAAAAGAGATGATAATATAATAAATGGTGATAAATCACTTGGGAAAGGCAAAAGAAATTATTTAGAAGTCATTATAAAGATAGTGGATTATGGACTTCAAGGGTTTAAATCATCATACACTGCAAAAGTCAAAATATTACCAAGTGTATTTTTCTCATTTCTAGTCAAAATATCTCATCACACTTAAAATAAGACATGATCACCTAAAAAGTAACTTTTCAATGAGATATAAGAACTTATTTTTAGACATTAGATCTTGAAAATCTTATTTCAAGAAATTTTACCAAGATAATTTTCACTTTTTCCATTGCCATTTTTTTTTTTTTTTTTTTTTTTTGCTTGAATTAAGCAAAAAAAACAGTGACTTAAGAAAATTATCTTGTTAAGGTTTCTTGAAATAAGATTTTCAAGATCTGTTGTCTAAAAATAAGTTCTTATATCTCATTGAAAAGTTACTTTTTAAGTGATTATGTCTTATTTTAAGTGTGATGAGATATTTTGACTAGAAATGAGAAAAATGCGCTTGGTAATATTTTGACTTTTGCAGTGTATGATGATTTAAACCCTTGAAGTCCATTATCCACTATCTTTATAATGACTTCTAAATAATTTCTTTTGCCTTTCCCAAGTGATTTATCACCATTTATTATAATATTATCATCTGTCTTTTGCATTTTTCAGTGGAAATCATATTTTGCTATATTTAATTTAACCCATAAAGACCTGGTGCTACTTTTGTGGCAGTCCCCAAATGAATTTTTCTCTAGATTTTACCTTTCTTTCCACTATTTATTATAATATTATTCTCTGTATTTTGTGTTTTTCAGTGAAAATCATATATTTTCCCATGTTTAATTCACTGATCATACAGATGTCCATAAAAACTCAGATTAAAGTTGAGGGCTATTATATCAGAAACAGAGAAAACTGAAGAAAAAGTGTCTTTTTTAGCAAAAACACACTGTCTAAGATTTAGATTTTTTCCAGTGTAGCTGAAGTCATTATATATCGCAAAAACAGAACAGTCACAGTTCATTCAAAAATGTTGCCAACTGTCAAATTATAAGACTATAACAATGAACTATTGGGTTTGATGGAGGCCATGTGGGTACATTTTTAAAGTAATTGTCCCAGTACTGTCTGTGTAGTTCATCTATATACTTAACACTGACTACTTTCTGGACTGAAGCAGCAACTTATCAGTCAGCAGCCGTTGCTCTCCAGATGTCTAACCCTCCTTTCCCTCCTGCCCTTCAATCTCTCCTGTCACCTATAAACTACCCTCCAACCCCCCCTCCCCTCAGCACCCCATCAGTCTCTGTCTGCCACGCTCCCCCTCCCCTACCCCCTCCAGCTATATCCCTTTGAGCTGTGCCGCCGCAATGCATAAATACATAAATCTGGTGTCAGTGTTTGCATGTGGGACTCTGCGTGTGTGTGTGTGTGTGTGTGTGTGTCGACATATAGACGATGGGCCGGCAACCCCACAGGCAGACCCCTTTCATGTGTCACCAGATCACAGACGCTCAGTGTTTACAGACCAGACCTATCCAGACACTCATCCAGACCCCCCCACTCTGCACCAGCCGTGTCCCCCAGAACCTGTCACCCGGGCTGGGAAAGCTCAGGGACAAAGCCTGGGAGTCGACCTGGAGGTGGTGGTGCCAGACCGACCCTCTGATCTGACCGACTGCTCCAGACCTGATGGGAGATACGGCCTCAGGTCAGAGGTCAAAGAGGCCATAAACAAGTCAGCTGACCCCCTCTGGTTTGGCTTCATCTTATCCAACCCCCTGTAAGACATTCTTGATTTAATGTTGTCAGATCTGAACTTTCGAATCCTTCTTCTTCCATGGTTACTGAGGTCAAAGCTGCAATGGGCAGCAAAAAAAAAAAATTAGAAGGGGAGTTTTGTGGATCAGTTCCTGAAAAACGATGGCAAAGCATAGCAGAAGTCAGACTAATCTCATGAAATCGCATTTGGCCTGATCACAATCAAGGTGAACAAGTATATTTGCAATCCGTTATTAATCAGTATTGCAAAAAGATACCCCCAAAACCATTCCCAAAATGTTTCTTTGGCCATCTTATGACTAGATCTTACAATCCTCCAAATCTGAAGAAAATCGGATAAAAACTGATAAAATGGCGACCCAATGAGCGTGAAAACATGTGCACAATTTTATTGTTATAAGAGAGCAAAATTATTGTACATGTTTTGTAACACAATAAATAATTACTACTCAACTCCTGTGTATTTTTTATTACAAAATACACACATCACATTGCTTTTCATTTATTGATAATTTTTGTTGAACAGCTGTTTGATTATCAATTCTTATTTTCAGTATTAAGACAATCAACCATTTTGTTCTGAAAACCCTTCTTTTACAGCCTTTTAATTGTAATAATAGAATGGGAACCTGTTATTTCAGTATTATTATGACTAAATATGCACAACTAGACAGATTTTGGTATGCTCCCTTGCTACAGAAAATTTGGTAACAATGTGTCAAACGGATGTTTACGACGAACTGCATGCTTTCAATGGTGCGTTGTTCACCAAAATTCATGTAGTGTCATACACCAATATACTTCCATCAATAATATCGCGTATATGTCTAATAGATATATTGTTATAACTTATTCACAAATGTTTATTTCCTCCTGTACCAGGTAGACTTAGTTAAAGATCTAACAGAGATGCGACCATGTGGTAAGCCAGATTTCCATTCCAGTCTTGTAGAGTTCGTACACCAAGTAGTGTCCGTACACCATATTCAAAATATGTGGGTCTAATTTTATTGTTTCTGTCAATATATGGAGTTTTTCAGCACGCATGCTTTGGACACGACATCTATGCAATAAACAATGCATGATTATCCTGAGTGCTGAAACATTTGTATATCTTTGTAGGCATTAAATATGGAGGCTATTAGGATGTAGTGGCCATACACTGAATAATTTCTGATTTGACAGGGACAAGCCTGTGAAATTTTTTGTAGACACCATAAAACAAAAATATTTTGGACTTTGAAAGAGAAATATCAGACGAATAAAATGGCCTGTCTGATTTTTTGATAGAGCATTATTATTTTTCATCTATATGTGCACCCTTTCTGGTACCCTTGATTGTGATCAGGCTGATTGTATGTCACACCAGTTCTTCTGGCATTTGACCTACTATACGTACGCATTGTCATCATTTGGCGTTTTATTCAAAGCCATTTGATCGTGTGTCGATGTATGCCAAGATCTCTGGTTTACATATCTGTAACCACTAACCCTAACCCTAAACCTAACCCCAACCCCTACCCGCTAATTGTGTGCTATTTGACGCAGCGTGAACATACACACAGAAAGCTTACAAATAGACGCCAATTAAAAGTGGCGTGTTATCTGTATGCAATTCATGATATCACATTGCAGAACCCATGAATGTTAACCCAAGGCCTTCTCTAATGGCCAAAAGAATGACAATCCCCAACCTTTGTTTACACCCTACATGTTTTATATTTGTTTCAATGAAGATGCATTAAATTATTCCCAATAGTCTATTCTCTTTATTTTGAAGCTTTTCTCTTGGTCTGGATGCTTCCAGTAGTGTATGTGTATGTTACAGAGTCCGTCCAATCATATTTCAGCTATTATGTGTTGCTGGGTAAAAGAAATCTGCCTTGAGGCTTTCAGAATCAGTGCAGCATCTAGAGTCTAGAGTGTGGGTGTCAAACATACGGCCCTTGGGCCAAAACTGACCCGCCAAAGGTTCCAATCTGGCCCGCAGGACGAGTTTGTGCAAAATATGACACTGAAGGTATTAATAGTCAAGTGTGTCAAACTCATTTTAGTTCCAAATTCCAACAATGTTGTGTCTGTTTTGTACCTTTGTAGATCCACTGTGATCTACGTGAAATGCACATGTATAAATGATAAGTTGAGGGATAATATTGCGCTTACGTTTCTCAAGAAATTTCAGGTTTTTCAGGTTATAGAATGTTTTGTAAATGTAAGAACTTTCAGAATTTCATTTGACTTTTTTTGCACTTACACTAAAAAATTATCATTATTTATAGGTTATTATGCTATTTTTTTTACTGTTCTAGCCCACTTTAGATAAAATTCTGTTGTATGTGGCCCCTGAACTAAAATGAGTTTGACGCCTCTGCTCTAGAGCTTCAAATAAATGGAATGAACCTGGTGATTTAACCAGTCAGATTTCATGTCGGCCACACAGGGTGATCTAGCAGACGTACAATAATGTCAATATTTTCCTGTCATTTGATTGGATGGTCAAACAGCGACTGGTCAGAACAAGCTCAGCGACAAACCACATCTATATATAAAAAAGTATATTGGTTTAACCCTTTCATGCATACTGGTCACTACAGTGGACAGTTATTCTCCAGCTGTTCTCTTGTATATTCATGGGTTTTGTTGTTTTAGTTCGATATCAGCCAACACAGTGGACACTCATGCACCATCTCATAATACATTGACATTCATACCATTACTGTAACTTTGCTGTTCTTGATCAACCTGATCTGCACTAACATGTTTGAGTGTAAGTCATTTGGTAATTGTTATTGGATTGTAATTAACAGTTTTCTTTAACAAAAGTTGTGGGGGTTTTTTTGGGTTTTTTTTGCTTTTTTTTGCAACTAATATTAGGGTATGTTAAAATATGAAAAAACATCAGATTAGCTGCATTAAAAATGTTTTTATTTTATAGCTGTCACACAATATATCACTCTCTGATAATGGGTCAAAACACAGTAATGTCCCATCTGAGCGTAAACTTTAATTGATTGCCATTCAATGCCATTCAATATAAAGTAGCTCCTTTTTTTTGGATAATCCCTTATGGTCCAATTTAAGCAAAAATGAATTTAAAAGTAAAAATGTGGGTCATTTAGCAACACTAATCTGTCAAATTGTCTCTAGAATGTCCTGTCAGAGAGATTTCGAATACCGTGTTTTGACCCTAATGGGTTTTAAATACATGGTTCTTTGCTTCAAAAAATTAAAACACATGGTTTTTGTAACTCAAATAAATAAATAAATTAATTAATTAATTAAAATTAAATAAATAAATAAATCGCATGTTTTTTTCATGCCTAAGAGGAATAAAAACAATCAGGAAAAAAAATCTTGAGTAAGGTTCTCATAATTCATGCATGTAAGGGTTAAAGGTAAGAGCTGTTTTCAACCCACAGTCACCGACAGAGGAGAAGAAATGGATTTGGCTGCAAACATATTACAGAATAGATATGTATTCTATTAACATTTGCATGTTTTTGTCATTTTATTAAGTAAATATTGATAATTTTAGAGATGATGTACATGGTGCAGCTGTGGGGGAGACCTGCTGAGTCGTGTTCATTGCATTTTTTACTTTAATAATGGTATTCATTCTCATATGAGATACCTGTCTGTGATGCAACATCCTGCTCTATTAACATTTTGTATAGTATTGATGGTATTAGTACTGACATTAACCCATAAAGACCCAAACAGCCATAGACAACCAAAACCATCTACTGATGTAAAACGGTTAACAACTTCTGAGCCACTTATCCTATCAATACATGTAAATAATTGGTATAAATGTAGTTTGTCAGTGTTTCATGGTCATTAGATATGACCCATTTGGACGTTCAGAGGTACTATAGTGAACATGGAAACACTGTCGTCTACAACACTGATGCATCAGTAAAACCCATGGACTTGGATCAATGACAGCGGATGAAGACTATTGTTTTACATTCAGTTAATGATAGATTTTGCTGAAAAGTAACGTTTTCTTCAGTTTTTGTCTTTGATATAATAACCTTCAACTATAATGTCAAATTTTATGAATATCTATATGATCAAAAAATGAAATATAGGAAAATACCTGATGTTCACTAAACAAATGCAAAATATAGAGGACAATGTCATAATAAATGGTGATGAATCACTTAAGAAAAGTAACAAAAAAAATAAAATAAAATAAAATTGGAACTGCCACAATAGTAACACTGGGTCTTTATGGGTTCAAAGGTGGATTAAGTCAAGTTGAACACCGCTGAAGGCCTAGGTGTGGAATACACAACACATACACTCTGGACCTGTAATGGTTAGGAACTGTGTGTTTTATTCATTCATTCACTCATGATTGATTATTCTAATGTCAGCTTAATTTTTAACAAATCTGTCAAAGTGGTAAACAACAGAGCAAGAGAAGATAACAGAATTTCCTGTTTTTTCAAATCCAGGTAACTGAATGAAACACATCACTTGACTTGAGAGATGAACCAAAAGTGATGATTAAGAAAACAAATGGAAAAGATTAAAAGAACATCTCCAATCACTCTGTAAAGTGTATAAAGATAAGATCTCTCCGATTTATTTCTGCTTTTCAAAAACCAGCTGAACTCAAGTGAAATTCCTGCAGTAACAATTGAGAATCTTGCAGTGCGTCGAAACTCTTCTACCTTAAAAACCCTGCGAGGTAAGAGAGAAACGAGATGAAGGGAAAAGAGCAGAAAACAACAAAGCTAAGGGAAGCATTTTATCCTGCTGTGTTAAATTGGGTGTGACTATGAACGATCCAGAGGCCCTGAAAAGGATGAGAAAATAAACCCACACATGTGCACATGCACTCACACACACACAACAAAAACAAATTAACATCTAAAATGCTTCAGCTCTTTTTAACCGTTCACTTCAAACCGTCATCAGGCCTCTAATGGGGGCCAAGTTCAAAGCTCCACTAGACTCCCGCTGCTTTGCTGAGATGGAGGAACAACACTTTCGTCTCCCTCTCCCTCCCTGTTTGTTTATCCTTTGCTTTGCTCTCTTTCCCTGCTTCGATCTGTCTTTCATCGGCTCCCTCCTTTATTTTTCATCCTCCTTTTCTTTGAGAGGACCCTTTGCTTTATTTAGCACCAGCTTCTTCTCTTCATCTTCATCTTCGTCGCTGTCTTTCTTCTGTATTTGCTCTGTCGAGTCCTCTTATTTCTCTCAATATTTGATTCTGCCGTACATTCGGCTTTCTGCAGCCCTCTTGTTCCCTCCTTCTCCCTCTTTGTATCTCAATCCAGCTTTCATCACGTATGCCAGTCTTTCAAATCTGACAGACATTGATCAGTACACAGCAGCGGGGGATGCTGTCCTGGTGCAAGTTTGTTCAGAGAGCCCCATCTAACCCTGGATCCAAACACAGCCTTGAACAGCGAGCTCTCAAAAGACAACCACTGGTCCAAGACAGACAGTTGCTCAGCACTGCCCTGCAGATATATCCACCAGGATCAAAACCCTTCCTGTCTCTCTCGCTTTCCCTCCTTTCTCCCTCTTCCCCTTTCTCTTTCGAAGATGGCACTTCCACAAATGTTTAACTCCAGCTATCTGCTCATTAAGAGGTCTTCAAAGCCTCCCATTGATGTAAAAGCATCCATTTGAATGTGTAATCACCCTTTGCTGTACGGCTGCTGCGCTCAGCGTAATTTCTCCCGGATTTTCTGATAGCCGGCTCAAAGAGCTAACAACCCGTTTTCTCCTCTGTAAGTAGCAGGATAAAGGAAAGGAAGGGACTTTATCAAAACTTTTGGAAGCAGGGAGGTGCATATTTGCGAAGGCCTTGGGTTTGTTTATATATGCTGACAAAGAAAGTAAGAATATATAGAAATTCACTCTGCCGACAATGCACATAAGAAGATAAGAGCGGTGAGAAAACCCACTAGAGTTAAGGATAAGGTTTGTTTGAAGATTAAAGTTCTGTCGTCATCATAGGACAGGCTATTTTCTTGAAAGGCACTTAAATGGACTGGAAATTGGTTTGTCTATAGGGAAGGCCTTTAACTGATATTGCCTTTAATGGTAGGATTTTTTAATATTCCACTGCACAAACTTAAAGGTATCTGAGGCTCTGAGGAAACACACTTCGCCCACATGATGAATTTTAAAAGAATGCCAAGTATCGCATTTGGCGGCGACCTGAATGCATATTTAGCTCAGACATCCTCTGTGTGTTGATATGATGGAGAGTCAAACTCTGTCACTCCATCACTACAACAAGAAGGAAATACTGAAAAAGAGAGAGGAAAAAGAAGAAGAAATCCGTCAGATCCTTGAGGCAGAAGAACATACCTTTACATCTGGATTTCCTCACAGGAAGGAAGTGTTTGAAATCTAATACATAAACATTATTCCCCCAGCTCGCCAGTTTCCCCTCACCTGCGGAAAAGCCGGCGCTTCTTCTGAGCCACTTTGGGGAACTTTTCCACAACACAGTCCTCCTTCAGTTGGTTCAATAAGAGGGCTGACTGGGATTTGGCTCCTGCCATGTTTCATCAAACACACTTGTCTTCAGCCATCGCAGGCCTGTCTGTCTGTCAAACAGCTCCTCGCAAATAGCACTTTCCTCAGGTTTCCTCTGCTGTCTACAGAAAGGTGGATATTAAATGAGCCCCGTACACGTGAAAGGATTACTGCTGAATTCTCAGGACTCGGAGCTAAAGACAACTGGGAGTCAACGCTTACAATACCCCACTGAGCTAATACTGAGACGCAAAAACCAACAGAATGTTAATACATCTACCTGTGAAGCCCATACTTACAATATTATCCCAGGTACTTATGCTAGGTTAGTGCAAAATGAACACTAACAAAAGTTCATTATGTTGGTGCCCCAGACCACGGAACTGATGAAGATTTGGATTATTAACATCCTGACAGGTGCACTGGTGTTCTAGTTTATCTCCATATAAGTGGTTTAGAGCAGGGGTTCACACACATTTAGCTCAAGACCCAAAAACATCTATTTCCTATCACCTCAGGATCCAAATTTACCAAATGTCATCAAATTATATTCCTTAATGTTCATCTTTTTTACTGACTCTGTTAATATCAAAACAATGTTGAAGGGGGGGTTTGTATTTATTATGCATCTATGACAATTTTTCTTCGTCTCTTTTAGGAATAATTTATGGATTCAGATAGGGATATGGATACAGATTTAACATTGATTGTGATAATTAGTGATATGTCTTTTTTGTTGTTGTAACATTTCTGGTTGTTTCCATCTTGTTGCATCCTTTTATGTCAACTTACAACAACCTAGTTGAGGTCAACTTCACAACCAGAAAACAAACAATTCTAATTTATTCATGAAAAATTCATTCACATATCATGTTATTATGTATTTGATTCTAATAATTGGTAACCCAGTGAATACAATGATTAGTTTGTTATAACTTGTTTAATGCTCGACTACGACTGTGTTTTGCCTTGTTACTGATGTAATGTAATAAACCATTTACTTTAACACGTCAGCTTTTTGGGGAATTTGGATTCAATGGTCATCTTAGATTAATACTGGACACAGATGGACAGGATAAACTAAATCACTAATATGAGGCTAACAAGTGTTTTTATGTTGGTGTTTCCCTCTGTTTAATCTTACCTTCCGTGTGTGTGTTTGTGTGCAGGAGAACTGGTGGCAGACGTGTCACCAGGACCATTGACTCCGACCTAATCCCTTCCCGATGGCCTTTTTTTTTTCAGCTACAGATGGAGACTAGAGGCTCTCGACCTTTGACCTGCACCACTAAATCACATCAGTCGTTGGCTGAGGGCCGCGGGGCTCCAGGACTCCATTGGGCAGATGGACAGCTGCCCACACATAGACACACAAACACAACACACACACACACACACACACCTACACACACACACATAGGCACCACTCTCACATTCACACTGAAACTCTGCAGGAAGTTAAAGGCTTTTATACATGTATCTCTATTTAAAAGTCAATGTACATGTGAATGTGAACGTACACAAGATGCATAAAACATAGATACCAAGCAACAATCATGGGACAAATTCTCTGAATATAATTATATTCCCAATATGACATGAGTCATGTGAAGAGCATTTTCTGAATTAGGCCTTTCATTTTTAGATTAAATACAGTTTAGAGTTTTCATGGAACACGTGTAGAACACATTCAGAGTATGTGTTTCAGTTGTGGTTTTTACTGCAGTTTACTACACACAGCCTTCGTGTCGTGTTACAAACAATATATCCACTAGTTTGGAAGGCTGGAGTACAGATGCCCACATTTACACATTTTACCCACTAAATATTGCAAAGGACTTGGATATTAATAGATTTGGGTATGTGCAAATATCACAACATCAATCTTTTCAAGAAGGAATAAAAGGGGGGCTGTTGGGTTAGGGTATTGTATTAGGGTATGTATAGGGTATTGGAGTAAATATAAGTATTAAGGAAATCATTTTCTTTAGTCATGACAATAGCTTAGTAGTTTTGAGTATTGAGCAACAAATGCACCACTTTTTTGTCTTCACAGACACACAGCAGCTCTAGTTGTAGTGAAGATTCTCCTGATGTGCCAGTGCAGATCATCAGTGATGTTTCCTGGGGTCACTGGGTATTTTCAAACATCGTACACCCTCGACCGGCCGACCCAGCTGGGGTTCATCAGACCTCAGCTTCTGCCCTCGCAGCCGCAACCCACGGATCCAACCTCTTAATCCAAAGCCACCACCTCGAGGCCTTTTTTCTTCAACCTTCGTGTTATTCCGGATGGCTTTCCTCCTCTTCTCTCCTGTGATGTCCTGCAGAGAGACTTCCCTGCAAAACCTCTGAACCCCAACTCTACAGGCAATCACCTCACTTTCCATGCCTTGTATATGATAATCCTTGGCCAGGTCTTTTTCCTGTCAAAGGCCTCCTACATATGCTCCTTCTCCTCCTCCTCTTATTGCACAGTCAGCTCCAACATGACCATGTGCTAAATAATGTTCTTTTATGTCTGTGTCTGAACTATTCTCTGTCATCTGTGTCCTTTTACTCGGCCACATCACACACACTGTCTCCTACACTATTGTTTTAAACCCTTAAAACTCTTCTCTTCTCTTCTCTTCTCTTCTCTTCTCTTCTCTTCTCTTCTCTTCTCTTCTCTTCTCTTCTCTTCTCTTCTCTTCTCTTCTCTTCTCTTCTCTTCTCTTCTCTTCTCTTCTCTTCTTTTCTCTTCTCTTCTCTGTGATGTGGCTTTCCTGTTTCTGCAGAATAAAACACAGACAAGGAGAGAAATAAAAGACACAGATGAAGCAAAATATGGTCACCCAACACAAAGACAAAATAAGGAAGATAGAAACAGACAGTAAAAGAAGGAGACAGGACAAAATGTGTTTTTACTTGCTTTGCCACTATGTATATAAAAGCCCACCCTGTGCAAAAATATGTACTGTGTCATGACAAACTTTATTCTTTATAACCACCATATGTTTTAGCTGGGTTTTTTTATAATCTGGTTGATAATCAGCATGCCAAGCACAAATCTTTCAGTTTTTTTCCCCCCTCTTTGGAATTTCAGACCTGTTGTCACGTAGTATCCCGAGGAGACCCAGCTTTGAAAGTGAACTCTGAATGAGTGTTTTGCATGAGAAGCAGGCGAGTGGAGATGAAATGTGGGCTGGGTTCCCTCACACCGACGTGCTGCTTGCCCACGCTGCGCTCATACGGAGGTCCTCCTCACTTTGTTGTCCTCACAGCAGGCACCTGCATTCCGGGCATAGCTGTCTCCAAACTTTCAAGAGCAGCTCACTATCTCTCCGTCTGCCGGCCTCTGTCTCCCTGTGTGCAGACCTCCGTTGCCTTGTTGCCTAGAGACGAAAAGGAACAAGAATGGGGACAACGGAGAGAGAGGAAGAGGGGGTCTTACCAGAGGAGGATAAAAGAAGAGAGAGATCAGAGGGGAGATCGGAGCAGCAGGGGAGTGATGAAGTTTGTTTGGGATACTTTTTTTTCTTCATAGCCATTGTGTGATGCCAATATCCTCTCTTTACTCTGCAGCTTGGAGCTTAAGAAAAAAAGTTGTTGCAGGTAGCGAGAAGAAAAAAGAAAAACACACGCTTCAGATCCTGAAAAAAGTTTTCAGGGCACCTTAAAATGTTTCATAATCTCAAATATTATCATGGAATTTTACAAAAAAAAAAATCTTGGTGTGGCTGCATCAGACAAACACACACAAATGCATTTTTTTTTTGTTGTTGTTTATTCTCGCAGGAAATAAATAACAAAACTACATTTTTGACAGTTACAACATGTCATGCCCTGGTTGTGTTTCATTATCTTGCTGAAACATCCAGTTTTGACTTCGATGGAACAGAGCAAGTGCAGAAGGGAATATGTGGGTTTGGGGAATGGCACAGTATTTGGCAGAGTTCAAGGATTTAACCCTTTATCGGGCAAGTAACTGTTTTCGGTCATTTCCATACACATTACAAGACAGTGACAGCAACAGTTACAGTGAGGACAGTGAGTCAACAATCTCAGGTCCAATGTGGTCTACAGGGTCTGTAAGGTCCACCTCTGCATGAACAGTGAGTGGAACTGCTACAGTTTTTCTCATAAAATCACATACCCTGACACAATGCACATGGGACGGTCTTGGATGTTCCAACATGACAATGACCCAAAACCCAATGCCAAGTCAACCTGTCATTGGATACAGCAGGAAAAGTGAAGGTGAAGGAGTGGCCATCTCAGTCTCCTGACCTCAGTATCATTGAACCACTTTGATGAGGTCTTAAACATGCAGTTCATGCAAGAAAACTCAATATCTTAAAGGAACTGAAGGTGTTTTGCCAAGAAGAATGGGCAGCTTTACCATCTGAGAAAATAAAGTACCTCATCCACAACTACCACAAAAGACTTCAAGCTGTTATTGATGTTAAAGGGGCCAATACAGAGGATTTAGAACTAGGGTATGTAACCTTTAGATCAGGGTCATTTGGAGAGTTTCTGCTGTCAGTATGATTTATCCCTATAACACCAAATGTATCATATTTGGTACATGAGTTTTGAAGCCCTCTATGTGATCAGTGTGATATTTTTTTCTTGAAAAACCTGATGTATACAATTAGATACATGCAATACATGGATAATATACTAAGGGGGAGTAATTCTTTCACCAGAGGCCTTCCAGTGACACTACAAGACTGTCATTAATGAGGAAGGAGGCAGAATTTTGGCAATCTTGAAAAGGAATTACCAATTTGTTAGACAGGTTTGTGTTATACGATGTTTTTGTTTGTTTAAAAAAATAGCAATATTTGAGCATTGAGACCTGATGTATCAGATATGATACAAAATTGAAATTCATACACATATTTGAAAAAAAAAAAAGTTTTGGTTCTTCAGAAGGACCAATAAAGGCTCCAGTTTCAAAGAACTGGTATTTTCTGTCAATTATTTAATGGTTCAGGTTTTACAGGGTTAAAAAGAGCAAACTCATTTGTTTGATCATAAATGCCTTCACCTAGTCACTAGCCATGAGTGAAAGAAAAGTTTTTGTTTTATCATTCATAGTCTCTGAAAAGTGGCCAAAGAATCACAAATTCTGCGAGGGTATGTAAACTTATGACACAACTGTATGTTAGGTACCATGAAGTAATGGTACTAATGTAAGTAATGATGTTCAACGGGATAATGTGGATGTGGACAGGTGCCTGGATTAGCACTTGTGTTGTAATGTTCTAAAAATGATGTTCTAATGTTCTAAAATATATTTTGTTGTTTTTTTTGGCACTTATGGGTGAGGAACCAAATATGGTAACTTCACTGACCATGATTTTCTACATGACAATACAAAATTTTGAAAAATTTCGCAGACTAACACAGTTATGTTTTGTCCTTCAATAATACAGTAAGGTTTAAACTTTGAATTTCAGAGTATTTCTATGAGTGCCCTATAAAGGGTTAAGACTGATTTAACGCAATAATACAGTATATCACAAATGCATGGGGTGTCCAAAAATGTTTTTCCACCAGTATTTGTGAAAATAACAACTCTAAACCAAAGCTTCATTTTACAGCTTTTTTATGGGACTTTTAGCAGCACTGACAGATATTTGCACAGTAATTTATCCCTATTTACAATCCATAATCTGAAGTCTGCTTTAGGTTGGGTGGATGAACCAGGCATTCATAACTGTGTGGTTACTGTCATTGGAACTGTAGCATATGAAAATACACAGGGACAAACACATCAGTACATATGTGTACACCTAAACACCTACAAGTAAGTTTGTGGAAACTTCCAAATCAGTTGTTCCACTTTTATCTTTTCTTTTTTTGCATTTTTCTGTGAAAATCATGTAATTTCCTCAATTTAATTAACCGATCATGTAGATGTTCATGAAAGTTCAGGGTAAATTCAAAGGTTATTGTATCAAAACAGAGAAAATGGAGAAAAAAAAGTGACTTAACAGTGAAATATATCATTCACTAAACAAAAAATTCTATTATATTCAATTCTGTTCCAAAATCAAGTGTCTACAACCATTGCCATTCATCAACTACAGAAGTAAATTCATGTTACATAGGACGACAGTGTTTCCATGTTCACTACAGACCCTCTCAACATCCATATGGGTCATATCTGAAGTATTTCTATATCTGAAGTATTAAACATTTTCGATCAGTAGATGCTTTTATTCTTAGGTTGTTTTTAAGATGCTTGAGGGTTAAAGGCCTCTAAGGACCCCAGGTGCCCCTACCTGTGTGTGTGTATGACATCCTTATAACTCTTGACAGATACATGACAGTTCAACCCATCTGGGCCCAAATTCCTCTTATTTTGTCCCTAGATAAACAATCACAGATACAAGAAAATAAAATACATATGGGTGTTTCTATGAAACTAGTCCCTAAAAACAGGACAGAGGGGCTAAAAATTCAAACCAGATGTAGACTAATGTTATGAAGCAACTTTGGAAGCACTTTAGGCTTATTTTAAAAATAAATACTTACTGAGATAAAAGAGAAACTATTTTTCAGATAAAACACATTTTATATTATTTTTACACTATTTTTAACACAAAAATCTGTATGTAACATGGTCAAAAGGACACGAAAATTGCATGCTACTATTTTTTTGAATATCTTTTTAGTCTCTCTCACAGGTACATTTTGGGAATTGAACTAATTATGCAAGACAGAGTGTTTCACACAAATGACTGCTGTTGCATAATCACTTGGGATTTATTTGTGTTTAAATGGGCAGGTTCTGCATGTAACGTGAGTGGACACAATGGGTTACACACAAAACCTGGAATGAGACTGCCAATTTATGAAAAACCCACATGTCTGGATTAGAAAAAAGACTAGGATCAACAAATTTAACACAGTGTCTTTATTTATAGCAGTATATAAGACCATTTCAAGCCATGTTTTCAAGACAAAATGCACTGACACCTAGGTAGCTTTTCCTGTCCCAATTTTGGTCCTATTTTTGGCCCAGGTATTTTATTAAAAATTCATTAATTTTGGGATGGCTCAGAGCAAGAATATAATTTTTTTTGCATTTATATGAGGTCCTCATTAGGTACATCCTAGGGGAAATATTATATGTCTAAAATTCTCTTTTATTATTGGGTCTAAAAAGCTGGCAAAGTGCACAGTTTCATAGAAGTACCCATTTAGAAAATGAACAAAACAGAAACATATATATTTGGTGGGTGGCGCTTATTTACTAGCTTTACGCAACATACTTTTGCCTGTAACAACCAATAATAATTTGCATTATAACCTAATTGTAGTAACAGTATGTAGCAGTAGTATTATAATAGTGTAGTAATAAATTAAAGGATATATAAATAATTTAAAAATTAAACACAAATAAATAAGCATGTAAAAAATTATAACAAATACAAACGTGTAGTAATATTATGTAGTATATGCAGTAGTAGTTGTATTTACTCATGGCTATCTCATTGTGCATAATTTCCTGACACAATTGTTATAAAATATGGATCCATCATCTGCATCCTGTTTTTCCCGCCAGTCATGGCTGTTGTCATAATGAATGTGACACATGCACACCGGTCATTATTTAAATATTCGTTCCATATCAGACATTTCAGGTATTTAACACTGAATACTTACAGCCTTGCATTATATTTACTTGGCGCAGATCTCTTGTTTATGACTCGTGTACAATAATTTTCCACAAAATATGATAATTTTAAGCCTCTGGTATGATGCTTTAACATTTTCCATCTGGCTATGCTGGCTTTCGGACATCTCTCGTGTCTGAAAGCATCTGGAAGCATCCAACGCTGGCTGTAAAGATCAGATCAAAACAGGCCACAGGACTTAGTGGGAAAATGTCAACTTCATCTAATGAAAAACAGTTTGGGAATGTGAAATATGGTTGCATATCCATGAAAAAAGATATATATGTTGAGTTGGTGATGATTAAAGCTGTTGCTGTTCACTATGTGATGTCAAATATTTACATCAAAGCTACAATGGAGACTGAAATGAAATGAAATGAACATCATTTATTGTCAATTTTGTGTTAGTTTTCACCAGAATATAAATGTTCTCCAAAACTTATAATGGATTTTTCATTGTTGCAAATGGATAAAGTGCCGAGAAGTCAGAATTTCCAACCTCCCAGATAGAAAATTGACCCATAAAGGCCCAAACATCCACCAATGATCAAAACCATCTACTGATCTAAACTGTCTAATACCTATTGATCCACTAATCCTATTAAGACATGTAAATAATTGATGAAAAATACAGCTTGTCATCTTTTCATGGCCATCAGATATGACCCATTTGGACGTTCAGAGGCTCCATTGTTATCGTGGAAACATCGTCATCTTCTACAACATTGATTCACCAGTAAAACCCATGGAGTTGGATCAATGACAGTGGATGGAGACACTGGGTTTATATTCAGTTAATTATATGTGATATTTTGTGGAAAATGTCACTTTCCTATTTTTTTTTCTGATTTGATCTGACAACCTTTGGATTTACTTTGGATATCTTTGCTGGATAAGTCACTTTTTCTTGAGTTTCTAATATAATAACCTCAACTTTAATCTGAGCTTTTATGAACATCTACAGATCAGTGAATTACATATAGGAAAATACATGATTTTCACTGAAAAAAGCAAAATACAGAGGATAATATTACAATAAATGGTGATAAATCACTTAAGAAAGGTGAAATCTACAAAAAAAAAAATAAATAAATAATTCGGGAACTGCCACAAATTATGGGTTAAATTGGATTTGAAGAAGATGAAGAAAGTTGAAAAGAGTTTAAAACTTCGACTGAAAAATGCACAATATTTGCTGTATTCATCAGCAGTAAAGTGAAAGAAGTGTCTTAATTTGTCTCAAGTCAGTCGATCAGAGCACTGTCTGTCTTCTCTGTATGGACATGTCACTGTGTTTGTGTCTCTTCTGTGCAGTATGATGTATTGCTAACAGTGGCTAACAGCTACAGCTGGTTTTGCTCATCTTTGTTCCAACTTTTCCTTGAAACATAGTTAAATCAGGTGCGACGTCATTCCCAGCTCTGACTTCCATTAACCTAACAATTTTACATCTGGATCTGAAGGGAAATTACAAGGTATTCTGGGAAATGTTGAAACAGGAAGACATGAGGAACATTGAGAAAGACTCAAGATAAAGTATGTGTCAATAAATTGATAAAAAAAAAAAGAGTTGGTTTTGAAGATAGAGCCAAACATTCCTGTTAAAGATGGATTAATAAGTGATATACGGTGTGGCCAAATCTCTTTCTGTTCACATATTTTTTACAGTGAAGCAGCAGACTCATGATGTAAAACATACGCTCACTGCTGGCACGCAGCAGTGGAGGGAGTTGTTGTGAAAGCCTGTCATTCTGAAAACAAATCCATAACAAACTTCTAAAACTCATGTTCCATGGTTACAAAATACACACATACACACGCATGACTCTGTTTACCCCTTCATTCCATCTGAACTCGTGTGTGTTTGTGAGAGACACAGATTTTCCTTTTGGAATCTCAACATTCCCATTTCCTCCTTGCCTCTCTTTGTGCGGCCGTCCAGGCTTATTTATCTTTCCCTCCTATCCCAAACACAGGAACGCTCCCCACAGCTCTGATCTCTCCTGCTGCACTGATGTGTGCACACTCCGACCCCCATGAACCCTCCTGCTCTCTAGCCTGCACTACTTTTCTCTCTCTTCCTCATTAAACTCCTCTTCATCTTTGTTTTTTGTTTTTTTTTTCCTTTGAGAAACACTTTGGGGACGGTAGCAGTCGGTTAAACGTCCCGTGTCCTGTGCGACGTCATGATCTGCCGTCGATCGCTGTTGTTTTCTGTCACAGTGCCTGAGGTCTGAGGCCAAAGGCTGGTCTTGAAGATGCGTCTGATGGCTTTTGCCCTCTCTTTCATTCACTCGCTTTCATCCCTCTGTGCAGCAACAGACTTCAAGGGAGATTCCTAACAAGCATGTTATTTAGACAGTGATGTCATGGCCGCGGGGACGTTGTGTTATGTCTGAGGCAGGGCTGCACCGGAAGGGAGAAAACACAGGATTTAGCCGCGGTTCAGCCTGGCTTCAACATCCAAAATATAATGACAGTCGACCGTGAGACTGCTCAGTTCAGCCTTTTCTCTAACTCGTGCCTTTTCTTTTCCTACTACAAGAGCCGCACAGTCCTTCAAGCAGATAATATGACAATAGAGCCCTGACACGTCTTTGAATAATGTCCTCGTTTTGGGTGATGAGGTCACTGTTGAATCCGCAGACCAGAGCGTGTGTTGCTCTGACTGTTGGACTATAAAGTAACTCTGAGAAGCGCTGTGGTCTTTGCATGGCAGCCGCCCATGTCCAGATATCAGGCCTTGATAGAGGCCGACTGGATCAGCGGCGTGCCCACCCCTGAATAAGGCTTCTATTGTTGGCTGCAGGTGTGTGTTTGTGCATATCAGTGGTACTTGGCAGAGGCGCAGAGGGTAAGGGAACACCCCGAGTCAGCATGTGCAGGTGAGGGGTCAGCAGGGCACGGGCGGATGGTTGGAGGAAACCTGCAGAGAGCGACTGACGCTGGTGAGAGGAGACAGTTACAGGATTAATGTTGATGTGTTTAGATGGGGAACGTAAAAGCGCTCATGCAGATAGATGGAAGTGAAGCCAGTGGAGCAGAGCAGAAAAAACATTCACACAAGGTTGTTGTGGTCACTTGATGCTGAACAAAAGAGTATTTTACCACTGTTTTTTAACCCATAATGACCCAACACTACTTTTATGTCCGTTCCTAAATGAAATTTTCTTTATGTTCATGTCTCTATTATTTAAATCCAGGTTAAAGACCCACCTCTTCTCAGCTGCATTTGAATAGAGCTTTTATTCATCAGTTCAGATCTGTACTGTTTATATTAAGCTTAAAGTTTTTATCTGTTTTATCTATTTATCTGATTTTGTTTTGGCTTTTTTTTTGTTTATTTTGTTTATTTGTTTTTCTCATTCTTAACAATGACTCCCATCCTTTACGAGGTGAATTTCAACTCCTTTCCTCTGGACGGAGGTTCTTAGTCCCAAGGTGCAGGACACAGCGTTATAAAAATAGCTTTGTTCCTGTCGCCATCACTGAGCTCAATAAGAAATAGTGACATTGCACTTTACTAACTTATTTAGTTATTTATTCCATTTCTTTGCTCTATTTATTATTATTGTGACTTCAGATTTTTAAATTTTTAAATTTTGTGTTCTTATCCTGGTTTTTATCCCAGATTGTTTTTATTTTTATCTTTTCTGGTTTTTATTGTGTTTTTATTGCATCTTGTTTTTATTTATTTGATCTTATTTATTTTATTCTTTTACTTCTTTGCTTCAAAAAATTAAACGTATGGTGTCCAGCTGAGTGAACATTTTTGTAACTCCATAAAAAATAGGTTCATTAAAAAAATTTCAATCACATTGTTTTTTTTCATACGTAAAGAGGAATAAAAACACTCAGGAAAAAATCTTGACGAAGGTTTTCATAATTCATGCGTGAAAGGGTTAATAAACCTGCCTTGCCTTGCCTATGTCTAATCTTTCATAAAGGAGTGATATTTTGCTTCTTAAATGGAATTATGTATTTTAAAACATTTCCCTGTGGTCTACATAAACTGAAAATGTTATGCTTGGGTCTGATTTCTTCATTAATTCAACTCCACAGGTCCATCTTCAACACTATTTCTGAGTAATGATACCAGAAAGGTTGTTTTGAGCGCTGGCCCTTTAAATGCACATGAGCCACTGCATGCCCCACCCCCTCCAGGTTGTTGGCTGTGCTGCTCTGTCCCATTCAACCAACAACTGAACATTTTAGGTCACTGGCTCAAAGTTTAGACATAAATGTTCGCCGGAAGTCTTGACCTTGATTTGAGAGCAAGTATGGAGTTCCTCTTGAGATACTGGCATTTCTAGTTTATTTTTTTGGTGATTGTCACTTTTGGGTAGGTTTATGTTGTTGAGAAAAGAGTTGTTTTATTGCTTGTTTTATACTCTCCTGTTTTATGGTACGGTGTCCTTGAGTGCCAAGAAAGGCACCTGTAAATAATTTTTTTTTTTAATTATTATTATTATTATTATTAATGATAATAATAATGATAATAATCATAATAATAATAATCATAATAATGATAATAATCATAAAATTGGTTTTAGAAGTGGTTAAAATTTTGATTTATTGCAGTAGCTGTAGCTGTCTTTGTAAGATCTGTGTATTTTCTACATCGTCATATGTCCAATAATCTTTGTATATGTTTCATGTTATGTGTTGTTAGCTATTGTTGTGTGAATATGTGGATGTGTCACTTTTTGCAAATAAAAAAAAGGAAGTCTTGACCTTATATATGCAAATGTTGTGACGTGACTAGTTGTAGACGTAACAAATTAAGAAGGAATTAAAACAGGTTGTAGAAATCCACTTGATTTTTGCAAAAATGAATTTAACGATATTTTTGCAGCACCTGGAGGGTTCAAATTCAAACTTTTTGAACCATTACAGTCCCCAAATACACAAATAAATGTACCAAAGACTAATAAAAGTGGGTTTAGCAAACTATGACCCCTTTAAGTGATTTATCAGCATTTATTTATAACTAGCGTGTTGACCTGTGGGGATCCACAGGTTCTAAATGTGGTAGTTTTTATGCTCTTGTGTATTCACGCATGCTACCACATTTGTCCAGCAGTCACCACCAAAGCGTTCTGGGTATAGCAACGTGATTGTAAGGCTATTGTATTCCAAAATTACTATCTCTCAAAGTATCTCTTAGCTGTTTTCACTAGTCTGTTCTTTGACCAAAAATACATAAGTATACCAAATTGCAGCAGTCAGCTCTATCCAGATTTTGTGTGAATCCCCTGACACACATACACGCACACACACAGAGGCCACTTGGTTTTTATAATATAGATATTATCCTCTGTATTTTGTATTTTATCGGTATAAATCAAGTGTTTTCCTGTATTTAATTTACTGATCATGTAGATGTTCATAAAAGCTCAGATTAAAGGTGAGGTTTATTATTTCAAAAGCAGAGAAAACTGAACAAAAAAAATATCATTAACTGAACATAAACCCAGTGTGTCCATTCACTGTCATTGATCCAACTCCATGGGTTTTACTGGTGAATCAATGTTGTGGAAGATGATGGTGTTTCCATGTTTACTACGGAGCCTCTGAACGTCCAGATGGCTCATATCTGATGACCATGAAAAGATGACAAACTGTATTTTTCACCAATTATTTACATGTATTAATGGGATTAGTGGATCAACAGGGATTAAACAGTTTAGATCAGTAGATGGTTTTGATCAGTGGTGGATGTTTGGGCCTTTATGGGTCAATTTTCTATCTGGGAGGTTGGAAATTCTGACTTCTCGGCACTTTATCCATTTGCAGCAATGAAAAATACATTATATGTTTTGGAGAACATTTATATTCTGGTGAAAACTAACATAAAATTGACAATAAATGATGTTCATTTCTTTTTTTTTTTTTTTTGACACTTATTCTTTATTAGTCATTTTTCTTTTTTTTTTTTAAACACAAAACAAAGACATAACAGTGACATAATAAACATAATAACATAACAATAACAAAACAATCAGCATTCGGCAAAATAAGCATTTGTTATTATTCAAAACAAGGTTATAAATTAGCACCTGAATGTAGCATCAATGAAGCCATGTAAATTAAATCAAATTTAAGCAGCAGATCTTTTTTTTTGTGTCGGTACCCACATTAATTGTCCCTAAGAAAAGCAATCCATTTTTCCCACTTCCTCGTGTAGAGTTCTGCATGCAGTCTCAACATAAATGTAAATCTATCCATTTTGTGGATTTCATCCACTATGTTTATCCAGTCCGAACGTCCAAATGGGTCGTATCTGATGACCATGAAAAGACGACAAATTGCATTTTACACTAATTATTTACATGTATTAATAGGATTAGTGGGTCAACAGGTATTAAACATTAGAGATGAGAAGGTGCTTTTGGTCACCGGCGGCTTTGTAGGTCTTTATGGGTTAATGTAACTGAGGTTTATGACTTAAATTGTTGCTGCTTCACCTTCATGACAGATTAAAGCCTCCGCATGCAGTTTTATCCATGGTGTCCACAGTTTTTAATGGAACAGAAAAAATGGTTTGTGCAAACATATTTTGTAAAACGAAGGACATGTGGTCAGAAAAACACCAACATCCCAAGAACAAGCCATAACAACTCAAATTTAGAAGCAAACAATTTCAGGTCCTATAAATTATTCTCTGAAGAAGGGGCATTGTAATGAAAAACTACTTTATCTAACTTTTCTCTACATTGGAAACTAACATTTATAGGATGTTCTGGGAAAGCAGACCATATTGTTTTCGGGCTTTAAAAATGTACTGTATTTACAAAGATAAAATGGAAGCGGCCAAAGGAGAGTTTATTAATAAAACCCACCCAATGTTAGAGTCTACGGACGAGCAGAAAAGTAGACTTACCAGCAGCATACACAGCACAGTGGTGAACACAGTGGGTTATAAAACATAAAGTACAATGGTAAACAGTATCCAACTTCCTCAGGTGCTGTTCAGGTGCATTCATAAAGAGCTGATCGCCGAAATCCAGTAAAGGGAAGAGTTTCACTTGCACACAGAGAGAAACAGGATTTGTTCCTGAGGAAGAAAACCAATTAAATTTACAGTGTGTGAACCATTCCCCTAAATAACAAGACCTAAACTATTGTAAGCATTGAATTCCGTAGAACAACAACAGTATGTCATTCATCCTAATGAAATTGCTGCAAGTAAAGTTAGCAGACATGATGTTTCGTCCTGTGGTTACCATAAAGGAAATATGATGATGACGGAATCAGCCACCACACTGAATAAAATTACAGCTTTCTCTGAATATGATATAATACAGGTACACAAGTCAAGAAAATATAATGTTGGCTTGGTCATTGCTTGATATTTTAATGCAGGAATGTTACAGATTGTGTGGTTAAAAGCTGAAAAATAGAAGTTGTGTGCTCACATGATATTTGTGAGGGAATTTGCTCATATGTTGACAGTGGTGGATTAAATTTCTAAGGCCATGTCTACACGAAACTGTATCTTTTCCTATCCAATCTTTTTCTTTGTCATTTTCAAAACAAGTGCTCCGTAAACACAGTCGTTTCAGGAAATATCTGTGTCCACACAAAACCACTGAAAACCACTGAAAAACGATGTTGTACAAATGCCAGGCCTGTATGTGGCGCTGTAATGTTCTTGGAAAAAAAAAACAGAGCAGAAGATGTGAAGCCTGTACATAAAGCTTTCTTGGTTCTACTGGGTCTGGTCCTTTCTGGTTGCCCCTCTCCGTGGTAGATCCAAGAGCATGTAGTGAATTTTGTTAGCTATGGTTGTTTGTTGCTCATTGTAATGAAAGAGTAGCTGAAGATTTGGATTTAATATTTCCAATAAGCTCAATAGCTGTTGTAGCATGAGCACAACTCCGTAGTCCACCATTGTTGTTGTTGTTGTTGTTGTTGTGAAGTGGCGTCTTGTTTTCGGGGTGAAAGGGTAGAGAGGTGGGCCTATGAGAATATTGTTTTAGAAAAGTTGCGGTTTGGTCATACGGACAAAGACGGGAAACCGACATTTTCAAATTTATCCACTCTGAGACCCGGTTTCAAAAAGTTGCGTTTTCAGTGACGTGTGGACAAAAGACCTATCCGATGCAAAACTTTTGCGGATACGACCAAAACCATCTTCATATGGGCAGGGCCTGACACAGGGTCTACTGCTGCCCCTGTAGAGGAGGAGAAAACAGACAACTCAGTAGTAAAAACATAGCAAATCCAGTCCTTTACATAGGAATCTGTGTACTCATACAGTAGAGATGGAACAAAAAGCAACTAGCAGATGTAAATTTCTTAACATTTTTTACATATGTTAAAGTGTGGAGCATAAAAACATGTTACTGTAAAGGTAGAGATTTTCCAAGAAGATAAAGAGGATACGTTTACAATCCAGTGGATAAAAATGAGGGCCACATATCTCTTTGTAAGTTACACCAAAATGTGTTGAAAAGTGTGCAGCTGAAACTTAGTAGGGGTTGGCCCAAAGCAGAGGGAGGAGGCGGCGGTGGTGGAGGAGGAAAGAGGTGGGGAGGGGGGGCTAATTTGAGAAGATGAAAGGTGACAGTCATCCTATCTGGCCAAACAGGTCTGGCACTGCTGCAGACGTACCAACACACAGACACACAAACACACAGACTCACAGCGCACACAGGTAATTAAAGTGTTGGGTGACAGAGTGTCGCTTCCTTTGGCATCTCAAAGTTGGAGCTGCCATTGGACACTCTCTCTGGTCTCGCTTGTCTTTTCCATTCTGTGTTTTCCAGGCTGAGTTTCGGCGCGTTGGCTTGGCTGACTAGTCGGTTGACTGACGGGATAACTAAATGTTTGCCTGGCTGCCTGGCTGATCAGCCGACTCTCTGACAAACTGGCTGGATCTTCTCTCCATCCGTCTTCTGTTTCCATTGTCTTTCCTGTTCGCTTCACTGAGCTCATCACTGACATAATAGTTTTTCATCCAGCCTCATCAACAATCTAGTGAACTAAAACCAGGATGCGTGCTTCCTTAACGGCTTAAGATTTTGTAGATATTTAAAACGTGGATGTGCCAAGCTCCAAACTGAGCCAAGCCCTCAAGCCAGCGTATTCTCACATTTCAGCCACCAGGAATGGGCAAAGGTGAGACAAGAGGTAGATTCACTACAAAGAGTTGTGTGTGTATGTGCGCGCATTTGTGTGTGTTGAGTTTGTAATCCAACCCTGCCAGATAGCTCCAGGGAGAAGGACACTCTGTTGCTGTTTCCCCTTTCCTGCATTCCTGCCTCCCCTTGACGTGTGGCACCAGAAAAGGTGAAGGATGAAGAGGAGGCAGGCAGGGTTGTAACAGGTTGTTTCATGCCAAACTGATTGCCTCTGTGCTGCCTTCCAGGAATTAATCACATTCATTCCAGCAGGCACCTGCTCTCATCAAGGCTGAAAAAACACACTCTTGGTCTGTACTGTCTCCTTTGAGCCAGTGCACACCTTCCAACCACACTGCTCTGCTGTCAGGACTCAGAGCAAACAAGAGTCTGCCCCGCTCTGAAGCGAGAGCAACACTCTATTTTTGAGTACAGTGGATGATGATGAGGCCACACAGAAGCTTTGTGCCAAGCGCTCAGGGCTGGGAAGCCAAGAATATACAAAATAAAAGCAGAGCGTGACAGCAGGAAAAGAAAGTATGCTCAGGTATTGTTTGGAGTTGAGCCTACTGTTTGTGCAACGGATTCAGAAGTTTGTTACAAAGAGCAAAGTTACTCTGCTCCTGAGGGAGGCTCTACAGTACATCAGCATGCCTGCACTGAATTCTAATATGAGCCACTTAAACTATGTAAATACATAAAACTGTGCACATAGTATTCACATTGTGTGATGTGTAAAACTGTGCAAATGGTATGTTGCCATATCCACAATATCAGCATTTCCCTTCACAGTATTTGAGTATTTATTACAAGGTGTATACAGACACACCCGTGGGTCCAAACACCCCCCAAACACCTGCTCCGACAACAGTACATTACACTTTAATATTTTTCACATTTCACATTGATTTATTTAACTGACTGGTCATATTTTCTGTGCATTTCAACTTTCTGTTTTTACATTCAGACTGAATTTGACTGAAACGCATTGGTAAAGAAAAACAGAAAATACCTAAATCACTACTGCATTCATCCTCCCGTTCTCAAACCTGTTTTTTGTGTTGCCAAATAAAGCCCTTAGCTTTTTAGAAGTAAATCGAGTTTTTGACATTTTCCACAACTCCTCTCACATTTTAATGTTGACGTTACCTCTCAGCAACATGCAACTGTCACACATATGCTGGGGGGGGTGGAGATGTGTTTGAATTCTGCAGAATTTTCCAAAGAATTCTGCAGGCGCTCAATCCATGTGGGCCTACCAATCACCTTATCTGTGATAAACTGGAAATTTAACTTCATTCCTCTTGGTTAAAATACTGTTTTAATCAGCAAACAATTATCTTTGAATCTAACACATATATATATATATGTATATATATATATATATATATATATATATATATATATATATATATATATATATATATATATATATATACCTTTTACACTTACATTTAATCAGAATCAGCTTTAAATTCTCTTTTTTGTCAGTAAATGTAAACCATCTGTGTGACCACATGTGCAGAATCTGCCAAAATATTCACATATAAGGAGCAATAAGAACATTGTGTTGAGTTTTATATCCAAGTGACGATCTTTTGCAACATTATGACTCTCATCTATCAGAAATTAAAGCATGATGTCGGTCTGAATGCTAATGTTTGTGAATTTGCGCGTTGGCTTGGCTTTGTGTTGTTTTGACTGAGATAAGACACACACACACACACACACATACACACACACACACACCATCATCACAGCTCTTGCTCAGCCTTCCATCTGGGGATTAGGCAAGCTTTGTTAACATGATGTCAAGCAAACTTCAAAACAACCCCCATCCCAATCCTCTGCCCTCAACGCCTCCCCTCTGATCGCCCCCACACTCACACACTCCTCTTCATCTCTCTTTCACACTTGCTCCTTCCATCATTTTTGCTTTCTATCTCTTTTTTGTGTAACTGCTTCCTTGTATAAAGAAAAAAAAAATCAAAAGCATGCACACGCACTTTTTTTATTATTCAAGTCACACATGTATGTTACAGTAATTAAATCCCACACTTTAGTCATCTTGAAGGATGCCCATCTGAAGCCACTTGAGAAGTAAAGAGATACACATGTGTGTGTTAATGTTGTGTGCCTCTCCAGCGTTAGCTAATTAAACCCAAGTATATTGCAGGGGGTCAGCAGACCTGTGTGACGCGGCCCTGACATGATTGATTGTGACTGCCACGGCTCTCAGCTGGGCGTCCCTCTGTGCCGGGCCCCGAATAAAGGATTACACAGACCCTCTGTAACCTTGGCTGGCTTTGTGTTCCTGGGTCCCGCATCAAAGACCCGGTGGGGGACATTAGCATTTTTAATCAGCTGCCCTGGCCTCATGCTGGCACTGGATGCCTGATCACTCTCATCAGAATGACACCAGAGAAGCACAAACATATGCAAAACAACACAAATGGAGACATATGCAAAAAAGACACTGAAGTACGAACATGTAAGCAGTCGTACATATTAGCCAGGTTTAGCTTCAGCTTTGTCATCTAAACTGCTGTGGGACATGTATGGTGTTGTTCCAAGCTCTTCCATACAAAAATATTGGGACACATCAAGCCTACAAATATTATCATGATAAAAAGTTACTTATTCAGGCCAATGATTATCATGATAAACGTCAAACCAATATTTCAATTTACATTTCAAGACAATTTTTTCATCTTGAATGACAGTTGAAGAAACCAGACTTATGGTTTAAAATGATTATTTCAATCCACAATGATGATGATCCTAGCAAGAACCATTAGCCGCTTGGCACTCACTTCTCCCGCCTCTCCTTTATTTTGGTTGGTTGCTTGATTGGACCAATCAAAACTGTTTCTGCCCTTAGAACATCGAACATTAAGCAAGACTCCCGTCTGTGATTTTTTTAAGCAGAATGTGACAAATACACCGTTGCCCATAGAGTTGGAATAATTTTGTTTTCAGACACATTCTGCTTTTTATTCCTATTAATACACACCATTAATCAGTCCTACTTACTCTTGCATACAGCATCACAATCATTTCATGAGAAGAGATAAAAAGTATTTTATTCCAACTTTATGGGCAACAGTGTATTTCAGAAATAAAGGTAGAACATTTACAAGAATTATAATGTTGAAAAAAGCTGGTAAGAATTAACCCTGAATGCATCAATTCCAATGACATTTAACACATTACAAAATTACATTATGATATTTGTGTTATCATTTTGTAGTTGCCTATTAGCAATGAAACACCTGAATTTAACGTGTCCTTTATTGTCTATATAGTAAACATGGTTGCGTTTCACTGCTATTTCCCATCTAATAAACTGTAGCATTCGTGTTTTTCCTGTATTAATTCATCTAAGAAATATTGCAATGTCCTAATCAGTGCATACATATACGCACAATTACATTTAGTCATCATTTATATCATCATTTATACGCGGAATTTGCATTTACTTTATATCAACTTTTCCACTGCTTCCAAGTCAGTGCACATTTTTGGCACTTCCACTCATGTTTTTAATGTTCTAAGTGAAAGTGTGCATAAAAACAGCTAGATAGAAATGTTTTAATCTATTCACATATAGTGTTCTTCTTTATATTTAGTCCATTTCTAACACACAATCTCTCAATGTTCTCCCCAAGACACAGACAGGTATAATGCTTCACATCTTTGTCCGACTCGGTCGTCTCCTCCCTCTGCTATTAAAGCAACACCAGCAGAAGTGAGGGCGGGATGAGGCCTATTTTCCTTAAGAAAGCACTTCTTGTTCAATTAAACCAAGACCTTTGAGTGGCCTTTAGAAAAATCCTGATACAAAGACAATGGGTGAGATCGGCTGATCCGTGCGCTATTCATTCTTTAACCCAGTTCGTTTGAAGTGGTGAAGCAGTCTAAAACAAGCACATGCGTCCCAGCTTTTCTCCTTTTTTGTGCACAATAAGCATGAAGCAGGCTGGAGTTTAAGAAACGGTGCATCGGGAAAGAAAAAAGCAAGAGGTGGCACAGAGAAAAAAAAACACCAAAGAGGAAAGAAGTGCCATATCGCCTTCAGTAAAAGATAAAGTAAGTTCAAAAACTGAGTGTTGCACATGAAAACAGCCCTGAAACATTTCCAACTTGGGGCCCCACTATATTTTCTCATTTGTTCAAGACATCCAGACTAAAATCTCAAGAAACTAATAAATAAATGCATGCTTCCTACCTTTTTTTCAGGCTGAATATTGTGAAAGCAGCATCGGGGGCAAACATATGCCATTTGTGCCGTATGACAAGCACATTAAATCTTCATCACAGGAGAAAGCCTCTTTATTGGCAGCTGTAGTTTCAACACACTGCCAACAAGTGCCAGAGGACAAAACAATGGAGGGTAATAAAAGACGAAAAGCAAGAAGTACAACACCATCAGCAACAGCCAGGATACTGACAATAACAGCAGCATCCACGAGGAAACAGGAAGTAGAGTCTGAAATAGAGGAACAGTATATCCCATTCCAATCCAGTCCGGTAATATCATCTGTATATATCAGTCTTTTATGTTCCTCTGTTGTGTTCTGTCACCACACGAAACTGACAAGTACTAGATAGCGTGAAATAAACCGTAAACTGCAAACAGTGGCTGCAGTGTCTGAGATGCAAATGCACTGACAATACTGAGAACGCTGGCTAAATCTCTGCCCATGAATAGACCGTGGAGAGACTTCCAAGACTTAATATCCCTCAGAAGTCTATTATCTCTTCCTGGCAACTTTCATCTCGACAAAACACACAATCCCAAACAAACAGGGCTTTAAAGTAAACCACAATCCTCGCATCTTGCACTTTTAAATACGTCTTAAGTAAACCTTATCAACAGCTTGGCCGGGTAAAACAAAGAAGACTGTTTATGTGCATCTTCGTCTTCTTTTTTTTTTTTTTTGGTATATCTCAAATGCACATACACACACCTCCCCCGGTTTTTCCTTTGAGGATGACGTTTAGATATGGACATTGTTTGATGTGACTCATCAAAGCGGGGATCGGGGTGTGACAGGAGCGTCTCCCGATGTTTCCCTCGCTCTCCCGCTGTCAGCCGGGCGGACACACAGTCAGGAGCCGGGTGGTGACCACTGGAAACTTTTTATTTGATCAACTGATAGGCACACACTGGTTCTTTCTCCGGCTCGGTTCAAAACAGGAATCAAGGATATGGACTTGGCAGGATGCATATGCAGAGAAAGGTTCCCCGATGGGCGCCTCTCTGTATGTGAAACATAAAGGTGCAAGGACATGAAGGTGTGTCAAAGCTGTGTGTATGTAGTGCTCTTTCACAACATCTGCACTGGTCTGCACACTCTCCTGAGAGAAGATAGAGAGATGAAATGAGAACAAACAAGTGCAGGAGAAGAGAGGCAGCTCTCAGCAGTATCCTGCCTGTTGGACTTTAAAGAGCAGGAAAGAGACTGCTCTGCCTTTCTCACCTGTGAGCTCCAACAGATAAGGAGAGGCGCACCTAGAGGATCATGGGAGAGTGAAAGAAAGAGCAAAATAAACTGACAAGCCTGTGCAAGATGATAACTGTTATTTAACAGTCCATTAATCTGCAACAAATCCAGGCTGAAATGCCAGTACAGACTTCACAGTAAAAGTGGATGTAGCCCCTATGATGCCACGCGTTGGTGGGTGGACTGAAGTTTAGAGTTTGGAAGTGAAGAGCAAGTGGTGAAAAACCAGGAACTCACCATGCCATTGTTACAACCCACTGTGTTCTTCCATATCTGTGTAGGTTCTCATTTGCCCAAGTCATCATTCTTCTTGATAACGTGGTCTATGCCGCTCAGTGTAGTAAGGAATGTATGGACTTATACATAGGAGAAACCAAACCACCCCTCCATAAAGGCATGGGTCAACACAGGAGAGCCTCCACCTCAGGCCGAGACTCTGCAGTCCATCTACACCTGGAAGAAAAAGGACACTCTGTCGAGGACAGCAATGTTCAAATATTGGCCAGAGAAGACAAATGGTTTGAGAGTAAGTCAAAGAAGCCATTTCTGTGAAAGTGGAAAATCCTTCCCTGAACAGAGGAGGTGGTCTGAGACACTACTTATCAGCGCAGACCTCCGCCAAGGCAGATCAGTGCCCCCCCCCCCCCCCCCCCCCCCCTGATCACCACCTAAATTTAATCATTTGTTCCTTGTGCCAGTATCAACATTTCCTGAAATTTTCATCCAAATCCATCCATAACTTTTTGAGTTATCTTGCACACAGACAGACAGACAAACCACCGCTGGCAAAAACATAACCTCCTAGGAGGTAATAACCTTCCAAACAGTTTTCAACCAACAACCTTCCACACCTGGACTCACCTGAAACCAAACATCCCCCCAAAGGATTTGGACAGTGATCCACCCACCTGGTCAATGACCCTGAAACTCATACACAATACCCACTAACGACCCTACCCCCAGGGACACCCCCCCAACACATAAATTGGGAGTAACACCCACACAGACCACTCCCCCTGCAGGTTTATAAGTCCAGTTTCCCCCACCAGCTATTAGAACTGAAGAAGTCTCTTGGATGAAAGACCTAATCCAGTCCAGTTGGACTGATACCAAGAAGTATTCTTCCACACTTACCATCAATATGGAAGTGTGTTTGCACTGTCAGTTACTGAAAAGTAACGAGTAGTCCACTGGTTGTGTGTTCAGACTGACACGGTTCTGGTTCTGGCTCTAGCTCTGTTCTAGAGTCTCAGAACCTTGGTGCTTCCGGGTGAATCAGTCTGTATTCACATCAGTTTAATCCATAAAGACCCAAACAGCCATCGACAACCAAAACCATCTACTGATCTAAAATGTTTAATAACTTCCGAACCACTAATCAAAGAAATCTGTGTAAATAATTGATCTAAAATACAGTTTGTCATCTTTTCATGGTCATCAGATATGGCCCATTTGGATGTTCAGGGGCTCTGTAGTTACCGTGGAAACACGGTTATCTTCTACAACATTGATTCACCATAAAACCCATGGAGTTGGATCAATGACAGTGGATGGAGACACTTGGTTTATGTTC
This sequence comes from Sphaeramia orbicularis, assembly GCF_902148855.1. NCBI lineage: Eukaryota > Metazoa > Chordata > Actinopteri > Kurtiformes > Apogonidae > Sphaeramia > Sphaeramia orbicularis. The sequence goes on along the minus strand of NC_043964.1, from coordinate 30,344,647 downwards.
AGTTAATGATAGATTTTGCTAAAAAAAAAAAAAAAAAGTAACATTTCCTTCATTTTTTCTGTTTTTGTTATAATAGCCTTCAACTTTAATCTGAGCTTTAATGAACATCTATCATGATCAGTGAATTAAATATAGGAAAATACCAGATTTTAACTGAAAAAAAGTAAAATACAGAGGATAATATTAGAATAAATGGTGTGAAATCACTTAATTAAAGTTAAATACAGAGAAAAAAATATTTTGGAACTGCCATAAAAGTAGCACTGGGTCATTATGGGTTAAGTGGAACCAAAGTGGGTGGATGTTATTCCATGTTTCTCCATTTTCTTCCTCTGCTTCCTGCTTGTCTTCACAGCCTAGAATATGACACACCCACTGATGATGTCATTGTTCGGAAGAAGGAAACAACTTTTTTTGGTTCCAGCTGAGAACCAACTTTTCAGGTTCTAAACCTAATTTTTCTGGTGTGAACATAGTATGCTGGTTCCATAATTAGGTTCAGGAACCAGACCCAGGACAGAACCCTGCTGATGTGAAAACACTATGTAAGTCCACTCTTTATGATCAAAACATTCAGTATGAAACGCCAGAACACTTCTCACCCTTAGTGATCACTGCTTTGATTGAAGGACCAGAAAACTACAAAAATGGCGTTAAAGGAATTCATTTAATACTCATTTAATATTGAAAATGATGAACAGAGAGTTAAGTTTGTTTGTAGATATTGTGGAGGACAGTAATGCTCCACTGATTAAACATTAAAACGAAGCAAAGACAGCTGTTTTCTTTTTTTTTTTTTTTTTTTTGCCATTTCCAGGCCACGACAACAGGCCAGATCTGAGACACTAAAAGTGAGTTTTACAGAAAAATATAGCATTAACTGAACATAAAGCACTGTCATTTACCAGACCACATGGGTTGAATCAATGTAGCACAAGATGATGGTGTGTCTGTGTTCACTCTGAGCCTCTGAACGTCCAAATGGGTCATGTCTGATGCTGCTCAGAACTTAAAGGGGTCATATTTTGCTAAATCCACTTTTATCAGTCTGTGGTACATTTATTTGTGTATTTGGACCCTAACAGTTCATAAAGTTTGAATTTGAATCCTCCAGGTGCTGCAGGGCTGTCTTTATATTAATTCCAGCAAAAATCAAGTGGATTTCTGCAAACTGTTTTAATTCCTTCTTAATCTGTTAAGTCTATAACTAGTTAAGTCACGATATTTGCACATATAAGGTCAAGACTTCCGACGAACATTTCTCCGAGCACGCCATAATTGTTTGTCAGCAGCAGCGGTTGTAGTCCATACTGAAAATATGCCCAAACTTCGAGCCAAATACCCAAAATGTTCAGTTGTTGGTTGTATTAATGAACACAAGTGGCTGAACGGGACAAAAAAACGCAGTCAATAACCTGGAGGGGGTGGGGCTTGAAGTGACTCATTTGCATTTAAAGGGCCAGCACTCAAAATGACCTTTCTGGTGTCATTATTCAGAAATAGGTTTGAAGATGGACCTGTGGAGTTTAATTAATGAAGAATTCAGACCCAGGCATAGCATTTACAGAATATGTAGACCACAGGGAAATGTTTTAAAATGCATACTTCCGTTTAAAAAAGCAAAATATCACTCCTTTAAGAAACTGTATTTTACCTGAATCGTTTCTACTGATAGGTGTAGTGGTTCAAAAGTTGTTAGACATTTTATATCAGTGGATGCTTTTGGTCGCCATTGTTTGTTTAGGTCTTTGGGGGTTAACATGGGGGTCTGTGGGTTGTGATTGTCTTTGAGTCTCTAGTGGCCATTTGAAGAACTGCAGGTTGTAACACTTCAGTGCTGGTTTCATTTTATTTCCATGGATGTTGCTGCTTTAATGTCAGTAAGTGTGGGAAAGCAAAGATGCCATCTGAGATCTTACTGAGCTTTTAAAAGAATAACAAGTGGATAAATATGCCTTTCTTAAATGAAGTTTGTAAGTTGTTTGCCGCATCTCAAATATTCCATTCACTGTCCATTTCCTCATGAAAAAAGTTGAGCTGAGAGACATCATGTTCCGACCAGTTTTCTGTTTTGCAACATCAAAGATAAACCCCTGCTTTTCTCTACGCTAACACTTGCCTTCTCCCGCTGCTATCCAGTTAATGTGGCTGGGGTGATGGTTTGTAATGGCAGAAGCAATGGTGTGGCAGGCAGCACATGGGCAACTTTAGCTAGTTGAGCTAAAGTGGTGAAATGACTGCAGAGTCTACAGCTGCAGTTCAAAGCCTATCAGTGTTTGAATCTTAACAAGAAGGAAAAAAGGCCCCTGTGCATAGGGAGAGAGGGCAGAGCCGGGCTTAGATCTTCAACCTACGTGCACACACTCACACAAACACACACACACACAGTCACAGCACAAGTCACGGCTCAGGCAAACATATGCACCAACATCAAAACACAAACATTAAAGGGCACACAGACAATCACATCAAGACACACAGCAAGAGCCACAAGAGTGCTGACACACAAACATACAAAAAGCAAACAAGCTCATACGCACACATCAAGAAATCACACACACACACACAGACACACACATGCACGGCGTGAGTCCTGTGTCCCTGGCTGGCCAGCTGTGGGAGGTCACACAGACATGACAGTTGTGCTATCAGGCCAGCATTAAGGCCTGCCGCTTTAAACACAGCCTTTTGAAGTCACACCAAAGTCAGACACTAGGATCTCTCATCTCCCATCTCCCTTTTAACACTGCAGTGCCGACATTTCATTCTGCCCCCCTTTTCATGCTCCCAGCTTTGAATTCTGCCTTTTAAAAGACTAATTTTAACTTCTTCAAGGCTGCAAAAACAGGCAAAGGCGTGTCGTTAAGATTCTTCTGCCTGACGTGCTCCTTTTTTCGCCAAGTAACCAGCATTCAAAGGTAGCCGGGGTCCAACAAAGTAACGCCATGCCTCTGATGTCAATGTCGGCACAATGCTAAATGGAGCATTGTGCCTTTGACGTGTCTCGTGCTTTTGAGGATTTCACCTGTTTAAATTACTGCATTTATGTGTCTGCATTGTCAAAATAATCACGGTGCTAAAACATCACAAGGAAGTAACCTCAAAGAAGTAATGAAATGTTGTTCTGTGTCCCCTGGGCTAATTGTAAGCTATCACATTAGCTTTGTTGATGCGTCTTGTAATCCTTTGCCATGGGCATTAACAGCTCTACTAGAGATGCCGTAACACATGGATGGCATCCATGAGTCAGCCACTGATACAAATATGTTCTGGTACAAAGACAGATAGTTTTTCGCACATGTATCTTGCATTGCACCAATTTTTAAAAAAAAAAAGGTTGAAAGGTTGCTTTATTCAAGAAATCTTTATCCATCCTCATATACAGTACATAGCATTAGCAATTAGCATTAGCTTATAGCCCATATTAGGAGTAGCCGCCACTGAAGGCGCTCAGGGACCGACTTCAGATCTTCACCACTTCCACAGCCTGTTTTTTTTTTTAGAAAGACTCCAATCTGACTGAGAATGGAACATTCTATCTGTGAGGCAGAAGCACTAACTACTACACTACCACACTGCCCAGTTTAACCACTAACAGGTTGTTCAATTCAACCTCCTTACTTAAAGCAGCGCATGACGTTCGTCACCAATTTTTCATCAGATCTGTAAAACATGAGTGATAGTCTAAGTATCACAAATCCGTTAGTCTTTCCGCGATTACACACCTGAATCACTTCCCTCACGGTGAACAACTTCAAAGTGTACTCCACGTTAAACTGGTTTTAGTTTTATGCCTAAAGATTCAACTGCCTATCTTTGATTTGCACAAACAGATCATTGTTGGCATCATTTTTGATTTACAGAAAATTTTCATCTATAACAGCCTGTAAACTGATTCTTTAGAGGACTTACATTTTTCAGAGTGAATATACGTGTTATCATATGTGTTTCCACCAACTGATGCAGATTTTTGGCTAATGACAGGTATTGTCAGAGAGGATAGAACAGGTAGTGGGCATCAAACATGTGATTGACAGGTGTAATCACCAATTACTGATGGAATGCTGTCAAATGTTTTCTCAAATTCTGGCTTTTTTTCTACAGCTCTAATGCCATTTAATTGTTTTAGTCCATATAAACAGGAGGTAGAAAATCTCTGAGCTCTCTATATTTAACGACATTAATTGAAGTAATTATCCTAGAAAAGGACAGGGGGAAAAAAAGGTCTCTAAATGAAGATAAGTGACGACAAGCTGAAAAGTGGTCATCACACGATGGGGTAGGTGTTCCAACCCAAAAGCAAACTCTGGCTGTTTGCTCTGGGGTTGGAACAGCTAACTTGTTTTGGTGTATTTGTACCTCCTCTACCGAACACACACACATTGCAGACACACACAGAGCTCTCCTCTGTAGCTGACCCAGGCTAATTTTTCTGTTTACTCCACTCAGTGTTTCGCAGTTGAACAGATCAAACGCGCTGCTAAGCTGTGGGTTTGTTTACTCCGGCTCTGACCCACGCCCAGCCAGGGACGCGCAAGCACTGCAGCTTTTTCCACATTTGGCTTTTTTTTTTTTTTTTTTTTTTTTTTTTTTGCTTTTCATCTGGATCACAGCCTTCCCCTCCCCTCCCCTCTCCTCATTGCTACTTCTGATGACTCCCCTGCCCTCTTTGCCCCTGAAAAAGTTTTGCTCATATTTGTTTTCTGGACACCTATACACTTAATCGATCACTCCCTTTTGCTTCACCTGCACCTGTGGATCCTCACCCCATCCTCAATATACAAACAATATCCTAGATTATAAAAGGGAAGTGGACTCTGTCTGTGTGTCTCAGGTATCACACAAAATCTGGAAAGAGCCGAAAGCTGCCATTTGGCATACTTATGCGTTTTTGGGCAAGGAAGAGACTAGTGAAAATGGCAAGTTGATAGGACCAGTATTTTAGGAGATATTAGTAATTTTGGAATACAGTGGCCTCCCAATGGCCAATCACGTTGCTATGCCCAGAATCATAGAATCATCATTGAAGTAGGTTACCTAGCAACAGATAAACAATAGGGCCACGTTGCCATTGTGTCAGATAGGGATGCACCGATACCACTTTTTTCCAGGCCGAGTACAAGTACAGGTACTTACATTTGAGTACTTGCCGATACCAAGTACTGAGACGAGTACTTAATAATCCCATTCCAGTTGTTAGTTCCTTTTGTAAATGTGCTTTATTGTCGTTGTCATTAGTCTGACTGGAACAAAGTGCTGCTACTGACATTTAATGTGTTGGAATGAGTGTTTCTCAATTAATCCACCAGGGGGCGCTGCTCTTAATTAACCATACTGGACAAATACCATGAAGAAGAGTAAGGTTTTTTGAGAAGAAGAAAGTCAGTAATAACAAACATGGAGACAACAGAGGTAACACTACTGTGATACTAATATTGCAGTGTTTTTGCTGGTAAGGTTTAAAACAGAAGCTTCAGGAGGTAGAGAAAAGATAAAGGCGTGATAAGTTTCGTTTCCACTTCCGCTGGCGGCAGTCCGCACCGCTCCGTACTCCCATAGTATTATAAGTAGGATGGAAACAGGCCCAGCCCTGGGTAGTTGTCATAAATCTGTCAGTAGTTTTTCTCTAACTCACACAGTCGCTCTTTGAACAGATCCTCTACCTCTACGGTTCCCGCTGGTATTCTCCGTCTGGGCACGCATCCCTGAGCACCTGGAAAACGGAGGGAATGTACGCAGAGGACGGACAGAACACTGCGTCCATATCTGTCTGTGCCTTACGTTACTTGCAGTCAGCGTTACTTTTATCACCGTCATTTATTTTGAAAAATCTCCACACTCTTCACACTCCCCATACATTATTCCACCGCCGCGTACCTGCTGCACTGAACTGTGAATGTCACATGACCGTAAGTGGTATGGGTGCATTTGAATCGGATTACTTTTACGAGTACGAATACGAGTACACACACTGAGTATCGGAGCCGATGCCCGATACTAGTATCAGATCAGTGCATCCCTATTGTCAGATTTCATGTGCAGAAACAGACATGTCAGCTGAGAGGTTATTCAACTGAAAATGTCAGTGGAATTTACCAAGAAAGTAAAGAAAGTAAAGGAATGAACTGTATCAGAGGATCTAGAACCTGTGGTAGATATACAGACCATACAAATACACTCTTTTTTTTTTTTTAAAAAAACAAGCTCTAAAATTTGATTCCAGATTTTAACTATTTAAAGCAAGACATAACTTACTTCTAAATAAAATACAGAAATTGTTTTCAAAGAGAGAAGGGGACATTATTTAGTAGGGAAAGTGCATTGTGTGTTTTAATTGAAGGGTTAAATTATGGAACAGTCTAACAGGTGAATTAAAGCAAAGAAAAACATAAACCAGTTTAACCTCCCAAGTCTTTCACAAATCTATTTAAAAAAAAAAAAAAAAAAAAAGGCTGATCACTGCAAAGAATGTTCATTTAAAAAAAAATCATGCTGTTTTCAATCAAGACAATTTTTTTCATGCACAAAAGCAGAACTTGTACTGTCCTGGGTCTCAGGAGGTAGAAGGAACATATAAAGTGTGAGGAACAGCGGTTTAATCCAGGACGGTCATGGCAGTGTTTAAAGACGCACAGCTGGATTGTTTCCATGCTGTTCTGTTCTTTTATTGGTCGAAATCATTTGACTTGTGTGTTATGGGAAGGTGGAACTATCTATATTCCTTCTAATTCTCTGCTTTGAAGCAGTTCTCAACTTTTGGTGCACTCTCCCTGTCACGCACAGCTACACATGCATGCTCACACATACGCCGATGGAGGCCGTGTGTGAAGTGGAGCCAGGACCGATGGTGTCCCAGGAAGACCAGCAGGACTAAGGACAGCACCACTTCAGCCCTGTCCATGGCTTGCTTTCTTTCTTTCTTTCTTTCTTTCTTTCTTTCTTTCTTTCTTTCTTTCTTTCTTTCTTCCTTCCTTCCTTCCTTCCTTCCTTCCTTCCTCACCTCCTCTCTCCCTTCCTTCCTCACCTCCTTCCTTCCTTCCTTCTTCCCTCCCTCCCTCCCTTCCTTCCTTCCTTCCTTCCTTCCTTCCTCACCTCCTCTCTCCCTTCCTCTCTCCCTTCCTTCCTCCCTTCCTCTCTCCCATCCTTTCTCCCTTCCTTCCATCCTTTCTCCCTTCCTTCCATCCTTCCTTCCTTCCTTTCTCCCTTCCTTCCTCTCTCCCTTCCTCTCTCCCTCCCTTTCTTCCTTCCTCACCTCCTTTCTCCCTTCCTGTCTCCCTCCCTTCCTTCCTTCCTTCCTTCTTCCCTGTCTCCCTCCCTTCCTTCCTTCCTTCCTTTCTCCATTCTTTCTTTCCTTTTTTCCTTCCAAAGAGATAAAGACAAAGAGATGATATCACTCAGGGAGAGTCCAAAAGGACGTGGAAGTGTAATGCAATGAGAAAATAACCAGCAGTGATGATTAACTTAAGCGATGCGGTAATCGAGTGATGATTTTGACCCTCATCTCTGCAACTCCTCCAGCCAGCAGCAATCTATTTCAGCTGTGGACTGATGACAGGTTTATTCCTATGTTTTTCCTCAAATATGTAGAGTCTTTTTAGAGTTTACTGACCTAATAAAACAGAATATTATTTTTTTTCTCATTGTACATCTCTCCCACTTCAATTAAACTGACTATTTTAACTGAAAGGGAGATTATTATTGGCTCATGTGAACGTGTGATTCATCACCTTTGAGATATATTAGAGACATTTTTATGTTCCTTTTTGTGTTTCACTGTTTTTTTTTATACAAAGCATGCAGTGACACACTGTTCCTCCATAAATCTTCAATAACTAGCAGGCTCTTTCCCAACTTCCTTTTCTTTTTTTTTTTAAATATATATTCATCAGCTGTAACATCACTGGAGGTTCTCTGGAAATCAGAATTACCAAAAGGATATGATACATCTATGACCTTTCTCAGCGATATTAAGTTTACAGAGCTAAAATAATGATTTATTAAGGGGAAATACTGGTCGTTTCCCTGTAGGATGGTTTCACAGCAACAATTTCAAGCTGAACATGCAAATGACAGCAGCAAACTAATACTAAGAGACTATTGCTATCATTATTTTAAAGGCTGGTTCTTTAGTTTCCTGATCATTCCCTTGGCAGTTTCCAGGAAAACAGTTTTTTTTTTTAAAGAACTGCAGCTCCATTTTAAACCCAAGTGTATCCATTCATTAATTTTACAGAAAGCTGTATTTTATTTCATATATGTTGCCTTGTATTCTTGCCAAACACCAGCAACTTATTAAAATGAGTCAAGTATAGAATTATGGATCAGCGTATTAATGAGGATAACTGAATTTATACTAATAGAAACCTGTCTCTATTCAAAAGAGCATCGCATTAAATATTTTTTATGAGCAACTATGTAGGAAATTGTGAAAAGATTACAAACCAGTTCAATAAACCAGAGCTGATCACTCCTAATAAAGTGTTTTATGGGTAACTTTTATTGGTGTTATAATTAAATCAAATAATTGCCCTTACATTGTGGCCTTTTAGTGTGCACATGGGGGTGTGCACATGTAAAACAGCTCATTACCCAGAGGGCTTTGGAGCTATGTGGGTGTTGCTTGTATGTAACAGACTGAAGGCGGGCTGTGGTTGGTGTTCACGTGGTTCAAAGTCTTACTTTACTACATACTGAAGTGGATTCAAAGAGCCCAGAGGCATCATGCTAATGTACTCCCACTCAGTAACAGCCAACAAGAACCTTTATCTAGGACAAGGAAGATTTGTCTTACAACAACATGCATGTCCTTGAGTTTTTTCTTGTTTACTTCAGCGTAGGAAAAAAATCTAAAGTTTGGACAATCTGACGTGAAAATGAAGTGGACTGTGTGGCCGATTTGTTGCGATCCTGCTGTGTTTATCCATTTCTGGTTCACATGGAGGGGGCATGAGAGCATCCATATTGCTTAATAATCAGTTGGATGTTTAGATTGCAGACGCAGGTTGGAGCGAAGAGAAGCCAGACCCACCATCTCTGCATGTAGCGCCCCAAACAAGAACCACATGTCTGAGTCCTGCTGCCTTCATTCTCGTTCTCCTTCGTCCTCCGCTTCCCCCTCTCTCCGCCCCATCTTCATGCTACACGCTCTCCCCAACCCCTCACCCTGGGAAAAAACGTGGAAGCTCAAAGATTCAAAAACACATGTGGTTAGCCATAAAACTTCACATGCACTCTGTGTACCCTATCCCCCTTCCAACCCCCAACCCCAAGTTCCCATCCCCTCCAACCGCTCGCACAAACACACACACACACACATACACACACACACCGACCTACAAGGAGGAGAAAAGTCATACATGAGAGGAGACGTGGAAACAATGGGACGAGAGGAAGCAACATCAGGCAACAATCTGAGCTGTCTGTGGCGGGGAGCAAAAACAAAGAAGTTTGGGGGGTTGATGGTGGGACAATGGCGACAGTCAGAAAGAAGGTGACTGCAGGCTACCATTCCTACACAGGCCCAGAACAATGCCTATCCTGTGGCTTGGTGGGGCTGCGCTGTGCACTAGGTGAAATTCAAGACAAACGTAAACACGAAACGAGGACAATGGCGCTCACTCTCTTTACAAAAGATGCGTTTCCTTCAGCTGCGGGGAGGATGCACATAGAATCCCCCGGCGCGGCCAGGCCAGCTATCATACCTCATGTCCTCAGCGCCCTTTTAGCGGCGCAGCATCCAATACCGCTGTGCTACACCGGTGGCAGATTGGATTTCTGGCCCTCGACGTCAAACCCCTGTCTTCTTCATTTCCCAAAGCATTTGTGAGATACATAATCTCTTCAGATTCTTGCCATGTGATTAAGGAGGGAAATCTGATGCCTTTTTTTCTGTCAGTACCGTTGGAGGAAAAAAGCCTACTTTGGAAGATTTGTTTCAGCCTTCAAATGTTTTGGTCACATATGTTGGTCATTAAGTTACGAGGCGCTTGTCTCCTCAAAACAGGGCAGATCCGATGTATTGTTTGAAGAATATAGACCTAGGATATCATCTCTAATGTGTGTTACCTCACTCTGCTATGATGCGTTTTTAACAGATGCCTATTATTACATTCTGTTCCGTCAATAAAACTAAATCTGAACAGTCTATGAGCTACAGTAAAAACCCCGTTAATTCCTTTTTGATGGATAGGTTCTCCTTCTTCGCGGCCGAGCGGCTGTCATCTAAACATTGGCTGCAGCAGAGTATCAGGCCGAATAAAGTCATGTGATTGGTCACATGGTAGGGGTCTCAGCTACCGCAATGGCGCCTGGCCAGGATCCAGACGAGGCCCCCTGGTTGACCACAGTCCCATGGCTGTCTGGGGTGATGCCTGTGTGGAACAACTCATATGGCTGATCCAGGTTCCAAATGAAGGGGTTCAGGACCCAAAATTGGGGGTCTCGCTCTTTCGTATCCGTCTTTGGTGGAATGATTGGAGTGTATTTAAATGAGGTTGAGGTTCGTGGTGACAGACAGTGAGCAGAGTGTATTTTCTCATGGTCTCCCTGCTCAGCTGCGCTCAGATTTAATGTTACAGGCAACATTATGTATGCAAATCTACTGTAAAAGCTGATTTCTTGTTTGATATCAAAAGATTAGATTGATCGAAAACAATAGATATCTATGAATAAGTTAACCCACAAAGACCCAAATATCCACTGGCAACCAAAACCATCTACTGATGTAAAATGTTTAATACCTGTTGAGCCACTAATCCAGGGGTGTCAAACTCATTTTAGTTCAGAGGCCACATTAAGCCAAATTTGATCAGAAGTGAGCCGGACCAGTGAAAAAAAATAATAACATATAATAACATATAAATAATGTCAACTCGAAACTTTCCTCGATGTTTTAGAGCAAAAAAAGTAAACTTATGCGATAAAAATGTTTACATCTGCCAACTAGCCTTTAAAACATTGTGAATAACATGAACAAACGGAAATTTCTTAAGAAAACTAAGTGCAATTTTAACAATATTCAGCCTCATTGTATCATTTACACATGTACATTACAACGTACAGATTACAGTGGATCTACAAATACACAAAACATCTAATAACAGGCAGAATATTGTTAAAATTATACTCCAGACACTTCAAAATGTTCATATTTGTTGAGGTTATTTGTGTTTTTGTGAAAAGTTAGTTTGTTTTAGTGTAATTACAGTGAAATGACATGAAAATGTTAACATTTACAAAGGGAAAAATTTGGAATTGTGAGTATTTATAGGTTATTATGATAGTATTTTACAGATCTGACCCACTGGAGATTAAATTGGTCTGCTTGTGGTCCCTGAACTAAAACGATTAATATCTTCAGTGTAATTTTTGTATTTCATAGATTCATCCCTGGGGCCAGACTGGACCCTTTGGTGTGCCGGATTTGGCCCCCGGGCCACATGTTTGACATCTGTGTACTAATCCTATCAATACATGTAAATAATTCATCTAAAATACAGTTTGTCACTTTTTCATAGTCATCAGATATGACCCATTTGGATGTTCAGAGGCTCCGTAGTGAACGTGGAAACACTGTCATCTTCTACAACATTGATTCACCAGTAAAACCCACGGAGTTGGATCAATGACAGTCTTGGTTTATTTTCAGTTAATGATAGATTTTACTGAAAGAAATCACTTTTTCTTCAGTTTTCTCTGTTTTTGATTTCATAACTTTCAACTTCAGTCTGAATTTTTATGAATATCTACATGATCAATAAATTAAATACAGGAAAATACTTGATTATCACTGGAAAAAAATCTAAATACCAAGGAGAATATTGTAATAAGTGATGATAAATCACTTAAGAAATGATTAACTAGAGAGAAAAATTCATTTGGGAATTGCCACAAAAGTAACACTAGGTCTTCATAGGAGTCTAATTTTCAAGTCTGGTGATGCAGAATGGATTTAGAGAAGTTCATGCTCTGTCCACACTAACAGGATATTTTCATAAACAGATATTTTCTTCTACTGGTTTGTCTACACAACCTTCATTTCACAAAATATCCTGGTTGACATGATGATGCAAAATCAAATCCAAACTTGTACAAACACTAGGACAAACTATTGTTTTTGTTGGACTTAAAACTGTTGACACTGCAGATAATATTGGATGTAGAGGACAGAGGAGGTTTAATCTGTCATGAAGGTGAAGCAGCAACAACAACTTCAGGTATAAACTGAAGTCGCCTTAAGTGTTGGTTCAAGTTGTCCAAGTATATTTTTTATAATATGTGGATTTGTCAGTTGCACCAGTCTGTTCTGTCTCCCAAAGGCGTCCATGCTGACTTCGATCTACAACAGGTCATACACTGATTTATAGATTTAGAGTCGCCGAAAAAAAATATCAGACCACCCTTGTTTTCTTCAGTTTCTTGGTCATTTTAATGCCTGGTACAACTAAAGGTACATTTGTTTGGACAGATATAATGATAACAACAAAAATAGCTCATATGAGTTTAATTTCAGAGCTGATATCTATCCATTTTCCATGTTTTCTTGATAATAACCAAAATCACTTAAGTTCTTACATCAATAGCTATGGCATTCTATTGCCAAAAACAGTGCTTTTAAGCAGTCCATGTTTTCTTTTCTGTCTTTTTGTCACACGATACACACAGGAGTTAGTACTTGATTGCATAACCATTGTTTTTGATGACTTTTGATGGTCTAATAATTTTTTCTGCAACTGTGTACCTGGATTTGATGTTTCAGGTGCAGCTTCATTACACAAAGTAACAATAGACATGAACAAAATGTGATGTGATGCCATTGTTTTCCAATCTTTGCATCCTCCCTGCACACATACAAACAATCCAGAATTAAAAATGTCTCAAATGCTTTTTATGTGTGGATGAGACGCTCAAACATAAAGAAAAATGTGTGTATTGCGAAACATTCACATTAGTGTGGACGGGGCATCAGTCCATGTCCAAGAAGTGTAATTGTTGAAAGATATGGGTTACGTCTCAGCTGTTACAGTCAATTTGTTGGAAATGCTCAGCTAAATAAAGATTTTACCTACATACGTTTTGAGATAAAATGTTAAAATCTTCAATACCAGCGCTAATGCTGAGAACAGGGCTTCAGTACTGGTTAGCGAACTATACTATTTCAATTATGATATATAAAATAATCAGAACACAGCAAAGAAAAACTATTAAAATGACTTTATTGTCACAGCGTTGTCATGTTCCATCATCAATCCTTCATCAGGAAGTCAAACAAACAAAAAATAAAGTCTTGTCAAAAGATCCTTGAGTTCACCAAACACATATTGTTTTAAAGGTCTAACATGATAACACATTTTAACCCATAAACACCCACACATCCACCACCAACCAAAACCATCTACTGATGTAAATTGTTTGATATGTGTTGATCCACTAATCCTATCAATACATGTAAATAATTGATCTAAAATACAGTTTTTCATCTTTTCATGCTCATTAGATATGACCCATTTGGACGTTCAGTGGCTCCGTAGTTACTATGGAAACACTGTCATCTTCTACAACATTTATTCACCAGTAAAACCTATTGAGTTGGATCAATGACAGTGGATGGAGACACTGGGTTTATGTTCAGTTAATGGTATATTTGATGAAAAAGTTTTTTTCTGTTTTCATATAGTCACCTTTGAATTTATTCTGTTTTCATGAACATCTAAATTAAATATAGAAAATTAAATATAAGACAATACAGGATTTAGAGTGAAAATGCAAAATATAGTGGATAATATTATAATAAAAGGTGATAAATTGCTTAAGAAACATTAAATACAGAGAAAAATTCATATGGGCAATGCCAGCTAAGTAGCTCTGGGTCTTAATGGGTTAATAGCTTTATAATTGAGTGGCTGGGGGTTGTTCATATTTTAAATTTTTTTCAATATAAATTTTTCATTTTGACAAAAAGACAATATAATGGTAAAATCTTTAGTTTTATTTTTCAGCTCCTTTGCATTTTTATTCACTCAAATAAGTATAATAATCCAAAAAAATAAATGCATTTACCATAACTTGAGGTTGCCGGTAACTAAATATCATTAATAAAACATATAAGAAGTGTGTGTTTGTGCTGCATTCACTGACACTAACCAGATTTACTCCTTGGGTGCTGAAATGTAGTATCAAAAGACATATTTAGATTCTTGTTAATGTCAGTGGTGTAAAAGTATTGTAGTTTAGTTCAGCTCTGGCTTTGGCAAAATTCAAAAACTACCTTGGATACAAGGAATTGGATTTAATGAACATCATTTGTGGTGTAAAAGTCAAAGATATTGTTGTATTTTAATAAAAACATGTCTATTTAATACAGTAAAGTTTACGACCTACTGAGATGAACCGCCTTATTTATTTCCATTTCCTGTTGTTTTTGTTGTTTGTCTGCTTTTTGTTTGATGCCTCATGCTTTTTCTGTATGACAAACAATCACTTTAGACTCCTTTTTAAAAAGTAATTGGTTTTTTCAGAGGGTCAGGGTCAAATATTCTCTAATCCAACAACCCGACTGCACACAGACGTCAAAGCCTCGCCTCCACCAATCAAAGCACATCTGTGTGATCCTGATCCACTTCCTGTTTGGGTTCCTGTGCGCCGTTGTTCACAGTGGAGGCTTTTGATCTGTCCATGTGTGGGTGGGACAGGTAGCAGACGCTGGATATCATCGGAGGGGGGAGGATGGGGGTGGGGGGGCACAATAGCAGGCAGCGTCGTGGACATGAAGGGGCTGTGGAGGCACATTGGCACCGAGTCCTGTCAGTTCATTACAGTCTGGAGGTGATTTCTTAAAGAGGGACGCAGTTGGTGTCGGGGGTCATTGGAGAAGACAAGGATGCACAGATGGAAATGATTTATTAAAATGGGATTATGGCCAGGGGCGCCGCAAGGGGGAGAAAGGTCACGACGATTCTAAGGCTACGTTCAGACAGAAGGTCTTAATGCACAATTTGGATTTTTTTGGTGAAATCTGATTGTTTTTTTGTTCATATTGCACATTAAATGCGACTTATATCAGTTTTGAGTATGAACAGAATGCGACCCTTAAGTGACGTGACGTGACATGCGTAAAAGAGGTCCTGACATAATACGTGACCACACAGTGACACTCTTGGCCAAAATATGGAAAGATCTGTCAAAATGTATTTCTGAAAAACTGCTTGTTTAACCTGTCCTATGAACATGTCATGTGAACTAAGGAGGATAATATGACAATCAATGGTGATAAATGACTTCAGAAAGGTTAAATATAGATAAAAATGTAACTGGAAACTATCACTAAAGTAGCACTGGGTCTTTAGGGGTTAATGTTATGAGAAAAGTTTTAGAATAGAATAGAATAGAATAGAATAGAATAGAATAGAATAGAATAGAATAGAATAGAATAGAATAGAATGTCTTTATTGTCATTGTACAAGTACAATGAAATTGAAAAGTGTAATCGTCCTAGGTGCCATAAAAAAGTATAAATAATGTATATAAAAGAGTATAAAAACTAAAATATGATTGATTTATTTAACCTTTACTATCCAACATTTTTTCAGCTTTTACAAATGACATCAAATCAAATTTTATGCACCATTTGAGAGAAACCAAAAACAAACCCAGTTTCACCTGCAGTTATATTAGTTTTTCATTTCAGCTAAATAAACTATTTTTCACGGCTAGATTTAACTGTATTAACCACCCTTTACGTGGTTCATCACACATTTTCAAAGAACCAGATGAAAAACAGGCGTCATTCACATCTGAGCACATTATTTATGCTTGAACCCTGGTAATGCATTCGGAGAGGATGAATGGATATTTCTTTAGATGACTGGAACCAGGCTTTGATTTACCTGGTAAAGGTGAAGAAAATGATCTACAAATGTTGAGATATAACAGTAGTGATTACCGATCTAATCCATGTAAAATCTCTTTAAATAAACTCCCATCGCCCAAAAACACCTTCTGTGGCAACCTTCAACTTTCCCCAAATCTTAATACCGGCCTATAAAAGCCCTCACCCGTCTGAATAGCCGTGTTGAGTCCATCTAACCCAGTGGACGCTTCAAAAAGATGACCCATCTAAAATAGCCCTCCACACAAAGACGGGTTCACGGGGCCCTCTGACAGTGGAGCGCCACTGAGTGAGAGCCTCTTTTAGTTCTGAAGAGTCCAAAGGATGGCCTTCAAGTGTATGCACTGACCTTTGCTGATGAAAGGCCTGAAAATGGTATTTTAACAATATCAGGATGCCCTTTCAATATGAAAGGCAGCATAAGCAACACACTTAGCCAATGAAAACTTAAAAGGAGACAGTGTGACCGGGAACATGGTGGGTATCAGTGTGGAAAGAGATCAGTGTGAGGCGATGAGCTATTACATATTTAGATTGAATGTTTTATTATGTAAAGCAGCATGTGTTATGTAATGACGACTTTATGTTACATCTTATTGTGCAGCTTTAGTTCTCACTGAATACCGCTGAGACTTAAAATGTATGATTTCAACAGGATCTGCAGTTTTTAGACAAATACTGGCGAAATCTGATTTGTTCTTCTATTATCAGCAAACCAACAATGAATTTATATTGCAACATACAGCTTTATTTTGTCTAAAAATGATTAAAACTCATAAAACAAGTGATAAACAGTATCCTTCAACCATTCACTTATGTATGTAACAAATCATTTCAAACAGGCACTTTTCCAGAAAATATGAAAATAGCTAAAGTGATTCCAGTTTATAAAAATGGTGATAAGCACATGGTGTCAAATTATAGACCGGTGTCACTGTTACCATAATTTTCTAAAATTCTTGAGAAACTGTTTGTAAAGAGGTTAGATGACTACATAGACAAATATAGGATATTAAATGATCACCAGTACGGATTTAGGAAAAACCGATCAACATCTTTAGCAGTAATGGAATTTGCAGAAAATATAGCAACAGCGGTGGATCAGAAACAACATACTGTTGGTGTTTTTATTGATTTAAGGAAAGCCTTTGACACAATTGATCACTCAATATTACTCCGGAAATGTGAAATGTATGGTATAAGAGGTGTGGCACAAAACTGGTTAAAAAGTTATTTACAAAATAGGTCTCAGTACGTATCAGTTGGAAATACAAATTCACAACTTAGAAAAGTAACATGTGGGGTCCCACAAGGTTCAGTTCTGGGACCCAAGTTATTTATACTTTATTTAAATGATATTTTTATGGCATCTAGTGAGTTAAAATTTACAATATTTGCAGATGATACTAATTTGCTTTATTCGGGAGCAAATATGAAACAAATATTAGAAACTGTGGAAAAGGAATTGGTCAAGTTAAAAAAATGGTTTGACGTAAATAAGTTGTCACTTAATGAAGATAAAACAAAATTTATGGTTTTTGGTGGTGCTAGGGGAAATTATGATATAAAACTGAAAATTAATGAAATTGAAATTGAAAGGGTGTATGAAACAAAATTTTTGGGAGTGATTATTGACCATAAACTCTGTTGGAAACCACAAATAGAATATATCAAACGCAAAATGTCCAAGGCTGTTGCGATTCTTTATAAAACTCGGGACTTGTTAAGCAAAAAATGTTTGCATATGTTGTACTGTTCACTTGTAATGCCATATATGTCATACTGTGTGGAAATATGGGGCAATGTGTATAAAACTAATTTAGACCCGATAATTAAACTCCAAAAAAAAGCTATTAGAGTCATAAACAAAGCTGGTTATCTCCAATCAAGTAATCCACTTTTTGTAGAATCTGGTTTACTAAAATTTTTTTATATTGTATATTTAAAAACAATGGAATTTATGTTTCGCGTTAAAAGTAAAAACCTTCCTTTTTGTATTCAGAAAATTTTTAAGTTAAGAGAAGGACATTATAATTTAAGAGGGATGTTTGTGTTTGAAAAATGTAAAGTAAGAAGAAACGTTAAATATCACAGTGTTTCAGTTACTGGTGTCAAGCTATGGAACGAATTGAAGGATGAAGTGAAATTGTGTAGCTCACTGTTGAGTTTCAAAAAGAATTTAATTTGTCAAATTATGAAGGGCTATGAAAGTAATATGATTACAAAATGACTTATAACACTGAATGTAGTATAATTTGTGTTTAAGTATTTATCTGCTGCAACTTGAGGTGTGGACTTGGACTAAGGATGTGAATAGGAGAAGCAGAAATAAGCCTCCGGCTTCAGCTTCTTCCTTTTTCAGTTACAAAATGTGTTAATTTTATGTTTTGTTTTGTTTTTTTTTTTAATATGTATGTGTTTTGTTTTGTTGTTTTTTTTCAGTATGTATGTGTTTTGTATTTTGTATTTAACTGAAATAAACACTCATTCATTCATTCATTCAAAAAAAATATCAGTAAAGTGTTACACTGGGTTACATGCTTAGGTGTAGTGAACATGGAGTGGAACACCAAATGTCTATCAGTCTGTACCTGAAAATTGTCCCAGAAATGTAGTTTTGGCAAGGTGGTGGTTGTTAATTTTGGTGTTTTTATTTAGACTAGGGCTGCACGAATCAATATTGTGCAGATTTGTGCAGCCCTAATCAGTACAAATTTGTGCAAAACAGAACAAAAACAGAAATTTCTGTTTTTCTGTTAGCAAGATAACTCAAAAAGTTATGGACGGATTTGGATGAAATTTTTAGGAAGTGTTGATACTGGCACAAGGAACAAATGAGTGCATTTTGGTGGTGATGGGTTGGGGGGACTGATCTGCTTTGGCGGAGGTCTGTGCTATCCGAGTGCGTTTCTAGTTTTTTTTTTTTTTTTTATTGCCTCCGCCAAGGAGGTTATGTTTACACTGGGGTTTGTCTGTTTGTTTGGGTGTTAGCAAGATAACTCAATAAGTTATGGAAGGATGTTTTGATTTGTTCTTCTATTATCAACAAACCAACAATGAATTTATATTGTAACATACAGCTTTATTTTGTCTAAAAATGATTAAAAATACCAGTAAAGTGTGACTCTGGGTTACATGCTTAGGTGTGGTGAACATGGAGTGGAACACCAAATGTCTATCAGTCAAGGTGGTGATAGTTCATTTTGGTGTTTTTATTTAGACTAGGGCTGCACGAATCAATATTGTGCAGATTTGTGCAGCCCTAATCAGTACAAATTTGTGCAAAACAGAACAAAAACAGAACTGTCTGTTTTTCTGTTAGCAAGATAACTCAAAAAGTAATGGATGGATTTGGATGAAATTTTTAGGAAGTGTTGATACTGGCACAAAGAACAAATGAGAACATTTTGGTGGTGATGGGGTAGGGGGACTGATCTGCTTTGGTGGAGGTCTGTGCTATCCGAGTGCGTTTTTAGTTCTTATAATTATGTTGATTGCCTCCGCCAAGGAGGTTATGTTTACACTGGGGTTTGTCTGTTTGTTTGGGTGTTAGCAAGATAATTCAAAAAGTTATGGAAGGATGTTTTGATTTGTTCTTCTATTATCAACAAACCTACAATGAATTTATATTGTAACATACAGCTTTATTTTGTCTAAAAATGATTAAAAATATCGGTAAAGAGTTACTCTGGGTTACATGCTTAGGTGTGGTGAACATGGAACACCAAATGTCTATCAGTCTGTACCTGAAAATAGTCCCAGAAATGTAGTTTTGGCAGGGTGGTGATGGTTCATTTTGGTGTTTTTATTTAGATTAGGGCTGCACGAATCAATATTGTACAGATTTGTGCAGCCCTAATCAGTACAAATTTGTGCAAAACAGAACAAAAGTAGTGTGATTTGATTGGTTATTGAGAAAAATACACAAATTAGTGATCATACTGGACTTAGAAATTTAAAATGTGAACCAGCATATGACACGAAATCATATAAAAACATTTCAGTTTGTATGTCTCACAGCGTAAACATCTCTCCTGTATCTCTGGATCTAAAATATCACCATATTAGGACTGAATAAGCTCATATTGTGATTGGAGGTTGATTGTGCTGCTCTAATTTGGAAGTTTTAGAGTGAGAAAAACGTAGAATAAGTTAATTGTTATTTACAGGACTCCACTTTCCCCCCCTGAAAACAGTTCCAAATGCAATATTTTGTTGCAGTGTGACATTGTGGCAGTCCCCCAATGAATTTTTCTCTCTATTTAACCTTTCCTAAGTGATTTATCGCCATTTATTATTATATTATCCTCAGAATTTTGCATTTTTTTCCAGTGAAAATCATCTATTTCCTATATATAATTGATGGATCATGACGATGTTCATAAAAACCCAGAGTAAAGTCAAAGGTGACTGCATCAAAACAGAAAAAGATGAAGAAAAGGTGACTTCTTCAGTAAAATCTATCATTAACTGAACATAAACCAAGTGTCTCCATCCACCGTCACTGATCCAACTCCATGGGTTTTACTGGTCAATCAATGTTGTAGAAGATGACGGTGTTTCCACGGTAACTACGGAGCCTCCAAATGGGTCATATCTGATGACCATGAAAAGATGAAAAACTGTATTTTACATTAATTATTTACATGTATTGATATGATTAGTGGATCAACAGTTTAGATCAGTAGATGCTTTTGGTCCACGGTGGATGTTTGG
Organism: Sphaeramia orbicularis; assembly: GCF_902148855.1. Taxonomy (NCBI): domain Eukaryota; kingdom Metazoa; phylum Chordata; class Actinopteri; order Kurtiformes; family Apogonidae; genus Sphaeramia; species Sphaeramia orbicularis. Next base: position 30,324,045 of record NC_043964.1, on the reverse strand, counting down.
GTCTTTATGGGTTAAACTAGATCTTGTACTAATGCTGTGAGACTCAGACCACTGTGTAAAGTCTTATCCATCCCAACACAAAGACTGTCAATGGGGTTCAGGTGTGGACTCTGTGGAGGCCAATCCACCTGTGAAAATGATTTCACATGCTCCCTCGAGTACTCTGGTTTTGTCCAATCTCCAAGGTTTATACACATTTTTCAAGGTCAAATTTAAACACTTTTAGGGGCATTTTCAAATTTTTCCAACACATCACATTATCGCTGGGGTAAAATACATATCTACAGGAATACATATACTTAGGATTATTTTTTTGTCACCTTTTATCACAATGATGTATATTGTATGATGCCATAAACAACTACAATTGTGTTTCATAATAGAAAAAAGTTTAGAAACTAAAGGAGAACACAAAGTTTTATCCAAAAAAAGGGAAGCCACTTGACGTTCTTCAGACACTGAGCCAAAGATGAGGATAAAAATGTACCTGGAGTGAATTAGCATCTGCTTATTTTCTTTTTTGACATAAAGTTTTATTTTTTCTAAATATATCACATCTCTGTAACTAGCTTTGGCTTGACATCTAACCTGGCAGAGTTAATATAAAAAAAAAATTAAATAAATCACATCACATTGTAAGCCCTTGTTGAATTGTAAGCCCTTAAACTAAAATTCAAGCACTTTTCAGACCTTGTAAACACAACTTTGAGCATTTTCAAGGATTTCAAGCACCTGTACGAGCCCTGAATCTCTGTGCTCTCTACCAATCACTGCAACAGTTAACCCTTTATCTGGCAAATGACTATTTTTGGTAATTTCCACATACATTACAAGACAGTGACAGCAACAGTTACAGTGAGGACAGTGAGTCACCAATCTTAGGTCCAATGTGGTCTCCAGGGTCTGTAAGGTCCAACTCTGCATGAACAGTGAGTGTACCTGCTTTGTTAGGTACCATGAAGTAATGGTACTAATGTAAGGAATGATGTTCAAAGGGATAATGTGGATGTGGACAGGTGTGTTGATCTGCACTTATGTTGGTCTAATGTTCTAAAAGTAATGTTCTAATGTTCAAAAATACAGGCTCCTTTCACTTTACATGTGTTTTTACCTCCGCCAAGGAGGTTATGTTTTCATCGGGGTTTGTCTGTCTGTCTGTTTGTCTGTTAGCAAGATAACTCAAAAAGTTATGGACAGATGTGGATGAAATTTTCAGAAAACGTTGATACTGGCACAAGGAACAAATGATCAAATGTTAGTGGTGATGGGGGGGTGGATTTTGATGAAATTTTCAGGAAATGTTGCTATTGGCACAAGGAACAAATGAGTACAATTTGGTGGTGATGAGGGGGACTGATCTGCCTTGGTGGAGGTCTGTGCTCTCTGAGTGCGTTTCTAGTTCTTATATTTTTTTTTTTTATTGCCTCTGCCAAGGAGGTTATGTTTTCATTGGGGTTTGTCTGTTTGTTTGGGTGTTAGCAAGATAACTCAAAATGTTATAGAAGGATTTTGATGAAATTTTCAGGAAATGTTGATACTAGCACAAGGAATAAATGATTAAATTTTGGTGGTGATCTTGGGGGGGGCGTCTGCGCTCTGAGTGCTTTTCTAGTAACTTCTTGGATTTATTTATTTTTTTGCCACTTACAGGTAAGGAAACATTGATTTTCTACACAACAGTAAAACATTTTGGAAATTTCACAAAAGTAATATAGTCTTGTTAGATCCTCCAATAACACACTCAAGTTGAAATGTAGAATTTCAGAGTATTTCTACAGAGTATTTCTACTAAAAAGGCTTAAAGAACTTGTCTGAGCTGAAACATGTTTATCAGTGCATTAATAATCCATCTGAAGGATCTGAACTATTTGAGATAAATCCAGAAAAGCTTGAACAACTTCATGTTTTGGCATTTTGTCATGCTGTTTTTGCTGTGCTGTCATAGTTGCATCATTGTGGCTTTGTTGACTTAATCATAGCTGAACTCTAATTACAGATGTGTAATTGGTGGTATCATCTTTTGTCCACCGCCCTGTCCTGAAGCTCACCAACAGTCACTACCTGTAACTTACATTCACACAGCAGCAGGGTTGTTGTTTTTTTTCAGCCACCTGGAGAGCCTGAGTTCATTCTCTGGGAACATAATTAGGCCTGAGCAAAACACCACATAACACTCGCTCACGGTTGGTGAAATGCCACGGGAGTCCAAATGGTTTACCATGTAAATAGCTGGGTGAATTTACTTATAGCGTGAATTTGCCAAATGTCTCATTAACACGCACTTAAATTCTCTCTCTTTCTGTGTTCCGCTACAACACGTGGAGGCTCTGGTGGCCAAATTAATGCTGCATGTTTTAATTTCCAACAGGGAGTAAATTAAAAGCTGATAATGGATGCAAATCTGGCAGAGCTTTCTCACTGGATCCAGTCGGTTGCACTCTCCACAGCGGGGTGTGTGTGGTGAAGTTTGTTCCATACACACACCCATACCAATTAGTGTAGAAAAACCCATAGAAGACACACACACCAAACCATAGGAAGCCATTTGCTAATTTGAAAAATAGAACATTTTAATAAAGGCTACATCTCTTCATAATTACAATAATTAAAGTACCGAGGCATCTTTTCAACTGAGCTCTATAGAACGCATAATTTACAGTTTACAAGTGGAGCCAAGGAAGCCATGAAAAATATTATAAAACATAAACATGATGAAACGGATACTAAAAGGCATAAAAATATCTTTTCAACATAAGGCCCCTTGTAAAAACCAAGGGAGTAACAGGACCCTGAAAACTGGGTAAAACACGGCAAGAATCCATGTAGGCACAGCTACTGTACTCAATTAAAACACTATGGACATAGTGTATATCACCACCACCACCATCATCATCTGCAGCACACAATGCACGCTTGCACATCACACACAGTAATCCTATTCAAAAGCAACTCAGTCACACATACACATAGGTAAGCACATTGGGGACACATTATAGAGCTTTTGTTGGTAAATATTAATATTGGTGTAAACACATTTTGGGGACTTGAGAACCTGTTCAGGGCAGTGTCCTCTTAGGAAATACGTAGGCTATTTGTGCGATGCCTGCGCCACTGGAACAAAGGCACTAAGACGCGACAGATCAAGGCTATCTATGCGGAGTCCCAGAGTAGGGAAATTAAACGTTAATAGCATTTTTGTTCCTTTTTCATTGTACAATCAGGGCCCTTCAGAGCAGATGGGGGGACACACCCACAAATAGCACTGCAGTAGTAAATATATTATCAAACTTAAGTGATACAAGAGCCATTCTCAAAGCTTCAGCAGTAAGCTCTCCAGCCAAGAGATCAGAGATGTCCCACTAAATCTCCAGAAACAGGAGCGGAGCTTTTTGAAGAGGTATTTTTGAAGCTTACAGTTCAATATGATGGGCCGAACATGAATAAAAACATTTTCTTTGCTTGAGAACTGATGCTCTGGAGGGAAAAAAAAGAAGAAAAATAAAATATCACAGAAAATCGGAGAAGTTTCTCCATCTCCAAGCAGCTTGTCCATGGAAGAATAATGGGGTTTGAGACAGGGATACTTCCAATAAATAGCAATAGAAATCTTTACACAGCAATACGAGGATCACAATACAATGCAATGTACATGTATATCTGCATATACATATAAGTGGGGTGCCAGTGATTGCCCCGTGGGAAAACGCTGGCACAGGCAGGGTCAGGTAAGCATCAGTCCCACTTTTGAACCCACTGCCCTGCTTCTCTGACGAGTGGTCATTCACCTAGAGTCTCTAGAGTCTTCTCTTCTGGAAACATGGAGATGTTTCAGTCCAGCAACAAAGTCTGTTATTTTCTTCACTTGAAGACGAGCTGTTCACATGATAGTCCGGTAATATCGATAACATGTCCTTCTTCCTTTTCTTTTTTTTTTTCTTTTAAAACTCCTGGATCGTTCCTTCGTCCGATCTGCCCAAACCTTGTTTCGTTCCATGACAAATCCAGTCTTAGCTTAAAAAGACACATCAGTTGTGGTTTGTGTGTGAAGGAGTACATCCATCCATCCATGGCGGGGTGAAATGTCCATAGGGAGTGTAATCCAAAACACGGGCAGGTCTCACTCCATCCTCTCCACTTTGCCCAAGATCTTTCCTTCGTAGGTGGGCAACAAGGAGCAGTCGTCTGACACCTCCTCGAACACCGCACCGCACTCGAACTCATCACTGGCCTTCTTGAAGTAGTACCTGAAACACAAGGAGACACCAGAGGGTTATCACCACTGATTTTATGTGCATCTAAGAAGTTATGTGACACTGATAAGTCACACTCTATTTCCGCTACTTGTAATATAATCAAGTAACCCTGCTCTGTGTACGGAAGATTAAATAAGAGGCTTGGCCCCTTCAGCCATCCAATCCCTCTTTTCTTTCTTTTCTTACCTCTCCCTTCCCTTTTTTTTTTTTTTCTCCACCATGTTGTTGTGAGTTTTGCCCTGGCTAACAGGGGCCAATTAAGCCTGTGTGCAAATGAAGGGGTCCTTTGACAAAGGCTGAAATTTTGGGAGCCTCCAAGTCTGTCTGTCATTGCCCACCGGACTCCTACACACCCGCACATAAAAAAGACACCGCCGCACACATGAACGGGCCTTTCACTAGCTTCTCATCCCCGTTTCATTATTACAGGGACAAAGAAAAGAGCAGAGACAGACAAAGACAAAGTGGAGGAGGAGACAGAGGCAGCCGGTACACTGTGTCCTTCCTACCCCTGCTGATATAGCCATAGGAAGGGCGGCCGGCTCACAACTTTCTGTGCGTGTGTGAGTGCATTGAAGAAAAAAAAAAAAAAAAAAAAACTAGGAGGAGAGGCTTCTCGTCAGCCATGACTTCATTGGGCCATTAATGATGCAACCCCCCCATCCTCATTTTAGAGGAAGAGAAAGCAGCAGGGGTGATTTGGTTTAGGGGGGTCTCAGAATTCACTCATTAACTATGTAATGGAAAAATGCCTCGATTTACTCCATGTGTGGGGTGACTGGAATGCGCATATGTTTGTGTGTGTTTGTGTGTATTCTGTTTTTAACGAGACGGAAGGCTGACAAAGTTGAACATGCAATTCTTATAAAACCAGAGCATGAGTCTTAAAAGAAAAAAAAAAAAAAGAAAAAAGTGATGCAAAGGTGCCTGTGTGCACATGCTCCAATCAGCGCAAGGGTGGTGACTAATAAAAAGCAGCCACAGTTAAAACGCAGGAAGGCTTCAACTAAATACAAGAGGTCTCACTGTGAAAAATAGAGTAAATAAGACAAAGTACATAAATAAGGCGACATGAAAGAGCACAAGACACGCCCATCATACTTTTCTGTCTGAAGGAGGAAGAAAGAGAGAGAGAGAGAAAAAAAAAAGCCGTTCTACTCTTTAAAAAAATCTTCAAAGAGTCATGATCTTTTCTGCTGAGAGAGACAGACAGAGACAGAGAGAGCCTGAATTTCCACTGGAACATGTTTTATGTGGCTAGATCTGTTTTTCCCCCCTTCTCCTCTTCTCTCTCCATTTGCACTGACATCTGGCACCAATATCGTCTGGCAGGGCCCAGCAGTACTGTTCTTTGTTGAACCACTGCCATGTTGAAATGACCCAACTCCACACATTCTCTGGCTGCTATTAAAGCGCTGCGCAGCTCTCTTTCCAAAAAATGTGGATGGTATGACACAGGAACTGAGACAACGAGCCAGAGAGAAAAGATGACGGTTTCGGAGTGTGGGGAAGGCGGGGGTGGCGTGTGTGGGGGGGGGATGGACAGATGTGGAGAACGCAATTTAAGTGCTTGTCACATTTGTTGATCCAAAAACGCTGCACACATCTGGACAGGAAGAGGTTTCAAGAGATTTTGTGCTTTCCCCTCAGAAATCATAGTTTGATACCTGTAATTACTAACACAATACTCGACCCATGTTTATCCTTGAGACCATAGCAAGGTAAACAATTCATGTTTAATCTTTTTGCTCTAATGCCCACTGGAAAAAAGACAATCAAAAGTAAAATCTCTCTGCGCAAACACACTTCGAAGCTGTGCGGCCTGTAGCGCGGCAAACAAGCGGATCTGGCATTTAACAGTCTGCCTTTCAAAAATATCCATAAAATGATTACAACATGTGTAAACATTGTGCATGTTCAATGCAAACACATTCATGTGTGTGCACATGTACACAGCAGGGCAGAAAAAAAGAGCCCCTGATAGCATCAGTGAAGAATTTGCACGCTGGCCATTTGTGTGAGTCTTTGTTGGTTGAAATGAAAGGGGCCGGGGCTTCAAAGCCATGTGTATTAAGTGTGCCTTAGCATGGAAATCAATACCAGATGGGACCCAAATCGCTGCAGTTCAAACTCTCCCACTAACCCCCCCCCCACCCCACCCTTACTCCCTCCCCTCTTGTCCTTTCCTTTTCATTGCACCCCCCTTAACACACATACACAAACCACAGAGGCCAGTACTGACTGCTCACACACACTGAAACAAACACTGATAAGTGCTACACATAGACATGGATAAGACACCAGTGAACTGATAAAATATTTAGCCCTTTAAGGTCAGACAGTGAAACCCGTAGTCCATATGTCCTGCTACAGGTTGTGGTTTCATTTGATGTGACAATTTTAATTACTTGCAGGGTCTAAAATGGTGCCAGGCCTGTCCTAACATCATACAGATTTTGTCACTGCTGTTTCTGCAGCAAAACACTTGCAAAGTCAACCATAATACTCCCAAGCTGTCAGGGATATAACTAGAAAATACTGGAAATAACTCTTTTCTCCTTCCTTTTTTCCTTGCCCTTTGCAATTTTAGAAAAGTACAGGTGCATTATAAACCCATTCAGCTTCCATTTCACCTGCAGCTTAAACATCGTCTCTGCACAAAGACAACAGCCCAATAGTTTGTCTTTTTTTGTTCTCAGTTTGATATTTGAGACTCATTTTCCCCATACACACCTATAGTTGCCCTTCTTGCGGAGCTGCTCCTTGAAGTGGCCCAGGGTGAGACTGTGGCTCTTCATGGTCCTCCGGTAGGGGATCTCCTCACCACAGAAGAAATATGTCACCACCGTCTCTCCGTTGCACACCCCGTGGCTTCCTGAACCCTTTTTACACTCCTTGATCCTGTCAAGAGACAAAGAGAGGCAGCATATGAGAAGACGGTGACACTGTTTAAGATAAATGATTAATTAAAAGATGAACGATAGAGAAATCAGACACAGAGCAAAGCTTTGATGGGAAAGTTACTGACAAACTACATGAACACAGAAGACAGAACTAGAAATACAGTACAGACCAAAGAGTATCACCAGCAAATGAGTGAGTGACCCACTGCTATCACCAAGTGTGTGCTAGTGTGTTGGTTGCACATTGAGAAGGGGCACAGTATTATCAATTCCCCTTCAGCTATATCCAAGGCTTTGTAGGCCCACTTCAGAGAGGCTCTCTCTTTGCAAAGCTCTGCTCGCCCCAGTTGACTGCCAGCTCACTGAAGGACAGCCAATAAAAATGATACATATATATAAAAGGGATGTCTTAGTCAGGTGGTGCAGTGACTACACGTCATCCACAAGCAGCACAAACACATACAATTAAGACAAACACAGAGCAAGGTCACTGTGTAGAAAAAAATAAGCTGAGCAAATGGGGTCTCTTGTCATTTGAGTGAGTACATGTGAGTGTGTGCACATGTCATAAAGCATTTTTATCCCTACATGAATGGAAAAGCAGTGCAGGTGACAAGTAGGAAGAGTTAAAAGGGTAGAAGTACACTGCAAGGTGGAGGCTATGGCTGAGAGGAGGAGGAAGAGGAGCAGAGAGGAGGAGAGGAGAGGGAGGGCAGGACGCTAGAGGCATCGTACTCTTCTGATTGGAGGCTGGGGCTGGTGGAGAGGAGGCCAGTGGGGATGGGATTGGCTAGAGACAGGGGGACGGACACCCCGCCCTGGACAGGCACTAAGTGGCTCTTCTCTCGCTGGAGACTGGACATTGAATGCCTGAGGAGAGAGAAGGCAGAGAGTTCATTACATAAATAATCCACACTGATGTAAGAAGATGAAGTATCCAGGCCTCAGTTTCCCAGAATAAGTTCTGATGTAGCAAACACAGGATGGATCATCTGTTCCTGCTTCTCATGGCCAGTATTAGCTGATGTGAAAACATAATTAAAAGCTGCCCAATTGAAAAACAAAAAACTGTGAGAAGTCTTGTGCTTTTCTTTGGCAGATACCCAAGGTTACTGATTTAGTTTTGTTCTTTATTCATATCATTTGAGGCTTTTAGGTGCTTGGGGAAAAAATGGTTTTGTTTCCTCCGTTTATCACAGTTAAAAAAACACAATCACATAATATTTCATATTATCTGACAGCATTATGCAGCTGATGTAGATATACCTAATTTGTAATTTCTTTTGTCAGGTAAAGTTTCAAATTATCTGGAGAATCATATGGAAACAGATATAGGTGGGTAGGGTGAAGTAAAGACAATACCATAACAGCTGTGTTGTTGCTATGTACCTTTGCTTGGTGGTCTTTGTTGAGACCTCCTCCAGTCTGCGACAGGCCTCCTCCAACTGGGCCAAAGTGTTAGGAGGAGGCAGTGGAGGCATAGCAGGATCTTGGATGAATGGTTGTGCTGGTTGATGGCCACGGAGGTGACCACAGCTTCCACCTCCACCCCATGTATGCGTCTGGGTCGAGGAGCTTCCAAAGGACTTCTTGGCGCTTTGGGCACTGTGAGAGATCAGACTACAGGTGAGTTCGTCGTCTTCAATGACAAACCCCAAGGAGACCTGTCTGAAGATCCACTGCTCACCTGTGAGACTTGTGCCTGCCCTGCCGTTTACTCTCCAGGATCCACTGGAGAACATTTTGGGTGGGGTCTGTTGTGTCACTGGGCAGCTGTGAGGGCCCACAGTCCTCCACACACCTTTCTGCAATTCCATCCTCCGCCCCTGAACGACACACACGCCTGGACAGAGAGCTGGACCGCCTGGGTGATAAGAGGGAGAATTTTAGCGTTTTTATGTTATTACTCAAATAGGAGGAGAGTTAAAAGAGAAATCACTTCAAAGAGCTGATACTGACCCCATACTGTTCTCCGCTGAGATCGCCCCACACATCTCCCTCCCCAGACTGCGACTGCGTTGGTAAGGGGGGCACGGCTGACATTCTGCGCTGCCAGAACACAGGCCATGCACCCTGAGCGCCGCCTCCCTTTCAATCTGCTCCTTACTCTTGGGACTGGCGTGATGGTGGATGTAGTGGTGGTGGATGTGTTTCGTGCTCTGCCTGCTTATAAGGGTTCTGTTGGGGCCCAGGGCCAGAGTGATGGCCCCCTGGTCAGGACTGGACACAGAGGATGTAGAAGGCCCCGTCCTCACTAGAGCTTTAATTCCAAAGCCTGACCGTGTGAAGGGCCGCTGCTCTGGGGAGCTAGAGCGAGGCGAGTGGCGGATGACAGCGGGGGACTGACAGCCGGGGGTCTTCAGGACACGAGAGAGGTGCTCGTCTAAGATCGCCTGAGGATCTTCATCGGAGGAGCCTGAGAGGAGGGTCAAGGGGTGATGAGAGAGTTGAGGAGCGCTTCCCATTATCTCGGTGTCTTCTCTTTCTTCCTCCTGGAAAAAAATTAAGAATTGTCATCATACTGCGGAGAAAAAAAACTTCACATTCCTACAGGTACCACTGTCATACTGCTGTTTATTGCCACTGTGAAAGGGTAGGACTGACATTATTTCATAGGTTAAACAGCTCTGCAGAGACAAATGTTAACATCTGAATGTAGTTGGGAATAACTGTGCAAAAGCAGTTTAGCTCTTTGCATCATGCAAATTACAATAGTGACAAGAAAGTGGGGTGAGAGCTTTTGTAGCCACTGTAACATTATCACTGGTCTCTCCATGATGATTACCACTTCTGATTTTACAGTTAAGTTATGATACTGTATGTCACACATCACATAAAGAAAACATGTGAACTAGATATGAAGAGTAAGAGTCTGGTGCAAACCTCTTGAATCTGCTGTAGCCTCTCCTCCAGAGAGCTTATGGTGTCCTGCTCTCTCTTCAGGCTCTCCAAGCGGGAGATGAGCTTTGCTGCAAACTCTGCTGGCTCCATGGGGACGATATCCTTGGGAGGATGGCGAGTACGCTTTGGGGGGAAAAAAATACAGAAACATTAGCTATTATATCATCTGTATCACCCTCATATGTTGAGTCCCTTCCAACAAAACATCCATACTCCACTACCACTTTACTGCCATTGGTGGTGCGGATTAGGGCTTTCTTTTAGGAACCTGGGGCTACCGGGTTGTTACAAGGGGTGGCAGGTCCTAGTGTTTGGTCATGCTGGGCTAGGTCTCGGCTGGTTCCCTCTGTCATCATCAGTAGGCCTCTTTAAAGTCAGCACACTTCAAAGCTTTCCTCGTCAAATATCAAACACTCAGTAGGGGTAGAATAGGGTGGTAGAGGGAAGGACGGAGGGATTGATAGATGGAAGCAGTGGCTTTACATCTAGGAATAAAAGCCATATATCGACAGGGGGTGGAAGAGAACTCCATGGAGGAAACGAAGAGGGATTAAAAAAATGGAAGTTGAGATTCAGAGATGTGTGTTCACAGGAGGGGACAGAAAAAAAATGAACAGAAGGAAGGGTTGGAAGAAAGAGATAAAGGTGCCAAAAAAAAAAAAAAAAGGATCAGAAAGGTTGGGCTAGTTTAGCCCCTTCCCTCCCCTGCACCTTCACATCACACACTGGGCACCTTTGAGGTACACTGTAGTGACAGTAGGATTTGTGTGTGCACACATATCTTAAATTATTTGCATTTTTGCACTGGGGCTTTCTTGATTTTCTTTCTTTGGCTTTCCACATGTCTTTGTAGTGGGGATGAAGAGGAGAAAAGAGTGAGAAAAAGAGGTGCTGTTTGATGGAGCCTGGGGCTGATGCACCATGGGAAAGGCAGCCATCGCCAAAAATCAGACAGGAAACAAAAACAAGAATAAAAGAGAAAGTAAAGCAAAGGGGGACAATGAGAAGAGAGGGGTGGTAGGAACCCATCTGGAGATCTTCTCTTAAGTAATATCTGCTGCATGCATGAAAATGTTCAAAAAGAAGGTTACATACAGTTTATCTTATTAAGCATCTCATGTTGTAACATACATCATATATCTATTTTGTACCACCTTTCCTGTCCTGTTAGCTTCTATTTAGCTACTGTCTCCCCCCTGACCCACTCAGAGCTCACATGACATGCTCTAACTCTTCCCTTAGATCCTTCACTTTTAGGGTCTGTGTGTGTGGGTGTAGGGGGGTTGGGGTGCTGTGGAAAAAAGGGGGCCAGCTCTGTTGGAAGTTGTCACTTCCCTGTGCGTTTGCTCCATTCATCCTCGGATCAAAGCGCTGCGTGTGCGTGCATGTGCGTGTGAAAAGTGTCTGAGTATCTTTGTGTTTTTGTTGGGGAACGGGGCTGATTTCAGAGCCCTCGGGATAAAGCGGCAGAGATCTTCCTCATCTCTCCCTATTCTCCATATTTACAGCATCGGTAGGGAAGAAAAACCCTGGTGTGTTCCGAGCGCTGCGGCGATAAACAGCTTAGAGACCTCCCCGTCTCCCGCCGACTTCAAGGAACCCTAATGGGGGTGTAGGTGACACCAAAGGTAGCGAGGGGGCTTGTGTTTGGATGTGCGTGTGTGTGTGTGTGAGTGGGAGGCTGGGTCTTTGACGTTACTCTTCAGATCTTTGCTGGTGTTGTTGAATTGAGAATGCCGAATACAGTTTGTGCGGTACTATTCATAGAACCCAGAGAGACCCCGAGCAGAGGGTGGTATGGAAATTACACTGTGGGGCCCAGGTTCAAAAAGACTTCTGAACATGTGTATATGTGTGCGTTTGTGTACTTACAGGAAAAGCAGGCAGAAAGACTTGGCTGTTCATTCTCATGTTGCGCTGCATCTCTCTCTGTAGCTGCTTCTTGGAGCCTAGTTTATACGGAGGGATGCCATCTCTGAGGGTGTACAGACAGATCAAAGGTCAGTTACCCAATCAGAAACACCATTTAAGACCAAACAAGCCGTGTGGAAAACACTTATTAGGCAGCTGGGTAGATCAATAACACTTCAAGCAAGCAGAAATCTAATTTATTAATTCTATCTGTTTTGATCTCCTAGGCTTGATCTGAGAACAAAAAAGACACTCAGAGGTACAGTAAATGATGCCAGTGTCTCCATCCTGCTATCTGTGTCAGAGCTGAGGTTCACATGGTTCGGAGTGAGGCAGTAGGAGATTTTGTTTGCCATAGAAATGACACTCATTTTTCAGCTCTGGCTGCATGGCAGCACTGGGCACCCTGCGGGCCATTTCCTTTCAACATTACATACACTGCAGTATGCTGTGTACTGGCCACAACTAGTGTCAGCATTAGCATTCCCCTAATGACTTTTTGTTGAGCTGAGGACACTGTTAGCATTAGCTACTCATTACACTTATTCAAAGAGCTACTGCAGGACAGCACCCTAGGGTGTATCTAACCTGGTTAAATCTATCTGAGGGAGTGAATAGCTGATGGCTAAAAATGAAATCAATCAGAAAACCTCCAGCTTCAAACTGAAACACTTGACAGTGTAAAACTGAGTCTTTTCTCCCATGCTAAAGAGCAGTTTCCTGGTGACCTAGCCTAACTGAGGAGCACTTTTCCACTTTTGCTTTGAAATGCCACAGTCATGCGCATAAGCAACCCTCCCCCCTCCCAATTTTCATTTGGCAAGCGCTGCCGCAGTCAGCCTCTGATCTCCGCACATCAAAAGGCTGGTTTGTAAGATAAGGTAATGTTTGAAGTCTGCGCAGCTGCATTCCCCAGCGTCCAAGCAAATCCATAAATAAGATATAAGCAACCCCCCCCACCACCACCACTTTCTTTCTCTTCCCACCAATCCGCCTCCTCCCCTGTTACTTTTTTCTTCTATTCTTTTCTTTATCTAGAAATGAGATTCAAATGTTTATGGATCCTTTTAACTGACCTAAAGACAGGCAGATATTCTGATCAAGGCCAGAGTAGGCAGGAAATGAGGGTGGGGGTTGTGTCCTTGTGGCTATGGCTTTGTCACTGAACTGAGCAAAGTGCAGCAGGATAGGACTATATGGGTCCCGGGCTCTTTGAAGCCGGGTTGTTTAGAGATATGCCAGTTCAGGGGACTCCCTGTTGTAAAAAAAAAAACAAACCTGTTTATAGCTGCCATATTCCTGTGTGTCCCTGCCCACCCCTTACGCTGAACATTAGTGCCTCTGTCATAAAGTATCTGTAGCTCTGTCATGGTTAACCCTGATGTTTCACTGATGTCATTTAATGTAGGCCTTGACACCTCCCACGTGGGATGAGGTAAAGAGGACCAAAACGCTTCTGCTTTCTGTCCAAAAGCAGCTGACCTGACTGCTGCTGGCCTTGAGCTGTGCAATGAGTAATGATTTCATAGTACCTTGTCACTTGAGCAACACGTGATTACAGAGTAATCCTTCAGAGGAACGAGGCTCTTTGCACGTAGTGTGCACTGATAAACATGTAACAGGCATAACATTGACTGTATACAACCTATGCACTAGTTTGTGTTCAAAGAGGATGGATTACCTCACTGGTTGGCAAGTCACTTCATTAAATACACCTCAGCATCTTCAAGTACATGAACACCTGCTGATCTCAGGTTTTAGAGTGTCGTTAGTTAGTCACGATCTCTTTTTTTATTTTAATGTTTTTATTCTAGACTGGGCAAACACCTGAGTACTTCATTCTACACCTTGAATTACATTGTGAAACTTCCTGACTGATAGTTGACACCTCCACTCATGCCAACCAGATACATTTACAAGGAAAAATTATTAAATACGTATTGAAAGGGTGTCTGAGAAAGCCAGGTATAAAGATGGGACTTGTTTCTGAATCATATGATAGCTCCTCCGTAGTCTTGCAGGTTTTTTTCCTAGGCCATAATTCACCTACCTTTCCATTACAGCATACTGCCAGTTTAGGTAAAACTCCCCACAGTAAGCTGAATGAACCTGACACTTGATCTTCTCTGAAACCCACACAACACCTCCCTTCACATTCCCGAAAAGCCTACACTGACACACACACACACACATATATGTTTTGTTAATATTCACTTACACACTGCTGTCAGTCACAGACATGGAGTCGTCGGTCAAGGCGTCACTGGACACCTCACTGTCGTTGGTGCTGCTGACCGGGGCAAAGGACCCCACATGGCAGGGGTTTAGTGAGTCTCCTCTCTTGTATGATCTGGAGAGGTTACAACAACAACAACAGAGATCAGATTAATCCAAACACAATACTGCAAGACTGCATCCAACAGGTGGGTGACATTTTGTGGCTGCTTGCTGAGGAATGAATTGTGTGTTTCATTTATGTCCAGATCAGGGAGTCAGAGTATCTTCTAAGGGATAAATGATACTAAAAGGGATGTGATCAAAGCATGGAGGGTGCATCTGTGGCCTTGTCTGTGATGAATAATTCCGGTCAGCTACTGTAGAGCCTGGCAACCTAATTCCCCTCGAATACAGCCCAGTTCACGAGCCTGCCTAACGTACTGTACAACTGCTCTGGGAAAACTCTGGTTTCCTCCTTGTGGACTATTTCTGCTTCCTTAAATGACTGTCAATTTCTGTCTTTCCATTCCTCTCATTCACACTCACTCTTTCCTCAGCATTCATCTCCTGCTGTGCATGCATTCTTGCCATGGTACAGGAGAAGGAGAAAAGGGGGGAGTGACCAAAAGAGAGAGAAAAAAAAGTAAAGAGCAGAAGCATGAGAGTGTGTCAGAGAAGGGAAGGAAAGAAAAGAAGGAAAGGAAAATGGGGGGGGGGGGGGTAAGAGAGAGACCCAGCATGACTAAAGCTGTAGGCCCCAAGCTCCAGGCTGACCTTCAGAGGGGCTTGCAAAGAGTCAGGTATTTAACACAGCTGGCCTTGCATTCTTCCCTCCCTGCCTCTCTCTCACCCCCTCATTTATCCCTTCTACGTCCCTCCCTTTCTTTCATGAGGTGCACCCCCCCACACACACACACACACCTCTCTCTCTCTCTCTCTGTCCTTCCTTTCCGCTCTCCCCCTCCACCCCTCACTTTCTCTCCAAAAGCATGCCTCGTAGTCCCCATCCCTGAGTTTTCAAAAGGGAAAAAAAAGATAAAAGTGGGGAAGGCGGGGGAAAGCAGCAAAGGAGGGAATCAGAGGAGAATTGACGCAAACAAGAAAAGAGGGAAAGAGAGAGTGAGAGGGTTGGGGTGGAGGGGGAGTTGGTGGGTGGGTGGGGGGGTGTTGATTCTGTACTGTAGCTGCTGCTGTTCAGGGTTTGTTTGCTTTTTTTTTTTAAAGAACCTGAGTCAGATGAGAAGAAGTGAGAAGAGGGAAGCGGAAAAGGGGAGAAATGGGTTCCACATGTTTTGAATCTGTATGGTGACAATGGGAGGGGAGAGAGAAGCACTGAGGCTTCATTTCAAAAGAGAGCTATTCTCTCAGTTTGGCCAACAAGGATCACATTAAAGGGAACTCCAGCATACACAAGCTGTCAACCTGCGCTGTCCAAAACAGGTAGCTGTCAAGTGGGCTCTGCCTGTCACGCTCATTCTTAAAAGTTATGTGCAACTTGTAATTCAGTGCCAAATTAGCATCAATGGGCAAAGAAAACACTACTGCTCATCTGGTACCAACTTCTCACAGTTCTCCCCCAGAACAACTTGATTTTTTATCTTTAAAAACATACAGGCAGATGAGAAAGGCCAACCAGTAAATACATCCATATGAAACTACAACACATCTAATGCAAAGATCTGCTATAGATTTATATGTGTGTTACAGATTTGAGGACAGAGTGGTACAAGAGGAGGCATAGCATAGCAATGTCATCATCTATTATTTGCTGGCTGGGGCCGGAGCCAGCCGTGCTCTGTGAACTTTTCCCGTGGAAGACGATCCCTCATCCTGCGGAACTATTTCAAAGCCCCGGAAATCCAGGCGAGCGCCAGCAGAGGGCTGTGCTGGAGACACTGAGAGGAGAGAGGGGCCAGACACAAGCAGGGAGTGAAAGACAGCCAGAGTTCTCTACGAACTCCACACAAACCCTGCAAGGAAAATGTGTTTTCCACTGTTGAGCCTGTGCATGATCTGATGAGTGTGGATGGAGCTGACTGACTAATGCATGATGGACACACACATGTGGGTGGGTGGGTGCTGCAGTCCAGTCTTACCTGTATCCCCTGTCCATCACCTCCACTGCCCTCATGGACACGGGGGCCCTCTGAGCCTTTGCAGACAGTCCAACCAGGGCTTTGGCTTTGAAATCACAGCTCCACTCCTCTTCCTCGTTGAGCGTGGGCAGGTATCCACACACCACTTTAAGGTCGCCCAGCCCGTTCGAGTTGACGTGACTCGGGTTTTCACCCCCAGTCCTCACGTACTCGAGGTAAATGTCAGAGGTCAGGAACATCTGGTAGGCGTTCTCCTCCATGTTCGTCTGGATCTCGGTCTGAGCCTGGTCGAACATGGCAGAGTCTATGTGCTGCTTCTTGATATTATCCCGGATGAAGGTCTTAGTTGCGGGCTTCAGCTGCTTGGCGACAATGCTGTTGTTTTCAATGTAGCGCTTGTAGATTGCTTTGGCCACTCTCTGTGTTTTGGTATCCTTGAGGTCCATTTGCCTGAAGCCATTGCAGGCGAACCAAAAGTCTAAAGTATCGACACATTTCTCTCGCTCCAGGAATGTCCTAAAAAGAAGAGCACCGTCCTGGTCTCCGAGGAGAGAGTGCAAAGACTTTGTCCACCGGGAAAGCGGTGAATCCGGGGAGGCACTCCCCTCTGGCTCCCCAAGACCATCCTCGTTCCTCCTCGCCGAGGAGCCCGGAGAGCCGAGTAAAACTGATTTGGGGGATTCCAGGGGTTTCATCATTGCGAGTTTGCCGGGGTAGCAGGGCGCATCGCCCTCCTCCCCAGGCACCGGGGGTCGAGGAGCATCTTCGCGGAAACTACTGGCGATATGGTCCATAAGCGCCCGGCTCATGGCTCTGAAGGCAGCAGGAGAGAGCCCGTGTGTTGTTCGCCTCCTCTGAGCTTCTACTGTAATCTCCTCACTCTCTTATGTCAGCGGGGGAGCTTCTCTCTGGCTGCCCGTCTTCTCTCTGAAACACAAAGTATTGATCTAATCAAAACCAGATCCGCCCCAACTTCAAAGGGGGAGAGACACAGCAAGAGTCTTTTCAGACCCTCACTGACTTTTACAGAAAAAGACAGGCTCGTCCACAGAAAAATCTGAGAAAAGCGCTGCAGCAGCATTACATAAACAGCATTTCTTCTGATCTTAACCTGAAACGAGGAAACAAATTAGACAGAATAGTCCCCATGAATGCGCACATGCACCGCCGAGCCGCTTCAACTAAACCTGCATCGTTTCCATCTCTGACAACACGAGAAGTCCCATTTCCACATATGCCAAACGGGGCTGCGAACTCCCCACCACTAATAAGTCATTTATCCTTCAAAGTGATAGGGCATTACGCACGGACACGGCTTTATGAACGCTTCCGGATCCATCACACGCCTGATGTCAGGATTACAGCCTGGCTGCTGCTGCAGATACACAAACACATGTCTTTCTTCAACCCTTGGCACTTTCTAATTCCTGAGCATAGCGAGGCATTTCCCTCTACATCTCATTACAAGCGGCTAAATCACGTCAAATCGAGCCATGCCGCCACTACCTGTAGGACCTTGATGTGGGACAAACTCGATGAGATCGAAAAACGTGACCAAAATAGTTAATGGAGTTCAGCGGCTGCTCCAGCTTTGGTGTGCTACTCCTAAAGCTTTAACATGCTCGATCGTCCACAGATGTACATTCCGGTGACAGCAGACATTCACATATAAGCAGTTTGTTCCAGATGATCGTTCCATCCAAACGCATCACCGCTGGTGTATGAGCGGCTGATGTGCAACACTGCAGATCTGACTTTGAAGCTCTGACACACTTACTTACACGAGTGCTGAACTTGTCAGACAAAACTACAACTCGGAAATATCCTATACTACCCACTAAATACGTCACTTTTGGATAAATAAGTTATATCCCACCTTATAGACTACGCCTAAAGTGGACTTAGTTGATAATCGCGGTGTAAAACTGATGTTGCATTCAAGACGAAAAGGAAAAAACATCCCCTCTAACGTCCAATCCCAAGAACACCAAAGTCTCACGGTTTGTGGGGGAGGAATTCCACAAAAAAGAAACCAACAGAAACAAGCAATACCTACTTTAACTTTCCAAACATGAAGTCAAAAATTCGACAAGGTTGCTGGAATAACGATATAGAGAATATTTGGTTCGTTTTACGGCTGAAAACGCGTCGGTTTCACCCCGAACGTTACTTCAAAGGCGAGTCAACAGCACATCAAAGGCAGCTCCAATGGGGGCCAGTTTGAGGAGGCACACTCTGCTTAACTTACCATCGATCCACGAGTTCTGCTCTCAAATTAAACTCCCGTTGTTTTTTATCCGCCAAAAAACGCGCATAATCCACAATACTCGTCTCCACGGCGCGTCCACATACGGTCCGTTCAGGTTCGAGTCGGTTTTTACGGAGAGAAAAATGCACCCGAGAGGAAAAAAAAAAATACCGCTTTTCTCCCTCCTCCTTTTTTCCTCCCAGTGGTTTCAGGCTGCCATGCCGTACGGTAGGTCTCTCCTGTAGGCGACTCCAACACCAACTGAACTGAGGCTGGAGCAGAGCGCACTTCAAAGTAAGGAACCGACTGCCGGGTCCCGGAAGCGGCATAAAAAACAAATGCAGCCTAATAGCACGGAAAAAAAATCACACAAGCCGCTGAGATGCAAAGACGCGTTCAGTAACTCAAACCGACACGCAATTGAGTGTGGGGTATTTTTTAAACCCGGATTTGTTAAGTTTTAACGCCTTTTTTGTGCGTTTTTGCCAGATCACGAAGTTGCCGCTACAATGTGAGGACCTTATCAAAGACAGGCAATCTTCAGCCAACTCCCCGAGGCTTTGGAGCGTCAGAAGTAACTGATCTGCCGCCCCAATAGCATTATCGCAACAATCCCTCTGTTGCTACATAAACTTTAAAGACGCAGGGATCTCTTCTTAAAAAAAACAAAAAAAAAAAACCGCATAGTTTTTCCAGATTAAGCTACGGGGTCCTGTGGATGCACTATACATGCACAGGCATGTATCAAATACTTCACATCCTCTTCTAAACACTGGACATATTAGTATGAATGATAAAAGCAGAATATTTATCAGCAATTCCTTTAGGAAATATAGAGCACAACTTATGTTCCTTAAGTTTCCAAGCATCCTAATGTTAAATAAGCATTTTATTTATGATTTGTGTAACCCCCCCCCCCTTTTTTTCTTTTTTTTTTTTTTTAAATTTACTTATCATTTTTACCAGTTGTCATTCATATGCACCATGTTTCAATAAATCAAATCATGCTGCTGTTATTATATTATCACTCCACAGCTCCTACCAGTGGCTGAAAGGACACATAGTCAAAGCTCAGTTCCCCTGAGGATGTTATAGTATCATTTGTACAAAAAAAAATAAAAAATAATAATAATAATAAAGCCTGCAGCTCTGACAGTACAGCTAACCCTCCTTAACCGTAGCAGGAGATAACATAAAAAAGCCCACAGAGAGCTCAGACATTCAGTATAGATCCATTCAGCACTAGTCTGACCAAGAGGGACTGAGATGAGACCTGATCAGTGTTGGACGTGTTGGACAATGCGTTCTCCTTACTGCACTGGCAACAGCCACTGTTGATAGTGTTTATAGAACAGAGCCAATAGTGTTTTGGATCGTTCTTTAGTGTTCAAATGAGCCACCACAGGGGACCCTTTGTACAAGATGACTGGCTATATTCTTGAAAGGGAGACAGTAGATGTCTGTGTGTCCTTGTTGTCTCAGTGGACACAGATTCAAAAAGTACTGTACAAAGACGGCTAACACTTTGATCAGCCTGTTTGCTAAAGGTGCTGTGAAACTTTCTCCCTTGATGCGTCATTTCCCATCAAGGTTAATAAAAGAGGAAACTGCTCTTGAAGAGGCCGTGATGACTAAGGGATTACTCTTTCGTCAAAGGCCACTTTATCGTCTTCAAATTCAGTGCATTTGGGTCATGTAAAAAAACATTTGGAACATCAAACCAACACCTGATGTCGCAGCAAAAGATGCGCAGAGCACACATCCTCTGCCAGATAGTGATGACTCAGAAATGAGGCAAACTGGCAATAAATAAAGGACAATTTCACAGACTTCCACAGCCATAGAGGTCATCTAGCTAATAAACAGAATGCCAGCCAGACAATGTCAGCCTTTGTTAACTTCAGAGGGCTAAGGCTGACCTCTGACAGTAAACACACCAGGGTGGAAACCATCACCATGGCGATGGTGTGGACCCCCTGCCAGTGCCAGGGGCCAGTTGGGCCCTCGTGTCCTGCCTTGTCAACCCCCTCTATGGTTCACTGGAGGTCCCATCCTTGGATGAGTCTTCCCTGCTGCCCCCTCTGGAGCTGACCCCAAGTCCGTGACTGGCTGGAGACCAGGGGTGTCCTTGGCTCCTGGCCCTATAAAAAGACGCTTGAAAGAGGGCTTCAGGGGGAGAGGTTATGGGGTGTAGCTGTGTCTCTGTTTGGGAAGATATTATTACCGGGACAGGTCAATTTCAGTCTGACTACAAAGGCACTATAAATAGAGAAGGGCAAACATAAATCACTTGAAAGGCCAATCAATTCTTTAATGTTGGCTGCTTCTTTTTTGGCACAGTGTGGGTCACTAGTAAGATGCATGTATTTAGAACACAAAACATGAGTAACTGGACTTACAATCCAAATAGGTGGCAAGTACACTGCAGTTTCATACTTAAATCAATAGATTACTTAGTGGGATTACTTTCTAAGCCTACATCTCCTATAAATCTTTATCTTAACCCATGAAGACCCAGTACTACTTTTGTGTCAGTTCCCAAATGAAATTTTCTCTATATCAAACCTTTCTTAAGCAATTTATCACCATTTATCTATAATATTATCCCCAGTATTTTGTATTTTATCAGTATTAATCAGGTATTTTTCTGTATTTAATTTACTGATCGTGTAGATGTTCATAAAAGCTCTGATTAAAATTGAGGATTATTATATCAAAAGCAGAGAAAACTGCTGAAAAAAGTGACTTTTGCAGCAAAATATATCATTAAGTGAACTTAAAAACAAGCATTTTCATCCACCGTCACTCCATGGGTTTTACTGGTGGATCAATGTAGACCACTGCATTTTACACCAGTTATTTACATGTTATTGATAGGATTAATGGACGAACAGGTATTAAACAGTTGAGATCAGTAGATGGTTTTGGTCAGTGATGGATGTTTGGGTCTTTATGGGTTAAAGTAAGTAGTAGGCTTTGCACAGTGTAGTCTACCTGTCCACACACAACACTGTTTATTGCTATTAAATTAAGTTTTTGTTCAATCTCCAACACTGAAATCAGAGAAGGTAAAACTCTGTCTTTTTATCTGCCTTTTTTTATCCTAAGATGAGTTGCTAGACAACAAAATGCTGCAAAATTCAGCTATTTTTTTCGTTTGTATTCACTGGGTTTCACACTAATTTTGATACTGTGGAAAATAAAAGGCCAAGGATGAAAGAAAGAATTGGTCTTTTTCTGTCTTGCCTTTCAAAATATGCTTGCAACTCAACAGCTAATGTGTTCATATGTGTTCAGGATGACTGGGAGACGATATTCAGGGTAATTATGGGTTTTTAATACATTTCTATGCTTTGACTGATCTAGCGTCTACGTAATAAGTGACATGTATAGGCATGTATTGTAAAAGTAACCCTCCCAGCACTGTGTATTGCATGGAAAAGCAGCCTAATTTCCTTTGACCTCACCGATTTATGGCGAAATTCGATTGAAAAACCCTTAACGTCTCTATTCCAACACCTTACACAGACTAGAGAAGTTTTTACAACAGGGTTATCTGGTCTCCTGAGCAGCCTCGGCCCGTCGTAACTGCTACCGGCCACCTCAGCTGTAGTCATAAACACTGGGACAGGGGTGAGCGTGCACGTCCACCGGTGCTGTCCCCTTCTGTGCTGCAGCTCTGTGATCAGTAACAGCTCTCAATTACAGTATTGTGTGCTGTTCCTTTTCGGCTTGGGGTTAAACTCTTTGCAGACCCCTTTGAAGTACTCATCCCTTTATCTCAAGCCAGAGCCAAGAATTTGGGGGAGGACAATGGAAAATGAAACCAAGAGGGAAGCTTATGGCAATTATCAACCAGGGCCATGAGGAGGAAGTCAGCTCACACAGACAGACAGCAAAAGAGGGAGCAGATAAAGACGGTAAGAGCCAGCCAATGTAGGACAGGGGGTTACTGTTTCAAGTTTGTTTTGTGCTTACACACCCCGGGCAACAAGCAACTGCCGAGAGAGGAAATGGAGGCTACTTCTTCAAAGTAGGTGACAACAGGGGGACAATGGTCTCTGAAGGGAGTAAGGAGCTGATGAGAGGAGCTGAGGCGGTGACGACGGGGGTCAACCGTCAACACGAGGCAGAACCGAGGAGCCGTGGAAGTGCCTGGGATGAGAAGGATGGAGGAGAACGGAGGAAGAAGAATCGCTGTTGTCAGCAGAATCAAATGGCACACAGAGAGCTGGGAAAGATGCAATTAAAGTGTGGAGTTAAGACAGGCTTTGAAGTTGGACATGGTGCATAATACCCTTAAAAGTTAAGGAAGGGCAACAATTCTGCAGTTTGTTATGGGGCTGTTTTGAAAGAGGAAGAGGAAAGAAAAAAGAGACTGCGAGTGGTGATGGTGGTGGGGGTTTGTTTTTGAAAGGGTTCAGTTTGAGGGGAATGAAGTTGGATTTCAAGCGCCAATTGGCCCCAGAAGGATGGGTTTTTTGCAAAACAGAGACTGTAAAGTGCGAGTGGGAGTAAGCGCCTACCTGTGCATTTTGATGATGGGGATGAGTGTGTGAAAGATGGAAGGAGGGAAAGAGAGATGTGTCAGAGACAGTGGAATAGGGAGCGAGACAGGTGAAAGAGAAAAGACTATGAAGAAAGAATTAGACATGAAATAGGCTGGGAATTGGCAGCGAAGAAGGCAGAGAAGAAAAAGAGAGGCAAAAAGAGAGGGGGGGAGTTGTTGAAGGTTATTTATTGGTTTTTTTCCCTCGTTTTAATCCCATTTTGCGCTTGACTTTTAAGTCTACCAATGTATAGAAACAATGTCGGATGCACTGTCTAATCCCGTTTGGGCCATGAAGCTCACTCCACACTGACAGTAATGACTTTCATTTCCTCTGCTGCTCACACTGAAGCACCATGCAGACACTTCACAGGCCGGACGCCACTGTTCTGCCATGCTTGACAGGACAGCGATCCCTCTCTGAATCAGTCTTAACCTGAACCCTGGGCTCCTTCACTCATCCTTAATCCATCACTTTAACCCCATCTTCCTCTTCCCTGACTCTGGGGCGAAGGGGCTCCTGCACTGGTAAAGTGATTAACCTGCTCGTCCGTTCAGCAGATGCCAGATTTTATCTCTCTGTTCGCTTCCTGTCGTTCCATTAGAGGGGTGCGACATGTCAGCAGGGTGAAAACATGACTCCAGCACAGTCTGATTTTTAGTTGTAATCATATAAGGCAAGGCACCGTATTTGTACATGTATGTATGCTTGAATGTGGTTTGGCTTAGTTTTAGATGTTAAACCCTTTTTTATTGGTAAAATGCTATTTCAGTCAGTGGCTGCAGATATTGTATCTTATTTGGGTAATAATGTTTAGATGGAACCTAAATATTTAATACATGATTCTTAGATTATCCAGATTTCTGATCATTTTTTGCAAGTGTTCCCGTTTTCTTACTCAAATGTCCATTAGATTCAACTGCAATACTAAACAAGAAATCAAAATGTTATGACGATTATATCTGCTCCAGGAAGGAGACGAACAATGTATAATACATATAGTATTGGAAAATTTGTGGCATGCAGGTGACTGAAATGGAAAACATTTCTTTTTTATATTGAATTAAGTTTTGTGATAGACTCCAAAGAAGTTCACAGGCTGTACTAATGCACTTTTTATTACAGCACTTCAGCTAGCAGTTCCTCAGTGCTTTAAGGCATATCTAGATGTCTTTTTGTTTGGTTCTCTACAAAAATTAATCCAATATAATCGTTATAGTGTCCAAAATTATATAATTTGCTCTAATCCTTTAAAAATCTTCTACCACTGGAGGAAAAACATCTTATCTAGACTAAATCAGGTTTCAAAACTGAAATCAGAATTTCTCCAATGTGTCAGATTTTTGGATTACGTGAACATTTCACTTTCGAATCTTATGGCAATGGCTTTTCTGGCTCATTCACAAACTAAAAATATGTGCAACATTGCTCAAACTTACAATATGAAGAGTAAACCTAAGTAGCAGAGTCCATCACCTAGACTAAAAACATTTTTTTTTTTTTACACACTTCTTTGTTCTTTTGGGTAGTTATGGTTTCCCTCTTTAGGAACCAGCAGTAATCACCATCACCATCGTCATCTTCAACCACTATTCATTTCAGAAACATCATAATGAAATCGTTCACCATGCTCATCTCTTACACCACCCAAAGTGGTAGGAAAAATCAGGTTGCTGGTGGAGGAAAATCATTTGGAACCACATTCTGCCACCCACCCGCTCGTATGCCTTTAGCATTTCCTCATCTAGTTGATCATAATTTGGGGCTTTATGGCCAAACAGAAAATGTTGCATCGCTTGCACAAATGAATCCCAAGGAGAGCTGAGCTTTGAGGAGAATACAGGATCACCACTGAATGAGCTGGGGTCCGATGCAAAGCTGAAACCTGGAATTTTCATCAGTTTGGACTGCACCAAATCTTTCTGTCAAATATTTAAAGCCACCTGAATTTTGATCACTTAGAATCAGAACTTGTGCATAATTCAAAATCCTGAGTGCTAGAGAAGTTTGGAATCAGCATGTCTGATTCAGAATAAGTCGATAGCAAAGTCGCTGTTGACCAAGCAGAGGAAAAAAGGTGCATTTTGTAATTTATGTGGATTATTACAGACAGTGGCTCATTCTACCTAAATAGTAACATGTCTAGTCTAAGAGCTTGTATTTAATAAAGAAGGAGGCTGTGAGATAAAAGATAACGGAGACAGAGGAATAAGATATCCAGACTGAGACATAGGGCAAGCGATACGAGAAAACCTCCCACTCTGTCTTGGGTCTCCTGTCCCTCTTCTCAACCCACACCATCAGCCCAGACGGCACATTCATGGCACAATCACACAAACATAACCTATTGTGCCTTCTTCACTAAGGCTGTCTAGCCTCTAACCCACTTGCTCTTATATCACACAGCTGCATATCCTTTTCATAGCTCTTGTTGCTCTTGTTTGAGTGACAGGGCCAGGAAAAAAGGAGGAATCACTGCCATAAATACCATATCAACAAACAGACACCAATACAGGCTAGGAGAGAGAGAGAGAGACAAAGGCAGAAAACACGATAGAAGACAGAATAAATAGCGTAAGTGCAATGTGTTGAGGGTGTTGTGCTGTGTTGTATGTGTGTGTGTGAGAAGTGTTGGTGTTAAAAAGGTTTATTTATGCAAGCAGCGTACAGCAGCCAAATGCAGACCTCCTAGGGTCTGACTCAGAATACAGCTCTATAAAAAGCTCCTGTGACAAACAGCTCACGCAAACACACATGTACAGTGACTTGTCAATCACATGCTGATGTACAGTCAATCCCACAGGCCTGTCACAGGAGCTCAGGATGAGGCATGCACACAAGCGCACGTCACATGCGGAGAGATATAAGAAGCAGGGAAGACAGTTGCTGAATGACCTCGTATCACCCTCCCAGAGATGATGGTTGGTCTGTGGACTGGAATAAAACATTCAGTATCCAACAGACATTATGTTCATTGCTGGTGATCGCATTCCCAATGCTGTGTCCTTCACCGTTTTTATCTTGTGTGCATTTTAAGTGTGCGGTGGTTTCAAAAGGGCACTCAGGTGTCATTCGACAGCCAGAAGCACTAACCGCCAGAGTCAAGCAGATAAAAAAAACAGTAATGGTGGATGAATGGAAAACCTTGGGAGCTCCCTGACTGCCCTTTACTGTTTGTCACACAACAGTCTGCTGTCTGATGTGGAGATAACCGAGAGGAAGCGCAGGCTTTGATCCTTAATGGGACCATGTCCGCTGTGTGGAAATGACATTCATGGCTTGTATTTACACAAGCACAATTATGGAGGTTATTTTGGTGGTAGACAATCAATTAGAGTGAAACTATGTCAGAGTAATAACACAGATTAAAGGAGAGGTTACGGATGGAGCCTGTTTGGGTGTAAATGAACAAACACAGACCTGCTAAATGAGACCGTTAACCTTTAGATCTACAGTATCAGCAGCTACGTGTAAAGTCCGTAGTATGCTTCAAATAAAGAGCTTGTCAGATCGTCTTACAAGTCCTAAAACTGGCTTTCCAAGAGCAGAATCAGCCGAGGACTGCGAATGACAATTTCTGTAAAGGCTGGGGAATGAATTTAGAGAAACTTCACATGACAGGTTGTTGAACCACAAAAATATTGCATATTTGTGTGAAGTATGGGGGAAAAAGACACCTCAAGAGATAACTTTAAACCCTGTCTATTTTCAAAGCAGTTGCCAATTGGACTGGATTGTCGGATTGGTTTCAGAAATTTACAAAACTTTCAGCTCCTAGACATCAGAGGGATGTTTGAGGAGGGAGGTTTTAGATGCTGTTCAACAACCAAACAAGCCTCTGTGTTCAGCATACCAAGGACATAAATTTCTGAAATGGACAACATAGTTTGAAACAGACTATTGAAGTGCTGACGCCATCACTGACACATAATCAGAAACATCACACATGCTGCTTTAAAAGTACATGAACGCACACGCACCTAGGATGCTATGTTGCAATGGTTATGAGTCCACTGTTCACTCCTTCCAGAAACAACAGACTCTACAAAGGCTTTGTGCTGAAAGCCTAAATTCCTGTTTCTCAGATGTCAGTCTGACAGTCCTCTCTTCTTTCGTCTCACTTTTTTTTTGTTTCTTCTCCCTCTCTTTCTCTGCCTGGGCAGCAGAATCAGCACATCAAATAAATACAGAGAGGGGTATAGTGTTTCGTTTGGAGACAGCAGAACAGGTCACGGACAATGGGAATATGTGGATGTGCACGAATTGTGGGTGTAAAAAGAAAGCAATCCCAATGCAAATAAGTATAGGGGCTCTTTGAAATCATATCTGATTTTGGAATTTAATAATGCCTCCAAACTGTTTTCCAGGAAAAAAAACAACTGGATTCTCTTGAAATGATCAGTATTCAAGCCCGTGCATTCCTCACCTACCAGAGACACAGAATACCAGTGGATGGGGGATCATTATGAAGCCCATCTCTAGTCCACCAAATGTTATTATCATCAGAAAACCTCGGCACACTGGAGATATCGGAGAAGACTTGGAGACACGGCGGTCATTTCTTGGACTCCGCCGTTTTGAGTCGTTCAGCTTGGGTTTGAGTGGAGCCGTTGGTAAAACACAAAGCCATGGCAGAAACAGAAACACTGGGCCCAAGGACTGTAGCGTTTGGCGAGAAGTTCAAACAATTGACTCGCAGCAGTTTTTATCTGAACCAACCACAAACCCAACTACTCTTTAAAGTTCAAATAGGGGCTTGAACAAAAAAGGCAGTGTTTAATAGTGACAGGGGGAGATGGGAATTCAAGGTCTTGGACTTGAGTGTAAAGTTACAGAGCTAATCTTGGTTAACATGCATGTTGTGGTCATAGGAAAACAAGGGCAACAGCATGACTTCCTCTAATTGAGGGATTAATTATGGAGTATTTGAAGATGATGAAAAACATGCAGAAAAAAAATAGCACGACAACAGAAAATGATGCAAAGTATTTTATTACAACGGTACTTGATAGCAAATATCTATCAAATACCAATAATATCATAAAACTGATAAGGTGACAAAAACAATGTAACAGTAAAATACAAAATGAAAATCTGACAAAGAATAAATAGATCATGTGTTACAAAACAATGAGAGACAACAGGACATCAGACTACAAAAATGTCTGATCCAGTGAAATGGCACGTGTGAAGTAACAGTAACAGTCAGGAATGCTCACTTCTGATTGGCTGTCGTCATGTCCCGACGTACAGTGAGGCTGTAGTTGTGCAAGCGTTACCTGGAATAAATAAAGGAGTAGAGACAGAATAAAGTGCAAATTTAAACTCCTTACACCAAAAACCGACAAAACCTTATTAGAAATTCTTAAAACAACATCGAGACAGAAGATATTTCCTACTTCCCTGAATGTAATTTATGAGTTAATGTGCAACGATGGCTTCAGGTTTCCACATTGCACATGTAAAAGCTGCATATTTGATCCCAGCTGAAACCGCAATATTTGTAGTGTCACGAATCCTACTGGTAGGTCTGCCCTTTAAACTTAAGACTTCAGGTGAGCACTGACAAACCTGAACATAAAAACATCCTAACAGCATCAGACTCTGAACATTTGCGAGACAGGAAGCCAACATAAATAGATGGTGGTTTTAATCTATAGTTGTGATATTAATGTCTTCATATTCTCAATGTCCAGCTTTAAATTGTGAGGTGCAGTTAGTGAAAGCATGGGTTCTTTGCAGCGATGAGTGTGACTGACGCTCTGAAGAGATATTAGAAGAAGTGTGAGTGGCAGCCTGATATTACTGCATATGTATAGATGTGTTTCATAAAGACATAAATGGCTCTTAAAGAATGATGGATAGGAGGCAAATCAAACGCTTTAACAGTAGAAGCTGTCATAGCCTGAGTCTTCATCTAATGCATCTGCACCATAAATAGAACTTAACACATGTGTACTCGGCTTGCTGTGAGCCTATGAGTAATTCTTGATGTTCGTACTGTTTGAAGTATAGTACCAGCGTGACATTCAGTCGTACACATTCAGTACATTGTATTGTATAGACTCCTGCATGCAATTCTGCACAGGAACACATGCACACAAGCTTCTTTACAATCTAAACAATCGTGCTAACCTCCTGCTGCGACAGGCATCCAGGTCTTCCTGTAGCAACGAGGCTCTCTTCTGAAGGAAATTAACCTGCAACACAGACACAAATCACAACCGATCGCACAGTGAAATCCGCATCAGAATGAGATTAGGAAAAGAGCAGCAGAAATGCAGAAGAAGAAGAAGAAGAAGGGAAGGTAGGATGGCTTTGGGTCAATTGGGCCATTGAGTGGACGGGGTCATCTTAAGAAGAGGAAAGTGGAAGAATAGGTTGGTTGTTGAGTCCAGGGGTCAGGATGGCAGGGGTTGGGGGTCAGGAGATCAGGGCAGAGGGGTTAAGACACACAGGGCCACAGGGAAGATTAGGAGCCAGGTTAGATGAGGTTAGAGCACTACAAGACCAGGCTGCGCCATTCTTTTGTTTGGCTACAAAGTGTGAGTTTATTTATGAAGTGTCTTTGGCTGAAGTGAAAATAAACCCCATCTACATTTACACGGCATCTAGAGACTGGCAGAATAATCACAGCTCCAAAAGAATCTGTATTGTTCTGGGACTACCGTACTGGAGCCGAGGGTACATTCCATTCTGTGGGGGAGACCTCAGGAAAAGTCTAGCATTTCATTTGGCACTTCGCACTGGTGGAGTATACACAAAACCCCAATGAAATGTGGTCAGATGCCTCCAGAGACAAAGACTCTCCCCACCTTTTTTCCCTGTGTAAAAAAAAATGCACATTAATGCGCAAACCCCAAGACATCGTCGACGAGAGGAGAGAGACTTCTCGTCGAGAATTACATCTTATAAACATACCCCATCGCGGAGCTGTGGTCTGCACACTGAAATGGGATCTTGATGAGACCCCTTTGCGAAAACCTGTAATGCCTTATCATCATTACAGAAAACCCTCTTTTGTTTACAGTGTAAATGCTGACAAAATGAAAGCCTTTATTACGATTCAGTGTCAAAATGGGCCCAAGAGATGCGGCTCAGAAACAACACAGATAGATGAATGTGGTTGTGGAAGGTTGGGACTGTGTTATTCCAGACTAGCCTGGGTCGAGGTGAAAGCAGTGTTTGCATGATTAAGTGCAGCGCCGAAACCGCACCGAAGCTTTGGTCTCATCCAAACAAATATCCCTGACATGAATATTCATACGGGATGGTTGGGTTACGTTGTTATTAATTAACAGCGGTGAGGAAGTGAAAGACAAACGGAAATGATATATATTAAAAAAAAAAAAAGACCAGGGTAAAATTACAGACCTTAGTAATGACACTTTAAAAACATCTACTACTCACTACCTTAATCCAGACATCTGTCACAGACTGATTACATTGGTCCGATATCAGAAGTGGTTTTCACATTTAACAGGCTGCTCATCTCATATGGCTTCTACTGAATATAACACAAATCTATATGGTATACACAGAAGAAAGATGTAGCGTGTACAAATACAGCATAAATATTTGACAAAGTATGGATTAATGCCAGAAGTAAAGAAACGGAAGGGGGAATTTGTTGCCTGAAAACACTGTCTTGAAAATTACGTATTCTGGAAAGTGAAATTAACTGATTTCTGTGTTGTGTGTTTTTTCTAGTACCGTCTGCATCCTAACCGGCGGCGGCTCTCACCTGAGCTTTGAGAGAAGCAATGGTGTCCTCCAATTCCTGTCTGAGCTCTGCAGGCATCAGACCTTTGATTTTCTCCTCGTACTCTTTACGCACCAGAGTCACCTGAGTAGACAGAATAACCCCAAAAAGAGTTGGTCAGCTTTAAGAAAATCATTACATCTAAATCTAAATCTAAATAAATCTAACAGTAGTTATCAGTATATCAGTAGTTGCAGAAAAAATTATTAGACCATCAAAAGTCATCAAAAACAGTGGTGACTAAAACAAACAGAAAAAAAAACATGGAATGCCTAAAAGCACTGTTTTTGTCAGTACAATGCCATAGCTATTGATGTAAGAACTGAAATGATTTTAGTTATTACCAAGAAAACATTAAAAATAGCTAGATATCCGCTCTGAAATTAAACTCTTATGAGCTATTTTTGTTGTTATCATTATATTTGTCCAAACAAATGTACCTTTAGTTGTACCAGGCATTAAAATGAACAAGAAATTGAAGAAAACAAGGGTGGTCTAATAATTTTTTCCATGACTGTATAATGATTATTAACCATATATGCTAAAAGCTTCTACAAAGAAATTTTTATATATGTATGTGTATCTGTCCAGGTTAAACTGATCACTATATATACCTATGTATACAGTGCCAGTCCAAAAAAAGTCACTACCTTGATTTGACTGAGCATTAGGAGTCTTCCACTGGATAGTTACTGCAGTGATTAATATGCGATATGATGCAGTGAGTAGCTTCTCATTTATTAAACAACCATCAGTTTGATAGAGAGCATAAAGACTGGACTGTGTTTCAATGGGAAATCTCATGCGGTCTGATGAGTCCACATTGAACCTGTTCCGGAGTGATGAGCACATCAGGGTGAGAAGAAAGGTGGATGTAGTGATTATCCATCATTCCTGGTGCCTACAGTACAAGCCTGTGGGGGCAGTGTTACAATCTGGGGTTGGTTCAGTTGGTCAGGTCTACGTTCAGTAATGTTATGTGTCCAAAAGTAATATACTGAATGACTTGGTCTGAACATCAGTGGATTTTTTTCTTTGATGATAAAGACAAATTCCAAGATGACAATACCAGGGTTCATCAGGCTCAAATTGTGAAACAGGGGTTCAGGAGCATGTGACGTGAGGAAGTCCAACTCTTCCATCAATACAAGGTTTTGTCAAAAATCTGTGCAAATCTGTGCAGATATAGCATAAGCATGACATAGAATAAACAATGCTAAGGTGAAAGCATCCTATAATCAAAGTTCAAAGCAGTCCAACAGAATGTGTGTGATGATTTTGGCCAAACAGTGTACATTCTCAGTACAAGTTGAAAAATGTGTAAAATTTGAAATCAAGTCCAAAATATCTTCAAAATATTGATAAAATTCCTCTAAACTGTCAAATATATTTTTTTTTAAATTTATTTGTAGTTAAATAAAATATATTTTCTCGTGGTCGTGTCAGGTCAAACCCATGTGTAAGCAGTCCAACAACTCTGTGGTTGGGACATCAAGATGACCAAGAGAGGCAGTTATGAATAAATTGATTTTGTATTCAGATTTGGACTGAATACCAATGGCCTAAAACTACTGAATACTGAATTTGATAATCAACTTGTCTGCCCCTTACCTCATCCTTTAATGTCACCCACCTATGAACCTAATACTCAGACACTGATGTTCACTTTCCTTGAACTGTTAGTTGTTTATGTAGATATTCTGGTACCTGTTAAGGTGACATATATGTGTTTTAACTGTGAGAATTTCCTTCTACTGTATTTGGTTTAAAAATAATTTTGCGACACATACACACTAGTAGGTTAATAAGAGGCTGTTCTGGGTAAGTGGATCGTTTTAATGAATAAAATTTGTGGTTATTTCACTCTACTAATTTCTAAGTGATTCCACTGCTGACTAAGTGCTTCTGCGCCCGTTCACACGCTTGCATTTCCAGACACAGTGACCAAATGATCAGCTTCTTTGGAAGAGGCGCACAACACTCACTCCCAGACAGACACACACACACAGATACACACAGACAGTGGGTATCCCCTCTTTATTCATGGCTCAGAGTATTCCCTCACTCTTCACAGCTCCTTCACATCTCCACAGGGGGTCCGCAGGCTGGCACAACTCGCTCTGCACAACACCCCCTACTGGCTGCTGATGACTACAGCCAGATCTGACACAATGCGTTTATGGGCTCGACACAGCTGGGTTTGGAAGAGGACAGGGCCATGGTGGAGGGCAGAACACATCAAACACGGCAGCAGCTCATAAGCTAGCTAGCTAGCTCCACTGGGGAGGACTGGAGGAAGTCTGTCTGGGGCTAAATTACACTCCACTAAACCAAAGTCTGATTATAGAAGTTGAAAAGGGTTTGGTTAGCGCAACCCCCTTTTACCCACAAACACACATGAATGGACACACACATACACACACATGCTTTTACAGTACTGTAAAGGCATTTACAACAGTTTGAAAGAGTTGCTGAATCAATTAATTCAGAGCTCATTGAATAGTTTAACAGATTTTGACGAGTCAATGGGTGGGGATGAGGGGTTTGGGGGGGGGGGGGGGCTGTGAAAAAAACTTGAAAAGTCTCAAGCAACAGTTTTCAGCCACATATTTCAAGGTGTAACCAGGGGAGAGTCTGAGCATTTTAAACCAACCATAATGTCTTTGACAGAGCCAAAGTCCAGCTAACATTAAGAACATCTCAAGTCCCCCCCGCCCCCCATCCCCCCCCTCTCCTCTCATCAGTCCGGCCTTTCAAGTGAAGAAAGCGTGAATGAGGTGAGGGGGAGGGAAAAAAGATTGGTTTTCCTAAAATAATTTTCCTGTTGTGGATTTAACTGATTGTTCTGGCTTTGGCTAATTAATCTTCCTGGGCACAATGAAAGGGATTGGGAAGCACTTCAAAGCAAGCCCCAGTATAAATGATCCCAACATGAAGCAGCTCACTTTGTCTCGGCACAGCGTGCAGTAGATTAGTCTGCCACAACTTTGCCAATTTTTTTAGGCTCCTTCTGCCCTATTCATTTTAAAGTGTCCGGCCAATAACAGTGGGTTGGGAATCCATCAGTTTTCTGAAACACATTGTTTTTATCCCGTGTGAGAATAAAGACAAGGGTAATTTCAGACTGGCTTTTTCAAACAAGTGGCAAAAAACAGTTTTCAGAAGCTTTAATTTGAATGTCCAGGAGTTAAAAAATGAGCTAAAGCTACAGGATTGCAGATTTTCAAAATGTCTATCTCTATCTATAGCATTTTCTGTAGTCATAACAAAATGGCAAGCCAAGACAAAACACACTCCACTACCTCAGACCAAAGCAATAAACAATGGTTGAATAAACACATCCCTTACCAACCACTCTGAATATAAGTCTAGATTCTTCAAAAGCCAAGCTCCTTAGTTTTGCATTCTTGGTTCATGTATGGTGCAGCCACCGCAGCAATGAGAGATCCGCTCTGCCTAAATTACAAGCTCCTTTGTGGCAATCCTGTCTCCATTTTCCTTCCCATACATTAGAATGGGCAAGGCTACAACAGCGGATTCACCGAGACTAGCAAAGAGCAACAGGGACAACTGGATAATGTACATAAATTCGTAAGGCTGATCAAATAAGACACGCCATGTTTGCTTTAGAAACAACTACAGAGGAAAGCTAAATCTAGAGCCGAGGAATGATGTGATGCAATAAAGCTGTGTACCTGGCATCTGTCCTAACGACTGCACGGTCAACTGCATCAAACGGCTGGCCAAGCCTTTGGTGTGAGACCGACACAGCAGCAAAATAACTAAGGTATTAAGAAGATTTACTGCTTCTGCCAGGCTGTGAAAGAAACAATTTAACCTATTTTTTGTATTCCTGCATTATATATATGTGATATATCTCCATAATACTGAGGGCGGATAATACAGATTTTTGCTTGGTAGTAGACAAAAGCGTTTGCAATCACATCTTTCCACAGTATGTCTAACTAAAGCTGAGCCATAGTTTACAATGCAATGTGTGTGGGTGGCAGCAGCAGCCTTTTTCATAACACCGTCTCTGTTGTGGAAACGTATGCTAGGCTAACAGACGCACACAAACAAGGATGGGTACCGATTCACATTTCTGACTTTACCATGTCTCCGAAAAACAGTTAGAATTTTTCTTTTTTTTTTTTTAAACAGGAGCACCTTTCAAAATCCCCAAAGATGTATTCCCTCAGAGACACTGTTCCGTCAGCTTTCGCATTGTCTCGCCTCTCCCAAGGTCCCTTTCCTCGCATCTCCACGCAAATACACATTTTCTCTTCTTTCAACATCTTTTACAGCAAAGACATGTTTGTTTTTCTGACAGGTGGCAGCATGAAACCCCCCCACCCACCCTCACCATTAAGACAGGTGTGTGTTTGAAACATAGCACTGATCAAACCTACCATGAGGTTTTGGTCATTGATGGACTCTAAATGAGAGTGAGCGGCAAAAGAAAAGAGAGGATGGGAAACACAGTGGGGAAAAAAAGTGTGCTGCTATTTCCCAAAGCATTGAAAAAAAGGGACTGAGTTTCTGGAGGAAAATCAGGTTTCATCTGCACATCTCTCTTTAAAATGAGACTTTGTTCCTGATGAAGAGTTATTCTCTAGTTTTGAAGACTGCGAGAGGCGGCAGTCGTTTTCCCCTCCCAGTCATCTTAAAATGACAACATTTCATCTATATATAGTCTTTAGATTGTGGTTTTGACTTTCCCTTGTGTTTGGTACTGTCACATGGCGTGGTTTTTGACAGCTGCCAGCAGAAAGGAACAAGCCCTCAACACTTTCAACGTTCAAATGAAGTTTGTCACATCGTTGGGAAGCTTGATGTATGCTAATGAAGTTGGGGTGTGTGTGTATGTGTACAGGCGTGCGTGGGACGGGATGGGGGGTTGGGGGTGAGTAGCTGTTGGAAAGACATTTTTGATATACCCCCTTGTTCCAAAGTGACAAAAACCTTGTCAGGAACAAGGGGGTACATCAAAGATGATGCCACTCACAAAGT
This sequence comes from Sphaeramia orbicularis, assembly GCF_902148855.1. Lineage (NCBI taxonomy): Eukaryota > Metazoa > Chordata > Actinopteri > Kurtiformes > Apogonidae > Sphaeramia > Sphaeramia orbicularis. The sequence continues at coordinate 30,288,194 of NC_043964.1, read as the reverse complement.
TTGCACCTCCACATGCTCTGAGTTGGCACCGCGAGTTCACCAAGGAGCGATTTGAATTCAAAAACGTTTTGCTGCAAGAGGGAAAAAAAGAAACAGCTTCACAAAATTTGAGGAAAAAAAAGAAGGCAGGAGATTAGAAGTGGCTACAGATCTTACTGAGGTTGTTAGAAGTATAGGATGGATTGGAAGCTGCTGATGTAATGTGCCTCAACAAAAACGGCACACAGAAAAGAGAACTAAGCCTACAGAACACAAGTTGAACTCCTCTGCATTTCTCTGTCTGCATCAATACTGAAACAACTACAGAGATCATTTTTTATTTTAGCATGCTCCCATGTTGCAGAAGGACACGTCTCTCAACCTTGTAAAGTTCAGTGCCCACTGTATCATTATGTATTTATACAAAGAGCCGTACTCTTCAACATTCTGCTCCTCTCTTCAAGGAGAATTGAACCACACAATGAGCTGCTGATCCGCCATTTTAGAGTGGGGGAGCCTGCGAGGGCCCTGCAAGAGTAAGGCAAGCAACATCTGTGTGAAGTCTGGGCAGAAAGGCTGTTTTAGCGTGTGAGGGATCGGATTACAAAGACACGTCTTGGCAGATAAACTAGGGCAATATCATTGTGAGGAGACTGGGAGAGGAGGCCCTTAGGTTTATTATCATACACGTATACAGAAAACAATGCACTCATACTCTGCTGTGCACACTACAATGCAAACATATGTGTTGTATTATGACACAAAAACACAGAAGAAGGGCTACTACCAGCATTCATAGACCATCTGAAGTAACACACACCTGACCATAGGTGAGCAGTTATGTTTGATTCACAAAGCCCCTCCTCTCACAGAGAAGAGGTGTGACTCACAGGAAGCACATATAGTAGTGTTGTCCCTACACACATACATGTACATTAGGGCTGCACAATACTGGTAAAAACTGACACTGTGATTTTTTTTAACCCTGCGATATATATTGCGATATGAAAAAATACTCAGGAGTATATAACAGCTGTGTGGCGCCAATGTAAATGGTCAAATTAATTAGTTGTGTTACCTCTCATTGTGGCAACAAGTGCAAGGCACTGTCAATACAGAACACGTGTTTCAACTTCATCGTTCTTGAAATAATTCCGGATAACTGACGTTGCTTTTATTTTTGGCACCACATCTTCATTTATGGTGATTTTCTCTTGTTCATTGCTCATTTTTCAATGTTGTTACCAGAGACTCACTCAAAACTGATTAAGAACGATTGTGATTGGTGGATTGCTGCGTGCAGTGTGTGTCACATACCCTTGAAATTAGATGAGAACACATTGAGTTCATTTGCCTCCTACATTGCAAGACCTGCAATGTGACTATTGCACACGCGTACATTGCGATGACAATGCTCAAACGATATATTGTGCAGCTCTAAAGTACATACATATATGTAGCTCTGTAGTCTGTAGGCACCTGCTCAGTCAATACACAATGACAGCAGGAAGACTACAGATGGAGTGACAGATCAAGGACAATGCCAGGAAACGAGAACAGATCCTCAGCAGATTAGCCCGGGTGGGATGAAATATCGCTATAGGATATATAGGTACGTCAAATTATTTCCTTTTGAGATATAGTATCAATACACTAAAGCTGGGGTCCGACAGCCATGACTCCCAAACCAGATGTGGCCCTTAAGCCGCTCTCTAGTGGCTCCCTGTGGTTTTGTCAAAAAGATATAAGCAACATATGAAATCAATAACAATTATTGTTGAACATTGTGCTTGCCATTGTTGTAGGATAAAGCCATTCTTACATTGTACAGCTGTAACAATGTCCTGCTTATAAACAGAATAAAAACATACTGTTTGTGGCTCTAGACAGATTTTTTTTTCATTTATTCTTTATTTTGGGTCAGAATTGGCTCTTTAGATTGTAAGGGTTGTTGACTCCTGCTCTACATTTTTGGCAGACAAAGAGATAGACGGGTAAGAGTGTGCATTGAAGTGGCACTCAGCCAATACTCGTATTATTGGACGTTGTTTTACCTCAGTTGTAAGACTGCATGAACCTGACATCATTAGGTAGAGAGAAAATACAGAATTGCTTTGTTTTTTGTTGCTTTTTTTAGGGGTATTATTTTTCTTTATTTATGCAGTAATTTTGATAGACAACTGCATTTTCATCATCACTACAACATGAACATGCATAGTAATGACTTTGCAAAATATCAGAATAAATTAAAAAAAAACCCTCTTATTAACATGTACCATGCATTGACACTGTACGCCACCAGTGGTCAGATGTAACCATGGACACATAACCATCAGGCCAATCAGATGAAGCCCCAGCTTGCCATCAGCTGCCCTCACATTAACTGGTATTCACTTGGTGACGACAGTGAGGATATATTTTTTTGTGATTCATAACTGGTCCATATTTAACCCTTTATGGGGCACTCATAGAAATACTCTGAAATTCTAAATTTCAACCTTAGTGTGTTATTGTAGGACCTAACAAGACTTCATGACTTTATTTTTATTGTTATGTAGAAAATGAAGGTCAGTGAAGTTACCATATTTGGTTCCTTACCCATAAGTGGCAAAAAAAAAAAATAATCAAGAAGTAAATATAAAAAATACAAGAAAAATACATGTAAGGTGAAAGGAACATGTATTTTAGAACATTAGACCATCACTTTCAGAACATTACAACGTAAGTGCTGATCCAAACACCTGTCCACATCCACATTATCCCTTTGAACATCATTCCTTACATTAGTACCATTACTTCATGGTACCTAACAAAGCAGGTACACTCACTGTTCAAGCAGAGGTGGACCTTACAGACCTTGCAGACCACATCTGAACTGAAAAAGTTGCCTAACTGTAACTGCTGCTATCACTGTCTTGTAATGTATGCCGAAATTACCAAAAATAGTCACTTGCCTGATAAAGGGTTAACAATGTAGATTTTCCTCATATGCCTGCGTGATATCATCATCGAAGGCTACATATTATGATAATGTTGAATTGAGACACTGTGGAATTTCTACCTCTAATTATAACGGCTGACTAGTGGTATAATAAGGACACTAACTTGTCACCGAGCACTTAAACGGCCAAGCCAAAGGGACATCAAGCAGGGTTCACTGAGAACTCATCTACCCCGCCAGATCACCGGGTTGATGTGGCTCACTTCCTGTTTGTATTTTACGTCCAACTTTGTCACAGAAAAACAATCTGCTATAAATTAGCGAAGTGTGTCGTTGGCAGACTATCAAGAACTGTCAAGTACTAAAAATTGGTACCAAATGGTTAGTAAGATTCAGGTCTTGTTTACTCAGTTTTTGCACAGAACTTAAGAATTTATCTCTTCTGTGCCCACGTGATGATTCATCTTTAAATCTGCCAGTACGAAAACTTTATGCTTCATGAAAACATCCCACTCCATCTCTTTGTACGATTGGTCATGTCCTTTTTTTGATATTTTGTCTGAAATGAGCAGCAGATGTAGTGAATACAGGATTTTTCCTTGGTCAATTAAAAAAAATTATGTGTTTTGTTGTTTCTCTCCTTTTATTCATACCTATAAATTTGTCTTACATTTCTCTTTATGGTCACTTATGTCTGGCTTTTTTCCTCTCTTGTTAAAAATATTTGAAACTCTGTCATCATGGTGTCTCTATATTCCACATTTTTTCAAGATTTCGTATTTGATTGAAAAGTAATTTCATTTTTTTCAGTATCAGAACAAAACATGGGGCTTTGAGGACTTAAAACCATATGAGTCATACGGCCCACACCCCTTGAACCATATGTGTTAAATAACAAAACACATGCAAAGCTAAAGACAGAGCAACTCAAAGCCTTATCCAGGCAAAATGATCTGATGTTATAGAGGAAAGGTTTGAGGGGTCTGGAGTCAAAGGGAACTCAGCGCAGCGTCTTTGGGACTGGGTCAGTGACCAGTGGCTCTTAAAAAGCACTGACCCCTTACTTGCTGATTTATGATGGTCAGACAGTGAGATGTGTGACGAGTGTGTGAAGTGTGCACAAGGGTCAGTGGGTGGATCAGAGGGGACACATGAGAATGAATGCCTTTGGTGTACATACCAGGGTACAAAGAACAGCCTCCTGTGAGCGTAGTCATTAGTGCTTTCTTCTCTGTGTGTGTCAAGGTCAAAACAGGGCCTGATTACAGGGCATTCAAAAAAGCCATAGGCAGAGTGTGTGTCCGTGTGTGTGTGTTTGTGTGCTTAGAGGCTTCCCTCTGAACACAGGCGGTGGTGGCATTCCTGGCCCTAAGCGCTGTTTCTTGAAGCCAAATCTCAAGGAATTTGGGCAATGTGTGAGGGGGCATATCACTGGCTCTGAACTTAAAGGATGAGAGATGGTCGAATGATGAGGGGAGGGCAGGAAAGACAAGGAAGGAAATGTGTTTTTTTTCTGTCTACTGTGGCCCCCTGGAGGGTCTGGTAAGGATGGCAACCAAGGGGTCTTCAGGTGATGAGGGGGGAGAGGAATCAGTAAGGCACAATAGTAGCAAGAACTGGAAAGGAATGTGGCATAACTATCTATAGCCTGATGGATAGCTCTGTCAATTACAGATGCATCAGTATGAGCATCTATGTGCACACTTATTTACAGAACAACTGTTACCTCCACCAGGAGGTATTGTGATCGCTTTGCTTTGTGGGTTTGCGTGTGTGCGTGTTTGTTTGTTTGTTAGCAAAATAACTCAAAAAGTTATGGATGGATTCTCATGAAATTTTCAGGAAATGTTGATACTGACACAAGGAAGAAATGATTACATTTTGGTGGTGATCGGGGGTGGGGGGGCCACGGGGGCCCACTGATCTGCCTTGGCGGAGGTCTGCGCTCTCCGAGTGCTTTTCTTGTTGTTTTTGTGCCATTTTTTAGTAGGAGAAAATATCACTATAGGATATACAGCTCTGGAAAAAATTAAGAGATCACTGCAATTTCCTGTGAAATCAGCATGTCTGCATGTATGACAGCCATTCCATTCCTGTGTCTGTTGAATTCCAAGAAAAGCACACCTTATTCTACTTAATAAACACCTGATCCATGTCTTATTTAAGAAGGAGCAGTATAAAAACTACAACTGTGGCCATCACTAATTTGTTACAATAGGCAAAAACAGTGCTATTAGTACAGCAAAAATAATTGGAATAAAAAAAATAACTACTGAAAACTACTGGATTTCTGCTCTAACAATGTTCCCAAACTCTGAGGACTGGTTTTTCTATCAGGACAATGCTCCTGGCCTCAGCTAGGTCCATAAAGGTGTGGATGATGGACCACCAGATGAAGACCCTGTCATGACCAGCCCAATCACTAGACCTGAACCCACTTTGAAAACTTCTGGAGGAAGATGGATGGTCAAAAGCCATCGAACATTGCTGAGCCTCTTGAATTTCTCTGCCAGGAGCTGCATAAAGTCATCCAACAGCAATGGTGGAGAGCCAAGACACATGAAGGCTGTCATTGAAAATCAGGGATATTCCACCAAACACTGATGTCTGAACTTTTCCCAAGTTACAACATTAGTATTATGTTGTTGAGAAATTAATATGAACTTGTTTTCTTTGCATTATTTGAGGTCTAAAAACACAGCATCTTTTAGTTATTTTGACCATGTGTCATGTTCTCCAAATACTTGCTCTAAATAACAATATTTTTATTTGGAATTTGGGAGAAATGTTGTCGGTAGTTTAGAGAATAAAACAAAAATGTTCATTTTACTCAAACACATACCTATAAATGGTAAAACTAGAGAAAGTGATCATTTTGCAGTGGTTTCTTATTTTTTTCCAGGCCTGTGTACTGGATGACGCAGTATATCAGATCATCCTGGTGTCAAATATCAATGTTAATTTTGATAACAAATAATTATGCTCTTGAAAGGGATTCCCCACCTTATAACCCAAAACAGATGAACCAGGGCTAGTTCCGGAGGTGACTGTATAATTCCATCTAGAAGAAGTGCCTTTGGACAGGCTGTGTTTTCATACTGTGCCTCTCAAACTAAGAACACAACCGTTATCCACGACCTGCCCAACCTCAGCTCATTCACTAAACATCTAAAATCATGGTTACTGGACCATCCAACCGGCCTCCACAGTCTCATATAAAGTCATCTGGCACTCTGAATTTCTGTGTATATGCATGTTGTGTACAATGTGGGATAAATGTATAATGTGTTTGTCATGTCTGTTGAGTGAGTACACTGGATTGTACTGTTTTATGTGAACTATGTTGTTTTATGCAGGGACTAAAGATGGAAATTAGCCTTGGCTATAATCGTCTGTATTAGTACTAATTGTGTTTATTAATATGCACTGACCCTTTGAAAACAAACAAACAAAAAACTTAAAACTTCACTTAATAGTGTTACTGCATCCTCAAATGATAACACACATGGACATGGAAGCTACGATTTCTTCTTTATAGTCATTTATAATAAGTTGATTGTTCACTGATGCCAGAAAAATTTGCTCATGAAATTTATTATAATTGTAAAATCCTGCCTCCTTTATATATCAACACTTATCTCTTACATTACACAGGAAAGATTGACAAGTTTTACCTGCTAATATTGGAATTGACTGCAAAAATCCAGTAATGATCAGGCTCTGAGAATGTTCATCATGGGTAGTGACAATAACATGGTGATAATGAGTTTAAACGACAACCTGCCTTTCCACTGTACATCTGACAAGAGACGTGGAGAAGACGTAGAGGGAGCGCATTACCTTCTCTTCCGTCTCCAGCTCTTTGCTAAGCAGCTTCTTCTCTGAGCTGTGCAGCTGCCTCTGTAGACTCTCCACCTTTTCCTGCAGAGCCTGGGGGAAGGGAGAGACACTCAGTGTTATTGGCCGACTGACAGAAAAAAAAAAAAAGAAAAAGATATCTGCGGCGCAATGTGTAACTGTGACAAATAATCTATAGTTACAACTGAGGCTGACTTAAAATGATTGAGGTGAGATCAAGAGACACAATATCAGTGACAGAGGCTTCGGTTAGTCTTTGTGTGTTAAAAGGCTAATAATAAAGTCATGACAGTAATTAGTGGAAAGTGGCTTCAATAAACTAATTCTAATTTCTAGACAAGGCCACGCAATAAGTGACTTTCTAAATTTTCTGTAACCTTCCAAACTTTCTATAAAGTTGTGAAGATGCCATTTCTGTATTTGCTGTGAAAGAAATATTCAGTATCATTTAACGGATAACAGCTCTTCTCGTGTGTCTGTGTTAATCAGATTTCTCCCTTGACCATCAAATTAGTCTTCTACGATCGAGACAGGATGACGTGAAACAAGACAGACAATGCGCAGAATGTGTGTATGAAGTGTATTTTTCCCTGTCTGCCCGTAAGTGATCGCAGTGGAAAGAAAGGCGCAGTTCCTGCATGCGACGCAGAACCAGATGTTGAGTTGCACATGTGGACACTTCGTCTTTGATTAGTCTGTGTGAAAAGCAGAGAGACTGTCTGCACATACGTGAGTGCATTTACACACACATGGTGTAATATAAAAGACACACAATTGCACTCGCATGCACACACACACACACACGCGCGCACACACACGCACACACACACACGGCCTCCGACAAGTGTGTGGGGTGCTGGTTAGCATCAATATCCTTTGTGTCTCTGGAGTTGAGTGAGCAGGCCAGGTGTTGCCTTGTCGATTTTCAGGGCTGAGGCAAACACAGACCAGGTGATAGGCATGACCGTCTGATCTACGACCCACTCCACGGACATAAATCACACAAATACTGTGAGGTTTCAAGGCCACGATGAACTCTCTGAGAACAACCGACTACAAAGCAAGGAGGAGAGATGTATAAAAAACAGCAGCTGTCATTTTTCTTTTAAGAGTTTTGATTTTTAATACACTCTCCCTAGTGCGTTGCCTAGTTTTAATCATTTTCTAGATCGACAAATTACCCGCATGTTAGGGTCAGTTTTAGTTCTGCAGTATTAAAGGCAGCTTCAGCGTGTTCATCCTGTTAATCAGGGTTGTTTCATAGCCAGTCACGATTCCCTCCCATCACAGCCCACATCTCCATCCAGTGCAACCCCTTGCCTTCAATTTCATCATTTCATTTTGTTTATTGGTGAGTCAAAGCCTCAACAACAGCAGAAAAGCATTTCCAGGAGTGTCTGTGTCATTTTATCTCATCTGGTAGTGGCAAAAGCACATAAGTGAGGTGATGTACTGTAGTGCTTATCAGGGGGGGGGGGGGGGGGGCATGCCTCTCAGCTGTTTTTAGTTGTACTATTTAAGAAAATCTGTTCCTGTACAACACATGCTGTATGTCAGGGGATTATCTAGAATTTACGCACACGAAAATACATAACAGCAACTCTTCCCCCTTCTTTCCTCTCTCTCACCACACTGTCTGATCCTAACCTCACCTACATCCATATGTCTCTTCTTGACCCCATTCAGGCCACAGAGGCGTTCGAGAAGACGAGGAACCACATACCCCCTTCAAAAACCTACTTTTGATTCCCCACACTGTGACACAGCATTTCTGGACAAGGTCTTCTGGGAAGTAAGGCTGACTAGTGGGCCTCTCTGGTGACGTGTTTGGCTCTTTCATGTGGGTTTTCTATCTGAAGTCTTCAAAACAGCTCTGAGGGTAGAAGTTCAACACTTGTCACTTCATTAATAGAATAATATGAGATGATTCCGCAGATGAAAAAGCCCTGTATGACTCAAAAAGGCCCTGGAAGTATTTAGTCATTATCTGTCTTAGACATAATGGTCAAATTATAAGGCAGAGTAACAGATACATCATTGTGTGTGATGGTGCTTTTCTACTGTATGATACAGGCTTAACTCAACTGAACTCGCTTTTGATACCAGATAACTGCAGATAAAGTACAACCTCAGTATCAGGTGTTAAAGCATCACTGCATGAAACTGCTGTGAGGTCACCTTCAATGCAACACACACAGGAACAAAAGACAATAACAAAGAAATTTTGCAGGTTGCCATATGTTTAATGGTATAGTATAACCAATTATTATAATATAAATAAATATAACATAAACTGCAGTTTGTAGAGCGTACTAGTTTGGCTATTTAACTCTTTAAGACCTAGAACTATTTTTGTGGTGATTTCCAAATTAATTAAGTGATTTATCATCATTTATTGTGATATTATCCTCTGACTTTTTTTTATTTTTATTTTTTTTAATCTTTTTTGTGAAAATCAGATATTTACCTGCATTTATGTTTATGTTTATGTTTATGCATTTGGCAGACGCTTTTTTCCAAAGCGACTTACAGGGGAAAACCAATTAAATCACTCAATCAATCAAATTTTATTTATATAGCGCCAGATCACAAAAAAGTTATCTCTTGACATTTTATATATAGAGTTGGTCAAAACCAGACTCTAAGTCAATTCTACAGAAACCCAACAGAATCCTCCTGGAGCAAACACTTGTGACTGGTGACAGTGGCGAGGAAAAACTTCCCTTTAACAGCAGAAACCTCGAGCAGACCCAGACTCCTGGAGGATGGCCGTCTGCCTTGACCAGTTGGGGTTAAAGAGAGAGAGTAGAGAAGGGGAAAAAGAGAGAGCGATAGAGATAGGGACTGGGGGAGAGGGGGAGAAGGGGGGAGTAGGGGGAGACACATGGAGGCGGTTGAGGATAAGTGAGTGGTGATGATGAGGGCAGGGAAGAGGCCGGACCACCGCAGCAGGTCCAGAGATAATCGTGAAAGAATCTGTGGTTGTCCTGGGAAAAACCTTATTAGAATATTTAAAATGGAATGTTTGAAAGTGCTAGGACAGGAGGTGCTCTCGGAAGAGCTGGGTCTTCAGGAGCTTCTTGAAGATAGGCAGGGATGACTCTGTTCTTGTAGCACTTGGTAGAGCGTTCCACCAACGTGGAACGACCCATGAAAAGAGCCTGGATTGTCTTGTACAAGGTCTGGGGACCACCAGACTACGTTCCCCAGACGAGCGGAGTGGTCGTGGGGCGACATAAGCTTTTATTAGTGCACCTAAGTAGACAGGAGCAGACCCACGGAGAATTTTGTAGGCTAGGATTAAAGATTTGAATTTGATGCGGGCAGCTATGGGTAGCCAGTGTAACTCAATGAGTAAGGGGGTGACATGTGCCCTTTTAGGCTGATTGAAGACCAGACGCGCTGCTGCATTCTGGACCATCTGTAGTGGTTTGACAACACAAGCTGGGAGGCCCGTTAGAAGAGCATTGCAGTAGTCAAGACGGGAGATAACCATAGTCTGCACCAGGAGCTGGGTGGCCTGTTCGGTTAGGTATGGCCTGATCTTTCTTAGGTTGAACAGAGTGAAACGGCATGATCGGGTGACAGAGGCAACGTGATCCGTGAAGGTCAACTGATTATCAATCATGACTCCCAAGTTACGTACTACACTGGTAGGAGCCAGAGGTATGGAGTCAATAGTGATGGAGATGTCCTGCTGTATGGTTGGCTTAGCTGGTAAGACCAGCAGTTCAGTTTTGGACAGGTTCAGCTGAAGGTGATGGGCTTTCATCCATGCAGATATGTCAGAGAGACAATCTGAGATCCGCACTGAGACTGTGGAGTCATCAGGTGGGAATGACAGATAGAGCTGGGTATCATCAGCATAGCAATGATATGAGAAGCCGTGTGAGTGGATGATCTGACCGAGTGAGGTGGTGTATATGGCAAAAAGGAGGGGGCCCAACACAGAGCCTTGGGGGACCCCCGTGGTGAGGCGGTGAACTGCTGATGTGTGCCCTAGCCAGGACACACTGAAGGACCGACCAGTAAGGTAAGATTGAAACCAGGAGTGTGCGTGGCCTGTGATGCCCATGTTCCAGAGTATGGATAACAGGATATCATGATTGACAGTGTCAAATGCTGCTGATAAGTCCAGTAGAATGAGTACTGAAGACTTGGCTGCTGCTCTAGCCTCTTTCAAGGCTTCTGTCACAGACAACAGAGCCGTTTCAGTGGAGTGGCCGATTTTGAAGCCAGATTGGTTGATGTCAAGGAGGTTATTTTGGGAGAGGAATTCTGTGACCTGTTTGAAAACAGCCCTTTCGATGATCTTAGAAAGGTATGGGAGGAGTGAGACTGGTCGATAATTCTCCACTTGAGTGGGGGTGAGGGAAGGTTTTTTGAGTAGTGGTGTTACCTGCGCTTGTTTAAATACTGTAGGAAATGTTCCTGAAGTCAGTGAAGCATTAATCACATGTGTGATTGGTGCTGTGATAGTAGGGGCTACAGACTGTAAGAGGTTGGATGGAATAGGGTCCAACAGGCATGTTGTAGGACGGCTAGAGGAAAGGAGTTTAGACACCTCGTTCTCTGTGAGGGGAGTAAATGAGGGGAATGACGCAGTTGGGCTTTTATCAGTTGAGTTAGTAGTAGCCATAGTCAGGGGAGAGGAAGCAGTGTGTGATGATGATGATGTTGAAGAAAGAGGCGTGCAGTCTATGGGTGGATCAGTGAACTGACTGCTGATAGTAGACACTTTATTTGTGAAAAATGAAGCAAAATTGTCTGCTGTCAGATTAGTAGTGGGCGGTGGAGGTGGAGGGTTGAGTAGTGTTTTAAAGGTTGAGAATAGTTTCTTGGTGTCGGTGGCAGAATGAATTTTGTTATTATAGTAAGCCTTCTTCGCAGCAGTGGCACTGGATGAGAAGGATACCAATAGTGACTGGAATGTGATCAGGTCAGAAGAGCTTTTTGTTTTGTGCCATTTTCTCTCTGCGGCTCTGAGGTTGGTACGCAGCGACCGGAGGTTATCATTGAGCCATGGGTGGGACTGGGAGGATCGAGCGGGTCTAGTAGATAGAGGGCACAGATTATCCAGACAGGAGCTAAGTGTAGAGCACAGAGACTCAGTGGCATCATTAACCTCTAAGGAGGAAAAAGTGCTGGGGGGAGGGAGAGCGGAGGCTACGACAGTGGAGAGGTGGGTGGGGGACAAATTGCGGAGGTTGCGGCGGAAAGAGACCATGGAGACCATTTAATGCTACATTCCAGGCAGGTTTTTGAGCCCGTAAGTCATGACTTCCAACCCCGACTCACAACTTTGTAATGTTCCAGGCAAGTCACACCAAACTGCCTGAGCGCAAGGAATTGTGGTAGCTACATGTAAACAAACCAACATGGCGGACCGAACGGGGGTTATGTTCAGCGAGGGAAACAGAGGAGTAAAAATGGTGCAACAAGGCAAGAGAAGCTGTTATACCTTTTATGTTAAGTTATTTGTATATTTGGATATGTATTTGGTATTAATTTATTATTGTCCTCAATGGACTGAAAACTAGCTAACCCTAAAGCAGCTGTTGATTATGCAAAATATTTGCAGATAAATAATGTTAGAGCAATACCTTGTTTTAATAAACAATTTGGCATAAACACTGCATCCACGGGAGCTGTCGTTGTTTCAAGGGCTACGTGACGTCAGAGCTTAGAACTGGGAGTACATTGATCTAATACATGTTCATGGGTGGGAAGTCATGGGTTTGACTGCCATTCCAGTGCATTTTCACTGGTAGAATGTTAGAAAAACATGAGTTACAGGTTGCCTGGAATGCAGCATAATTTACTGATCATGTACAGTACATGTGCACAAAAGCTAAGAGCAAATTCGAAGGTTATTATATCAAAAAATAGGAGAAAACTGAGGAAAAAGGGACTTTTTCAGCATTGAGGTGATCCAATGTGTTAGAGGTTTGTGAATTCATAATAGTTTCTCTGACAGCAATAGTAAAAAAAAAAAAAAAAAAACCTAAACAGTGACCCAGAGCACAGACTACAATCATCTGACTAATCAGTGCTAACCCAAGGGCATGCATCTAAAACCATGAACTTGCAAACAACAATTAAAGTTGTTTGTTAAATCATTTGTAAAAGAATATTGGGATTGCACTCATACACACAATTCCACAGTGAACTCTGAAGAAGACTTCCAGATGCTGTAGCTGTGGTTTACATCAATGATCTGTCATTCTCTGTGTTGAAAAACTGCACACACACCCTCATGCACACATACTGTACACACAAGGTGCAGGTTTTTTCAATTGCATTTAGAGTGTGAAGGTGTGTGAACGACTGTTTGTAGAGGATTGTGCTAAAGGGTCTCCAGATGCTCAGTATGATATGGTCTTTATCAGTCATGCAGCCTGGGATCATTGTGAACAGGCCAGGAAGAGGGGTTTGAGGAGGTGAGGAGAGGGGAGGGGGGTTCCGATTTCCTTAGGGAGAGATGGAGGGAGGGGCTGCGGTGGGAGGTGGAGCATGAAATATAAATGTATATGAGGGGGAAAGGGGTAAACAACATGCAAAGTGAAAAGGCTTGGAAGATAAAACAGAAATATGATCATATCAGGAAGAAAGAAAAAAAGAAAGAAAGAAAGGGAGTTCAAAAAAGTGAGAATGAGAGTTGGCAAGATAGAGAGGAGCAGGGGAGGGGAGTGACATGAAGGAGAAAAACACATGGCCGGAGTGAGGAGATAGGGGCAGCGCTGTACCTCTGCAGCACAGTCCCACAGTCGGCAGCTTGAAGGCCTCTCTCACCTCTCCATCAGAAATGTGCCTCTGCCTTTCATTCCAAACTTCGGCTCAAAGGATTAGCGAGGCACACGCACACACAAGCACCAACAAACACACCGCTCAGAGCGATCCATGCAGGTATAGGCATGCATTAATATTAACAGCAAAAGTTCTAAAAATGTGAGTGCTGCACTCAGTCAAATGAGTGTGCAATTCCAGCACTGAATGCACACAAACACACACACAGACACACCAATGCCTGAGTCATCTTTCCTGGGTGGTCCTCCTGCGCAGATAAGGCAAGCATGTTTCCCTAGGGTGAAGTAAAAGCAACACAGGGCAGGAAAAAAAGCAAAGAAGAAAGAAGGGAGGGAATAGTGGGAGGAGGAAAAAAGACCAGGGGCCTCTTTAAACTCGGTGTTTTGTTAGGAGCCGAGCTGCTCTTCATGTGCGGCGGGGCCTTCTATTTGCAGCGTGCTGTCAGAAGTTTCTCCCAAAGTCTGGATTAAAGAGATCCTCTAATGACACTGAGGCTGGACGACTTCAGACAGCAGCAAAAACCTCACACTGCACCGCCTCCAGCCAAGGACACACATACATACACACACACACACACACACATATACACAGACAAGCAAAAAGGGTAAGAACAGATACATACTGTACACAAGGGGCAAGAAAACACACACACATACATAGGCAAAGACAAAGTATGTGGACTGTGCCCACACACACACACACACACACACATACACACACACACACACACATACACACAAGCTTTAGTAGAACAAGGCACCATGTGTATGTACGTCTGATCTAATAGTAAATAATAAAGGAGGTGATAACCTCAAGGAGAGATGGATGGCCAGAGAGATGAACACTGACTCTCTTTTATCTGCACTTTTATCAAAAGACTGTGGGAAAGGTAAAGAAGTGAGTGTAAAAGAGAAGCTGTAGGAGGAGGTGGAGGAGGAGAGAGGTCTCCCTCCTGAGGTGTTAGAGAAGAGAAACTTTTGCTTTGCTGTCGGTCTGTCTGTCTGTGTAAGAATAAAAAGAAGTGCTTTAGTAAGTCGAGCAGGACAGCCCCTCAGAAACATCATTGATATTGGTATGAATTGACTTGCTTTCAGTACTTTGATGCTTCTTCAACCCTTTTCCCAGAGTTGATTCCGAAGCGAACTGGGAAGATACTGTGATAACGGCAGTAGTGGAACTCTCCTCACAAGCAAATAGAACACTTATCCTGTCTACTGCAATATGCACACATGTCGGCGTGGTTATGGAGGTGCCGTTCCTAGTAATGATGAAAATAGTAAAACAATTGCCACGGTAATGAAGACATGTTGCAACTGAGCTATACCCACAGGGGGAACACACTGTTCTCTATCTTCCCTTCTCTGCTTCTTTCAGCTGCTGTGAGCTACAGTATAAAGAGAATAGGAAACAACTCTGAAATATGCACCATATGTCTAGTGCGCATGTTTGTGTGTGTGTTTCAGTGAACTAACATACATAATTTGTGTTCATCAAATAGTATATGCCTTCATGGATGTTAAGTTTAGCAGAACTTGCAACTAGCTTAAAACTTCTTGACAATATTGTTCTAAAAAATGTAAATGTTTTTTCCAGACCAAATCTTCAGGCTTTTGGTAGAACAGCATTCACTACTGCTACACAAGATACACACATGTACTGCAAATTGTTTTCTCACACCTATTTCTGTACATTTGTTGCTTATTACACAGATTATAAAGAACATTTATATCTGTTGCTTAACTGTCACAGTAGCTATTCTGGCTCTTTCTCAGATTTTGCCCTTATTTCTGACTACTCTCCCAATATTAAGAGGTGGGTAGATATTAATGTGTGAATCATAACATGTCAATACCTATCTGCCCCCGGTGACTACAAAATGCTTGATGCACTTTAACTATAAATAGAATTCCTTAAAACAAGGAAACGCGAGACATTATGCCGCCATGGTTTCTTTTCACTTAGCATTAACCCCATGGTTTAATGAGTAATTTCCGTTTGTGTGTGAATGGAGTATGGTCTCTATGAGCTGTTCTGCTTCCCACGTTCCCTTGTAGCATCCTGGAATGTTATCTCTCTCCCACTTCCACCTCCTCTGATAGGTGGATCAAACACTGCCGGGAATCTGCCCACAGCCGGAAAAGTCATCAATCAACCAACACCAGGCGCACATGAAAAGCTGCATGCACACATACAAGCATGCACATGAAGGCAGATGGGTGCTTACGCAGATACATAGAGAAAGTCAAAGGATGACAGAGAGTGAGAGAAACATCCATGCCTTTATGTATAGATAAACAGATCTGAGATGAGGTATGGAATACAGGTTCAGCGACAGCCCTACAGTCTTCAAAGTTGCAGAGCACAACAGCCATAAAGATATGACCGAAGGCACGAGCATCGAGGATTCAGTTTCAACTAGTGCTAAGTGATAAACCATATTTTCAGCGTCACTGTGACACGAACATGGAAATCATGAAAATAAACGCATTGCAAAAGACTGCATGATGAAAAAGAAATTCAGTTCATTTATACGCACGGTACATTCACACTGATCATGTGACTATCAGATGTGCCTTTGGACACATGGGAAATGGATTCACAGTATTTGATCAGGCCTGGGCAACAAAATAATCTTAAAATGACAGAAAATTTCTTCAATAACAATGATAAACTTTGGAAATTTTCCTTGATATGGAGATCTTCAACCCTCAAAGACCTAAAAACCCACCAGCAGCCAAAAGCATCTACTGATCTGAAATATTTGATAATTTTTTTAACCATTATTCAATCAATAAAAATGGTATTTCTCAGCTTTTTAGCAGCGTCAGATATGACATTTAGATGTGTAGAGGCTCCATGGTGGACATGACAGTGTTTCTCAGGGGGCGCTGGGACATCTACGGGGGGCGTTTGGGACGAGAAAGCTGAGAGGGGGGTGCTCAGGCACAAATGGGAGGTGTTAGTCACTGTTGTACATTACAACAATATACATCACTCGCCCCCCCACCCAGTGTAAGGAGCCTGTGTCCAACATATAACAGAGGCACATACTCACTCACATACTCCCCCCCGGGCTTATGGGTCAAATTTTTTCTTGGGGGCTGCCAGGTGGCCCATGATGAGGTGAGGGTGGCTTTACCTACAGAGCTATATAACCCACCACCACATCCTCTCTAAACAGGTCCGTCACGGTTGCAATTTTTTTCCGGAGATGGGGGGCGGCAGAAGGCTCCTGATGCCATTAGTGGGCGATTGTTCAAAAAAGATTGAGAAACACTGTTCGATAACATTGATTAACCAGTGAAACCAATGTAGTCTGAAAAAAATTGCAGTAGTTGGACATGGTCGTTTGTACATTCAGTTAATTACATATTTTGTTGAAAATGTCACGCTTTCTTCAGTTTTCTCTGTACTGGTAAATTAACCTTTGAATTAACTCTGACCTTGTGTGAATATATACATGATGAGTGACCTAAATATACAAAAATACTGATTCACACTTAAAAATGTAGAGGATTGTAAAATAACTGATGCTAAAAAACTTAAAGGTTAGATGTAGAGAAAAAATTCTTAGGAAGTCACAAAAATAGTTCTAGGTGTTTAAGGGTTAACAGTCTATCATGCAGCAGAAATAAATGTGACACCTGCAAAGTGCCACATGCATGTCGATCTACTAAGTCTCAGAAGGCACACTGGCAGGTAAATACTTGTTCCAAAGTAGTCATATAGTAAAAAAAACTCTGCAGAGAGTTTCGAGTGTTTTGGAGTCATTTACAGGTGCACTGCATCTTTCCTGCCTGCTCCTCTGTGTCTGTTGTTTGACATATATAACTGGGGATGAGGACTTCATGGTGCATTCAGGCACACTGTGCAAATTTAGACACCTATATTCAAATGGAAACAAAAGCTTTTTTTACTGGTAAAGTTGATGTTTGTCTCATATGACATTATATTATAACATACACTATACAATACGATAAACATTTCTGATTCTATTTTGCTTAAATACACGTGGAGTAAAGAGGTGAGAGTATGGAACTGCAGGCTTATGCTAATATAGCATTCTAGTTTAACATGAGCCATCTTTCTTCAAGCTTCATATAAATATAAAATTAATAATGATCAATATGGAAAATAATATTGTGATCATATTTTTTTGCCAGACTTGAAGCCCCAGCTGGCCTGCAGCTATGCTCTCAGTGTCCATTTGGTGGTTTATTTACTGTAATTTTGAAAAATCACACAGTGCGGATTTGCCTCATATCATGCACATGTAGTTTCAACGCTGCATTATACTGTCTTTAAGCCTTAAATAAAAAATAAAGCCATGTAAATGGTACTGTCACCCACAAATGCAGATTAAGGAGAAAGTAATGAATGCACAGATTTAAAGAGGCTTAACAAACTTCAGTAAATAAATGCGCTGTTCAAGGTTGACACAAAGAATACGGACATGCGCTGAAGGACGTGGACGGACACGCACAGAGAAGACACAAACGATTGAAGCGGCTCTTTGCCTCTGCAACAGAGGGTATCCAGCACACCTGTTCTTGATCCAGTGCTGCCATTCCTTCCCACAGGCAAAGTCATCCTTTCAACCCCCTCAGAAACTAATGCATATATAACTACAGAACTACAGACAAACTGCAGCTGCTACAACTAGCCCCCTTGAATCTGTGTGTGTGTGTGTGTATTTGCACACAGGAGCCTTGTCCCTTGTTACCAGTATGCATGCATAAAAAAATAAAGTCCCTAATTCACACAGACTCCATCGAAACTTAACAAAGGCATGTACACACACAGCACACACTGTGTGGTGTAAAAACGACAGTGTACCTTATATATTCACTCTTATCCTCAAACAGAGTGAGACAATGGTCAGTGTTGCATTATGTAATGTCGTGCTGTCACTTCACCCTGAGGACACCACAACAGGACCTTCTCTTTGACTTGCGGTAGAAGTTACTACTGGATGGCCCTGGATCAAAGGTGTGTATCTCTGTCTGTATGTGTGTGAAAAAACAGAGCCTATGTGGGTGTATGTTAGAGAATGCAACACTACTGCAAGATGTAGAGACAAGGGCACTAACTCAAAGCTATGCTGTGCATTTGAGTTTGACGGACAGAAAGGTACAGATAAAGACTTAGTGAGGAGAAAATGGGAGAGAGAGAAAGTGTGTATGTAGGCCCATGTCTGAGCCTGAGATATGAACACTAACTTAAAGGTGTGTGAATGGGCGTGCGTGAGAGCGTGCACGTGGTAGCATTCGGCAGGCAGAAAGACAGGAAGCACTGCTGTGGGGAGCAGGAACAGCGGTGTTGATCAAAGCCCAGGCGGGTGACACTATGGGCGGAGTGCCATTGTTTATTCACCAGCCACCTCTCCCTTTTGGCAGGGTGAGGTGAGCATGTGTGCTTGTGCATGTGTGTGTGGCGACAGACCGAGAGTTTGAGACAGAAAGAGTTCGAAGATACAGAGTTGGAAAGATAGGGTGTATGTGAGAGAAGGGAGACAAGGCCTGTGTGTGTGTGTGTGTGTCTTTGTACCTTTCTCTTGGCAGGCTAATGTGGGCTTGAATTCTGTCAGATTTGGCAGCTGCACATGCACACTCACACATACATATACTCACATGCACACACAGATAAAAACGCCGTCTGCACATGGCCCGGGAACACACATCATGTACTCAAGTAAAGCCAATAACCTCACGATTAAATTTCACATTCACCCCAAACCCCTGTGTCTCATTAAACACATAAATCCCTGCACAAATGGACACACTTTCCTAAGATGCCACATGGAGGGAAACAGACATCAGGAAGTCAGTAATCCCCTTCCCCAAATACTGGATTTGTCCCAGTATGTTACACTGGCTTCCTCTATATCAGCTCCCAGTGGCCTTACCTGATATGAATAGACTGGACAAATGAAAGCAAATACAATGCTTTCATCTTGTTTTCACCTTCCACTTTCCTTTGACACCAGCTCAGTTCCAGTGCATTAAAACTGCCCACTCCTCCCTTGCCTACTGTTATGAGATAACTGGCAACCTAAATATAACCCAATCAGAAACAGTGGCCCACTACATAGACTAAAACACCACATTTATAGGAGACAAAGTCCTCCTTGAAAGAAAAAAAGAGGGCATACTTATGAATACTTATTTCTGTTTATCATTGAATGTATGACAGTACAAGCTTCTGTTTCTAAAGAATGAATGTGGATATGCTTAAACAAATATCACTGAATCTCACAACAACACTGTCTAGGAGTAGAGATACAAAGCAGAGAGCTAAAAGCGGTATACCGTGTAGCATTTGTCGGGTAAGCAATTTGAACTTTGCCCTCCTTAGTGAATGAGGAATAGAACGGTAGTAAGAGTGAATGAAGGGAGGGAGCAATGTTAGTGAGGACAAAGCTATGAAACAAAAATAAAAAGTTATTTTCAGAGTGCTTCGCAGTAGTTACACTGGTTCTGAAACACACACCTTTGCACAACCTTACAGGAAGGTTCTGAGTGAATGTAGCTGTAGAAAAGTCTCTGTAGCTTTGTCCATGTGTCTTGGTGTGGGACAGTAACAATTACTCAAATATGACGCCATAAGGACTCAATCCCAATAATAACTCAAATCCCACCTCCTCCATGTTATTCTATGGTATTTCAGTGTAAATAAACACTCAAACTACACATCAAATACATTTTCCTAACAGTAATTTGGGGCTTTTTAGGCAGAGTAGGAGTCTGTTTGTGTTCAAAATCGTCTTCTTTCAAATCAGTGTGAGTCATTTGATGGTATAAAAATGGGTAATTGACAACCATAATGCGTCCAGGGTAGCGGTCCAGAATCTAACAGACGCATGGCTGGGAACCAATCAAGTGGTCAATTATAGCCAGTCTGGCTGCTCAACAATCTGGACTGGGTTATCACACTTAGGAGGCTATGGATGCTTGTCTGCAACAGTTTGCAGCACATACTTTGATATGTTGTCTCTTTGCTATTTAAACAGAATGCAGCCAGCAGCTCAAAGCCAGAATCCCTGTCCACTGTAAACCACGCAAAGAAACACACACACACACATTCATGTCTCTTGGCCTCATGCTTATTACATACATACATACACAGCACACTCCCACGCACACCACACAAATATACTTCTCCACCTAAACATCACTTATACAAGAACAGCCAGATAATGAGCATACTTAACTGTACAACCGTTGTTCTAAAAAGAGATTTTACAAGATACAAAGGTCTCTGCAGTTAACACCCACATTTAAGAAGTCACAAGTACAGTAGAGCCACAGAGGGAGCTAAATTCGGGCTAGAAACAGCAGAACGGGGCTGGCGAGGAAAAAAAGGGACATCTGATCCGGTGCAGCGTGCATTCAGAACAACTGTTTTGGGATTATCCCAATTCAAATGCGCGGCTAACTTTGATGTTATTTTCTTCCCCTCCTATTGTCTGAAGCCCCTCGCTCTCTTCATAATCCGAGCCCTTTGAAGTGAGCAGCATGGAAACAATGTCAGCAGGCAACACACTCCCTCCGATGGTCCACTGACGGCTCTCTGCCATTTCTTTTTTTCCCTCTCTGCCCCTTTCTTCTCTTGTCCTTCTGTTTGCTGTCTCAATCCTCATACTTCCTCCATCCTTTCGTTGCCGCTCAATCCTTTTCTTGCCCTTCATTGTTTGTCATGTAAACCTTTTTCCTCTCCCACTTCATTCAAGTTTACAGCAACACTTTATTTTATTTCTTCCCTCACTGCCTTCTGATTTGCCGTTTGACCAATCTTACCCTGTTCTCTCGTTGTAATTGTCTGCTTTCCCTCATGTCTGGCCTGTAATAAGCAATTCAATCATTAATTGGAGTCTCATTAGCGGGTGGTTAATACAGGGGGGATCATAATAATGAGGACACAGATAATGGAAACAGAAAGCCTTTGTCTGCTCCCAACACAGATGCCAAGGCCCGTGTCTTGTAACATAGCCTACAATAGGGAAAACTCTGTGTGTGTGTGTGTGTGTGTGTGTGTGTGTGTGTTGTGTTATAGTACAGCGAGATTACAAAATCAAAGCATATGCAAGATTGTGTATCCAGTCCTGTCGAGGAAAAGCTCCTCAATTCCCAGAAATCACCACAAAAAGAGGAATAAAATTTAAGTGAAAGCATAAAATTAACTCAGTCCTGTGACATTTTTGCCCTTTTTATGCTTCGAGACAGTAAACATAATTGTATATAAGGAACTACTCAATGAAATGTTTTGTGTGGCTTTCAGTAAAAGAGAAATAAAAAAAAAAATTATCCAATAAGAATATCAGCTGATGCTTCGTTGTGTCAGTTAGGCATTAAAAAAAGTCAGCTGCTTCTATTTTATTTTACTTTTTTGTGTATATCTCGTGTCTCAAGGTGTCTTTGAATATGTCTTCCTGGCGTTTTATTAATTATTACCAGGACACACTGTCTGGGTAAATGTGAAAGCCTATGTGTGACTAAGAAAGATGATAAGACCTGCTGGGGTCAGAAATGCAAACTTGTGAAGACCAGTAGCCTGTTGTATCAGCTACTTACAAGTTAAATGGTTTATACTAAATAATACAAAATAATATAAAACAAGTTAACTTAACACTAAAGCTGTGTTTGTTTGCAACACAGAGAAGAAAGTTTCACATGGACTGCTTTTGCATAAAGTGCAAACTAACCAAAACATTGTTGTAGAAAATGATGATTTAACTACCTGTGATTGGAGAGTGAAAGGCATTGTGCTTAATGCAATGTTTATTGCATCTAGCTATTGAAATATGTGAAGTCCGACCTAAAGACAAGAACTTAAAATATCACACAGGGATGAAACCGAACAAAACCCCAGAGAGCAAATCCAAAGGTGACAGTGGGAAGGAAAAACCTCCGACGTGACCAGGTTCTGGGTAGACGGCCATCTGCCTTAATGAGTAGGTGTAGAAAGAAACTGATACAGAAACAGCAACAAACAATGTAGACAATGCACAACAGGGTTAAAAGTTTTGCTGGTTGGATACCAGTTACTGCACTTCAGGACCATACAGCTATGACTACGGACGCCAACTGGGGCAAAGCATTATGACTAGGTGATAACCATACAACCTTAATCTACAGCCAGAGCAAAATAACAACAGTGACATCGAGTGGTGAAACCACTGACAAATGCTAAAACATAACATGACATAGTATTAAAGGGGTCATATTTTGCTAAACCCACTTTTATTAATCTTTGGTACATTTATTTGTGTATTTGGAGACCCTAACAATTCAAAACGTTTGAATTTGAACCCTCCAGGTTTTGCAAAGCTATCATTATATTCATTTCAGCAAAAATCGAGTGGATTTCTACTAGGGGCGAAATGATTCCTCAAGTTTTTTGAATACCTCGATTACAAAAAATGATTGAGGAATTTTCTCTGCCTCGAGGAATCACTTATTTAATTGTAAAGCTCAAAGTACGGCATTTCGCACGGACTACTTAATGGGGCACAACACGTTTCTGTTACGCGAAGGAAGATGACGGAGGACGCGGAAGTG
Organism: Sphaeramia orbicularis; assembly: GCF_902148855.1. Taxonomy (NCBI): domain Eukaryota; kingdom Metazoa; phylum Chordata; class Actinopteri; order Kurtiformes; family Apogonidae; genus Sphaeramia; species Sphaeramia orbicularis. The sequence goes on along the minus strand of NC_043964.1, from coordinate 30,265,052 downwards.
TTCGAATGAAGCAGCAGGAAGATGGAAGAGGCGAGTGAATACAACAATGATGACCAAAGACAAAAAAAAAACAATAAAAAAGACAGAAAATGTCAGAAGTGTGGAAGCACTTCAGACTGAACAGCAAGGTAAACACCGTGACATGTATCTGTTGCAACACAGCCCTTCCATACCACAACAGCATATCTCCGATGTTGTAGCATCTTCTCCGAAGACACCCAGAATGGAGTGGAGGACCTGAGATACCATAAAATTAACGTAGTGCAAATCAATGAGATTAAAGTTAATGTACCTTACTAACATAACATTAGCCCTGTGGAGGGCTAGGTTTCTGTTAATTATGGCTGCTGTCGAATGTGTGGCTAGTTTATTACGATTGTGACAAGCATAGATTTTGGCAGCAAGCCGTGCACCTGTGATTTGCAAACACGGTTAATATCCCAAAAGCACGGCCAAAATGGTGCACGGCTTGCTGAAAGTTTTCTCTTACCTTGTCACTGCCGAAAATGTTTATGTTTATGCATTTGGCAGATGCTTTTTTCCAAAGCAACTTACAGGGGAAAACCAATCAAATCACTCAATCAATCAAATTTTATTTATATAGCGCCAGATCACAACAAAAAAGTTATCTCATGACACTTTAAATATAGAGTTGGTCAAAACCAGACTCTAAGCCAATTTACAGAAACCCAACAGAATCAGAACAGAAAATCCAACTACTTTCTGCAAAAATGAAGCGAATCATCAATTAACTGGATGTGTGTGTGCATGGGGGGTTATAGGTTATGAGACAGACAGATAAGGTGTGGGGGGGATTGCCTTGATTCTCCTGAATATAGCAGAAATGTGTAAAACTGTTCATGCATGGACTCATTCCAAGTTCCCATTCAAATGTTCTTGCCTCTTATATGCCACAAAGAATTCCTGTTATGTCTAAATTGTCAATTCTGAAACTTATAGCTGCCAAAGTTAAGTTGCACAACAAAAAGGCAATGTTTATGCCTTTTTTAAAAAATGTATTAATTTATTATATTTTTTGATACTTACAAGAAATACTAAGTTGAAAGTAATTAAATTTTATTTATTTTTATTTGGTTTTATTTATCTTATTTGTGTTTGCTATTGCCTCTGGAAATGTTTCTAGTCAAGAAAATACATTCTGTTGCATATGCATAATATGAATATAAGAAATAAAACTGTTAATTAGAAAAAAAGGAAACCAATTGGTCCTTCATTATTAAGTGAAATACCTTAGTTCCTCTTGCGTATTTATAATTGGTCTTTAACCAAGCATAAAAAAGTTTTATCCGATTACTCGATTAATCGAAGGAATTTTCAGTAGAATACTCGAATACTAAAATATTCGATAGCTGCAGCCCTAATTTCTACAACCTGTTTTAATTCCTGCTTAATTTGTTACATCTATAACTAGTTACATCACGACATTTGCACATAAAAGGTCAAGACTTCCGACAAACATTTCTTAGAGTACGCCATAATTGTTTGTCAGCGGCAGCGGTTGTAAGAAAAAACTGAAAATATGTCCAAACTTCGAATTGATTACCTAAAATGTTCAGCTGTTGGTTGAACGGGGCAGAGCAGCACAACCAACAAGCTGGAGGGGGTGGGGTGTGAAGTGGCTCATTTGGATTTAAAGGGCCGGCGCTCAAAACGGCCTTTCTTGTGTCATTACTCAGAAATAGTGTTGAAGATAGACTGTGGAGTAGAATTAATGAAGAATTCACACCCAAGCATAGTATTTACAGGTTATGTAGACCACAGGGAAATATTTTAAAATGCATAATTCCATTTTTAAAAAAAGCAAAATATCACTCCTTTAAGATGACGTTCATTTGTGTACTGTTACAGGGAGTTAATGATACATACTATCATGAAGCATGCACTGGCAATGCACATCCTCCAAGTTACACCAACTTTCAAACCAATACATCATGGCAACGGCTATTTAATACAGAACATTACAGGAACTATAGTCCAGATTAAGATTGGAAATATTTTAGCTGGTGAAACCTTTAAAATGCGACCAGCTTCTAGTTGGTTACCTTGAACTTGGACGTAGCCGGTGGAATTAACACTAGACTGACTGATCTGAACTTCATTTAGCTACATGTCGCAATACCAGCAGAAGACATACAACATTTAAGACAATCTAGATGTGCAGATTCTGAGCAAACCGTGGGAAGCTCATGACCGAGCAACGGAGAACCAGGCTGCCAAGGAAAGGACGGAGAGGAGATCTGACAGGAGGCTCGGAGACCTGCCTCTTTACTATATGAGGCAGTTCCAACCACAGACAGACAAGGTTGTGTTTGGAAGCATGTCCTGGTCCCAGACACAACAACTCTTTATTTAGTGAACCACACCCAACCAACTGACACTGTATTCCCGTCTGGTTGCTAGGGCTGGAGGCAGAATAAAAGATCTGGTGATCCAAAACGAGAAATGTACAAGAGGAGGATAAAGATCAGGAAAAGCGTAACTAATTTAACAACGTCACATCCAAGATAAATACATAAAAAGAAACATTTTTAATCTATTATATCTAAATTTGAGTAGATTTTATGCTATTAAAGTTTAATGAGGTCATCTGAGATTACTTAAAATCTAAAATGATGCATCTGTGAATGTAATGTCAAGTTTAACCGCAAAGAGAGAAATAATATTATAGATAGATTTATGAGATTCACCCAGACACAGAGCACACAAGCCACTTAAAGATACTATAGAGTTTGCAACCAGCCATAAAAATGACAGAGCACATGCATACAAACTGTGTCTGCGCTTAAACAAAAGAAAGGCGACCCGTGTCTACTCTATAAAAGTCAAATCCAGACAAGGCGTTTTGGAGGATGGCGTTTACTGAGCCCCCGATGGAGAGTCTGTTTGTCTAAAGGTTTTGGAAGAACGTAAATGACAGAAAGTTTATAAGGCTGCTAGGAGATAGAGGACATACAAAGATAAGAGGAATGTTTCAAGCATCTGCCATCATCAATATTTAACAAATTAACCAATTCAGCAGCCCGGTTTTTAATGTCTCTCAATTTCAGGCAGTTAGAGAATTTAATTTCTACATAGTGCTTGGAAATAAACCAAATTAATTCAAATAATCAAGTTTCAATGTTTGTGGCTGAACAAAAATTTATAATACAACCTCGCTACTTGAAATATATTCATTACATACCTGTATATTTCTCCAGTCTTTTTCTTAAAATTATAATATTCTTTTTTTTTTAACACATAACACCTATGCAAATGCTGCTTTTTGTCATTGTTGCTTTCTGATATTGCACATAAGGAAAGTACTTTTTACTGTTAAACTTGAATTAATGTTGACAGTAAAAAATAAACAAGCTTTACACTGTCAGGAGGTGACAGCAAGGTTATATCCCCAAAATCAGCCCAATCCTCTACTATATATAAATCTATCCATGATAATTCTTTGACAATCAATATGAACTCCGTTTGAGCTACATCGACCTGGTAGTGTCAGAATAATGGTCAGAGAACCAATTTTTCTCCATAAAACTCCACCTAGTGAATGAAAATGACACAATATGAACTCTGGATGGTAGTGAGAAAATGGATATTTGTAAGACAATCAATATGAACCAAATTTGATCTCAATCGGCCTATTATTGCTTGATTTATGTCCAAAAAACTGATTTTCAACCAAAGCGCACCCATTTGGGTGATTACTACTAATAATAATATACTAATATACTATATATATAATATACTATACTATAGTAATACTCATAGAGAAGCTGAAATCGATAGGGTTCTTCCACTAGGAGTCCCCTATGTTGGTTATCAAGGGAGAAGAAATCCAAGCAAATCTGTCCTAGTTATTGCGTTCACACGAAGGATAACTGGCAGTGGCAGCCAATCTGGGATAAAACCATTATATCCCCAAAACTCAATTTTGGGGATATAATTAAAATTGCAAGTTGTCCTTGATGCTGAGAGAAAGGAAAAAAACAGAGAGATTTGATTTTTTGGTCAAATAACCCAGTTTTATTTCTTCATTATTACTTTACCAATAGTTTGGCTTGTTGGAAGTACTTTGAAAATGGTATGTTTTCACAAAGACATACATCTTTTAATGCGATATTTAGTTTTGTACAGATTTAACCATTTTAATACCATACTGTACCTCCTAATGTTCACATGTTCCACCAAAACGTCTCTCCTGACACTATTCTGCAAACATACTGTAGCAGCATCCTGTGATCAGCACCAACCCACAACTACCCAAACAACTCAAAGAACTTTTACTCCTGTTCCGGAATGACAGTGCAGTGTATCACACTATCACACCTATCTATAGCACTGGCACAGTGCGAATGCAGTGTTAACATAACTATGTGAGACTATTTTACCAAGAAGTCGCGCAGGTTTCAGGAAGTTATGATATACCGCTATGATAGATGGTGATATCTACTCTGTCGGCTTGTTAACCTACGCTATCAGACAAGAACAATAGTCAATAGCGAGCTACCAAGTCAGCAACCCAAAGGTAAACTGGCACAACAATGGTTAATGTTGCAAATTTGTACATATTTTCTACCTGCTCTATTTTTTGTGCAGATGAGATGCATGCTGCTCAACTTCCAGACCAACATTTGGCGCAGAGCTCCAGTGCTTGCGCAGAACACCTGGTCCCGTTCCAGTCTGACTGGTCTGTTTACATGCAGGAGTAGATCGACTTTCATTTGCATTACATAGGTGTGTTAGTCCTATTATTAGAAGTTCGATTTCAGTTGAGCTAAAATGTTTACATGCACGACAACACAATAATTTGGTCTTTTAAGTGTCAAGTAAACCCACTGACTGTCTTTCTCCGCTCTATTTCAAACAACACAATCGATTGTATTTAAACAACGTCCAAAAATAAGAGAGGCAATAAATCAGAGGTGTTTCGAGCTACTTTCCTTAGGTCCGTTCTGAAGGAGCAGACAGGGAACATTTGAGCTCTGTTCAAACTATACTTGGTGAAACAATGACACACTCCAATAACTGTCATCAAGTGATTGGTGGCCGAGTCCCACACTGACCTTGTTGGCCTGATCGGCATGGTGGTTTATCGTCTTCCTCTCTGCGTCCCATCGAGCGTTGGCCTCCTCCAACTGCTTCTCCATTGCTCTCTGTAGGCGAACGACCTCTTCCTTAGAGTCACACACAGACGTCTGTAGTTCTGCAATTAGCTGTGTGCGAGGAAATGAAAGACAGAAAAAGAAGTAAACTTTTTAGTAGACATTTGATGTAGTTTTGACTGAATATTTAATGTCTTATGGATAGACACAAAATTAGAAATAGTACATTGGTAATCATTCAGTGTTATATCAACAGTGTGTATACTGTATCTGGAGATAATTTGGCATTCTGACACCTTGTGTTTTGTTGAGTTTTTCTTTCTGTGCCAGGATCTACTTGTAGGATATGCTATTCTTTTCATGTTTATGTAAAAGCACTGAGACAGTAAAACAATAAAGTAGTATGGAAACCTGTTGACAGATGCCAAATTCAAAGCATGTTCATTAAAGTAGATGCTGTTTTGGTCTCTTTAACGACTTACATTAGACAGACGATGCACTTCACATTTGTCATGGATTTTGATTGCGGTGAAAAAAAAAATCACCTTGAAACACTACTTTTCTCAGAGTCTGAGTCTTATGTCTTTTTTGAGACAAGACTAAAGATGCAGAAAGAGCAGAGAGAGAAAGAGACGTGAAAGGTAAAAAAAAAAAAAAGAGACAGGAAAGAAAAAAAAAACAACTTCCTTTTGGAAGAGCAGAGTGACTTTGTGTTGGTGAACTTGCGGTGTACACTAAGATGAAAAAGAACTGCCTCAGCTTTGAAATCCTCCAGTCAAAATTAACATTCTATTTAAGCCACTGTCAGGGAAAGGCAGAAGAAAGATGAGAGAGTAAGAGAGAGGGAAAGGAAGGGAGACAGAGGTGGGTGGGGGTTGGGGGGCAGTACTGCTCCTAGCTTTAGGCTAGACAGATAATTGTTTACCGTGTGCAAACTCTGGAGGACTAGCCCTGCTGGAATCTGCACATTGTGTGGGAGTATGGGAGTTAGAGTGGTGCAGGCCGACCACAGGGAGAGAGGGAGAGAGAGGGAGAGATGGGGGGGAGATTAAGCTTATTTTGTCAGTGGGAAAGCCACATGAAAGCAACAAATGGCACATTATTATGGGAACATCATTTTTAGGCGTAATAATTATTTTGCAGTATGGATTCCCTGGATCTGCAGGTCTTCAGCCTCAGGGTGGTGGCGGCACTCTAAACTAGTGAACTCAGCTGTCTGTCTTGTTATTCCTGTATGTACACACCATAGCACCTTTTTTTCTGTCTAATAGCCAGGCCTTTGCAAGTCTGTAATTGGTCTGGTGAGACTTGTCTATTTTCACAGCTTGCTAGTCTCTGTCCAGGACTAAAGGCAGGCTTACTGTACCTGCCAGATAGCTAAGGTAAGAAAAAAAAAAGGAGAGGTGCACGGGTGTAGCATTTATTTACCTGTTTGTAAACATAAAAGTGAACAACTGAGGACATAAAATGATGGCTACTACCTGACAAGGAGGATGTTCAAAGTAAATGATGACATTTAATAAGTGGCATATTAAATGAGCACAGAGTACTGGAATATTTATGATTTTATCCCTTTCAGAACTAGCATTTTTAGAAATAAAAGCTGAGCAGAAACTGTTGCATTCACATGTCTCAGCTTGTAAACACTACACGTGAAATTAGAAAAAAGGTAATATTGTGCTAAAGGAACCTGTGCAAATCAGGTACTTAATTTTGGTGGCTCGAGTGGTATACTGTCTAAACGTTTTCTTGGAACCACATGAATATGTAAGTAAACACTACATTTGTTCTGGCTGATGAATCTGCCCCCTCTGCTGTCCAAATAGATTCTACCCGGCAAAGACTGGGCTGAACCAATCACAGCTGTCTATTCAGAATGACAGCTGAGATGCTTTTTTTTTTTTTAAACAACCAAAAATAGCTGTTGCTGTTGTGTAATAGTCTTCTAAACTATCACAACCAAAGTTACTGTACAAAGACAAATGACTACTGCATTTGAGGCCTTCATTGATTAGAAAGATGCATTTGGCTGTTTTCCATAAAGGTTTAATGCCTTTTTGTTTACTTCTCAATGCTCTCATTTGTTGTAGGTCTTTCCAGTTTTGTCTAGATTGCAGACTGGAGGAAACATGATGTTAACTGCTGGTTTCTAAACTGTTGCACTTAGGCCGGTAATTTGCGATTTGGCCATCCCCTTGTTGGGTTTTGGAGCCAGAAGTGACCATATTTGGGCAAAGGGGGCTGAGTTGTGGAGGCCCATGGGGTTAGAGGTGAGCTAATGCAAATCACTAGTTTACTGACTGTAAGCTCTGTCAAGCATTGCATAACACAGTCATTTTGGTCTTGTTTGCTAAACCTGTTAATCACAACTACTGCAACTGACTGTTAGGAAAAACATGCATTTTATCTATTAAAAAGAAAGCAATCAAAACCAGGCTGCTATCAGACCCTTCTATATGGCCTGGGATCTGATGACTGGAGAAATAAAATAAAGACTGACCAGATCACTTACTAGAGGTTCCCAATAAAACAAATGAGAATGGAATGACCCTGACTTCTTGGTCCAAAAGCATTTTGGCTAATTGATAAAGGCCCTTGGAAACTGAAAACGACCTGACATAGTCGAAGTGTCACTCTAGCCCCTTTTACACAGCACTTCTGTTACGGGAATATTTCGCCTTTATTCCAGAATGACGTCTGTGTAAATGAAATGGTGGGATCATTCGGTCCCACCTTTATTACGGCTTTGTAACGCATCTGGAGGTAGCAATAGAACCCTGATAAAGGTGAAATCATGATTCCGGAATGCTATGTAAAAGGAACACCTCTCGTTCCGCAACCAAGGTGTGACGTTTTGACAACGTATTGCATGTGTGACCCCTGTGCTGAGGGGATTTAAAAATGAGCGCGGGCCGTGTGCAGTAAGCAAACATATCAGCGTGACCAGAAAGATGTTGAACTGGGGAGACGGCGAGATCAATGAGCTGTTGTCACTTCGGGCGGAGGACTCTATCCATGCTAACATTTGTGTAACTGTGAAAGATGGGTCGACTCTGGAGAGGTTAGCAACACCGCTATGCTCAGGGTTAGGGTTAGGGTTAATGGGGGCAAAAAAGGTGGGATCACCATGTTGCCTTTTTTCCGGGATCTCTGTGTAAAAGTGGCTTCTGTCTGGCAACTATAAAATACACTTAAGCAAATTTAATGCAAATATACAAAACCTTAAGGGTATACATTAGCTGTAAAAGAAGAGTATCAAGGTGAATCCTAAAACTGCAGCTATTCTTTGAGGCTCACAGCTTTTCATTGCATGTGGATTAAGCACAACACTCCAAAGGTTTCCATACACTTCAAATCATGTTTTTCATCCAGAAATTATGTGAATTATTGAATAGTTTAGTCCCTGTGATGGGTGACCTTATAGCTACAGTCAATAATAGTTCACCTGCCAATGAACTTTTATTTATTATACTCACATATATAGGAGCCTGAAGTATAAGCAATGCAACATGGTGCATTACTGTTTTAAAATGTTCTTTTTAGGGCTGAAAAAGTATCCTCTATCAAAAAGAATAAATACCATAACAGATCCCTATTTGTATAAGACATGCCTAAGAGGTCACATGTGGACACTATTTGTGGAATTTAACAACTGGCATTGTGCTGAAATAAATGAGGTACATTTGCATATTGGGCGACCTTCAACCTCTTTTCTTTCAGAACATTGCGTTTCTCATGCACCGTGCCTCCCATAGCAGCTTCCCTCTACCTTCTACCTACTCCCACGGTGGACGGTCATGGATAAAGTAATGATCTCCCACCAGAACCAAAGCTACCACCCACTGTAGCCTGATCATTAAGTGGGGGAAGAGAGCACAGCCCTGTTCAGTTCACAGGTCACCCAGGAGGACCACTCACAGCTAGACGCTTAACACACAAGATTGGATTGGGGGGGACGCTAATTAGAAGAGTCTGTATGTGTGTACGAGAAAGGCAGAAAAACAGACAAAAGCAACGAGGTAAGAGAGAGCGATGTGTGAGTGCATGCATGTAAATATATACCCTTACGTGGAGCGTCTCCATTACCCTCAGGATAATGTATGGCATGGTATGTTTTTAATTGGGCTATTAGCCATGCAGTTGAGCTCAAGAGCGATGCCCCCTGTCAGACTCTGAAGGGTTAACAACTGGGGTTAGCCTTTGAGGTTCAAAGGCCTCTTGTTTACATTTGACTGAGTTGCCCCAAGGGGAAGGCAGCGAAAACCCCTCGGTTCCACCTTTACCTTTTAAAACAAAGCCGTCCAATCCCACGACAAATAGCCTGCATTTATCATGCATATTAATATGTTTGCACAAGTACTCACACCTTCACCATAACCTTCTTTATAACAATCCACTTCAACAAAGGTGCTGATTTCTGCACACAAAGACTTTCCTTTAATGTCAGAGAGTCTTGTTTGTTGAGCCTGTGCCAATGTTGTGTCCCCAAAACAGAGGATTAATCACTTGTTGCTTTGTCTGCGGTGGCGTACAGCACCGCCAAAGCAGGCAAACATGGCTGAACTTTCGCACAGCATCCGACTTCTTTTGAAGTTGAGCATTGTGTAACCTAATAAGCTACCGTTTTCTCACATCTGCTTGTCAACCCCGCTTTCAACTCTGTGCCTTTGCCAGCCAACCCAAAATGGAGAGGGGGGGGAAAGGGATTTAAAGAGGAGAAGAAATAAAGAAAAACAACAACTCCCCCCTTTGAATCTCCTTTTTGGGTAACGAGGTGCAATTACGGCCAAATTATTGTGATATTTTACCCTGAAACATAATCAAGGAGAAACCTCTTTTCCAGTGTAATGTAAACACTACTTAGGGCACTTTGAATCAAGACATTTTCCTGAAGGATTGAGTGTATTCAAGGCTGAGGAGAACAATTACCTCAGTTTAAGAAGGCTCCGACTAAAGAGACAAATGGTCTCAAACGTTAAACATATTGTAAGATATGGATGAACATGTCCCACTGGACTCTGGAAGCCCACATAATTTTGTTTATACTACATGGAGAGTGTTGACATGTCAGTAATGTCATATTTTTGAGCTGTATGTAAACAGTCTGGTGCTGACATTGGAAAATTATTAAAGAATTAGCAAAATCTAGTGACCACATGGCTATTGAAAGGATTATTTGGGATTCACTTTAGACAAAGCAGTAAAAGCTATGACGAGGTAAGAGCAGAGTAAAGGAAAGTAACTTTATACATAATTTTTTTCAGGCGTCAGCGTTAATGTTCAGATTTGTTTGTCTGACTTTTGCACAATCTCACACCCGATACAAATTTGTAAGCAAACTGACTTGCACATCTGCTTAAAGGTACAGGACAAAGGACCTGCTGCATGTGTACGTGGTTGTGTGTGCTTCTTTACCTCCACCATCAGTACTTGTTCTCTCAAGTAGCTCAGTGGGGGGAAAAAAAGGAATAGAAAATGAAAGAGGGGAAAAAAGGTGGATGAGGAAACTGATTACCTGGGCAGACTTGGTAAGCTTCTGACTGTACTCCTTCTCAATCTGCTTCAGCCTGCTGTTGGTCTGCAACAAGAAGGAAGAGGGGACTGTGAGAACGAGATATGCAGACAGACAGATAGAGACACAAAGAGAGAGAGAGTTGTGAAATTGAATCTTCTGTTAGGAAGTGCACAGAGATATGCCACCCTCCCACCCTAGACATGCTTACACACATACACTCGCAGTGACCTCTGGCTCTTGGCAGTGTGTCCCTGTGGCGCAGGCCTGTGGCCCCTTGGAACAAAGCCATTCCCAGTGCTCATGTGTGCCAGCAGGTAGTGACGGGCATGGCGCACAGTGGGCACCACTCTCCTTTGATTCCATGCCAACAATTCATTACTTAACAAGAAGGGGTGCAGGGGGGAATTAAAACGTTACTGCCAATTAGCTATAGGGAGGAAAAAAAGAGATGATCGGGAGAGGCTGGGAGAAACAGATGAGGAATGAATGGAGATTGTTGTTAGGAATTTATTGAGCAGTGCTTGTCTCTTTGTTTTCTGTTGTTTCTTTATGGGAAGCTAGCCAGCTGGAAGCAAAGACTGCAAGTGTCTAATACAGGATCTGTCTCCTTTCAGCTAACTGTGTACTGATGCCAGAGTTTCAAGGAGAGGCTGAAGTGTATAGTGAGATAATTAGGTATGAAGTGCTGGAATTTGATGGGGATGTCAATGGCTGCCTGTTTGGCTGGTGATTAGGTCTGTAAGTACTGTAGTAAAACTACTGTTTAATCTGTGGTTTTATTTAATGGTGGAAAAACACATACACATCATTATTTTAAAGACAGGCACCTCTTTTAGGGGGACGTGAACTTCATGTGCATCTTTTTTTTATTATATTATTCTTCTTTTGATAATCTGTTAATGAACCTAAGTGCACAGGCATTAGTGTCTCATCATTAGAAAAAACCCCATTAAAAACAAATAAACTCGTTAGACTTCATATGTAACACTTAAAAACATCTTCAAACCACTGGCTGTGCAGAAATGTAATGTTATGTTAAGAGGCAGTCAACCTGATTTCTACCCTAAAAACAAATGCAAAGAGACCCATGACACACACACACACGCCCCTGTGTTTGACTCTCGTCCTGACAACCACTGACAGACAGACAACTCACTAACAAACACTGTTTCATTGAACGCACCCTGCGCAGCCATCAACACCTGAGCTGCATTTGGACCCTGCACCCCTTCTTAACATTTCCTGACAAACACCGCCGTCCGCTCTGAGCGGACACACCTGTCACCACGGAAACAAAGAACCATCACCGGGGATACAGGCCTGTCTTCCAGCGCCAGGACTCTTTGAGTGGCGGCTTGCTCATCCCTAGGGGCCCTATAGCAGCTGATGAGAGAGGGGGCGACAAAGGAGGGTGTAGCAAAGACAGGAGAAAGAACTGTGTGTGGGAGAAGGGCAGTGCAATGCATTTCTTTTTAGCTGACACATTTGTTGTCTCCCTTTATTGCAGCAGAACTGGTCCTGCCTTGGCTACATCTTATTTAAAGTAACAGAGTGTTACTTGGGGTGTTATTTTTGTTAATCCTACCTATAACTCTTACTGACTGATAACTGACAAGTAAGCTACTTAAGAAAAACATGACTAAGAAGACAAAAACCTGACAATGAAAGGTGTGGCACCATGTTCTTTAATTTGAGGTCATCATTTGTGCAGTTCATATTTAGATGTTATATCAAAGTAATGAAAATGTATACATCAAAGTAACATGTCAGTAACATCATATCAGCATTGCCACTGCAAATGGCTCAGAGGTAATGAGGTTTGTGTGACTTTCTATACTGTATATGTGAGAGCTGACATATGAGGAGTGTATTCATGGAAACATATGGCCGTATTGACATGAAAACAGCCTCAGATGTTTCATAAAAACATAAAGAGCTTGCTACTAGTTTATTCCTTTTACCTACATTCACTCAGGGGAAATTTAGCAGGAGGCATTATACAACATCATACATTATACAGCTTCACTATCTAAACACACATGAAAAAATGCCTGGAAATAGATGAGGATAGGAATAGTACATGCAAGGAAAAATAGCCCAACAGGACTGTGACAAATACAAAGGAAAAATCAGAGCTAAATTAAAAGCCCAACCATATGTGTGTGAATGTGTGAGTGTGTGTAAGTGCTTTCAAAGAGACTACCTGTGCCCTGCCAAAGGCATTTTAGTGCTGAAGGCACTTTGAGGCTGTATCAGGCTCTTCAATCGCCTCTTAATCCTAGCGGTGTGGAGTGCGGCAGCTTTGAAGTGTGTGTGCGTTTTTGTGTGTGTGCATCAATACGTGTGTGTGTGTGTGCGTGTGTGTGAGTGTGTGTGTTAAAGAGAGTGGAAGTGGATCTGAAGGCAAGGCATGCACCGCTTACCAGAACTTAATTAATAATCTGCAGTGGGAACCAGGCCAAACACACATACACACACACACACACACACACACACATACAAAAAAGGACTGAAAGGAGTGGTAAAAATGGGGTGACAACTTTCTCTCTCTCTCCTTAACACACACACTTACACAAAGCTATGCACTTATTCAAACACAGACGATGGATAAACAGGATGCACGAAAGCCAAACACACATCTTGAGTTTGATCTATAGGTGTTGGGAAATGAAATTTGCTTAAGGTGTGCATTCCCATTCTTGGAATGAACTGTTGAATTATTGCTAATGGATGAAGAAACCAAAGTATGCATTTCTCAACACACAACCGCTGCCAACACATAGTAAGTCCAGTGCATGTGTGGGTGTCTCATTTGGAGCTTCAAACAACCACAGTACTAATTTGTCATTTTCGTCTTGGCTGATCAGAGTCTCTCTCCTGTTTATAATGACACTGTTTATGCCCCACAATGTTTATGCAGTGTCACAATAAATATCCCATTTTTCCATCCAGACTTGCATTAATTTTTGGCAATGATTTTGAATTCACAAAGGGAGAATTCGCAATGGGGTTCAGGCCTGGACCCTGTGGTGGTAAATCCATGTGTAAAAATGATGTCTCATGCTCCCTGAACCACTCTTTCACAATCTGAGTCTTACGAATCCTGGTTTTGTCATCTTGGAATATATCTGTGACATCAGGGGGGAAAAAAAATCTGGTGATGGAAAAACATGGTTCAGCTAACCACATTTTATGGACACATAATGTTGCTGAACCTAAACTGGACCAACTGAAGCAACCTCATATCATAACACTGCCCCCACAGGCTTGTAGTGTGGGCACAAGGCATGATGGGTAATCACTTCATCCATCTCTCTTCTCACCCTGATACCTCCATCACTCTGGAGCAGGGTTAATCTGGAATCATCAGACTACATAACCTTTGTCCATTGAAACACAGTCCAATCTTTATGCTCTCTACAAACTGATGGTTGTTCAAGAAATGAGAATCTACTAACTTCATCAGTCAGGGCTGCAGTTATTATCCAGTAGATGGCTCTTACATATTTTCTTCAAAGTGGGGACTTTTTTTTTTTCTCCGCTGGGCATTACATAAACAATATGAAGTAGAGAACACAAAAGGTAACACTGGATATTTTTCTGTGCTATGATATATACTTCTATATTGTACAGCCCTAGTTTGCACAACCATAGTGAAAGGTTCTGAATAGAGATGTAATGATATGAAAATTTCATATCAGTTATTGTGATCAAAATTATCACAGTTATCATTATTATTGTGGTATTGTTGAAATGCGCTAAAAATGTTCAAAAATTTATGCACACACTGAAATAATTTAACCAAGTTGTAAAAAACAACAAATAAAATCACACACAGTGTACATTTTGTTGGCAGAAACATTCAAATATTAACATGTAAACATGAAATATACAAATGTGCATCAAAGATGGCATCTTACGGCCATAAGCGATATCTGCACTAGGGATGAGAATTGATAGGATTTTATCAATATCAATGCCATTGTCGATTCTGCTTACCAATCCAATTCCTTATCAATTCTCCTATCAATTCCTGACTGTTTTTTTGAGTGGGAAAAAGGGTAGTTGGACCGGTCATAGTGGAGCTTGTTTGACCATTTTCCATATCAAATCATTCATGATGTTACAATGAGAGAGAAAGAGAGAGAGAGAGAGAGAGAGAGAGAGAGAGAGAGAGAGAGAGAGAGAGAGAGAGAGAGAGAGAGAGAGATGCATGGGACGGAGGTGCACTTGGACCGGGTCAGTGTGGGACCTAGGAGCCCACTATCCCCGGATCTCTGGAGCGCTGTTCGTGCAGCTGCCTTTGGCCATATTTTCAGAGGTCAAACATTGCAAATTGCTTGTGAGCGCCTGGAGTGCCGCTGCTTCTCCAGGAAATGAGCAGTATCACCGTGAGTTTTCAAAGTGCGGTAATAGAATATGGTTTTAATGATAATTAGAATTTAAATGGTAATACTAACTGTCAGGAATTTTACCGCGGTTTATTGTTACATCCCTAGTTCTGAATGAAGACTACCATCACAGAGGCCATTGGGAAGTCTCTGTAGCATATCCGGGTTGCTACAATTTTAATAGAGCCCACAGAGTTCTGGAATGAGACTAGTTCCTGGGACGTCATCTTAGGAATTAGGGTTTTATTGATATCTAAGGCCTCAGGCTTACCTTGGCTCTTGAACCCATGTTTGAGGGGGTTGTAACTCACAGTTTTCTTGATTGGTTTTCTAGTGGTTAAGTCGCCATTGCTATTTAAAATGTTTCCAAAATGAAATTTGATGCCTACAGACTTTGAGAGCTTCAAAATGAAACTTTCACTGTTGGTCTGACGGACTTATATTTCGTTCTTAAATTGACCTTATAGGAGTTTGCAAAAAACACGTTTTCATCCTAGCTTGCGCCGACCTCATGTACAACACTGTTATTGGCTTGGGGCTACACACACTGCCTAAATGTTGATGCCCAGAAACATCTTGAGCACAGCAAGACGCGAGGAAAAAAACATACAGGCTGACTAATCCTTCTTTTACCTTTAATGCTAGAATGTAATAAAATATACAAAACTACGCACAAGACCTCACACAAGGCTGGGAAAGAGATGATGTCACTCCACACATGGTAGAGATGTGTAGAGACATGTGACCTGTGACTGACAGGTGATTAGAAAAAGGGAAGAAGTGTTTTTAAGGTGACAAACGAATCACAAACCCTTAACTGGTACATGATTGTTAGTGGTTTCACCCTAAATGCACCATGCTGTATTTTGTACACAAGGGAGCTGATTTGCGGGGTTCATTTCTAGAAAACAACAATACGAAGTGATTTCAAAGTGAAGCTTTTCCTTCTCGCTCCATGAAGCCTTTCCGTTTTAGTGGCAGCTGTATTTGTAAGCATTCAAAACGATTCTCTGTTCACCACGCATGTCTCTCATAACAATTTGAGTTCAATCTGCCAGCGAGGGGGAGTTGGGAGATGTTATTTGCTCGTTTGTCTGTAATCATTGCTGTCTTGCTGTGCTCGTCTGTGCATCAGTATGTGTGTGTGTATGTGTGTTTGAGTTGGTGCTGTAATGACAAGAGGCTTTATTTCCATTTCACAGTTTGCCATCACTGCCTGTCAGTAGTGATTCTCTTCATCCCTGCTGCTCACTGTCACTGCCGCATCACACATAGTACTGAAATAATGCATCATGGGCACACACAGGCGGGCATACACAGATAAACATACATCAAACACACAATATACCAAATGTTCAGTGATTACACACTCAAGCCGTTGGTTCTTGGTATCAGAAAACCAATTACATCCATTACCATCAGTGGGAGTGGGCTTAACATCTAACCCATATCATAAGGTCTAGGGAAAAAAAACAATAAAACTTTGAGGGACTGAATGCCTAGTGGAAGGAGCAGCTTGAGTAGTTTAATATCATCAGGTAGAGAGAACTTATGATTCATTCATATTTTCTGTGTTGAAATTTTGTGTGAACTATCATAAGTATCAGCAAAGATCTTCACTATTAAGGAGGACACTTTAATTAACAACACGGCACTTTCTAAGTTTGTTTCCTCTTGTATCTTTCCCTTGCAAATAGTGACTGAAATATGTGATAAAATTCAGGTTTTTTTTTCAGTTTTCTGCCTATGATGACATCTCTTCCCATTTATACCTCCACCCACCCTTTGATCAAAAAGTCAGTCTGATGTTCAAATGTAGAGTGAGTTGAATTAGGAACTTAACCCAAAAAAACAGAGCCCAATACCATAGTGTCCCACTTTAAACTCCACTTCAAACTGAAGTGTAATCTATAGCATGCAACAAGATGGGAGCTGCCTGACGCCATGTTTTAATGCGATTGAGAAAGTGTGTCGCTTCCCTCCCTCCTCTTGGATGACTTCAAAAAGTGAGCAAGGGAGCTGTGTGATGTTTTTTTGGGACGGCAGAGCCTTTACTTTGACTCTTTCATCTGCTGGGTGAGTCACTGACTCTCTCTCTGCCGCCGGGCCCGATGGTGCACTGAGGAAACGAGGAGCTCAGATAGGTCTGGGCATGCGTACATGCACACAAACACACAACATATGTTCATACACAAACACAAGAACATCTTCTCTAGCGCATTAAAATGCTTTCATCTGTGGTTTTGCAAAAGCTATGATGTAAACATATACCAAGAGTTGACAAAAACACGCACACCGCTTATCATATAAATTCCCTACCCTAAACACTATAAACTTCACCTTTTTCTCCCCTACAATCAGATTCTAAGCCCTAGCTCCTCCAATTTCATTGTCTCTCCTTAGTCTGTCAGTGTGAGTTGAATGTGGGCCCTCTTTGATCATCCCTCAGCCTATGTTTCTCTGCTTCGTGTCTAATCCATGACCGACTGAATAATGTGATTTGGTGTATCTCCAAATGGCAGAGGACCAACCTAATAAGTCAGCAGTGACAGTGGCAAAAGAGAAGAATAAGACTATGACAACAACAATGACAACAACCCCGTACCACCATCTTCTGGCTGAGAGAGAGAACAGAGCGTTCACCAAGTCTGAAAGTACACGTCCCTGTGGGTTGGGATCAAAGCTGTTGTGAAAAGATTAATATAGATATTAACAGTTTTATGAAATTGTTGTGACTGGATGTACTAGAAAAACAGTATAAATTGCCTGATCTCATCTCTTATGGTTGCACTGTGAACTGAATGTTAAACTACTATCTTCATTAGGAGGACATATACATTTCTTTTATCAATTTATTGACATACTCCCTCATCACAGAGATATAGACTTGGTACCTTAGGGCAACTACTGAGTGTGTAAATACACAACTGTATGGGCATGCAATAGTGACTGTTCCAAATCAAAAACCGTGCCTGTTGCTATCTACGTAAAACCTTGCAAGTGTAAATTAAACACATTAACAAGATGCATTTGATTTGTTCATGTTTTTCACTGAAAACATCTTGGGTGGTCTGATCACAAGGACAGCGCTCTAAATATGGATGAAAATGCAACAAGAACACATTGTGGACACATTAAGATCGAATCAGTCATACCACATTTGGAGGTGGTCAGGGACAACATGTGTCCACACATAAAACATACTGTGAACCCAGATGAATCTCTGGCCACATAAAACAGGCTGCCTCGTCAGCTTTGTGCATAGCACAACAAAGTTAGATACAGATGACTTTCTTGCACCAAATAACGTAAATGAGGTTTCTGAAGTGTGTATCTGAGCCAAGGAAACCAAACAGTCTCTCCAACCATCATCCGTCGTTTAAAAAGTCATAAAGAACATGTACATGTAATATGCTGAAGAAAAGTTTGTTTGTAAGAGTTAATGACACTAAGGAAGACTAAGTGCCTAGTGGGGCCAATCTATGCTATGCTGTCTGATATGCAATTACTACTACAGAGCACGTCATGTTGAGAACAATGCAAGTTTATTAATATACATACACTACCTTTGTAAAACAAAAAAGAAAAAGCAAAACACCTCTTACACCTCTGTAACTTCTAAGGCTCAACCTGTGTGTGGCCTTTGAGTGTGAGCTCTGATGTGTCTTGTAGGTCAAGGGAATCACATGGGGGTATGGCTAGAGGGACAGGGGCGCAGTGACACAGGTGATTGGCTGCTGCATGCCAAAAAGTGACTTCCTCATTGGCTGTTTGCCTCGAGGTGGTTTTGTCACACTTGGTTAGTGTTTGATGAAATGCCCTCTCCCTTTGATCTGAAGTGAAAGTAGGCATGCAAGTACACACCGCCACACACATACACAAGTATTACCATTGCACACCTACACACACACCTACACGCACACACATTCCTTTTCCTCTGTTTGCCTCAGGAATCATCAGCAAGTGTGGGCTTCACCCTCTTTGCTTTTGGACTGTCATTTTTGTGAATATGCACATGCTATCACATTCAGAACAGTTTTGAAAGCCATTAAAATTAGGGCAATCAAACTGCACAATGCATGCAGTACATGTGCAATATGCAAACATACCAGGTGCGTACTTACTCATATTACATATATCAGACACAATTTGCACATCTAATCTACTCCAGCAGTTCAAAGAGCCATGCTCTCCAGACTAAGAGTAAATATGAATTCAAGGTTCCAGACGTTATTCATTCCCTATCAAACCTCAGGCCTCCTGATCTTTTGTCTTGCATTATCGCAGATCTCTAGTATTTACAAGCGGGGAGCGAGTACTGCACAGCTATGTGGGGTGAAGAGGTGAGCTTTTCTTCACAAGCCAAACCTTAGGCACAGATGTAAATACTACCCATTTAGAATTAATTGCAAATATGACCCGTGTTTAATATGGCTGTGAGGACTGAGCGTGTGTGTATTATATGTGTATGTGTGATAAGAAACAGTGTTCCCACACTTCCTCAAAGGTCTAGCCTTGATTTCTGGTAATGCCAACACTTTATAGAGAATGCTAATGTTCTGGGCTTTGCCACAACTTGAAGGCAAGGGAAAGGGGAAGGGGGGCATGGGGGAAAGACAGAAAGAGATGGACGGTTGAGGTGTGGAGGAGAATAAGAAAGTTAGATAAGGCAGTGGTGTGGGTGAGAGGCAGGATTCGCGCTCACTGTAGCCCAGAGATGAGGCATTTTTATCAGGCACAGAGACAGCTTCACAGGGCCCTCAGTGGAGCACAGAGATTGGGAGGTCTGGAGTTGTGTGTGTTCATTTTCACCCATGAACGCAGCCACACACACACACTTACAAAGATAAACTTCAATAGCAACCAGACTGCACCCCCCCACATACCTTTTTCTCAGCCTACCTTCATCGTTTCTTCTGTTCTTCTTTATTTTTGGTGCAGCTCAAATGTATGGAACTATCTTAACGTCTGATCTTATCTGCTCTGATATTCTGTTACTCATTATTTCATTCCAACAGCTCTGACTATCTACTCCCAAAACATCCCCCCATCCCTCTTTCTTTCTCCTTCTGTGTCTCTGCCTTAAATGCATGCGACTTTGATGAGAATCCATTCATGGATTTAATGGATTTCTCTGGCCTTTTTTCCAGGATCTGGGAGATGTGTTCAAAAAAAAAAAAAAGGAAAAGCTGGCCTGCCCAGGCTTGGCTTCCAAGACCATAGTGGACTGCAGAGGACAGCATTTCTGTCTGCATCAAAAGAATGAGAAATTTTCAGCTTACAAAACAGGCGAATGAGTCAATATGGATCTGAGGCCTGGCTGACTTCAATCCCATGCGGAAAA
The DNA here is from genome assembly GCF_902148855.1 of Sphaeramia orbicularis. NCBI lineage: Eukaryota > Metazoa > Chordata > Actinopteri > Kurtiformes > Apogonidae > Sphaeramia > Sphaeramia orbicularis. The sequence continues at coordinate 30,244,688 of NC_043964.1, read as the reverse complement.
AAAAAAACAGGGAGCAACTAAGTAGTGTAACTTTTCCTGCTTGCTCCAAAGTCAAACTTGGACAGATTAGAAAGTAGCAAAAAAGGGGGAGAAGTAAGGCGCTGAACCTTTGGTGAGTTTTTTTTTTTTTTTTTTTATAGAAGCATGCACTTTCAGCTGACAAAAAAAAGACGGCAAAATCATTAATCTCTTTTCTAAAAAGTGAAACTAGCACATTGCTGATAGTGTTATCAGCCTAAGTTTAACATCCAGCCTAAATGCTTTGAATCCACTCCAGATTCTCTGACAACTGTGGGTCATTTTTTCCTCCTGAGTACAAAAAGGGTAGAAAGAGGAGAATTAAAGTGTGCCAAAGAGACAGAGCTTTTAGCTACCAAACAGGCTTCAGAAATCCAAAAAAGAAAAAAAAAAAGGAGTGATAGGAAATAGCGTGACTCCTTTAAATGAGGATTACCCTGCAATAATCACACTCTTTTCCACCCATTCCTCTCCCTTCAATACCCCTGGTTCTGTGTGCCATATGGAGCCAAAATGGCTGCTTGGGTGCTTTGGAGGTCCCTGCATTCCGAGGCTAATGCTGCGCAGCTGGTGCAAGATGGTGTCTAATGAAAAATGCTGTCTTTGATGGGCCCTGCAGGGGGATTAGGTTCTGATCAACACCACCTTAGGTCAGCTTCCTGCTAGACCAGCACAGGATTATGGGTGATTTCCCAGTCGTGGGTCCAGTTACTGTGGTGGTGAAGGTTGTGGATATGAGACGGGGAAAGATCCTGAACCTCAGAAGTTCTAATTGAAGTACTTCTGGTTCAGCAAGATAACAAAACACAAAGCTGCATAATGGATCAACAGGTTTATCCCTGCGCTTGACCCTTTAGTCCCACCCCATAACTTGTGTCGTCATTTCAAAACAGTATCATGAATAAGAGAACAAAAGAGTTGATCTCTACAATGTAATGTATAGGTGGGTAGAGCAAAAATCATTAAACCTTCTTGATATAGTGTTGAGCCAAAACAGCTTCAACGTGCCTGTGAACTCTACTGGCGAATGAACATCGATACTCCCTCTTTTGGTATTTTGATGCTGGTGGTGGATATCACTGTGACGTGTAGGTTCAAAATCTCCCGCAGGTGTTCAAGTGTTTTAAAATCCGGTGACTGTAAAGTCCACAGACTATGACTCACATCCTTTTCATACTTATGAAACCATTCAGTGACCTCTTGTGTCTTACGTATGGGGGAATCGCCACTCGGGACGACACCACTCTGATCAGATTTTGACTTTGATTTGCCTGTCCGTAAATGCTCACAATGCCACTGCCTTGGATAGATATATTCTTAACTGTAAAGCCACAACAACTTTCAACTGAAGGATCAAAACTTTTACTAAAACAATACAAAACCAAACTCTCGTTCTACTGGCTCAAACTTCCTGAATACAAAGGTACTGCAGCTACCTCTTGCCCTCTTTCTTTTCTTTTCCTGTATTAAACCAGAACTCTACCTTGAGGCTCTCGTATGAATCTCTAACCTCTCTCTGAACCTGAAATGCAGTTGTTGTTTTGTTATGATTGATTCTCACTGTCAACTTGGTAGTTTAAACCATTTTTTTAGATAATAGGCCAATAAAAATGTCACTTTTAACTCAACAGGCAATAGAAGTACCTGTGTTTTTATCTACAAACCTTTCCTTCTGCGCTTCACTCACCTTCTCCTGGGCAGCATCTCTCTCCTGCTGGTAGCTTCCCTCCAGGTCACTGCGGATGCGTTCCATATCTGAGCAGAGTCGATCCAGTGATGCTTCTTTGTCCAAGAACGCCTTTTGCTTCTCCTCCTCCCAGAGCAACGCCATCTCAGCCAACTGTTGCTTATGCTGGACGTGGGCCCCCTGGAGTTCTTCATTGAGATTTGTCAACTGCGCTTCCAAATCTGAGATGATCTGGAAAGAGACAGCGGGAAACAACTGATCTCTAGTAATGTACTTTCTAGTGGGGCAGGATGACCTGGCCTAAAGATCTTAATATTGATCTATTGAGGCAGAATCATAGCTCATATTATTTGGTTACTATAACAAAGCATACCAATAAAAACACACTGCACATCAGTGTTCAGATGTCAGACAGGGAGATAACAGAATTACACTAATTTACTGTTTGAAGTCATCCATTCATCAGTCATTATTTCTCCAACAGCAAAAGAAATTAATACAAAAAGGGCCAGATCTACTAAAGGTTTGTGTGTATAAAAACATGTGCAAACTGATTGCACACGCAAAAAAATTTACAAACTGATTGACTATCAGTGTGCAATACGGGTTTTGTCTTTCAAAGGTGCAAAATAGCGCATCTGCATCCAATTAGTACGTTTGACCCAATGAATATGCAATATGGGGCGTTTACACGCAATAGAGCGTGTGCTGGGAGGAGAAAATGTAAATATATTAATTTAGCACACGCAAAGTGATTTATCAAACACAAGAGCAATTTTGCTCATAGAAACTACATCTATATTTAACATGTCTCAAAGGAAGGTGCAAACAGTTTGTATGCATAATTGCGCACACATGGCCGTGTTTATTGTCGCAAGGAGGAGACATCGAAACGATGGTACAAGATGCAGGGAAAGCATTTTTCACCCTCATGTGAACATTTTGAGAATGACAGTCCCCCACTTTACAGGACTCTGGTAGCAAAGGCTACTTCTCCACTTGATCTGATGATTGTGATTAAAAATATGCACCAACATTAGGATACAGTGTGACAAAATTATGTGTGCCTGACAGTTATTCAATCCAACAACCCTCACAGCCCCCCCACCTCTAAAAATGAATCCGGTGGTGCTGCTGACCAATGCCATTTTAGAACTTCTAGATGACCTAGGGGATGATTTGGGGCCAGTCACAATGAGGAGTCATGCAATACCGTCTACGACAAAACTTCTCACATTACATTTCTGTGTGTCTGGATCATTCCAGCATACTGTTGCCATTAGTGCTGGTGGATCCCAGAGCAGTTTTTCCAGCGTATTGTCTCCATGACGACAACTAGTAGCACATGCAAAATCCTTATTTAAATAAGGCGGTCTCCAAGATTTGCACCTGTTGTCATTTGTGCAGGCAATCTTAGTAAATCACCCACAAACCCTGGTTCAACTCCACACGCAAAATTCCAGAGTGTGCACGCAAATTAGTACACGCAAATTGGGATCTTAGTAGATCTGGCCCAATCTGTGTCAGTTGAAGCAGACAGAAACCAAACACTTCAGGGCAGACAGATGCTACAGTATGACTGTAATCAGACTGATATAAACTCAATAGCCTAGTGACCCACTCTGGTGACATTATTGCTACCAACCCATGGTACAACTTAGCTGCAACACCCTGTGTAAAATACCATAATGAAACCAACAGACGAGTAATTTAATAGGAAGCATAGGTGCGTAGAAGAGTTTTGACAGAGGTGTTATTCAGTTTTTACTGACATGATGTGTACAACCCCTCTGACAAATTAATGATCTAAGAACATTAAATCTTTCTTTCAAGAATAGATTTTATTCTGAAAGCAATTGTTACATTGGTATTCCAGTGCAATATCAACAGCAGTGAAAGGCTGCTGGGACACCTGCAGGGGGACGCCACCTGGTTCCTCAATAACAATATGTGAATAGTAAACCCTCTGTCCCACACAGCCTTTATAACTACAGTCCTCAATAGAAGCCACAGATAAAGTGGAGGTGAAGTTTTATCACCTGACAGATTTCTGATTGTATGAGGCTAAAGCAGAGTGTTGTCACTAAAGTACTCTGACAAAGAGGTGTGTGAAAGAATGTGTATCCCACTGGGTGATAATATTCTACAGAAACAGCTTATTCTAAGGAAACAAAGACACAAATGTTGTTATAACTAATTATACACTAAAAAACCATAACAATGAATATCAAAATCAATTTCTGCAATTCGATGCCCTTAACCTCCCAAATATTACACAATGGATTTTTCACAGACACATTTTACCTTATCACTTTTTCTTTTTGAGGAGAAACCGCTCTGACCCACACACCACATCATAACATGATAATTGGGTGTGTGCTCGGATAAATTCTGACTGGGCTGCACATTTTGCATTAGTGAATATTGGTTCCATGTTGGTTTTGTTTAATACTTAATAAAAGTAAGATTACTGGATTTTAGATATTTTTTGCACTCCACTCAGAGAATATAACGGTTTTATAATCCATACATTATGTTAAATTATGTCATTTCATTCTGAAGTAATACTTATGACAGTGCAGGAATAGGAGAAGCCAGATGGAATGAGATCATGAGTTTTTCGCTCAGCGTGTCAGGACTGCTGCAATGGTCTGACCTCTCTCTTTTTGAACTGCTCAGCCTCAACTTTGCCCTTTAATAGTGCTGCCAGTGAGTGGCAACATTACATAGTAGGAATGCTAATAAGCACAACCCCACGGCCTCTGAAACACCAGAAATAGACCAGCCTGACACATGCGATGAAGCTACATCTGAGGAGTTTGGGAAATGTCATGGAACTACTCTCTCCCTCTATTTTTTAAACCACATCACGCTGCCAGTGTGATAAAGATTATATATGGATAAGACACGTCACATTTACCAGTATAATATGATCTTCCCTACAGTTTAGAACAATCAATGAGTGACAGCATTCTAGCTGAAGTGTTTCACTGTTTCCTACCTATATTGCACACATTCCCCAAGCTATTGCACATCCTCATTACTTCTCCTTGGTTTATTTGGTTTATTTCTTACTTTAGTTTGCAATGTGTGCTTTGCCTTCTGCCCCTCCCTCTACCCTCTTGTCCTCAAAAGTCTGGGCATCCCAGGACAACGCCACGTTAAGGCAATCAGACGGAAAGTGTCTGAAGTCTTTTTTAGCGGGCACTGGGGAGAATCAAAGAGACTTCAAAGCAGTGTCACAAAAACAGGCAGATGCTGTGGCTCTGTGTTATACTTGCTGCCACATTGACACACATGGACAGATCTGTTTGTGCACACACATACGTGCACCGGCAGCCACACATGATGTAGCTGTCATACACGTACAATGGCATGAAGCACATTCACAGACAATTTTAAGAAAAAACAAACATACGCAATCGCCTATCTTTGTGTCCCATTCCCATCTCTTAATATTATCAGTCTTACTGCTCCACTTGTGCCTTCAAGGGCGAGCAGCTATTAGATCTGAGCCCTGAAGAGTCTTTAATGTATAATTCTCTCTTTAACAAATGTGGATGATCTGTCTGCCAAAAAATCTTTTAATAAGTCACAGTATAATCTTCCAGAACAGAGACATTGGCAATGACACTTCGGAAACTTAAGAGGCCAAAAGAGCAATGTTTCCTTTGGGAGAAAGTGAGCACAGCCACTTGAACGGGGCACATGTTAGCATGCTGATGTGAAGCTTTATGATAAAGCACCTCCTGCTAACAATAGGGGAGTGATGAAATATACCGGGTCAAACTGTGTCAGCTCAGGAGACAAAAGATCTGTCAGTGCAACAGGAAAGAGGGTGGAACATCAGCCACAGACTATGGAGGTTCAATTTACAACTGAATGTCACAGTTGATGTAAAGTGACAAGACGCTCCAAAATATTGCGCAGAAGACGAGTTAAACACCAGCTGCCACTCCTTTTCTCTGTTCGTACAACAGCCTTTGTGGCAAGAGGAAGATTAATCACTTTTTGATAAAGAGTTGTTGTTTCCTGCAGAAGTATATCTTATCATTAATTCATATTAACTGGAAAACAGATAAAACAAGAAAAAAAGGAGCAGGAATGGATAATCAGCTCAGTCTATCTTTAAATTTAGTCAAATCTGAAGAGATTATGCTAATTTGAAAAAATGTTTGTAGCTGATTGTCATTTAGTGTTTTACAAACCTAAATTGATTTCTGCTCTGCATTTGATTGGTCTGTATGCACTAACAATGAGTAACTGGGCTGTTACTACAAAAACGAGAGCATGAAATGTGTGATAACTTTGCTATAAAAAGTTTCCTGCTTTTGTGCATGCCTGTTCACCGGCATTGTTTACAACCTCACCTACCAGGAAAAAGCTCCAAAAATTACCTTCTCAAGATGACAACAAAAAGACCTACCAATAAACAAACAGTGTGGTTTTTAAATATGTAAGTTAGAAATGTGGATACGCACCATGCTGTGAGTAAGTGAACAGTATATGACAACTGTGGTGATATGTACGGCATATACTTTAAATGTGTTGATATTACAATATTAATGTAAGTGATAAATAGATTAGTATTCTCCCCCAAAGAGATAAATAATTATTAACTACACTGGATAATAAAATACAGCACACATTAGTGTAGTATTTGTGTGGAATAAGTAAATAAGCAGTAAGATGCCATCCTGAGTGTTTTACTGTTATCATCCAGGAAAAAAAAAAAAAAAACACTAATCATGCTGAAATCCAAGACGTGATGTATGCACATATTAAATGACGTGCTGGTATGTTGTAACAAACAGTGAACACATCACAGAGCATCACTACTCACTGATGACTTTACCCATGATCAATCATTCAGAATGAAAAAAGAAAATCAGCTGCCTTCTACTACAAATATGAGATGCATGAGAAAATGTTATCAAATCATTTAAAGAATCACAAACACAGTGACGTGGCAGCCCAGCGGGATATTTGTGAATAACGAGGCAAGATTCACTTCACGATATCAGATCTCAGGGACCAATCATTTGGTAAATGACAATACACAGGCAGACACAATCAGTGTGCGTACTGGTCCAGCAGGCTGCCTTGTTCTTCATAAGACATTCTTTTAGCTTTGACTTAGTCTGTCATCACCCTCTTCATTTGACTCATCTTAATCACATCCTCGGATTTGAAATGCTTTGAAAAATTGACAGCATCATTATTTAGTCCATCATGGCCTAGAAGAAAGACCTCACAAGAATCTCACTCTCTCTCAATGCTGTTTGAAGTCCAGATGGCGTGTACGTTTCGTTAGAAAAAGACATAATTATGCCGGAAAATAACACCCATAAATTGAGTTTTGAGGTAGAGCTGGTGGAAGAAGTATGAACGATGGGTTTTGCATAGAACAAACAATTCTGTTATTCGCAAAAAAACAAGGTTCTAAATTAATTTATTATGCTGGCCCTAGTTTTTGAAGTCAAAGTCATACTAATGTTTAACAATCGAAAGCTGTGCAGAGACAAAATAGAGAATATTAAGAACAATAGTACAAAATTGTTTTGCCATATAATACAATGAATCTTTATATTCTCTAAAAATGTCTTTTAGAAGATAAAGATTCATTGTGTGGAGACTACACTTTAATGACTAAAGAACTACATTTTCAAGGCAAATAATAGCTGAAAATATCACTTGGATTTTATTGTGTTTCTGGTAGGACTTCAGTGTAAAATGTAGTTCTCTTATCCTATTTTTAAACTCACTATGGGTGAATGTGCTGACATATTGGAGATTTCTCATCACAACATCTCAAGAAAGGAAGCAAAAGAGACCACAACACCAGGATTTAGGTGCGTAAGAGGCCATACGAGTGATGAATCCACAAAAGAGTCCTTAAAACTCCTTCGTCCTCTGGGGGGCATTGATCAGCAAACAGAACAACACAAAACTGCTGCGGGCAAACGTGTTTCTCCAGCCAGACAGTTTATCATCCTAGGACAGACCAGCAGCTAAAAGCTTCCTTTCAAGGTCTGGTATTTTTAAAAACGTTTAAACGTATTCTTTTAACAGAGCGGTAACTGTGGGATTTTAGAGTTAATCCCCTGAGTCGGCAGGGTGGCAACTACACAACAGGCCTTCAACCCGGCTGCTTAACTCCAGTTCTTTCACTAATGATATCATAATTCACAGATTCAAGTACTCATGTGAAACCATACACAGCTCCTGGGCCGTACAGCGCCTGCAAAATGCGTGAAGCCACTTTTGAGTGATGAGAACAATGTGCTCCTGTGCAACTTTTTTTAAAATCTACAATCCCCGCTACGACTCATTGGCTCTCTTCCTCAAACACATGGCAGGAGTCGGGAATACCGTTTATTAATGTCTCACCACATCAAGGGAATGAGTGGGCATTACTCATCCTAAAACTGTGTGACTGACATTTGGCGTTTCCTTCGCCAGCTTCCTGCTGCAACTGTCCCTTCACCAATTCCAGGAAACTCTACCGACATGTCACTTGATGGGAATATGTGATACATGTGGCAGTAATGTGTTGAGTGTCAGCTGGGAAAGTCCTGAGATGACCACAAGAAAAGAAAAAAAAAATGTGGCATATAGAAGTGCAACGAGTAGTTGATTGTTTGTCAGTTTAAATTATTCTGTAACTATTTTAATATCAATCAATGACTGATTTCTGTAAGTTTCTACAAAAAAAGCTTAAAATTCTCTGATTTTAGGGTCTTTAAAGTGAGTATTTTTTGGTGTCTTTCCTCCTCTGTGACAGTTGTATAGTTATATTTGGGTTGTGAACCGAACAACATTTGAGACAGACTGGGCTTTGGGAAACACTTTTTCAACATTTTGTGATATTTCATGCACCATATAATCCGTTCCTTGAGAAAATAATCCACAGATTAATCTAATAAAATGAAAACATACAGTTGCGGCCCCAGTGCCATAACATCAGCTGTAAAGATAGCGCTCTCTGTTTCCTGAACACATCAGAATATTACTTTGTTGTTTGCATTTAGTTTACGGAACTGTCGCGGCACATTTTCGTAAAAAAAAGCTGATGGTGAAGGGTCACATTAAGAGTGTGTTGATATCAGTATGACTGAGTTGTGAAGGAGTAAACAACTTTGGTAATCCAAGACTGTTGAATAATAAGTAGCTTATCCCAGTGGAAAAAAAAAAAAAAAATCATAATTAATACATATGACTGCTAGTGTGTCACTTTAACAGCACATCTACTAAACAGTACTCATGACTAACTCACATCTGAGTCTCAGAAGCCCCACAATCCTGTCTTCCATCTTCCCAGGGCCTGAATGAAAATCTTGATTCCTGCTGCTTTAACATCTGACATTAGTCGGGCGTCTGATCTCCTCTCGAAATGCTGCACAAGCAAACAGGAACTGAGAATATCAAATGACTGCTGGGGAAGTTTGTTTTCTGTCACCATCCTGAGATCCCGAGATTTGTCAAACTACACGTCATTTTGACATGAGCACGATGGCATGCTATCAGCAGAAGTGTAACGTTGTGACGGCATCTCCGAAAAACCAAAAACACACTGGCTGGTGCCATCGGGTGCTCTGAAAGACATTTCCCTAAAATATGAAAAAAGACAGCAGATGAGAGGGAAAGACAGAAGAAAGGGGGAAAACACAACTTTCCCCTTATGTTACATAGTTTAAAATGCTGTGATGCAAACTAACCAGCGTTCAATAAACTAGCAGTGGTAATAGACAATTTCTTCCAGGCTTTTTAGTAGAAGTTTTAATGCCTTCGAGAGGTTACAAATGACAGAATATTTGGGTGTTCAAGTGAACAACAAGGGGCCGTCTGAAATAGTCCGATCAAGTTTCATCCAAAATGTGAAAATTCCAAAATACAAAATCATTCCAGTTTGACAAATTAAGTTGCCTGAGGTTTTAAAGATATATTAATTTTCAGCTTTTAAAATTCGTTAATATCTTTAATATTATGAAGGAGAGTTATTCTAGAAGATTAAATGTTGTTATTAGTAGGTGTAAATGTAAAATACTTCCAAGAATTACTACATACCAAGTGAATAAAAATATATAGAAAAGAAAAACAAAAGAAAAACAAAACACATTTATGGCAATTCTGATTTCTTCGCTGTTCTTTCGGTGTCCGCCACCATCTGTGCCCACATTTGGTGGAAGCGCCATTTGTCCACAAAATGCAACATATGTCTGGCTGGGTCCTTGTCAACCCTTGCGGCCAATAAATAAAATTCTCTGCATGGTGACATTGACCATTTTATCAGGAAGCCTGAGGAGTCAAACACATCCACAGTTGGGGGCTGGTTTGTCAAATGGCTTCCCACAGAGCTCCAAGCTAGCCCAGGCTGGAGAGAGGCGAAGACAGAGCGAGGGGTATGAGATGAAACCCTGCTGCTGTTTTTAGCTAAATGGTAATAGAATAGCTCCTCAGTGTCAGGGACGTCCATTAATATAGACCCAAATGTCATTTCCCCATTGTGGCCAACAATGTTGTAATAGGAGAATAACCATGGTTTTCCAGGGAAACCTGCGGTGTGAGGAGAATGCCATGCAGAGATACACTTTAGTGGGAGTACAGGACGCTTGACGCCAGTCCACAACCGTACAGCGGAAAAGAAAAGACAAATTCATCCCAGGGTTTTGGAATAAAAGTATGGCGCTGAACGGAACAGATTTCTTCTCCTTCATCTGGCTACCTGTGGTTTCTGGATTTCAAGTCTTTAGACTTCTATCACGAAACCCTGCTGCGACAAAAAAAAAATTTAACATAATAACATCAGAAGTTATGGAAGTGTGATTTATTTTGTTTTATTAAATCTGTTTCACTTTTTGTTTTGCGCGCAACTGTCGTAACTCAAATACAAGTATTTTTTTTTACTTTAATAGCAGTAGCAAAATTCTTCCGAACACTAAGATTAGACATCTTTAAAATGATTACCCAAAAAATATCAATATGTCAAGCTGCAAGTAAAAAAGTATCTCAACCTGCTGAGCTTTTGAAACCCCCAGAAAATGTCAATAGGCAAAATACAAAATGGTTGTCCACAGGAGAGCGGTGGGTCAGCATGTGCGTATGTGCGAATGTGGATCAGTGGAGACCCCCTACCTGGGCATCGCGCTTCCTCCACTCCTGGGTGTGCTGCTGGTGCTGTTGCAAGGCGGCCCTGGCCTGCCTTTCCAGGCTGTTCACCTCCCGCTGACGCTCTTGGACCAGGCTGTCCTTTTCCGCGCTGTGCTGTTGCTGTAGCCGCGTCCTCTCCTGCTCGTGCTGCATGCGCTGCTCAGCCATCTGATTGGACAAGCAGGCAAAGACAGACTTCATCAGCCAACACACACTCAGAGCAACCCTGTCGTCATGACAACTTGTCCATCCACCCATCCATCCTTTCTTCGTCCAGTCCTTCCTCCTCCACCCAAGAACCCAACAAATGTAGCGCAATTCGTAGGATTGTGGGGGAAAGAGAAAAGTTTCCCCGCTTCCTCACACTGTCGGAGTCAGGCATGATGTGATGTTTACATCTGGTTCGCGCCCCCACCCTCACACCTCTCCTTCCAATTGTACAGACAGGCCTTCAATGTCCTACTCCTCTCTCTTTCTTTAAATCTGTCCCCCTTGTCCTATTCGGCAATCGGCATATAAAAGAGCAGCTAGTTTGGACTATGCAAGCTGGTAGGGGTTAGCCATCTGGCTGCAGTAACTACCCAACGCCCCATGCTATGCATCTGACAGCATGCGAAAATCGGCTTAGGCGATGACTATGATTATTATAAACCCAAATCAGAAAAAACCAAGCAGAGAGAAGCAAGTGCAGGCGAAACTGAGGAAAACCAAGAAGATGCTTAAAAACGCTAGAGGGTCCTGGAGCTAAAGGTCATACCATACTCTGGATTAGATAAACCATTTAACCAATATCTTTTCCCATTTTCATTTATGGAGTTACGCTCCACGGTTGATAACATTTACAAACATTACAGGGTTTTATGCTGCTGAATAAAGGGCATCTGAAGTTAGTACAACATGGGCCATACTCACCAATCAACAAGAGGGCTATGCTACTGTGTTCTACCAGTTACAACCAGCTACAAAGAGCTTTATACAATACAGTAAAGAAAACACTTTAAATGGGATGAAAAACCTCATTTTTTCAGGGCTTAATCATCCTGTCAGTCTGCAGCCCAGTACAGCTGTGACTGAAGTCACCTGCTGGGAGGTGAGCTTTGCCAGTGGAGCTCCCATTCCCTAGCCTCCAAGCTTTTCCCAGGCTCTGATCCATTCCCACTCCCCCATGGTGGGGCAGACCAGTGACCCCCACACCATCCTGCCGTGAAGCCCCAGCCAGAGCCTTGAAAGGACAGCAGGGGCCTGGGGCCCATTCGAGTCCCTGCTTTGAAACTAATCCCTTGCACATTGTGCTTGACGGCACCCTACCTGGCCTGCCAGAGAAGTGGAGATCCAGAGACTCTATGCCCGGTGCCTACTCTATCCCAAGCCCTATCTTCGGATGATGCATGCTATTCAGAGCAGGTGATGAATGAGGGGCTATCTACAGGAAGCCGGATTCTGTCCCCCGCACTGAGAGGAAGGCCACAATAGACTCTGAATTTTGGCAGCCAAGAATTTACCCTTCAGCTCTGCCCCCATAGAAGAGAACAGGAGGAATTATAGCTGGATAAAATGTATTTTATCTCTTGCATCTCTTTAGGCTCAGTTACTGGTATAGTATACACACACAAAGAAAGAAACAGGATAGACACAAGATACCTCATATACATGCCATTTGTCCAGCTCATAATCATTAATCTTCAGTGAACAAATACTATGCAGTATGTAGATAAAATCTTCCATACGCTGTCACTGGCGAGGTTGATGTTGTCTACGGAGCATTCCAGAGACAGCCAAATTTGTACCGCCTTCATTTTCCCTTCATGGACAATAGCTACAAATCACATCCACAGTCTGGATACGCTGTCCCGTTGGGCAAGTCAGATACATACAGCAGCACGAGTTAAAGCTGACAGAGTGATAAGCTGGCTTCAAGAACTCCACAGCAGGACATGCGGTAACAGAAATTGGGGGAGGACATCCTGGTTTACTGTTCGCTCCTCTTTAGAATGTCGGGCTATGGGGTTTTAGAGGAAAGAGGGGATCAGAGATGGAACAAGGGTGAAGAAATGGGCACGATAGGTCCGTGGTGAGAAAAACAGCAAAAGAAAAAGCCGGAGAGGAGAAATGACAGAGTGCAGACCCAGCAAGGAGCCTGGTTGTGACATCACGTAGCGCCAGCGTGCAGTGGAGGATGCTGGGTGCTGCGGTTCTTAAAGGGACCAGCATGGTGCTTAAGAGGGAAGACTGAGTGGGTTATAGCACAGCTTGGTGCCACAAATACAGAGTGGGCCGGGTGTTCTGCACAGCATGACTCCTGTCAGCCTGGGCTGACATGGTTATGTGTTTGTATTGTAAGTGGTGAGACAGGACAGTGAGGTAATGGGCTCTTTTCAGCTCCAGGGGGAAAATGTGAAAAAACTGGAAGGAGGAGGGTGTAGAATAGAGCAGAACAGAAGCCCTTTCTGGTCTCAGCAGGGGAGGCTGGGTGTGTGTGAGAGGGGAGGGAGGCATGGAGGAGGACAAACCCCACACTCCTCACTGTAGCGGCTAAACTGAAGATGGTCAGTGAACAGCATTAAATTTGGCTGTGAGTGGATATCTCCCTTCATTATCAAGGTCGTGAATCCAAACCAGTGTTTAACCTCACAACGTCACTCTAACGTCAAGAGGCAGGGCTCCATCGGGTCACCATGACGTCTAGGTGCCTTGAGGGGGAGTTGGAAAACAATTCCTTCATACAGTGTTCTCGTTTCAAAGTCTCATTGAAGGCTTGCCTCGAGAAATGCTCTTTTGTGATGTCTGAATGGGTAAACTTGACCCCTGTGATCTGGTGACACCCTTCTCTCTGGAGAGGAAGCACAGTGCACACAACAAGCATGGACGAACAAATGCACAATGGATACTTGAGTTTACAGTACATACTCAACACTGGGGAGTGCGTTCACAGTAACTGAATAATCAGACATGTACATGCAGACACAAATAGTCACTTTTTTCCTTCTCTTCTCTTCAATCACAGTCACACAGACAGAGCCTTCATCTTTATCTGTTTTTATCTAAAGACAAAAGCCTGCGTGATGTGACACTAACCCTGTGTAGTTAGTTTCAACTGTCAAATGCACCCCCATTCTCCACAGCAAAACATTACCATCACTTGAATGTTTTTTCATCTCTTAGATTACTTATCTGTTTTTCACATGAGATAGAATTTATGATTTCTCACAACAGTATTGGATGGTTAGCACTTAAAACACTGATAAATTCACAGTAAATGGATCATTACGGAATGTCCTCTGGCTATGATTGCAGCCTTTTTAATGGTTTTAACTGAAGTAGCCTTCCATGCATCCTTATAAACTATACTCACCACATTCTCCAGTGTGATTTTTTTTTTTTGTGCTTTAAAAATATTTTTATGCAACAATTATGTGCTTTTTGTCTGTAAATGTCATCATAATTACAAATTCAAATATGCATCGACCGAGCAAATCAATAACTGAGAACCATTTCTCTACATCATGGAAATAACACTGGTCTTATGTCCTTCACTTAGAACCATCAACACCAATTTACACGCAATGAAACTCCATCAAGCTCAGAAATGAGTGTTAGCATGCTTATTAATAGACAGGTTGAGAGCTAGTTTGTTGCATGCAAATCAATCATGGTGTGGATACAGATGGGAAATAGAGATGTTACACCAGTTAGTGGCATGTACACTTTCTAGTCTCGAAATGGCATGGTGGTGAAACTGTGCTATATATATTGAACTCTTGGACGAGGGTTCATCTGTGCTGTGTTATTTAATGGTAATTTAGGGATATACAAGTGCATAGCTCTCTAATGTCATAGTTTGTTTCTGTTTTGCACAACGGATAGTGTGCAAGGCTACAAGATTATGTCTTGAATGGTAATTTTTAGCCTTATGACAGTTGTTGTTCACATAAGAAAGGTACATTCGACAGTGAAACTACAGTAAAATCTACATATACTGTTGTATAAAATGTATTTTATAAATTATTGCAATAACAATAACTAAAAGATTATTTGTGAACAAATTTGCACAAAGCATACACTCTGAAAAGAAAAAAAAATTGGACAGGCAAGAGACTGTGTGATTCAATTATACAGCATTAATTGAAGTAAATTATATTGTTGAAGTACATTATTCAGGCATGGAAAAAAATACCTCCAGTAGACCACTTAGGTCAAACTGAAATGTGAATAACAGAAATATAGAATGTGCCTCCGAAAATTAATCTGATAATATGCATTTCTGTGGTTTAATTGAATCTTATGTTTGATAAAATATGTCTTCCTCTCAGTGAGACAGATTTCAATGAGAACATGATTTCTAGGCTCCTAATCGATGAAGGGTGTCAGAGATGCGATAATAATGGGGTTATGCGACTGTTATGCAGACTGCACTCAATTTCAATCTGAAAAGTTTAATTTTGTATTTACTTTCATATTAACTGAGACGCTATCTAAGTGTAATCTAAAGTGTGTCTCTTATCGCGAGAAATTAATCAGGCAGAACAGATGAAAAAGAATCACGAGTCTATTCCAAATGGATGTCAGTCCTCTTAGCCATCTTCAATGGCCCAAGTGTTCGCTGATAATAAAAGATAAAACAATATGATGATGATAATAGAAGCAAGAGGAGAAATCTTAGCTCTGGCTATACCACTTAAACAGAAGCAAGGAAGCTTGACCTACAGGTAGGAAAACGCATACAGGTAGGAAAATGCATTGCACACAGATGAACAGAAAGTTACAGACCTGCTGCTCGTATTTCTGCCTGAGTGCATCAAGTTGCTGAGAGAACTCCTTGGCCTGGTTTTCCCTGAGGGACTTGGAGCGGATCAGGTCCTCTTCTACCTTCTCCATCTGGAGGCATGAGAACAAAGTAAGCATACAGTCTGCTATTGTTTTTTATGAATGAAAACAACTCACTGTTTATCTACATAAATTACAAAATATTAGCATACTGCAAGAGACAGACATTTCACACTTTATTTGCAATTCATCTCTGTTGCTGTGAACCAAACACAGGACTCCACAAGTTTAGTTTGGTATTCTGTTCAATTATGTGATGCCAAAAGAAAAATTAGTTAGCATTTAGTCTAGCTGATTTGTGTGCTAACACAGTATAAGTATGACAAATTTAACAAATGCTTGCATATCTTGCAAAATAATAGCTTGTGCTTGTAACATAATGATGCAACATAATGATGCTGCTGAACTTTGTTTCAGTTTTAAATAAAAATAATTGCCATTGATAATATATTCATAATTAATAATGTTTATTTTGATTTGTGTATTATTGTTATGAAACGGATAGTTTATTTTTGTTTTTGATATGTACTATTGTCATGAAATAGAGTTTATTTTTGTTTTTAATATGGGTATTATTGTTATGAAATGGACAAAGTTTATTTTTGATATGTGTGTTATTGTCATGAAATGGGCAGAGTTTATTTTTGTGTTTAATATGGGTATTATTGTTCTGAAATGGACAAAGTTTATTTTTGATATTATATTGCTGCAGAGAAATGGACAGTTTATTTTGGTTTTTGTATTATTGTTATGAAACGGATAGTTTATTTTTGTTTTTGACATGTGTATTACTGCTACGAAAGGGACAGAGTTTATTTTAATGTGAAATGCTGTTGCGAAATGGACAGAGTCTATCCTTGATATGTATAGCATTTTTATGTTTTGTGCTTAGTCAGAATTTAGTCTGTTATGTGCTGGATTTTTGAGTTACTTATGGGATGTGACATGGGAATTTAGGGTAGGTAGAAAGATGGGGTAAGGGGGCGGGAGATTATAAATTAAACTTCATCCCGCTCCTTTTTGAATGCTTTCCTTTCTTTTTATATAAATCTTTTTGTTGCTTGGTTTTAATGTTATATTCGAAATAAACAAACAATAATCATACTACAACAAATCTAACAAATGCTTGCATATCTTGCAAAATAATACCTTGAGTTTGCTACATAATGATGCTGCTGAATTTTCTTTCTGTTTTAAATAATAATAATAATAAATTGCCATTGATAATATATTCATAATCATACTATAATAAAAGTATATACATAAATTAGCTTATACATGAAAGCGTGCCACTATAATTGAATGAATATTAAAAAGGTTAAACCAGCAGGTCACATCAACATTACCAAGCAAAACAAAATAACTGCAACTTTAAGATTCAAGTAAAAAACATGGTGAGAAATAAGAGTGTAGAATAAAAAGTCCCCTTCTGTTGATTTTTTGAAGACTTGTTGTATTTCTGGAAAATAAGATTTGACACTATTTACGCTTTTCACCTCAACTCAACTTCCTTGCAGCCAACCACATTCATATTTTCTGTTGAGGTGACGATAATCAACAACAATTGGAAATGTAATTTACTGAAACGCCTCTGTATCTGGGCTACGCTATGTGTAACACACAGGAAATGCTAAATGTATTTTGATTAATCCATTTAAAATGCAGAAGCCTCCTTTGAACTATGAACGCAACAGAGATTTGATTCCGTATGGTGTGCTTTTTTTCCCCAACCAAAATAGGGCAGAATGTTTAAGTGTAGTGGAAAAGCGGGATGCTGATTTTAAAATGGGAGAAAGACAGACAGAGAAAGAGAGTGATGCCGATAATCCATTTAGATATAACACCATCTGTAGAAAGAGAGGGAGAAGATGATGAGAGGAAAGATGGAAGGATGAAAAAAAGGGCAAAAACTTCTTTTGAAGTACTTTCTGCAACATTAAAGCCTTAGCAGGAGAACGTGATGGAGCGCTGCACAAGTGGGGTGGGGAGAAAAGTAGAGGAGAGGGAGGGGGGGGAGAGAGGATGACAGGGATGCAGAAGAGACTGCTCCTCTCTCGTGGCTTTGATGTGGGCTAAGGATAAAGTCAGATTGGAGATTGGGATGCCAGGGGCTCAATGGGGAAAGAAGAAGTGAACTGGGGATAGAGGGATGAGCACAGGAGAAAAGAGGAGAGAAATATGGCAATACAGACATTTTCAAAGCTTCGAAAAAGAAGATATCACATGCCATCCAAGTATAAAAAACATGCTGCCTACACCCAAGAATAGCGAAAAACTGAACTGAGGTTATCTAAATACCATTAAAAAACGCTTATTGTATTAAAGTATTAAAATATTCATCCACTCTGGAAACCTAGGGAATGTATAGGCAGCTATTCACATTATATAATAGTTTTTATGTTATATTTTCAGTGGGTGGAGGATGGTTTTGCACAGATGCCTCGCAAGGAGACCCTATCTCTGACTTCGTAAAGGTTCAGATGAATCAACATTAATTTTTCAGTTTTCTAAATAATAAATACATATAAATTCTGTCTGAGAGAATAAATGTTGCTCCGAGTGCAATAAAGATTTCCACAAAACATCCATGCATATCATTTGACTCCCACACAAACTTGATTTCTTACTGTACATGTGCCCCCGCCATAGTGATTAGCCGGAAAAAAAAACCTTACTAATCAGTGACTAAAACTTGCTAATGGAGGCCTTTAAAACATTCAGGACCACACTCGGTGCTGCCTTGTCAATATCGTGCACACACGCACGTATAACCCAAAATGCTTAACAAGAATGCCTATAGCCAAACTAAGTTGTAAGACAGCATGAGAAGTTTACGGCTGAGTGTGTATTGATTGTAGAATGCTCCCAATAAGTGGCAGCCCACGCAGTGCAGAGTGCTGATCGTGAGGCTGGCTCAACGTACTAATTAGTGTGCCTGCTTAACGTGCACAACCTGCTCTCCATCGAAACCCACTCGGCCCACATCACGCCCACTGAAAGGAAGTGAGGTCAATGTGTGAAGCGGAGAAGCAGACGTAACTCCGTAATTGTAAAACATTTCATTCATTCTGAATAATTAAATGAGCGAACATCGCTAAGGGAAGATATTAGATTTACCTATAGATTTTTTTCAAGCATAGATGCAAATGAGAAATGTTGGAAAAACATGAAATATACAGGATTTTAATATCAGTAGACAGTGAGGGGGATGAGTGAGAGGAGGGGGAGAGGATGACAAAGACATACAGAAGAATGTATGTACAGCCAGCGTGGCGCCCTGTTGCATCTGTGGTCAGGCTGTGTCTCTGCAACAACAAAATGTGTCCATGTGTCGGAATTGTCTGGGTCATGGCCCATCTGGCAAACTCACTCCTTTTGTCATAAAACACACATGATAGAGGTTTGGGTAAAAAAAGTAAAAAATAAAAAAAAAAAAAAAATGTGTGTCTCTAATATGCAACTCATGTATTGGAAGTTCTTATTATTCCTTTATACATAACACCATTCTTTTCAGGATTGTCTCCAAAGACAGATCTGCATGAAAAACACACATGCGAGACTCATGAAACCCAGCCCGTCTTTCTCCAGTTTACCGTCTGTCAACCGCAGATTGCAAAAATTCTATCCCAATCTATCATTATCTGTCACTCTAATTTTTTTTTTAAATAATGATGAGGCATATTTGATAAAAATCTATTATAAAAGAATTGTTGAATCAAAATAAAGATAATGAATATACAGAAAAATTGAGATTATGCATTTATAACTGCGTGGAAAGAAAAGGGGAACACAGACACATACTCAGTATATTTACTTTTCAGCACCAATCAAAGAAAGTGAAAGTTTTTTTTTTTTTTTTTTTTTGAAGAGCACTGAAACACCACAGCTACTGTGTCTAAACAGACAAATATGATAAATGCAAAATCCTGCAATTTGTACAAGGGTATACACCTTTACTTCAAGCAGACTACTACTTATGGTCATGTTAATTTAGTTTTGAAGTTGAACATGCGTTCTTTTGCTACACAGAGAATGGAATTACTAGTGTATTTTCAGACAGAGTAGTGAAATTTCCCACATTTCTCCAGATAACTGTTCAGAAGTTGGCAAAACTTTCTGAATGTGGCACTTCCAGAACACACGCCTTACTGGAAGAAAAGCCAACAGCATTCCACTCTTTTGCCCCAGTGCAGCTGCAGCCTCTACCTACCAACTACAGTAACATTGAAAATGATGCTATAATAGTGTGAAGCGTGTTGTAAAGTGATGACCAGAGGTCCTGATGAGGTGTCAGTATGTGGTGAGTAGTATATGATCTGCATGGGTCTAGATCACCCTCAGTGCTCTACTCTGTCAAAATGAGAGAAATCAGATTCCTCAAATATTGTTAAAAATCTGTCAGTGAAGATAAACACTCAGTTAATCCAACCCCTGACCCCATCTTGGAAATATGTCGACTGAAGGAAACTTTGAGAAAAGACCTCAAGGAGCAGAACATCAGATGGAAGGGAAGCTGACAACAGAGCAACTGAGATGGCTTTAAGTTCATACAGGAAAGGAGATGATAAGAAGTCATGTGTATCATAATATGTGTGTGGGGTGTGTTATACCTGGAGTTTCATGTCAGTGTAGGCCTTTTCAGAGCTGAGCTCCACCTGTTTCTTGAACTGTTCCAGTGCAATATCTGCCTGCTGAATCTGCTGCCTTTGGGTTTCCCTGGCTCTGTCCAGCTGGCTCTCCACGTCTCTGTAACCAAGGACACATGCAGAAATTAATATGCTGCCACAGAAACACACTTGCAGTAACCTTGAAAAAATGATTAAGCGCTCGGTTAGTACACAGATAGTAAGTAAAATAACTTTTTTTGATGACCTTAACCCTTTTAAGTGTTCTTACTTTCATTGTAATTCAATACATAGTGCTGAGAAGACAAAAATACCATATCGGCACATAGTTCTACACTGTGCCTCTGTTTATTAATATGTGTGTGTGTGTGCGTGTGTGTGTGTGTTCCATGCAGGTGTACTGATGCTGTTGCTGGCAAATGTCAGGTCATACAGCTGCTAGTGGAGTGGATTGACAGGCATACTGAGAGGCACGGCCTCATACTGAGACTTGTCAGAGCCCAACCAGGAGGCCCAGCCACACAACATCATATACAGCGCTACCAAGCAGCTGTCAAGCTTGAGCCACTCAGTGTGTGGGAAGAGGAATATGTGACAGAAAGAGGTGAAGGAAGCGTATAAAGGTGTTATTTTAGTAAACCGCCCAAGAATTTGCAAGTTGCAATCTGCAGTCACTGCAGCCACACACTCTTAAAAGTAATTACACTTAAAAGATTTGGAAACAGCAAGTCAAACATGTCAAGGGACAAAAACAGCATCATTTGCAACATGTAAAAGTAAAATCAAGAAGTAGTTCTGAAACTGTAAGTTAGTAAATTAAGTAAGTACATTTTATTTATAGAGCACTTTTCACAGACAGAGTAACAAAGTGCTGTGTCACTATGCATGAACATGGAGTGAAGTTTCATCAGTGTTTGTCATATGATGTAGTGGATTCAAGGTGTGAAAAGTTGCCAGGCTCCTACATTTATTATATGACCTTTTTGGGGGCATATCCAAAAAGGAATCTGTTTAATATTGCTTTCGTATTTAGTGTTTACAATTTAATGTCTTATTTCTATACATGTGTAAATTATCTACCACTCATGACATTAACTATAAGACTGGTAACATATTCTGTTCTCAAACTAAATTATCTGGCTACAAACTACATTTAATATAATTTTAAAAAGTCAAAAAGAGGCCTTATGAATATTCAAAGATTATTAAAACATGCCCTCTGGGAGCTTCTTTAAGGATATCTTTGTGTTTTTACATCTTTAACAGGGTATGACCAAGAGAAGTCGGCTGCGCTTAACTTCTGTTCATCCCAAAATCTTCAAAAACCACATGCAAAATTTAGGACAGTTGGTCACAAAAATCCCTTTCAGTAAACCAAACCTTCAGTGCTCCTGTTACAGCCATTTATGTACGCTCTAATAATGTAAAAATCTCAACAACAACAGGAATCGGTGTGTTTAATAAGGTGATCACGCTGAATATGTAACTGTATTATGGTTCAAGTCAGAACTTTGACAAAGACTGCAGCATTTTTTTAATGCACAAAGTAAGAAGTAATGTACCAGTGTTAATATTTCATGTCATTAACACACAAATGTAACAGTTAGATTTGACTGGCTGTGAGTATTTTTACAGTGTGTTGTACGTACTGTGTGTATGCAGCTATCATCTGTGTAATTCTGCTGCTCCCTTGCAAATGAACGCTTTAACAGTGTATGGATAATTACTCCCCGTGGACAGATGAGCAGAAGGGAGAATGAATATTTGGCCGGTGGGTGAAACTCTTAAACCAATTAGAAGTACAACCACTACCAAATTAACACAGGCACACAACTGGAGGTGGTGGCTGCTCTTCGTACATTTAACAAACCCAGAAGACTATCAAGGAGATCACAAAGGATTTAGCGCAGTGATGCAGTCATTAAAGCAGGTAACTCGCATGCACCGACAGAAACAAACTGTATTGACAGAAACAACTGCAGTCACATGCCAGCTTGCATTAATGTAAAGTGAATAATCACTTCCCATAACCAAAGCAATAACCGAGTGTTTATAAAGACCCAGCGCTGACTGGGAAAACAGAAAAAGACAGACGAGATGAAAACAGCTAAACTAAAAGGAAGCCATAAAAAGGCAAACAACAGGGGCAGAGGAGAGAAAGAGGAATGTGCAAGCTTTCTCTCCTCTTTATAGAGCTCTGTTTCTTTGTAATTTTGGTCTCTCTCATGTTGGACATCAAACGACAAAGAAATTGTTTTTTTTTTCCTCTCTCTCTCTTTCTCTCTCTCCCAATTTTGTGTACTCTGTAATTATTAATCAGTCTCGTTGCATGACTGCCTTCTGGGCTCAGACAGACACAAAGGATATGTGGGGAGACTAAGATGGAAAAATAAAGAGAGGAAAGAGAGAGGAAGATGGAAAAGAGGATGTCACCGAAATAGCAAGTTTTTGAAACTTCCAAGGCATAGCAGAAATGAATTGGGTGTGTGTCTCGCTTGAGAGAGTCCGTATGTGTGTACGCGTGTGCATGTGTGTGTATATGGGCCTTTGTTCATGAGCCACAGTCCCAAACTCTGTGTGTGTGACTGACAACTCTACTCAAAAAAGGTACTATGACTAAGTTGGAGCTGGCTGCTGGGCCTATACCTCTGAGGACACACACTAAAAAAAAAAACTTCAAGTATGTGACAGATCGAAGCATATTATGCTCCAAAGCTGAGGAGCTCAGGTGAACACTTGGGAGAATAACTGTACGTGTGAATGTGTGTGGTCACTAAAGCGGTAGACAGCGTGTCACCATCAATAACAGAGCGATGAGGGTGAGATGAGAGGACAGAGAAAAAGACTGAGGGAGGCCTGGCATGGAGAAAACAGAGAGGGAAAGGAAGGAGAGGGGTGCCAGCGCCAGGGCGGCCTGTTGGCTTTAAATGGATCTCTGGTCAGAAAAGTGGAAGGAGAGGAGGCTCAAATTAAAGATGTGCCTTCTCTACAGAGGAAGTCCTCTCATCCCTCAATCCTAAACGGCTGTTTAAAGCGGAGGAAGAGAGGGAGGCGAGGAGAGGAGGAAAGGAGTGTTTGTGCTAAAGAGGGTGAGGGAGCTTCCGCCATCTAGCCGCCTGGCAGACAGGAGGGGTGCTGGGATGCCGGTGTTTTCTGAACTGCTCTGACCACACAGTGCCACGTGCTGCCTTGTGTGTGCACCACATGCTGGATATACAGAAACAAGGAACGTCTAAACACTCACAAGCACATTCAGTACACATTGAAGTCACTACACAGAGAAGGCCTTTAAAATCAGCTAATTAAAATCATGTAAGCAGAGTATTCAAGTATTGTATGGGCTGTGATGTGGGTGGAGCAGTGTGTGGAAAAGACTGACAAACACTAGAGTAGAATGCGTGCTTGCATGTGGATGCCTCTTGTCACTAGCATGAAAAGACAGAGAGTGAAAGTGTGTGTGTGTGCGCAAGTGCAAGCGACTCCCGTGCATCTGTGTCTGTGAGCTCATCCAAACGGAATGATAACGAATCCACAGACACATCAAAGAGGCCTGGAAAAAAAAGAGAGAGCACATAAAAAGAGAGAAAATGCAAAACTGAAATATTCAGCCCCCTTCTGAAGAAAAAATAAAACAGGCTTGGTTTTCATCCGCATCCCTAGAGAAAGGGAAGGGAAGACAGAAAAAGACACAGAATAAGAGACAGACCACAAATAAGTGAACACAAAAGAGAGACAGCACAAGGGCAAGAAAATATTAAAGACAGAAAGAGCCGGAGCTGAAAAGAGAAGCATTTAGCGTAAAGACTTTAAACTACTCCTAAATGTGTAGATAAACATGATATAAGTTGATGGCAACATACATGGAAAAGAATGATGTAACAATAAAGATACGTTTTCAAAGGCTTATGAAAGTTTAGCGTTAGCTGCATGTCAGTGAACGCTCCAGAAAAGAAATAATGAGTGCTTTGGCTCAAGTGTACACGACAGATGACGTCTCCTGTGCTGCGTCCACTCTCCAAACACACCACATTTAAACAACTGTCTCTTATGATCCACACTCAGAATGAAACCAGTCACTTTCCCTCACACTAGTTAGTACATCGTACCTCAAAGGCCGCCCCAACACCCTAAGGAGAGAGCATGATGAAGAAAATTTGGGGGCGGCCCAGGCTGATGGTGCCACGATGTGCTGTGGCATAAACATGCAAATTTTAACACTACATAAATGAAGTGGTGTTTTCTTGCCGTTTTAGATCCCTTCTGACATACATACTGAATACACACTAAAACTACAGCTTCAGTCTTTAGGGAGATGCATGTACTCTTTAATATCTATAATCTGCGACTTGAGGAGTTTAATGGAGGAGGAAAAGCTCTGACGCATGACATGGTTTGGATCAGGGGGTTTGGTGCCTTCTCTGTGCATTTAGATGCAATTTAGCTTCATGAATAATGCAGACTACATCATCGATGCTAAATCAACCATGCAGTAGTCTCTAAAGTAAACATACTGTATTTACACATCCCAAATATTATACAATGAAACATGAGGCTGGCAGATTTTTAATGAAGCGATGAAAGAGCTAATGACAATCTAAGGAGATTGTTTAAGGGCATGATTTAACACACACACACAGCTTTGGCATACGTTAATGTCTGCGCATATTTCTAAGGAAGACAACTTGATGTGGATTTGTGTGATGATCACGTAGGCATGGGGTGTTAACAATATAACATTATGACAGGGATATGTCAGCGATTTAATGAGGGGAATGTATTATGTGATAACATGAATTTATTTTATTTTCACATTTTATGGTAGTTTTTATTCTACCCTATTTACCTTTTATATATTTTATCTTATATTTTATCCTTTTATCTTGTGTGCTACTAAACTGAGACCTGGGTAAGTATATTTAGTTCTATCATGTAGCATTGATTGAATGACAGTAAAGCTGAGTCTGAGTAAAAATGTGTTTGGTGTTAGTGTAACGGCTACATACAAGGATTATTATTGATTCTTTCTCAGACGTGACACATTTCACTCCACTATCTAATAAGTCAGGATTTAAAACAAGAATAGGAACATTTACAACAAAGGGAAAGCTTTTATTATTTAGTCTCTTGAGGACTTTACTTACATTCGGATTAAAACAAGAAAGACAAGATGCTAAAGGTGCTAAAAACGGCTTGAAAATATAATATGGATCATTAGATGAATATCAATGAATGACTATATGTATAAAAAAACCCAAGTAGTATCCGACAGTGTAATTGTTCTTTAACTCGGACAACCCTGGACCCAGTTAAAGAGCTCTTTGTGATTTTCCTTTTGTCAGGTCTGTGGTATTGAGTTGCTGCTTAACCCATCTCCTAAGGACGCTTTCAATGCAGTTGTCGAGGGAGTAAATATTGACCCCGGCGAAGCTCTTCAATATTCAGGATCCATACCACCACCTGCTCCTGCACCTCAGTCCTAACAGAGGTTCAAGCTTCCTCTAGTTCCTCTCTGGACCACCACCCCTACTTCCCTCCATCCCTCCTGCCATGGGAGAGGAATGCTGAGGAAGATAAGACTGCTTCAAAGACGCATGGAGATGTACGGTGTGCACACACATGCACACTCTAAATAACATGAAAGAACATATTGGATGCTTGCTACAACTTTAATGTCTATCTCATGAAAGCATATGGGTATGAATTCATAAATACTGCTAGACAGACCCGTATTCCATTTTACTTATTAGTTTGCCATTAATATATGTTATATATTAAGGGTGTACTATGGAGTCAAAGAAAGCTTTTTATTCCACAAACTGAATGGCAGCTGGTGAGAAAAGCCTGATTTGTGAACATGTAAGTAAAATAATAGCACAAGCTTACCAGTACCGCTGGCCGGTCACCCAACACTTTGCACCTCCTACTCACTGATAAGTAGGTAGGGAGTAGGGAACGACCCAGGGATTCATTTTGAGCCATAAAAACACAGTGCTACCTATGCTAGGTCCCAAATGGATGTTTTCTCTCTATGTACAGGGTTCCTACAGGTTTCTAAAAGTTAAATTTAAGACCTTTTTAAGACTACTTAGAACATAATTTAATGACCATTTCATGCCCATACTGGTAAAAATCTACTCCTAGAATTCTTGACTCTTAGAATTTAGGAAAATGCATTTATTTACTCCAACTTCTCACTGAGGGCTACAAAATTAGTGATAATTGTTTCCTAATTTCAATATAAATTGTCGGGTTGGGACTGAGTCGACTAACGTTACTTTCTTTGCAGCTGGAACATTCAACAGACACATTTAAACACAGTATGGTGAACAAGTATATAGTAACATAACTTAAAATCAAATTTAATACCTTTTAAAGACTTTTTTAAGGCATTAAATGCAGATTTGTAAACTGAAGACTTTTAAGACTTTTTAAAACCCTGCAGGAACCCTGTAATTAACCTTTATTAAATGATTTATCACCATTTATTATAATATTATCATCTGTATTTTGCATTTTTTCTTTTTTTACTGAAAATCTGTTTTTTTCCTTTATTTAATTCACTGATCATGTAGATATTCATAAAAACTTGGATTACAGTTAAGGGTTATTATATCAAAAACAGAGAAAAGTGAAACCCAGTGTGTCCATCCACTGTCATTGATGCAACTCCATGGGTTTTACTGGTGAATTAATGTTGTAGAAGATGATGGTGTTTCCACGTTCACTACAGAGCCTCTGAATGTCCAAATGGGTCATTTCTGATGATCATGAAAAGATGACAAACTGCATTTTACACCAATTATTTATATGGATTGATAGGATTACTGAATCAACAGATATTAAACATTTTAGATCAATAGATGCTTTTGGACGCTGGAGGCTGTTTGGGTCTTTGTGGGTTAAAGTTCAATCTTTTAAAAAATGTACTTAAAAGAAAAAGAAAAAAAATTGGGAGAAAGGCACACTGTTAAGAACATGTGTGTGAAATTTGAAAAGAACTGGGTGAATAGTCCGCGAGAAATCGGCTGGACAAATTGTTGAAATTTTCAAAAAGTTGTAAAAAATGCATAAATCGAAATTCCAGCATCAAAGACTGCACTGCAACTCTCCTAGTGCTGGAGAGCATGTGTGTCAATTGTGAAAAGCATCAGGTGGAAAGTGTCGGAGAAATGGGACTGACAACAATCTCGGACGGATGAAATTTCTGGTATATCTACAGTTGTGTAAAAAATTATTAGACCATCAAGTCATCAAAAATAATGGTTATGCACGGTGCATAAAGAAGACAGATATCTTGTCAGGATCCTTATGGTGGCTGGGAAGAAGGCCAAAGCAAAGAACTGGCTTGAGACTGATGCTCCGTCTTATAAACAATGGCTTTTAATCATAGATGATATACTTGTCATGGAACATCTCACATATAAACTGAAGTTAAAAGAAAATCTCTTAATGAAAAACTGGGGAAAATGGCTGACATTCAGAGACAACTGTATCTATTAAGGGACCTTAAATATTCTGACACCAACACAGGCTGTTCTTTTCACTTGTTTGTTTTTCTGTTCTTCTGTTCTTTTCCTGCTCCTCAATTTGAGGAGATTGTATTATACTCATAAAAATGAGAAATAAAAATTGTAAAAAAAAATAAATAATAATAATAATGGTTATGCAATCACGTACTAACTCCTGTGTGTATCATGTGACTAAAACAGACTGAAAAGAAAACATGGAATGCCTAAAAGCACTGTTTATGTCAGTACAATGCCATAGACATTGATGTAAGAACTGAACTGATTTTGGTTATCAAGAAAACCATGAAAAATGGCTAGATATCAGCTCTTAAATTAAACTCTTAAGAGCTATTTTTGTTGTTATCATTATATTTGTCCAAACAAATGCACCTTTAGTTGTACCAAGCATTAAAATGAACAAGAAATTGAAAAAAACAAGGGATGGTCTAATATTTTGTTTTTTTGCAATTGTATGTACCCCTGCCCTCTGGGTGGGTGGGGCGAGAATAAAAAACTTTAAATTAGTGCTAAACGAGATCAGTGACTGAGCGCAAGAGTACTGGTAAGCTCTACATAGTGTGACACATCCTATCTGTGACAGCTTGAGTGTGTGCACAGACATTCAAACAGCCTGTGTGTCCAAGCCACTTTTCCTCCAGCTGCCTAAAGAAGATGCCGCTTCTGCCACTCCAAAACTGCAATCGATCAAACTGAGCAGAAGTTACTGCTGAGACGTGGTCAGAGTTGCTATGACTCTGCACCACACCTTTGCAGGCACATGGTTTTGATAAAGCAGGTTGGATGCCAGGCAGCACCAAAGAGGAATGGAATGGTATGGAGGGGAACGTGGAAAAAATATGACTGCCACTTTGGAGAGTGAATGATACTGTAATCTAGAGAAGGAGCAGTTGCTTTTTCTTTTTTCCTTTTTTGCTTACTTTAGCCATTCAGTTGGTTATCTGATGTTTTTAAATTGTGATTTGGAGGTCATTGTTGCAAATAGCAGACAAGCTGTTCCCCAGATGAGTTCTCTCTCTTTCTTCTTTTCCCCCTTTTGTGGTGCATCTCTCCACCTCTATGCTAATGTCCTGTAATGATCTGAGGCACATTGGGATGAAAGAAGAAAAGAAACTTGTTCTCTGCACAGCTTTGTAGTGCTTTCTGTTGTTGTTGCTATAGTAACACAGCCCTGGAACTCAAATTGAAGCAGAAATTCTTATTTGCATGGCAGGACAGGGTGATTTTCTTTTTCTACTGGAAAGCAAGAGTGGGTGTAAATCATGGAAAATAAGGGGTGTGGATAACAGCTATATGTGTTACATATCAAAAATGATAATTAGACAGCCAAAACA
This sequence comes from Sphaeramia orbicularis, assembly GCF_902148855.1. Classification (NCBI taxonomy): domain Eukaryota; kingdom Metazoa; phylum Chordata; class Actinopteri; order Kurtiformes; family Apogonidae; genus Sphaeramia; species Sphaeramia orbicularis. The sequence goes on along the minus strand of NC_043964.1, from coordinate 30,215,524 downwards.
TTCAGCAATGGATAGTTTTTTTATCTTGTGTGAAAGAAAAGGAATGAAAATAGAAAAAGGGAAAGAAATAACAGAACATGGTGCAGATCACCCAGCACACATAAAATACGTATCATAACACAGCCCACATACCACACAGTATCTGGCACATGGAAGGCATGTTGAGCAGTTCTTGTTCAGTTTTATCATCTATCTTTCTATCTTCACACACGTGCACATAGAAAAACACACACACACACACACACACTTGTGCATGCGGTCTTGCTTTTACTTTGAAGCTCTCTTGGATCGTCTTTAAAGGCCGTCAGTGTTGCCACAGCAGCAGGCAGGTTGCAGACATCAGGCTGCAGTGCGAGTGTGTGTGTGTGTGTGTGTGTGTGAAGCCTGAGTACTTAATTAGCTAAGAGCCTGATGGGCCGCTCGCCGTTTCTCAGTGTTTAACACTAAACGAGGGAATGACTGGCTCGTTACTGATACTAACAACAAGGATAATTTATGCGCAAACAGATCTGTCTGCTGTGTTTAAACTTGTTCTTTGTTGCTTGGATGACAATGACAAGCACAAACAATAAGAAAATACAGCCATCAATGTCAGTTTGTGATCTTGAGGGTGAATATTAAGTCTTTTACAAAACTACAAAAGTTGCTTTTATGTTGCTCTACATTGTCACATAAACAGTACGAGTAAACAAGTACGTTCATTTCTTCTTCATGAAAATCATCGAGCCTTGTTTTTCAGCGGCTACTTATTAAATGTTGGGCTAGGACAAAAGCGCCTCCAGCCATTGAAAACGACCCAAGTGAAAAGCAAATACGGCCACGCTTAGCCCGTTCTTTTTAATCCACTGCCTGTGGGTTAATATTTTAATGTGACAAGCTCCAAAAACCCTCAAGGGGGGTGATGGCACAGTGACTGGACAGTGATCAATGGGCTGAGACAGCGTGGTGTTTAATTGTGCAGAATGCATTCTAGTTTCATCTGGACAACTGTAATCTGCTTGTGACCAAGACATGTAGTTCTGTATGGGATTAATCACCCAGCGGAATGGACCGACTGGTTAGTTGACTGTTCATTTGGAGTCTGAGCTGTCAACAGAGCATGCTTGGGTAATTTTTTGGAGGAATGGGTGTGATAGAAGTCATAGAATAGGAAGAGGAGCTACAAGTCAGGAAAGGGCAAAGCAGTGGTCTATGGAAGTGGGGAAAACAGCTTCAAAAATCTGATTAACAGAGAGAATTTGCCCAGTTATTTTCATCTATAGCATTACTTTGATTCCTGTATTAATAGATTTCACAGCAGACATTTTCATACGTCATAGCAGGAAGACATAGGTGTAATTAAGAGTGGGATGGTCACCAGGGCCACAGCTCAAGGAAACTGTGAGTGACTGAATATTGGAACAGTTTACCACTCAACATAGGAGACTCACAATCATATGCCTCCTTCGAATCACAACTTAAACATTGGATGAAGGAAAACCAAGTCTGTGACCATCAGTAGATTGTCCTCACCGTGTTGTTTTGTGTGTTTTTATGATGTTTTGCCTTTTGTCAACTGCCTTTGTCACCTGCCTAGGGACTACAGATGGAAATTAGCAGTGTTGCAACAATCTGGCATATTTACAGCTGCAAGTGTTGTAGATGTTCATTAATATGCACTGTCCCTAATAAGTAAGTAAAAAAATAAATAAATAAGAACATTCATCAATAACATGCATTGTGTCCATTGTATACTATGTAATTAATTAAACATGTGTTTTCCTTCAAGTGAAAATTCTCACCATGAAACAAAACCATCAAGTAAATGTTAAATTTACATAATATGACCAAAACTGTCATCCCTTATGACATATTTAAGTAATGTACTGTTTACTGGACACTTACCATTGTGACATTATTTTTATTACTGTAAAAGGTGACTAATTTGTACTGGAGTGAGTGTTCTTCAGGACTACACAAACACCTATACGCTCTGATCAGTGTGACTTTTCATCTCAGTTTCCAGGCTCTTAACTCTAAAAGTACAACTCCCAGTTATAAAAAAAGATCAAAGAGAGTGTGCAAGGATTGGCTTGTTAAAGCCAAACTCCACCTTAAATCAGAATTCATACACACTGTTCTTATGATCAAAGCGTTAAGTCAGTAGACATAAACAACTCTAATAAAGTCTGAAACCATAGTCAAGACTCCAATGTGTGATGCTAATAATTGTAAAATAAATATCATGCTCCTCTAACATTATATATGTTGGAAATTTCATGACCAAAGGGGGCAGCATCAGAGCAAAAAGTAATAAAGCAGAAAATTTGTCTGTTTACCTGTCAAATAACCCCGGGCACTACAACTGATCTAGTGTTTGTGTTTTGATATTATCTGATGTGTTTACAACAAAGTATCATGGTTATGATCAGGTCTATGAGGTGTTGCACTTGCACATACAAAAACACACCCCCATACACACACACTTTTTGATCTCGAGTCTTTCTGAAAGCATTCAATTCTATTTTAACTTTAGAACTAGTTGCACCAGCTTGCAATCTTTGTCAGCTACACACATCTGCAACACACGCACGCTCACAAATACTTTCACACACCAGCTGGCATCCTTTAACTTTAGACCGAAACCCATCATGTCATACAAGACAAGTGGAGGACCACACACACACACACACACACACACACAAAATCTCAGAGTTTACAGATAAAGATGGAGCCAGTTGATTGAAATATGGTACAGACTGTAATGCAGGTCAGAATATACATGTAGTGGACGTGAAGATATTTGTATTAAAACTAGGACAATATGGACACTTACCCCTCTTAATCTGTGTTAACCAAGTATCCAACATACACTATAAGTCTCTGTCTGCTTCAAAATAGTGTTTCTAACGTGACCCTCTGAGATCGATATTATCGTTTGCATCTTAAATGCCACTTATCAATAATTTCTGAACCACTAATCCACATATACGGTTTAAAAAAGTAAAGTGGAGTTCCTCAGCTTTTCAGTGATATTACGTAGCTCTTGTTTGTACATGTAGAGGCTCCATACTCAATGTGTGAAGGCCCTAATATTGTACACCACTGATTCATCATAATTTGCTACTTTGAGCTAATGAATAGCTCATATTTGCTTTGGAAGAGTACGAAACTAGGGCAGACAGAAATTTATGTGGAAGTCAAAAACATACACATTTAATTTTCTAAATAAGAAAAAAAACTTGCCAGAAGAGTCACCAAGTTAAAAAATGATCACATTTTTGACTTATAATTTTTTGTAAAAATCATGACTTAAAATGAACTGGATGAAATCAAGGTACGAATCAGATGATTTTGATACCTGATTCTGACAGATACTATAGAAATACTTCAGAAAAACCAAATAAACTAGTACAGGTCAGGTACTGCAAAAACAGTTCTTGGTCTCTAAGGGTTAAGTATCGCCTCTTTTCCACCACAGGAACTTTACCCAACCTCTGTGCATTTCCATTAAAACTCCCTGGGTGATAAAAACTTCCCCTTGACCCCAAACTTTCCTTGAAAATGTTTGTGGTAGGGGGATAGGACTTTTCAGAATCCCCAGAATTCTTAAGGGGTGGAGCTATGTGCTGAAGAATACTGATTGGTGGAACACACTTACACCATTCTGTACTGACCTACAATGTTTAAGCCAGTGTGGGGCTGCAAACTTGTATATTCCATTTCTACAACCTTCACTTTGTTTGTGTTTTGATCATTTGGAAAATGGAGCAAAAGAAGAAAAACTACGAGAAGTGGAAGGACGACGAGGTCAATTTGCCAAATACGCTGTTTTGATTGTTTAAAGTTGTTATTTTTGAGTATATTTGAACCTGTCCAGCAAATGCATTGCAATAATCTGTATGTCCAACCAATACACTAAAGAGCATATTGGGCTAATACACCCAAAAGAGCCTGGACTTCATTGAATACACTCTGAATATGCTCAAAAGAAAATCAGTGGGACTTCAGGTTGACGAAAATGAAAAAAATCGAAATAACTGAGCCTGATTTGAACAGATTTCCCAGAACATTAAGGTGTGGTGGAAATGCAAACCAGACAGATTACCAGGAATTCTTTTACCAAGGGAAGTAAATTCCTGGTTATAAAAGCTCCTGGGAATGTTGGTGGAAAAGGGGCTTACATATGTGAAATGACTTTATATACTAATGTTTGTTTGTTTTTGTTTTTTTTTGCATTCAGACTTAACGCTGTACACTGAAAACTTTCACTGTAACAACTGAATTTGTATTTCAACACTTTGGTTTGGGGCTGTCTCACTGTACCTGAGTGTATCCTCCAGCTTGGCTATCTTCCTCTTTGCCTCCGCTCTCTCTTTCTCTGCTTCACTGTGGATCGCCAAAACCTGAGGGACCGAGTAAAAGTACGATTAGGAAAGAGAGGGAAAGAGAGAGAGGTGCGAGTGAGTTTAAGAGCATACACAATCAAACACCACTCAACAAACTCTCCTGCTTGTGACCTTAAGCATCTGGTCTCCTCTCTTCTCTCCATCACCCCATCAAAAGTACCATCTGAGCCTATCTGGGGCCTCTTTCACTGCATCTATGGCAGCCATATGGGCCTTCTTATGTCAAGATACCATTCTATGGCCTCCTTCATGTGTTTCATTTACCGCTCCTCAAAGGGTGGAAAAGAGGAGTCCCTCAGGGAACTAAAAAGAGGAAAAAGGATGACTGACACATTTGTTGCACTGTTTCCATCTCCTGTCACCTTACAAAAGACAGCTGGAGACAAAGGAAGGTAGGTAAAGATACAGATTGTTAACATTTGTCTTGGGTGATTACAAGGACTGAATAAGAACAGAGTATCTTAAAGGAAAGAAAAAAGAAAAGCAACACTACCAAACTGTGTCTGAGAAAGTCCTGGCTGGCTAAGTTTTTGCAGGTGTATCAGCCAGAGGGGCCCGTGTTCTAAGGTTTGCCAGCCTTTCACTACCACACACAGACATTTAAGCTGTGGCACTTTGAAGATGACCCAGGTGCTGTATGGTCTTTAAACCTGATCATCATAGAAAAAGTCTGGACTGGACTGGCCCAGCTCGGATCATTAACAATCCTTCTGTGCTCTTTGGTTTATGACTACACCATGGCTTTGAAGACAGGCCCTCAAAAATAAAAAAAAAAAACAACCTCTGTGTAGGAGCAATTAAGTGTGAGACCTGACATCCTGACAGTGCATACCTCACACAGAAGTATCCTCTTCTAATCAACCTATTTATTTGTGTCTACTTCTAATTCTGTTTCTCGACTTTATTCACTCATACGCATTTTTACTCTTATGGTAAATTAGCAAATTGTGATCCACCTTTTAGTTTGTTTTATGTCTACCTGTTAATCACGGCTCTGATTTTACGAGACCAGACATAAAGTCTTGGAGTAAGAGTAACCAAAAGAAACATGTGACTCTAGGCTTTGATCTCCACTTGACCATAATCACTTTGTCTGGGGCAGTTTTAATACAACGACAGAAGCAATGGAGCTCAGTGTCTCATTTCCCCCAAAGAGGCAAGTACAAACTACCTTCTTCTCACAGTTGATCTGCAGTTCATCTTTTTCCTGCTGAAACTTTATCCCTTGATCCTAAAAGAAGCCACAGTTATATTCACACAATTGTCACACATGGACAGTAATCAAATTGCACAAAAGACCAACCGAGACATGTCCACAAAGATAAGCCCATTAACGATTTGCAAAGCTTGTACTGCTGTGGTGACAAATGTATTTGGAAGACTAACATATACATCATACCCTGACTTGTTTTTGTCTTTGATGTTCACTGTCCTGGATCTGCTGTCTGAGCTGAGCTACTGTTTTCTCCAACTCCTCAATCAACTCAGACGCCTGGAAGAAAGGAGCGCATCAGAAGAAAAAAAGAAGCATTATGGTGAAGGGGTCTAATTAGACTTGATAAAAAGTTGCTGTTAATAAATATTCAATATACAGCTCTGGAAAAAATTCAGAGACCACTGCAATTTCCTCTATCAGCATGTATGACAGCCATCCCATTCCTGTCTGTAGAATTCCAACACAACCACACCTTATTCTACTTGATAAACACCTGATCCATGTCTTATTTAAGAAGGAGAAGTGTAAAATCCACTACTGTGGCCATCACTATCTTCTTACAATAGGTAAAAACAGTGCTATTAGTAACGCAAAAGTAATTGGAATCAAAAAATAAGTATTGAAAACTACTGGACTTCTGCTCTGACAATGTTCACAAACTCTGAGGACTGGTTTTTCTATCAGGACAATGCTCCTGGCCTCAGCTAGGTCCATAAAGGTGTGGATGACAGACCACCAGATGAAGACCCTGTCATGGTCAGCCCAATCTCCAGACCTGAACCCACTCTGAAAACTTCTGGAGGAAGATGGATGGTCACAAGCCATCGAACGTTGCTGAGCTTCTTGAATTTTTATGCCAGGAGTCATAAAGTCATCCAACAGCAATGGTGGAGAGCCAAGACACGTGAAAGCTGTCATTGAAAATCAGGGATATTCCAACAAATATTGATGTTGGAACTTTTCCCAAGTTACAACATTAGTATTGTGTTGTTTATAAATGAATATAAACTGGTTTTCTTTGCATTATTTGAGGTCTCCATCTTTTTGTTATTTTGAACATGTGTCAATAAATGCTCTAAATAACAATATTTTTATTTGGAATTTGGGAGGAATGTTGTCAGTAGTTTAGAGAATAAAACAAAAATGTTCATTTTACTCAAACACATACCTATAAATGGTAAAATCAGAGAAAGTGATCATTTAGCAGTGGTCTCTTATTTTTTTCCAGAGCTGTATTATGGTAGTACGGTAAGCACTGCGAATGTGTTAGTGTTAACCTTAGCAGTAGACAGTGTGTGTTCCTGCTGGAAGTGGCTCAAGTCAGTCTCATGTTTGGCATGGAGCTTCTGTAAGGTCTGCTCATAGTGCTCACTCTGCTCCTCCTTCTCCTTCTGCAGCATCGTATTTCTGCGGACGTTTACATGTTTCATACAGGTAACACGGTAGGGCGGTAAACATAGACACTAACCTGTTCCTATACTAGAAAAAAGTGCATTCAATAAAATATGAAAGTAAATAATTAACTTTCTATACGTAAGAAAAATTTCCATATCAAAGCATAAAAAATGGATGTCAACGGCACGTTATCTACTTGCAACCTACTATCTGACACATTCAAGCAAATTTACATATGCACTATAGCTTAGCCTGCACACCGTACTGAATACATTCTAAATGCAGACTATCCAATAAACCTGAAGAAGCAGAAACAGAATAATTTGTTTCTTTCACATATTTAAAGTCACTTTTTATCCCCTTTTTCTATGCCCACCGTCTGTTGGCCTCTTGCAGTTCAGCACTGATGGATGCAATGTGGATCTCCAAATGGGCCTTCTCCTGTGTCACCTTCTGACGTAGTGTGTTGCCCTTCTCCACCTCCACAGACTGCTGTTTCACCCGAAACTCCAGCTCACGCACCGTTTGCTCCTTCATTGCAACAACACACAGAAACCAATAATAAACCATATTAGCTTGAACAACTTAGGGTACAAGTAAAGTGTAATGCCATGGGTCAGAGGACAGCAGGCTCCCACAATGGAATCAGAAACAAAAATCTAGTGGCTAATATGGAAGAATGTGCCTGATGGCAACTCAGATTGAATCCTCGATTAATAGAATCTTTATTCTGGGTTAAAGATGATTAATTTACACTACTGTATATTTCATGCTTATGTTACTTATGACTGAGTCATAACCTTGGGGAGATTCTGTGATTCAGATCAAATATGTCTCTATTAAAACTGTACTAAAGGTCACACCAGCAGATGCAGGGTAAGATCTTATCAAGTGTTTTAAAAGCCTCCTTTAATGTTTTCTATGTCATCTTTCTCCAGGCTACAAAAACTCAACTGAAGTAAACTGTTGTACCTTTGAAAAATGTTTGGAGCTGTAACTGTGCTGAAACTTGCTCTAAATCTTAGGATCAAACCAACAGACATTACCGTACTTCTATTAAAAAAAAAAAAAAAAACAACAACAAAAAAACACCTTGGTTTATTTCAGTAGTGTTACTGAATTCCAAATTTCACATCAAAAACATCAATCAGGATTTTGATTTCAATAAAGACAAAAATCAAAGTCCTACGGATGCAAACAGCTTCTTCATGCAACATTTTGATGAAGAGAAATGTCCCTTTCTCTTTACTGTCCCCCAGCGTGTGCATCTTTGTGTGTGTGCATATGACAGCGTGGAATGCAGTGTGGGCAGGCTGATAAAGGCGATGACGGGGCGCTGATTAAAGATGGAGTGTGCTAGTTGATCTAGTCGATGAAAGAGGCTGGCGATGACAGGAGGTGGAATGATGGGAGCGGTGCGTTTGAAAATAGTACGAAAGCAGCGGTCGGCAAGGCTGCTGAGAGGGATTTTGTTTTTTTGTGTTAAGCAGCGTAGGGCGTTAGAGAAAGGAACAAGGGCTCTGTGTTATGCTGGGACGCATGCTGACACTTAGCACTCTGGCAGGAGATGAGAAGAAGCGCCTCTCCATACTGGAGCTGGACTACGCACACCTGGACACAGCCAGTAGGAGCAAATTGCAGCCCCTAATTAGGTATTTTAGAAAGAGAATTACCAGGTGTGAAGTGCAGACCACATACGCTACATTATAGGCTTCCATCTCTTCAAAGATTCTTAAGTGATAAAATCTTAGAAGATGAAAAAACTTGAAATTTGTAATAAAAAAGTAAAAGTCACGGAGTGATGGATGACCTTCTGCAGTTTTTCTTTGCCAGAATTAAGGCCAGCGACTGGAAGACAGCCTGCATCACTCATCTCTTGGCAGGCTGTGTATGCATGCTTGATGTTACATGAATAGCAGCAGGTGGAGGAGGAGGCATAAGAAATGTAGAAAATAGTGTGGTCACATTAGGTATGTGATTAACATTTGAGACTTTAACATTGCATGTCAAAGTAATTATTTTCTCAAACCACTTGACAATTCACTTCTTAGTCATTTGGAAATGGACTTGCATATCATAAGCTTAAGATGGTGCAATATCTAAGCAGACACCGACTTGTCTTTTTTTTTTTCCAAACACCTACTCAGTCACTCTGACTACTCTGCCCTGTGCATAGATAATGTCCAAAAATAACAACATCTGACATATCTGTAAGCTCCGTGTGAGATCTTAGATCTGTGCTGGATAGAAATCCAGCCAGGTACTGTTGCAATGGTCAAAGAACATTCTTTATATTGCTATTATTAATCCAGATCAAGTATGCTGTATTTGACTATGAATCATCCATCTGAGTTTGTCTTGGCTTACAAACCATGCGAACTGAGGAACCTTTCGTGTCAGGTCCTGGGATTCAACTTTAGCTTTAGCATCTACAGTGCAAGAAAAGTAGTAGTGGAACTAAACAGATGAGTGTACAGTATGACTTTCTGCTCCGTGTTGCTCAGGCCTGTGGCTACTAGGTCATAAGTGGGTTGTACTGAATATTCTAGCAGAACGTCTTTTATATTGGATAAACAAATGTCTGACTGACATCTAGGAGGTTTTTACATTCCATCTGTGTAAGTATCTCCAAACTGCCAATAGTGGATTCACAAACTTTGGAGGAATACACTATCTCATTTGAGTTGTAGGTGTATATGTGATGGTCAGCCTAATCTCACAGAGAGCAAGCAGCTAATTTGTGATGACAGAAGGCTCTTTTTATTCTCTGGGGCCTTGTCTGTCCTTAATTATTAAAAGAGAGGCCTTACCACAGGCCCCATACTGTCCAGTGTTTGATGCCTCTTAAATGTGGGCCTGCTGACAGATTAAGGCCAGAAGCAGTATGTGTATATGTGTGATATGAAAGAAAGCCTATGAATGCTGATATTGATAACAGTACTATTTATGAAAGTAGCACATTTGCCCGGCCTCTGGTGTTGATGATCCTGACTAACGAAATGTGCATGATTCCATTTAAAACCGAAGTCTTTCATATGACATCAAAGAAACAGCTTAGGGAGGTGTGTGTGTGTGTGTGTGTGTGCGTGTGTGTGTATGTGTGCATGCATATCTCTACGCACTCCCATGGCCACACGAAGACTTAATACACACTTGGATCAAAGACCTTTGTTAAGATGACAGATATAAGATATGAGAGTTGCTCTCACCCAGAGGTTACAGAATGTCTCTCTTCATTTTAGCCAAGGAGTGTGTGAGTCAGTGTTTTATAATTCGAGGTATGACAGATGTGTACACCTGAAAATTTTCTTAGAGCTAAACACGATAAAAGATTTATGTAAAAATACACATGTCTTGTCACCGTAAATCCTGTTTGCTTAAACAAAATTCTAGTGTTGGCTATGAAAAAATAAATCTGCTCACTGTTCAGGAGACTAATCCTAAACAGCCAAGTTTACATCCTGCCACATGATGTATGGGTAAAGTTAATTTTTTACAGCTTGATGCTTTGTGCTTATGCGCTGACAAAAGATTAAGACATCAGGACCAACATTTACATCCGACGCTTATGCACACATGCCAGTTCCTGTACTCACGGTTGCTTGTGAGCGAGCATTATACTCTGCCTCCATCTTGGCCAGTCTAAGGTTGGTGTCCTCCAACAGCTCCTGGATGTTCTCTGTGTGTTTCTTCTGTAATTCAAACTTCTCCTGTTCTATCTTTGCCACTGCAGCATGACGCTAGAAATATAAACAATGGCTTCATATCAGTCACAGATGTTCCCACTGGGTACTGCAATGTAATTCATTGCTTATTGAAGGAGAAGGAACCTCATACATATGGCTACGTTTTTTTTTTTTTATCCGTTTAAGAGGAGAAACTCATCAGAAGCTAAGTGACCCTGAAAAGATGAGTGGAAATTTCATTAGGAGCTCTGTTAGGTAGAGCAATCAGGAATGAAAACACAATTTACCCAGGGCAGGGAAGATGAATGTTTCAGCACTAAAAAAATAGACTTAACTTATGCACAGCATGAAAGAAAAAAGGTTTTTATGGAGCAGTAGAGCTTGGCCGCTTTCTATGAACTCTACAAGACTCAAGCTATCAAACAGTCTTCCTCTGGCTCAAGGCTGCAAACAGGGGTTGGATTGCAGAACATCCAAGCCCTTCAACTTTTCTTCATACCTTCTTCTCCCACTCGTTTTTAAGGGAGTCGGCGCTCTGATCCGACATCTTCTTCAGCTCAGCGATCTGCTTCTCTTTGCTCTCGCAGATGACCTGGGATTCCCGCAGCACACTTTGAACTGTGGGAGAGCACACGCAAACACGCAAGGAGCAGTAAGGCCCTGCTTCGGGGTATGTACACAAATGGACACACACATACACACACACACACACATACATACATACAGATATACACTCGTGCTCATTGATGCGCTGTCAGTACATCAGCGTCAGTAAGGATACGGATTCTGTCAAAGTGTAGCACTATTCTTTGCCAAGTTTCAGTGCGTATTTCACATGCTTTTAGAAACAGATGAACAAAAAGAGTGACAAAGAAATTAGTTATTAAAAGAAAGCACATATTATGCAATTAAACTTTCAATTGTGCAGCACAGCTGGAGAATGTCAATCGACACCAGTGGAGTCTCTTGTGAAATTGTATCTTTTCAGGCTTTTTACACTGAGTGCTCTGAGACACTAGTATAAACATCCTTCCAGTTAACCCTGCAGTCTCGTGACCTCTCACCTTTCCTCTCCAGCTTACGGATCAACTCTTCTGATTCCTTCTGCTTGGCCCGGTACAAGCTCTTCACCTCTTCAATTTCACCATTCTTTCTGTCGAGAATCTAGGGAGGGAAGTTGTTAGGGAGGAAAATATTCAGTGGAAAAGAGCCAGCTTTGTCTGAATAGCATGTTCTGTACAGGAGTTTCAAGTGTCCAATTTGTATTTTTGTCAAACAAATGCTATCAATAGTGAAAGGTACAATGTAACTGAATCGTCTACATGATCAAAAGGCTATTAAACTATTCCTACTATATATGAATTATTAATTCTATCATATTTTCCAACTATAATCATCTGACAAACACACTATGGATGTTTGCAAGCATTAAAAAACAAGTTTGAGTTGTTTACAAGCATAGTTTTAAAGGGTAATTCAGTACATGATGTAACAAGAGCTCATTTAGAACTTGCATATTTTTTCCTTAGGATGCCACCGGCTAACTGAGTGAAATGGCAACTGAGTGAACCACCTGTGCTGAGGTGGGATGAGGTAACAGCTTCTGCTTGCCGCTGCCATCTGTGTGTAATTAGTTCAATCGGGACATGGAGAGATGGAGCTTTACTATTTGCTGCTTCTCAGTTACATTTTGTCTGGGAAAAAGAGACAACCGAAGCTTTCATGTGGTGTATAGATGCGGTGAAATAGATATGATCATCAGCCGTCCTGCTCTTGACAAATTCTAACTTCACATTTAAAGGCTCTGTGTGCTGAAGTGTAATTGATCATGGCTATGGGCAGAACCAGTATCAATTAACAACACAAAATAAAGACATGCTACTCCTTTAAGAGAAAATCCTCTGGCTGTCTGGTTCATAATGACAGAAAATGCTTTTAATGGTTACATCTCCATTAAAAATTGTCCCAAAGCCCATAAGACTTCTAGCATTTTGTTCTATCCAGGTGCATTTAGTTGCTAAGCCTGTTATCCTCCATAAGAACAGGATGGGGGAGATGAAAGGAGGATGGGGCTGATGGAGCAAAGTTCACGGAACATTTAGGGATACCCAATTTTGCCATTTTACCACCAAACAGAGAAAGGGCCTTTTTAGGGGCCCCGCAAGCAGAGGATGACACAATGTCAGCTCTGCAGAGAGTGCAGTAGGCGGGGGTGGGTGGGATGACAGCATTTAGGTTGCCTATTTTAGGCTTTTATACGACGTCCTGATGCAGGGAGAATCCGATCTGGCCGAGCGTAGTCGTACCCAATACCATAGACGCCAGACCAAAGAGAACTACAAAATCTGGTATTGGAACGTTGCATATAAGATGGGATAAGACTTTATTGATCCCACCATGGCAAAATTTAACAGTTTACAGCAGCAATATGCAACACACCAGAAGAAAGGCAGGTCGAAATAAATGTTCTTAAAAGTATAAAAATTTAAGTATAAAATGTATATAGGGAGAAGTTTAACAACAAATGGACTGGTTCCACAAAATACAATTTGTTTTATGGTGTATTCTCCTGTTAATATCCCTTCCAAACAATGCTCCTCTTCTGACGCTACTGAATATTTTTGTAGAACTGCACTATTGTACTGAGTATTGATCCAGAACCATTAACATTTAACAATCAGACCTTCTCCCGCCACTTTGAGCACAGGGACAAAGACTAGTAGCCCTATACATTATTCATGAGGTTACTAATTGGAATTAAACCTGGCTTGCCAAAAGAATCTATAGGCACTTTTGAAGCCATTAGAAGGAATACTGAGTAAAATTCAGAGGAAATTACACTAGACATAACTTGCAATCTGTATATAATTAAAGAGAGATGGAGGGGGAGAGCAGGCTGTCATCCTGTCTCTTGTCAAACACAAAGAAAAAATGGGCATCTTTAAGTGAAGAGAAAATTGGACTGTTTTTTTCTGTTTTATTAAAAGCTTCTGTGGCAGCAAAGGAGTCATACTGAGGACATGACAGATCCCAGGTGCTTGATCTGAAGCTTTACTGATGGGCACCAAGTGTGAAAATAAACTATCGTTACTGCTATTTTCACCAGGTGACAAAGGGCTTTGAAGAGATGATTATTTGCAGGATGAAAGAAGACAGACTTGCACTTTTCCTTTTGATTAGCCAGCAAGTGATGATATATGTGGTAATACAGTTTACCTATTGTTCATGAGCGCACGTTAAAAGAGCTGCCTGTCCAGTTACTCCTTAATATACAATTCATTTTAAAGTCTTTTAATGCCTTATTAAACAATGACTCAGAGTGTAAAAGCTGTATTGTTTCAGCCATTTTGACTGTAAAAATTTATGAATAGTCTTGTCGGAAGTACTCTGCCAGAATAAGGGCGAAAATTTCTATGGCAGGATTTTATCACTGTCATTCCTTTGAACATCTGAGTTAGATTTTGAAAGTCCCTCTCACTTTATGAAAGAACCTCTAAGCTGGACACCTTTTTACGGGCCGCTTCCTTTTGTCGGGATTTAGCAATTTTAATCCCCCAAATGTGATTCGCTGTGCATCTATTTACTACCAAAATGGCTTGTCTCCCACAGTATTTTTCAAATGCATTGTTACAACATGGAACAGTTCTAACAAAGTGTGGCAGATGGCCGATGATATTTAAACATATTCATTTCTTATAATTTACTATTCAGTTACATCACTCCCTGACAAAACATTGCAGCTCAAAGCTATGACAAGTTGTAGTGACAAAAAGTATCATACTCTAAAAAAAAAAATTGATTGCACAAGTTAGAAAAGAAACAAATAGCAACCAGTGCTGGAGGAGTGTCTGTCGATTCTTACTTTTTCAACATCTGCATCATGTCTCTGCTGCATTTTCAGTTTTTCTTCCTGGTGCTTGGCCTCCAGTACTTTGATCCTCATCTCAGTCTAGAAAGAGAAAGAAAACCAAATGTATGTGCAACACTAAAAACCATGTATCCTCTCTAGTGATTCAGTTTTATTTCCATATAAGAAATAAAGTTGCTGTGTAAAACATCAGCTTAAAAGATGAAATACTGTTTTGTTACCAAGCAACATGAGTTCGACTTGAACAAATCTTCACGGTGGAAGTTTTAACATTTAAATTCTGTATCCTAACATATGCCTTGAAAACAAATCATCATATAGAGTGATAGGATAACAGAGATCATAACAGGGAGTCTGGATGAAATAGCATACAAAGTGTCCCGTCTTGCACACAAGCGCAGCTGATGATGAAATAAACCACATTAACATTTAAAAAGCAGTTACCCACGCACCGAGCTTCAAAAAGCTGTGATGTATCCAACTGTGTGCGAATGTGATAAAATCTTCAGTCAGGGTATGGTAAGCACACGCAGACTAAACGCCTGTGTATGGGTGTGTATTTGCACATTCATGAAATAAATATTAATAATGAAAAGGCTGGGTGTTTTTTATTATAACAATATTTTTAAAGGATCAAAAGTTCAGTGTAGTCATGTGCACGTTGGAACAGGTCTATTTAAGCTAGAGGGCTTCCAGGTCTTAGTCAGCTTACTGTCAAATAAGTCATCGTGCCATAATAAATCATTTGGCGTTATTAGAAAATGATTATCACATCTCTGGCATCACTAAAAACCTTAGAATTATGGCTATGAATTGGGTTCTCTCTCCCCCTTTACATGACTGATTGTTCTGCAGAGGGACAATAAAACTAAATGATAATGATAAAAAATTGTGTTCACTAATTAGCTGAAGGAATCTTCCGACTAATCGTGAGCCAAGAATGTCTTTAACCAAGCGCAGCCAAAACTGTTGAGCAATGATCGGAGTCTATAGATACACATGTAAGGCTTTAATCCTCATTACAAACTAGAAAACAAAAACAGTTGGATGATAAAAATAGAGACAACTTTCTCAGATCCTTTCTATTAGTGGAGCAAAAAATGAAAATGTCTGCCTAAGGGTGTGCCAGAGAAAAGTCATGTTGAGCATGAAAGTGTTCAGAGTTTTGCATGGCAGTCCTCTTTATTTTCTGGCCCGCGGGTGGTGCAAGCAGAACTACAACATATGGCTATCATCTCTCAGATAGCAACATTAGCCTTTGAACACTTTGAAATGCACACATTTTACATGGCTTTCCGCTGCTACATTTGGGATTTTATTTCTTGCTTTTATTTGCTCTTTTGTGCGTCACATGGCTTTAAAAATATTACATTTCCTTAGCTTTTTTTTTTTTAGTTGCGCTTTCTTGTTATTTTGCCACAAGTTGTTCCCGCTCACATATACACGGTATGTGTAAATACAAAGAGAAGCTTTGACAGAAGGATGACTGGTCACTCGCTTTGATGTCACAGCTCATGTTTAGTCACTGTCTGTTCTGGGGTATTAATCAACCCTGAAGCAGGGTGACAATGTTCTTCCTTTGAAAATGCGGTTGTGTGTGTGTGTGTGTGAACAAGTCGGTGGTTAACAACATCCTGAGGCTAGCTTTTGTTTGTTCTAGTCATCAAAACAATTAAGTAAAGATTCCCATGACATTACTTGGCGCAGTCGAACCACATTAGAAGTTTACATGGTTAAAATCAAAGGCGACCAAGTGTGACGAGAACATATGCAAAAATATGGTACAATTGCAGCGAGTTAAGTGTAAAAATGTTGCAACATCAGCATCATACTGGGTGACATCAGATGGTTTCGTGATTTGGGTTTGAAACGGTTAAATATTTAAAACTCCAAATGTACCATACTTTGGTTAAACCTTCAGAGCCCCATTAAAACTGAGAATGTAATTGAGACATGCCTGTTCTCATTACTGTCGACTTGAGCTTTCTTTATGCACTGTATCTTTGACAAAGCTCTGTTAAGTTTCTGTGTCTTTCGTCTGTGTCTTTTTCATGATTTACCACATTTTTTGTGCAATTCAACAGACCACAAGAGACCTGTCAGAGTAGAAAGGGCAAAAGAAAGTGAGAGTAAAAGCAAGGGAGGGAAAAAGACAGAGAGAAGGATGAAGAGAGAGAGAGAGAGAGAGAGAGAGAGATGGCAGTGATTGAAAAGAAGAAGACTAAGTGGAGACCTGATTCTATCCGCCACTCCACCCCCCTTAAAAATATTTAAAAAAATAAAAAATAAAAAAAAAGAAGCACATGTGGAGGTGTCACTTTCTCATCTTCTCTTCAAATGCTCTTTGGAGAAAGTTTGTCAAACTAGCAGGGGCGTTTGAAACTTGTTTATAAAGGCGTCAGTGAAGGAAAGAGGAGGAGGAATGTCGTACACCTAAGGCTTCAGAGACGCCTTCAATCAGCCCGACTGGGTGGTACAGCCCCCCCCTCCCCCCCTCTCCTCTCTTCTTCAGAGTTGTAGCGAGCGCTGTAAGATGCCATGTTTTTTGACACTTCGCTCTTGAAAGGATGAGGAAGAGGGAGGGAGAGGTGGGGGTGTTGGAGGGATGCAAGGAGAAGACGGAAACAGTTGCTTTTTCTGCTCTCAAAAATCGGCGCGGGGTCAGGGCCTTTTTCCTCAGGGGGATGTGTTCACAAATCGTCTGCTAACTGTTTGGGCTCCACAAAGCAAGGTTGTGTTTGTGCTTCTCCTTCGTCTTGCCTGAGATGTACAGTGTCCTGGTGCGTCTTTTATCCTCGGTAAACACAGATGCTCTCAGATAGTCGGTATGCGGAGTTCTGCAATCTACTGAGGAGCAGCAAGATGCCTTTTCTACACTTTGACTAGAAGTTAATTTAATCTCTCTTTGTCCAGATAGTAAGGATAAAAACTTCAACTCAAACTGAATCTGAAGTCTCTGACAAATGGTAAATAATTATTACTTGAAAACACTTCAATTAAAAAAAAAACAAAACTACAAATATTATGTAATTAAATACTTCAATTATGTCAACTACAAGGACATAAAACATAAAAGTGTAAGTTTTCGTTATGGAACACTGCTGGTCTCTTGTGTTTCCCAGCCTCAAGCTATATCATGAAAGTCAAACTAAAGAAATGATCCCCTTATAGTACTAAGATTCACTTGCTTGGTCTTCTTTGGCTTTGAAAAACGATCAGATAAGACAGGCTATGGTCCTCTAAATCACAGGCTGAGACCTCAAGCTCCATCCCAGAGGATCCGCGGATGAGAAAGACTGCATCATTACGGCATCGGGTTGTAAAGGGTTCTGATCCCCAGTCCGGGACTTGTGACCATTAGAGTGTGACTGCTTGACACTAACAAACCTATCTACTAACGCTGTGCTTGCTGCTGACAATCCCTAAGGTCAGGTACCAAGGGGACAGCATATGCAACACACACCCACTCACACACAGACATCTAAGAAACATAGGGTACTTTAATCAGCCTGCTAGTATCTCTGTATGTAATCACGTGACTTGAACTCGATAGCTAAGCTCGACTCATCGGTCACACTTTAATTGAATTTCCAAATAAAGGCTCCAGCCCTTGTAAGCACTGCTAGGGTGTGCTGAAGGATTAGTAGGACTTTGCTGCTCCTGCCAGACATTTTCCACAACTCACCCATAAGTACTGTATAAGCTAAATGACTCAAAGCAAAGGCAGCTTGCGGTAAAGTTTCTCAGCTTCCACTCATTGTTCCATAGGAAAAGAACAGTCAGCATTCTTATCACTGCAGCCTGTAGCTTAGTGGTAGGATGAACTTTTTATGAAAGCTGAGATGTCTGTTAAACTGTTGCACGTTTAATGACGTGTGGTGTGTATAACACTCTAACCCTAGGTAAATTTTAACTGGGATTAAAGAGAAGTGATGTCATAGATTTCTTCGATTGGGTCTAGACTGCCATGCAACAGTAAGCCTGGGCCAGGCTTCCATGGCTCAATAGAGAACCTTAAAGTGGCTATTGAGGATGATATGGCTAAAGTGGGATTTGTGACTCGGGTCACTTCTATAGGAAAGTGTGTGTGGTCACAGCTGTATCCTGTAGGGTCCAGAGGCCCTGAGATTCATCTAACCCTCTTTTAATTGCTAATAGTGACTCAAGACACCTGATAACTCTGTCCATCTTAAATGATAAAAATACTATGGTGGGATTCTGAGAAAGACACACAATGCAGCAAAGTTCAAAAAAGGGTCTGCTTGGGGTAGAGCAGAAAAAAAAACTAAACTATGCAGTTTAATAGCAAAAAAGCATACTTAAGTTTATTGTTAAACTATTATCTATAATGCTTCAATTACATATTTTGGCCTATGATTTGATGACAAAATTTGAGGAAAAATTACAAAAAAACATTATAATAATACACAGATATAATATATTAATGTCAGATATTTTTACTCCGCAGAATCACAATCAACCTCCAAAATTTAGCTTCATTCAGGCTCTCATCTTACTGCTCTGTTTTCATTCTATTTAAATATTAAGCTGTGGTACGTGGATTAAAATAAGAATGTAATGGTTGACCGTTACTAGGTTAGCAGTAAATATCTAAAAAGTCCTTTTACTACATGTCCCACCTCTGTGACTTCCCTGATCTGGTTCCCATATCGCTGTATTCTGGCCTCAGTGAAAATGATAAATCAATTTGGTTTTTCCTACTGGTTCTCCCCCAAAAATCAGTGTTTGCTCCATTTTGAGGTCACATCTACCTGAACTGAATGTGAAAAACACACACACACACACGCACACACACACACACACACACACACACACACACACACACACACACAGTAAACTGGCAACTGAGCTGATAGGAAGTAAAGTCGGCATGGGGTTGAATATGGTCTCTGGAGATGGGATGCATTTATATTCCCACCACACACAGCTGTATGGAGCCAATCAGCAAGTCTAAGGCAGGATCAAACAGCATGGGACGCTGCTTTAATGTTTTCGCATTGGTGTTGCTAGATTCAATACAAGCCGACAGGTAGACTGACTGACCGACTGGGTGGATATGTGTGTCCACGCATGTTAATCCTCGAGGAGCCACAAACAGATGCTTGTTATGAAAGGTCAACAAGCGGGACCATTCTTGCCCATCACGTCCATTTTTGTGGAGTCTATTCCTTCTCTTCTCTTCTTACGGCCCTGTCTTCCTCTATTCTCTGCCCTCTCCTGGTGAAGCAGATCTAACTCACTGGAGCGCTTTTCCCCAAGCAGACATGAAAAGCCACGGATATTATAGCCAAGTCATGCTCAGTTTTATATTTAACAGTGCGAGTGAAGGCGGATAGTGGTGGGGGGAAATGAGGGGTTGTTCGGATGAGGTGGGGAGGGGCACAGGGGACTTCAAAGCATGCTTTCAGAATGGGATTTTCAGCTTAAATCCACATAAGGAAAAAACTGTCATCACTGGGAGTCGGCATTATTTTTGTCTTCTAAAGAGGAATGCTCGCCCCGGCCATTTCAACAATACCAACTATGCAAGAGGACGTATGTACATGGCTGTGGGGGCGTCTAATGCCTTAAAGCAGTCAAGGGAGCTTTGACCTATGTACTGTATGATTTCAACACATACTACTGTACGAATGCTGTGCTACCCAACAAAAATAGGACCAATGGCCCTGTAGCTCACTGGCATGTTCTATCAGGAAACAATAACAAGTTGAATTTGGAAGGTTGTCAGATTCTGCCGCTATGTTAGAGTCCTATGGTTTTGATGCAGGAGATCAATCTCCCAATAGAAGTGGGTGGTACTTTCACATGAAAATAACTCAACAAATTAAATCAAAGTCCACATATGATTTCCTGTCAGTACTCAATAGTAACTATACTGATATCTCTAAGCATTTTCATTTTATAAGCCATCAAAATATGGTCCATTATGAGTAAATTCAAAAATCTAAATTTCTCAAAATTGAAACTTTCTAGACACTGGCCAAAGTAAGCTGAATAAAAATTTGAAATGGATCCAAGTCGTAGTTTCAGAGAAGAAGATTGTTGAAATGTAGACATTGGTGACTTTGTGTTTCATCTTTCAAGGTCACTCAAGGTCAAACTAGATCAAGGACCCACATGAAAGTCCATATATGACTTCCTACCAGTGCTCATTAGTAACTATATTGATACTGAAAGTGTTTGCTCCCGGAGGATTCTGTTGGGTTTCTGTAAATTGGCTTGAGAGTCTGGTTTTGACCAGTTCTATATGTAAAGTGTCATGAGATAACTTTTGTTATGGTTTGGCACTATATAATATAAAATTTGATTGATTGATTGATATCTCTAACCATTTCCATGTTATTAGCTATCAAACTATGGCCCATCACAAGTAAAAGCTAATTTGTAACATTTCAAAAATTCGTCAAAATCTAAATTTCTCAAAACTGTGAAGAAACTTAATGGACATTGTCCCAAGGACGCTACATATAACATTTGAAATCAATCCGACCAGTAGTGTTGTCAGAGGACATGTTTGAAGAAATTGATAACGAAGACAATGCAACGATGAAGACGATGACAAAGACGGCACCTTCACAATAGCTCATGGCTTACCAACCGGTGAGCTAAAAAGCAGTAAGGACTCATTGTTTGGATGATTGGTTTATCAAACAGACAGCATCAGGATATTGGAGAAATGTGACATTTGTGCTCCAGATAAATGTTCTTCCCTACCATACACATGGACTTTTCTAGAATTCTAAATCTACTGTATACAGTACCTCCTTGCTCTGCACTACTTGTGGGCTGTGATCATCAGCCAAGGTGCTGTTCCTTCCTAAGCTTGACTTGAAAATCTACACAGATAAAGGGGGACAGAGATCAGGTGGAGGGGTAATTGTAGAGTTCAAAGACAACATTTTTGGCAACTTACTGGAGACAAGGCCACAGGCTTCTCTCGCAGGTACCTGGGGTTTTCAATCTGAAAGAGGACAGAGAAAAACTTTAGGTGGCCTTTTTCTCTTCTAACAAAGCATTATCCCTACCACAATGAAACTTCCGCCCTCACTTTGTCATAAACAATGTGGAGAGTACATCAAAAGCACCGTGCTGTGGCTGGACTCTCTTCCATCAACTCTTGTCTGTTTTGAAAGACAGAATGCGTTGGGCTACTTCAAGGCTTTGTGTGTGTGGCCGGCTCTGTTTCCGCTCGGAGCCCCTCTTTGCTGTCCCGACAACAGTCCTTTTGTCAACACTCTGGACCACTAATCTGTAAGCTATCCCTGGTCCGTTTACCGTCAAACAGAGACAAATGTGTATACATCTTTGCCAAACACTGACACAGCATGTACTTTGAATATAATATAAAACACAAGAGACGGAAAAAAGAGTGAGCCGCTTAAACCACCTGAAAGTAAAAGGGTCATAGTCTGAGGGACTGTAGCATTACATCAGTACCGCTCACCAAATGTGACAGAAGCTGCAAAAAATCTACATCCTGACAACCGCCTATTTTCTTTATTTTCCTTATCTGACGTTTGTTTTTGACCCGATTACTTTGTCATGAACTTGCTCTATCATAGAGCATCTCTCTCTCATGCACTGAGGCTGTCTGTAGGGGCTGCCAACTAGCGGCAAGATCACAGCCTCTCAAAGCAGTTGAGTTGACTTTGGAGATGACAGCGATGATGCCCAGTAAACAGTTGTGCTGCTAATCTCTTCAACATGGGGATGAAGTGGGAGAACAAGAAGTGAGAGATGGAGGAGGAAGAAGACGGGGGAGGAGGGTAATGTGGGACTCATCCAGTGTTAGAAAAAAAGGATTTAATGTTGTGAGGTGCCACAACCCACATGAAGCTAATCCAAA
The DNA here is from genome assembly GCF_902148855.1 of Sphaeramia orbicularis. Classification (NCBI taxonomy): domain Eukaryota; kingdom Metazoa; phylum Chordata; class Actinopteri; order Kurtiformes; family Apogonidae; genus Sphaeramia; species Sphaeramia orbicularis. Next base: position 30,193,104 of record NC_043964.1, on the reverse strand, counting down.
ATGAATGGGAGATGAGAGAAGGACCTGAAAGAACCCCAGAGCTTGGGACTAAAATAGTTACAGCTACTGTATGAGGATAAAGTCACAATCTGTTGCTTCAGGGTGAACCAGTGACAAGTGAAATAGATAAAGTACCCTGCATCAGTCTTAAGCCTGTGTGATGCAGGTAAAAACAGGTCAGACATGGGACTGTTTTACTGTAAGCCTTTCACACAACATCACATCCAGCTTGAGTACAATCACATTGAGTACAGACACACACACACACACACACAACTCACAACTCAATAGTCAGTGGAGAGCAACATCTGTGGGAAATCAGTGTCGTGCGCCATGATGTATGATGAATTGCTACTTAAATTTGGCGCTAGTTATATAAAAATATATTTACCAAGTGATGAATGAATCAATATCTTTCTAAAATAGTGCCCATCCTAAAAACAAGAATGGGATTTCTTTTTATACCCACAGACAGCCAGTCATCAGGTTTGATTGAGCACGGCCCACAGAGTAAAGAAGACGTAGACTAAATGCTGCGGTGTAATGCTCGCACAGTATGATCCTAATCTTGGACTTGCCTGTGTGCTGTTCTCTGTGTGCCCACACACATGCTCCTGTGTGTGTGTGTGTGTGTGTGTGTGTGTGTGTGTTTGTCCGGCCTCACAGTTGGCACCGTGTCCTGTGTCATTGGAACCTGACGTGGATGGATGGATGTACGCTCTGCCACAGATGCAGAAGAGGAACAACACTCCACATCACAAGGCCTGGCTCTCCGGCCAAATAAACAAATGGTGATTGATGGTTTCCTAGTTTTGGACTAGTGTCGAGCAAGTTGTCAGCACAGCCGTCGAACCACAGACAAGAGATGGCCAAGTGGCAGGGATTACCGCAAATTCTGTATTACACTGTAGAGGTTGACGGATTGCGGATTTTTTAAAGCTGATATAATGAGGAAAAAGCCAATAGACAATTAATCAGCTGATATCACCACTCCCCTGAAAATATTCGACTCTTTAAATAAATTATCTAGTTTTGACATTTTTTTTACTTGATAACTGAGCATCTGGGTCAAAGTCATGAATATCAAAATGAAAAAATAATTAAATTACTCAATAAATCTTTAAAACTGTTGAAAAATCGACAGAATTTTAAGACTGATTTTTATGTTTTGAGGTATTATTTTCCCTCAAACTGAGTAATTCATCTTGAGTAGTTATTATGCCAATACTGTTAGTTTTAAAACATCTGCAAAACCAATCAATCTACCTGTATTTTATTTTGTATGAAGAAGGGGGCAAAGTTTTTATTTTTTCACCTTTGCATGTTTCTTTTCTTTCTTTTATAGGGAAGTGAATGAATGCTGCTCATCACACTGACATCATACTTATCTCCTATTAGAGATAAAACTACGTAAAGTACCACTGCAAACAGGCTATAGACATATGTTCGCTGAGGTTTAGTCTCTTCTGAAGCAGTCTGTCTGAGTATGAAGCATTCTGCCTGTTTTCCAGTATAGCCACCGGACTGACTACATAGACTTTAATACTTCAGAGTTGAAATAAATAAACCAATATGGGACGCTTCAGAACATCTAAAGCAAAGCTAAAGATGTTTTAGATAGAGTGGTGCTTGGCTGGGCTGAAATTTTGAAGGGGATGTGCTTCTTTGAATCAGTGCATCTACAAAACTTCTGTAAACTTGAAGGGGGTTTGTGTGTGTGTGTTTGTGTGTGAAGGAACATCTGTTGATTTGAAAGATGCAGGCTTGGGGGAGCGTTGCCAAGCAATGCCTCTTATCAGCGTCTCAACACAGAGGAGTGCAGAGCGGAGCAGTGCGCAGCTTCACGTCCGCCTGATAGATACCTCAGATTACCCCACCATTGAAAGTGAAAAGGAAAAAGGAGAGCAACATGGAGAGATGGAAAGAGAGTGGGAACGTAAAGTGCGAGAAAGCGCAAAGGGGGGGAGAAGCGAAGGAGAAAAAACTGAAAGATGGAGTACGTTCTGGAGAAAATATCAATGTGTGTGTGTGTAGCGTGGGAGAAATGGCAAAGGCGTCATGAAAGAAAAGGAATGAGACAGGACCGAGGTCATGCAGGTGAGGAGATAGGGAATAAGTAAGGGGGAAAAAACATGAGGGCAGAGTGCTTATCAAGCCCTGGCCTGTAGACAGGGAAGATAAGAAAGGCGTACACATCTTCAAATACTCAGTTTACACAGCCCCTCTCCGACTCCTCATCCCTTCCCTAAATCCACAATAGTGCGAAAGTGCCTTACAAGAGGTAACTTCAAGAGGTAAATACGTGAAGGGATTTTTTTACTACCTACCTAGTAACGCAGCTAACTCAGCATCACTGTAATAATGGTTTAGATTTACTCTTACACTCAGACATTTACTGTCACCGTAGATGAAGGAGAGCTGCAGTATGTTGACGGCTTCATGTAACCATGGAGCTCCAGGCATGCCCCTGGACTTACCCCGAGGTTCCAGCTGTTGAGACGAGCCTCCAGGTCACTGTCATCGTGGGACGTATCTGCCTTCAGCCCCCCCTCCACCTGAGGAGAAAAACAAATGGGTAATGGAATGCAGAAACAAAATGGAAATAAAGGGGGAACGGTATAAAATAGAGGAGGGAATTTAAATGATGTCTGACAGCGCTTTAATTGGCAGTTTGGCCCGAGGAACATAACAACAGACAGTGATGGAGGTTATCATTTTGACACAATATATTTCTTCTCTTGGCAACAACAAAAAGGTTCTTTAAAAGCTTACAGATATACACCCACATGTGTACTCCTCCCATACTAACAGCCATCTACTCCCTCCTTATCTTCATCTCTCCACCCTTTGCTCCCTTCTCCTCCCTCTAACATACAGCACTCCAGATGTTTGGCAGTTCCACATCATTTCCGTCATGCAGTAAATTCCAAAAGAGGGGCATATGCTTCTACACAGCCTGTCAGTCTCATTTTCTGCTGCCTTTTGTTACAACAGGCCCCGGATTTGTTTATACTGTATAATTTGAATGCTTCAAGAGCTCTGTTGACACAAGATCAGCTTACCCAAGTCGAAGCTGGGCAGAGAGGGTGAAATAGGGGAAATATCTAATAAAGTTGAGAGATTGATAGGGGAAAGGAGAGATGTTGTTGAATTTGATTAGGATCTACTGGAGTGTGGACCTTGGGTGTACCTCACCGGAACTGCTCTGACAAAGAAATGGTTGAATGGAATAGCTAAGGGATTAAATGCCCCTTCTGATTAAATAGGCATTAAGGGCCCCGGAGCCTCACCCTCGTACAAACAGAGTAAATGTTCATTTCAATATCTAGGAATGCTGAGCATGCGGGTCACTGGCTGTTCAAAGCAGCATGTCAGTCTTTGTATCGAGGCAGGAATTCAACTCATTGTGTTAAATACAGATAAGTACAAACGGTCTGATATGGTTTTAGCCACAAATGTACAAGCAGCTCTGCCAATGACCTGTACCACAACCCAGTATTGTAGATTTGATAAGTAACATAAGGACTGTGAACATTTGATGTAATACTGCCATACTGACTCCTTGGCTTGCATCAGCAATAACAGGATTTCTAATATTTCACTGGCAAATGTACCATTATCATAACTACCTATTCTTTTGCTGCTTGACCTGTCTTATTCCTGAGTAGGAAATAAGTTCAAGGTCTTTCCTCTGACTATAAGGAAATAAGTTCAGGAACTTCCAAATAGGTTCTCATTAAAGAAAATCAAAGTAACTCCTGTTTTTATCACAATCAGTTGTTTTCATCCTGTCAACGACCTTGTATCAGTGTAAAAAAAAAGTAGAAAATGTTGTGAACTGACCATTCTGTCATCATGTTTAGGTGAATGTCTGAATGAGCTGGAGGCCATGGGTCGTAGTGGGGACTTCTCCTCATACAGCTTTCTCCTAGATGAAAAGGAATATGATAGAATCAAAAAAACAGAAATGAACCTTCAGTGTGTGTGTATATGAATGTGTCACATTCTTGTGTTTTTCTGTTTGCATATGAATGTGCTTGTGTAGGCAGCCCGCCTTGCTATTTACACAGATCAACATCTGGCATTGGTTGCATGGTTTGCGGTCTGCATTTTATCCCATCAAAACAATAAAGATCTCTGCTATACATCAGTCTGTTTCCATACACAATCCGAGGGGCACCAGTCAATGGCTTGTAGGATCTTTCCACAGTCACACACCTCAATCATTGCCTCTCATCATGTCCATCATGGTTTAAACAAGCAGCTTAACACAAACACAGCTTATTTTCACAGACACAATTTTCATTCTCACTTTACACTCCCACCCGCATTCACAGAGACATAACTGAGCATGCAGTCTCATTAAGAGCAGCCACATGGGCTGTAATGACCTACTAATGCTAATTGAATGAAGATGTTAGAAAAGCTGGGAAGATGTAGGACAGCAGTGAAAAAAAAATATTTGCTGTAATCTAATGAAGACATTACGTTAAGTTCCAGAGGGCGCTGTTTCACAGTCAAATTGGAGCCTATGGGCAAATGCTATTTTAATTTGTGGAACTGTTTTTTATTCATCACAGACACAGTTATGTCACAGAGAAGAGTACTGTCACTGAAATGTTTCTGGTAATACTGCTTAAAATACAGTAGAAAAGATGAATGGTAGAAGTGTGGAAATTTCTCAGTTCAAAGATGCATCGCAATCTGGATGTCATAATCATATCAGGAGTATGATTCGTTTTTGCACTACTGTAATGATATTGAAAATATTCAGCTGTTTGTTTAGTTCTTCATATTGTCTGCTGTAGTCTGATTTATGAAAGCAATTTATACAAAAAAAAGAGTTTATATTTACTGGACCAACATTTATATTATTGATGAATTAGAGAAAAAACAAGAAAATCACTATGTTCATTCTGTATTAAAATCACTGACAGTTGGACAATAATCAAATTGCTTTGCAAACCACATGAAGACATACAGCTCTAACATATTAGATTCTTTAAGTCCCTTGATAAGAACCACATTTATTCAGTGGGAAAACAATATCATACCAGAAGAACTTTATGCATTTATACATAAACATTATTGCTTAAGACGTCAAAAGTCTGATTAATAAATATGTCTTAAATAAAGGTCTGCAGCTGTCATGCACTCTGTCCCTCCTTCCCACTGACCCTCTAACTTGTTTGTCTGTGCGCACACACATATACATGCACACACCTGCCTTGCACATGCACATACACATGCAGCCATGAAACTTGGAAAGTGGGGCCAAAGCCTTGCAATCTTGGGCCTCTAAGTCAACAGGTGGATGAGGATAATTGAATCAGATGTGTCTGGAGTCTGAGGCCCTGAGATCAAAGCGGTGGCAAGTCAGGCCAGAACTACACACACACACACACACACACACCACACACACCACACACACACACACACACACACAAATGAGAACACCATGTAGAGCCTCAGAAGCTGCAGCTTGGCTGATTAAAAAAGCCTGACATCCATACTCTGGTCTGACCTTCAGGTGCAGAGCCAGCGGGCCCCGATCTTAGCCTCGGGCACCCTCAGGAAAGCTGTCTGACCTTGGGACACAAACATCCCTCTGCCCCTGCATACCCTCTACTATAACCCAACACCACCTGGAGGCAAGATCAGTAAAGTTAGTAACTCTGGCCCGTGAGTGAGAGATGTTCACAACACCAGCAGAGTTCTAAAACTGCAAGGACATTGTTATTGTCACATTGATCCACAGAAAAAGAAAGGGACAAGAGGAGGAAAAGTGCTAAAAACTTTTCAGATGTGGATGAAGAGCACAGATGAAAGGCAGAGGAGAAAAAAAATGGAAAGAAAACAAGACCTAGGAAATAAAACTGTAAAGACCAGTGTAAAATATTGCATTTAGAGCCAAAACTACATGCTCTTCAACTAAACTATACCATTGGCAGTGTCTCTGCATTTTGAATGCATATTGACATTTGGGGGGGACATATTACCCAATCACTTAAGCTGTTTTATATGATCTCTTGGCCCATATTAAGTGTATTGCCTTCCCCATGCATTCCTCTGCCTTCGGTAGTGGTAAGGATAAAGCAGTGGCTCTATCTAGTGGTTAAAATTCAGTACTGCTGTAATCACTATGTTGGCAAAGGGAATTTCAGATTGTTGAGGTTTGAAAAGCGGATGTATCTGTTTAACAGCAAACCCACGCATATTATGACACATCCAGCTCTGTGTGAAATGTAAGTGACATCTGAAAAATATCAAAAAAACACACCAACTCCGAGATCTTTTATATCAGGCCTAACATTTTCACAAGCTAAAAGAAGCACTGCCCATCACCTGACTAATGGAGAGTGAGACTGAGATCAAACGCTGCCACATCATAAGGAGGGGAGTCAGACGAGTTCCTTCCATTTAATCTTATCTAAATGAGACAGACACATAAAAGGACTCTTGGTCTGGCTAATTTTCTCCATCAGGACGTTAGCCTGTGATCTGAGCTTCTTTCATGGTCTTATCCCAGTGAAGCACTATGGTACTCAGCAGTCTGTTCTCTATCCTCACCCTCAGCTGGAGAATGAAGAATGGCTAATTTCTTGTTGAAGAAAGCCACATTGTTCTGAGTCTCTTATAATGCAAACAACAGTTTTTTTTAGGTCAGAGACATGTCAAGGGTTTAACAGGTAACTAGATCCTGTGTTGAATGTAACCAGCGTATTCAAAGGTCCTTATGAAATCCAACATATACTGAAAAGTATAAGTACTTTTGCTGCTGTTAACTTGTTTTCACACATTTACAGTTCTATCATTTCCACTAGGCACCAGATGTGTTTAGATAAATGCCTGCTGGCAGTCAGCATCTCATCATTTCTTCAGTGTGAAAGGTCTTTAAAACTACAGCAATGAATTTTTTTTTCTGAAAGTGTGAAAGTGTCTGGGTGATACAAGACGAACTGTGATAAAATATCCTATTGTCTTAATAACTATTTTTTAAGAGTCCAGTAACTCCCTGACAAGCAAATCTAAATGAAGTATGGCAGTAAAGAGCTTGTACTCATTCTTATACAGCACCCTGGTGGATATTAAGATCTCTTTGCCGCACTTACATTGCTCTCTTTTTATTATGCTAATGAGCATATTGAGCCACTTGCCTCCCATTTGTCTCTCCTTGTTAACTGAAGGAAAAAAGCCCTCAGCCATAACCAACATCATTCTGTCCTAGAGTCATAGGAATTATCCCTAAGCAAAAAAAAAAGTTTAAAAAAAAAAAAGTTTAAAAAAAAAAAAAATATATATATATATATATATATATATATATATATATATATATATATATATATATATATATGTATATTTATATATATTTATTCATTCATGTACCTACATATCTATTTCCGTGTAAAGCATACACAAGATTTTAGTCATAATAAACTGCAAATTCTAATCCAAGACACAAACATTGGTAATTTAGGGATTTAGGTAATGGTTATAAAAGAATACAGTTTGAGAAACAGGTAATAAGTAGGCAATACAGTATTAAACCTCATTCTTTGCTTTCCACTGTAGGGATTAGACCTCAGGTTTAACAACTGGAAAAGTATATAGAGGAGAGGAACAGAAAGGTGGATTGAGAATATGAGAGGTCCCTCATCCTCTCATACTGTGCTGAAGTGTTTCTCTTTGAAAAGTCAGAATGGACAGCTCAAGCAAACTGATGCAATGTCTTTGCAATATCTTTCACCTTTCAGATAGTACTGCTGAGCAAATATGACGGGCAATCAGTCATGAAAGCTACGCAACTCCAGCTTCACAGCCAAGTTCAATATATTCAGTCTGATAAAGGAACATCAAAACAGAATGCGTGGATAAATATCTTATATGTTATACGCAGGAAAGTGGTGTAACACCTTTTCTACTTGATTAAAACTTTTCTCTCTAGTGCTATTATGAGAAAGGTGACATCTAGGAGCAAAAAACTGTTAGAGATGCATAGAGATCATATTTTACAGAAGAGACTGGTGCCAAGACCGCACTACTGTTTGATAACTTTTAACTTTGTACAGGAGTTCTACAGCTAATGTACATAGAGAGCAGTTGTCCTTTAAAGTCTGATTCATAGAATATTCATAGAATTAGAAAATTAGTTTTAAAGGGAAAATAATGTAAAGTTTTCATAGTTGTATAATGCTCTTAAAACAGCTTTAAATAATTAATAAAGACCTGACTTCAGACAGTATTTAATGGGTACCAGGTTTGTAATTTTTAATTAATAGCCCCCAATAATTTCAGTGTTTTATCATTACATCTGTTCATATACAACACACATTACTATGCATGGTGCATAATACTGATCAATAAGGTAATGATAATATATTCTAATACATTCTGTTTCATTTGTACAATCACTTCAAAGGTGCGGGAGACTTTCGTGACCAATTTTTCATCAAATCTGTAAAATCCCAGTCACAGCCTAAGTATGACTAAGTAAGTAAGTAACCTCCATTTCCTACAATGCACATCGTGACAAAATTCCGAAGATGCCCGAGTTACCTCCCAGCTCTGTTTGTAAGCACATGGTTTGTTTATGGTGGATGGCACTTCGAAATTGTTCACCGTAATGCAAGAGATTCAGGTGAGTTATCACAGGAAGACTTACAGATTCGTGATACTTAAGCTATGACTGAGGTTTTACAGATTTGATGAAAAATTGGTCACAAAAGTCTCCCGCACCTTTAAATAAAATCTTAAAGCAGCATTTAATCGATCAACAAAGCCAGATAATTAGCTCTCATCCTCACATTTTACTGGGGTTACTATTATTATTATTATTATATTTATTTTTGACTGAGGTGATGTACACAGTAACATTACCTGTGATGAGCTGTTCTGTCCTTCAACAGACCAGCAGCCAAACTGTCATCATTATAACCACCCAGTTCTCCTGTAACCCAGTCAGGCAGCCCTGTGTTGCTGGTGGTACTCAGTGGCTCATCAAAGTAGATGGACTAAAAAAAAACATGACACAATGAATGGTATGTTATATTCAACACAGTTGTGACGATTAATCTGATTAATATGCAAGCTATCAAATAAGTCCACAAGTATTGTAATCAGTCTTTTTTTTTTTTTTTTTTTTTAAGAAAAAAGGCAAAATCATCTGGTTGCAGTTTGCATTAGTTCCATACATTCAACCTAGAGCACAATGCTCTCTACATGCAGGCTTAGTGGTGGTTCCTAGAATCTCCAAAAGTAGGATGGAAGCTGGAGCCTTCAGCTATCAAGCTCCACTATTGTGGAACCACCTCCCTGCCTCAGTCTGGGAGGCAGACACCCTCTATGTTTAAGAGTAGAAAGAAAACTTTCCTTTTTGATGAATCTTATAGTGAGGGCGGCTCAGGCTGCTCTAAGTTATGCTGCTATAGGCTTAGACTGCTGGGACACCCATTATGATATACTGATCTCCACTCTGCTCCTCCTGTCTGATCTCTTCTCTACTCCTGTCTGACCTCCTCTCTGCTCCTCCTCTTCTCCTCCATTCACACCCCAGCAAATACATGTTACGGACTTGACTTCTTCCCTGGGGTCTCTGTGCTTTATTGCCTCACATGTTTTCCCTGGATCATCTCTGGATCTGCTGTTGTGGTCCTTCTTCTCTTCTGCCTTCATTGTCATCACTCACTGATCCACATAGTTGTGATAGCGTTTATTATATAGTTACATAGATGGTAGAGACTTCTATCATTTGTACTAACAGTTACAGTAGTAGTACATCTACTATTAATACTTGTACTTGTAGTAGTAGTATTAACAGTTATGCACATTTGTTCTAGCTATTGGTAATTATACTAACACTAGCTGTTCTACTTCTGAACATTCCTAGTTCAGTCTGCTATGCATCCATGTGTCTCCCCCTACTTCCCCTCTCCTCCAATTTCTCTCTCTCTCTTCCTTTACTCTCTCTCTTTAACCCCAACTGGTCAAAGGCAGAGGACCATCCTCCAGAAGTCGGGGTCTGCTCAAGGTTTCTGCCTGTTAAAAGGAAGTTTTCCCTCGCTACTGTCACCAGTCAGAAGTGTTTGCTCCTGGATGATTCAGTTGGGTTTCTGTAAATTGGCTTCAGTCTGGTTTCGACTGGCTCTATATGTAAAGTGTCATGAGATAACTTTTGTTATGATTTGGCACTATAAAAATAAAATTTGATTGATTAATTGATTTTCTTGAATGTGAGTACATACCTTTTTTTTTTACTCCTCTATGTCAGTAAATTAAATATATCTGACTTGACAAACAAAACATTTGAGGATGTCATTTTCCAGTTTAGGAAACACTTTTTCACCTTTTCTTTCATTTTATAAACCAAGCAATCACTAAATTAAATGAGAAAATAATCTAAATATATTTTTTTTAATCAGTTGTTGCATTTGTAATATATAGCTCAAACCAGCATAGGTGCATTAGCCTAAAACTTCAACCTCCTACGTGGTAAATGACTTTCAATATCCGCTAAAATAATTACTCCTAAAGTTAATTTGTTGATCTCATAATGGCCATGACTGCATTTGTCACTATAGGAGGGAAATCCATACCAGTAATATATATTATGATGCTAACATGAGTTTGGTTCCATATAAAGGTGCTACCTAAACAACTCTTCCACCTGCAGTAGTTGTAGATTGGTCATTACCATGTAAGTAGGGAGTGTCTTGAGGGTTCCAGGCTCTGGTTTGGTGTTAAAAGGCCCCTCCAGGTCCCCTCTTTTAAGCATGTGAAGGAGTAAACGGGCATACAGGTTTCGGTTCCTCCGACCCAGTAGACCTGAACCCCAAGAGGCAGGATCGCAAAATTTCTTGATCCATATGGCACAACGCTGACGCTCTGCAGTCAATGGATGAGACAGGGACAGGTGTTTACAGATGTGCGCTCATGTTTTTATTCCTAATTTTGTAAGCATAGGCAAATGAAATGACTTAGGCGTGCTGAATTCTTGAATCATTGGGAATATCTTCAAGTTTCAACAAGTTTGTAAAATAAGTGATGTTTACTGATGTAAGAACAGGTAAGGTGAAGTCGAAGGCTCACCTGTCTTGTTTGGGTGTTTAAGGACATACGGCTTCATGTCCAGTAGACAATGGTCAAACTCTTTATCCAGCCTTTCCCATGAATCCTCGTGTTTGCTCATGGTGGCTTAAGGGAAAGCCTGAATAGTTATAATAGTTAAAACACGTAAGTTTAAGTTAGATACACAGGGAGAAGCTAGCTAACTAACTAACACCGTCAACCACATCACGCTAGCTAACATATTCAACTTCTGAAACATGGTTGACACAACATATTACCCTGTACTACAGTCAGACATTACATAGAATACCATAAAGTACCGAAACTGTGATGTTAACCAGAGCACCCATGTTAAATGAAGCTACTTGTTGGAGGACTGATGCTAACGCAGCACATTAGCGGACATGATGCTTTTAGCTAACTGATATACGCTCGGCTTCCACTGTTGTTTCCAGCTGACATTTACGAACACACGCGTAGCATATTAAAAAGAAAGCTCACTATACATGGAAGTTCGTAATATGGACGAAATAAGGATGTACCTTGAGCACGGATTTCGCCGCTCAAAAATGATTCAAAACTTCAGCGTCCACACTTTACGCAACATCCGGTTTCCGTAGCAATGCAGCGTCTCGCCGTTGCCATAGAGACTACGCTGCACATTTTTTTTTTTTTTTTTTTTTTTTTAACCAGGCACATTTGCGCTATGTGCGTCTTAAAATTGACTTGGTTAAGGTTGGTACGGAAGATTATTAGGGCCACTTGAAAAAAAAGGTCTTTTATATATATATATATATATATATATATATATATATATATATATATATATATATATATACGTGTGTGTGTGTGTGTGTGTGTGTGTGTGTGTGTGGGTATTCTGAGAAAAAAGTCAGAATTCTGAGGAAAAAAAGTCAGAATTCTGACTTTGATCTCAGAATTCTGACTTTAAACTCAGAATGGTAATACAAAATACATACATATTGGACCTTTTTTTTTTCCAGTAGCCCTAATCCTTTTCTGTAGTGTTTGCCCTGTAATACTTATGAGAACAAAATTCACACAAATCCTGCTGATATCTCTGTACCTGATACTGCAAACGACATTTTCCTTCTAACTGAAACATTTCTCACTTTTCATCGTATATGTAGGTCTGACAGTTATTTTTATTTCTTAAAAACGACTTGCCAGGAAACTATATCATAGTAGCTGTGTGTGAAAATAAACGATCCTGGAAAAAATGTAAACCTGCAGTTTAATTTTCGTCCACAAAGTGGCGCACAACACCTATACTTAATCAGGTACTCAGCAAGCCATGAAAGGGACGTGTTGCCTTCAGGTACTCCTCGTATTTACCTCTCAATGTGTTTGATCTTATGTATCAAATATAACAGCACATTAAGCCTTGCAGAAAATTTAAAAAAAAAAAAAAAAAAAAAAAAAAAAAAAAAAATTGAGTATCAGAAATATTCATGGGGTTTTCCTGCTACGAAACCAGCAGCCCATAGTAAAAATAGAGGAAGAAGAAAAAAGTTGTTTAAAATATTATTACCGTCCTAGTCACTGGGCCATCTGCGTGCATATAAAACCTATGCATCTGTCCTGTGTAGGACAGAGTTTTTTCATCACAACGCTCAAAAATATTTCATTTCATTATTTGTTATGCACTTAAACTGATATGAAAATTTCCCTTTGCATTGAAGGCAGACTCGAGCTACGTCACCTTGAATGAAAAAGAAGCGCTCAGCTGTGGAAAAGGCATTGGGAGGCGTGCGGTCTGTCAACAGCGCTCCAACAAACACAGCACCACACATCTGCAGCTGTGAAGGGACGAAGACCCCACAGAAACCAGCCGGGACAAAAGACAACTTGTCGTTGTGTAGTTTTTTTTGTTTTGTTTTGTTTTTTTCCTATTATGGCCGACCATCATTTACATTATAATGACTCGGCGGGCGTTGGGAACCGATTCGCCCGTAAAGGTGCTTTGCGGCAGAAAAATGTCCATGAAGTGAAAAATCATAAATTTACAGCAAGATTTTTCAAGCAGCCGACGTTCTGCAGCCACTGTACAGACTTCATATGGTAAGAATTCCCTTTACTTTGTATTGCTCCAGCTGTGCTTTTCAGAAAACAGGCTTGATTACGCTTAAAGCATGACTCCAAAAAAAAAAAAAAAAAAAAAAAAAAAAAAAAACTTTTAGGATGGCAGTTATATTTTAGGCTTAAAAATCAAGCTTTAAAAATCTAAACAAATCTGTGTGCATTAATACGGACTTGTCTCTTTTTTTCTAGGGGGTTTGGAAAACAAGGATTTCAATGCCAAGGTAAACACCTGCTTGCATTTTGTGGTATTGGCAGAGATTCAGTCATAAAAAAAGATAAGATTAATAAGAAGACAATTTGTTTCACCTGAGGGGCACCAAGGCTTCAGGTTTTGCAAGTTTGATTTTCCTTGGAAAGGCCACAGCCTCTGTATATACAGTAGCTAGGGTGTGTGTTTGGAGTCATGTCAACCTCATGAGCTAAAGATAAGAGATCCAGGGTTCCCACAGAAATTGTTCAAATGTTAAACTTTATTTCTCCAGACAAGCCATTTTGCAAACAAGCTTTACATATTTTTTTTTTATTACAATAACTTTCTTTGCAATTTAAAGACATTTTTTTGTCCCTTTTCTTGGACGCAATCCATCTTGGTCACCAGTGCTCTGTGAAGACAAGAAACAAATTAAGCATAGTTTCATAAGAGTTCATTAACCAATAATATGTTTAAGTGTCAGTTGACCAAACCTGTTGTCAGATTAGAAAACACCCATCAACTTGGCATAGGACCTTTGACGCCCTCAAAGATTCCAGACGCAAGTGGTGTATATGAGGCTCTGGAGGCAAAAACCCGGTGATTGCGGTAACCATTTCTTGACTGGACAAAGTAGTTTGACACAGGAAAAACTGATTTTCCAACCCTCTGTATAACCACAGCATCCTGAGTGTTGATGACTGGTCCTTGCAGAGGCCAAGGGATGTGCTTGTCAAGTGGTACGTAGCCGGTTTGGCTGAGGTATAAATTTCCATCTTGGTAGATTTTCAGAGGGTAAGGGCTTCCTGGCACCTGAGAAAAGATAATCTGGGGGTCTTTAGCAGCAGCAGTTCCAGACCCTTCACCTACTTGGCCATAATTTGCAGACACAAGGGAGGAGCTGCCATAAGATGACGGAGGAGAGCCAGCATTTATAGATGAGTAGTCAAACACCTGTTCATAGAAGGGTTGAGGGGTCTCTCTCTTTGCTGTGGAGCCTTCGTTGGACTGTGTAACATCACCATAAACGCCACCAAGTCCTGGCCAAGACCAACCATAGTAGACATCTCTGTTAGGATAGTAGGCGAATGGAGGGACTTGTATGTAGTTTGTAGGGACAGCATTAAGCAGTGGTGATGGAGAGCCTGGTATTGCTGGATTACTTTGCGGGACTACAGAATTTAAAGGAAAGACAAATGCTTTTTCACCATTTTTCATCCACACTCCTGACTGGGCATTAATAGGTTCCTTCACCCATGGCCCGCTTTGTTTGACTAGCAAGTTTTGGTTTGTCAAGAAACCTGGCACCTGCAAAGGATGAAATGGAACCTCACCAACCACAACCTGGGGTAGAGGGTTTACTTCAGTGTCCTCGTCATCATCATCATCATCATCATCGTCATCATCGTCATCGTCATTGCTTAAGTTAACAGAAGGATCCTCAGGCCGATTCGTCAGATCTGTTTAAAAAACAAGTTAATTAAGCAACAATTTCAGAGTCAAAATGTAAAACTTCATTATAGAAGTCATTACTTTGTTTGAATGGTGCTCCAATACTGCTGCTAAACAGCAAGACACTAAGCAAGAAAACCCTGCAAGAGAATTCAGTAACAAAAGTCAATTTAAGTCTTAAAGAGTAAATTAAGTGCACAGCAAGTCACAACATAAAAACATACTGTAATAAGAGTCCAAGAGCCATGACTTTTAGCTGAGAAGCTGCACCCTGTACTCCTCAGAAGCTATGGTTTGACATGAGCAGGCTGAACTTTCACATATAACCTGTGGCTTCATCAAACATTCTTCTGTTACTTTTATACAGATGCACCCCTCCTCTCTCATCAAGGACCATTAGCAGCAGCTGCTAGCGGAGAAATCACTGAGCAGATAATAAACAGGTGTGGCGGCTGGACACCACCACCTGTTGTTTCTGTGTGAAAGCCACTGTTTTACACATGCTGGATGTAATTTGAACGTGTTTTGTGTAGGACTGCTTTGTATTTCACTTCACGTTAATCTGTGTGCTTATGGTGTTGGCATCTCAGCTTGTTTCTCCGTGGATCCTGTTGTGACAGACAAATGGGAGAGCTGCAAATATTAAGTTAAGCATGAAGAATACAATAGAGATACATGAGCTCAAATACAAAATATCAACAGAGAAAAGGGCCTACATTAGGAATACATCATGTTGAGTTTTGTGAGATCTTACAGTTAAATGTAAAATAAAGAAGACTACCGGAAGGCCAAAATTACATTTATAGAAATAATAAAAGTCTAAAGATGATAAACTATCATGTTTCTGCCTATAAATAAGTAAATGCTTGTCACAGCTGCTCTGTCTTCAGGCTTTCGCTGTTATTCTTGCTCTTGTTAGATCAATTGTAAAGCATGATAAGACAATGGAAAAAAAGCAGAATCATTTGTGTCACATGGGCTGAGACTGAAGCTTTGTTGTACAGCAACAGTCTCCAGATGGTTTATATGAGTAGTTCAAACCAGAACAAACCTCATCAAAGACAACATTTTCTAGATAATTGCATGTCAGAGAGTTAAAGGTTGTTTTTTTTTATATTGAAAACATCAAGAGTAATCTAACAGCGGCTATAAAAAAAGGTTAACTGGTCTAATCTGACCACACTGGTATAATGATAAACATCATCAGGTCAATGAACTCACACATGAACCCACACATCTACTGTTCACCCGTGTCTCTGTCTCCTACTTAACCCATCTTTGTATATTTTCACTAGAGCCACTGCTGTCTCTGCTGTTTCAATTCAGGGTGTCATGCTGCAGGGTCATGTTTCTCAGAGATTTAATTAAGTCTCTGTACAGTGTGCAACCTACATCCTGAACCTGACTGCACGCACATGAATCGAACCAAAGCTCTGGAAATTGCACTTCACCTTCATACTCCTGTCCTGTTGTACATCTACATCTGTATTTACACTTGTACGTTACATTAGCTAGCTTCAAGTGTCATTTGCAGCTCTTGCCATTTCCGGCTTGGCCATGGATGCATTTCAAAAGTGGGATGTCTGTAGATACAGACTGCTTGTTCTTGTAGAGTGTGTATAAAAAATGGATTGCCTCTTTGAGAACCATACAGTAGCAGAAAAATCCCCAAAGACGTTGATGCACTGACATGCGGAGTAGATGCATAATGGTTGTGGTTGATAGAATGATGGATGTAAGGGCTGCTGGATTTCTATTGCCTCTAACTGTAAGGCAGACAATACAGTGAGATGTTAGTCTAAATGTTTATTACTACAAAAGTAAAAGTGTAAGTCAAGGGATAACTTTCCTTTTTGTGAATGTCAACGTGTTAGTTGTGCACAGAACTGAACAACAAACCTGTAAAACCAGCTTTTCTGATACAGGGTAATATAATCAGATCGTTGTGGCCGTAACACTGAAATCACCTCTTGGCTGCTAAAGGTGGAAATGTTGCATGTGTGAGTTCACTTGTAGAACATTTGGCTTAATGAGGTTATTGCAAAGGTGATAAAGTGTTGCTCCTGTAATCATTCAGTTTTATCAATCTCCCTGCATAGCTGTTATCAGTTTACGGTTTCTGAGACGTGGGTAGGTTAAAGGCTGCCTAGAGCTTCCTGCTGTGTGTTGTAAAGTTAGATTGCAGTGTAATGTTTTATTCCAGTTCTTCTGTAATCGCCCGCCTCCGCCACACAACAGCGAGCAGTGGAGTGGCGACTAAATGTAATGCCTTGGCTTTGGAAACGTCTTTATTGCTGAAGTGTCTCTGTGTAGGTGGAGGGCCCAAGCCCCTGCAGTTCCCACACTGATGACTGGGGAATTACGTACCTTTCTTGGTCAGGGAAGTACGACAGAGACTAAATCATTTAATAACCAGCACCACATGCCCTTTTGTTCATAAGCCTCACAGTTCTTTTTTAATAACCAGACATTGTTCATTTAAAGTTTTATAAGAATTATACGAGATGCGACTCAGCTCAAAATAATAAAAAAAAACCTTCATATTGTTAATTTCTCTCCGTAATTTAATAAAAATCATTTGTACGTGTATTCAAGGTATTTTTCTAGAAGACATATCCCAAGAGAATAAACTTTACCTGATGAATACTACACAATAAAATTAACCCTTTCAGGCATGAATTATGAGAACCTTAGTTGAGGGTTGTTGTTTTTTTTTTTTTTTTTTGAATGTTTTTATTCCTCCTTAGGCATGAAAAAAACGATGAGATTGAGTTGTTTTGTTTGTTTTTTTCCCGTAGATTTACAAAAATATCCACTCAGCTACACCATGAATTTTATTCTTGAAGCAAAGAAACCTGTATTTAAAACCCAATATTGTAAAGTGATATGAAAACAGTGAAATGAAACCATGTTTAATGCAGCTAATCTGATGTTTTCTCACATTTTAACATATTCTAATACTAGTTATTACTCACTTCATGGAAATAATATGCAAAAAATAACAATTAACAATTGATTTCCACTCAAGAACCAATCAAGAACAGCAAAGTTACAGTAATGGTATGAATTGCAGTTTATGAGATGATGCATAAGTGTCCACTGTGTTGGATGATATGGAACTAAAACAACTAAACCCATGAATATACAAGAGAACAGCTGGAGAATAACTGTCCACTGTAGTGACCAGTATGCATGAAAGGGTTAAAACAAGTGCAGTGTATTAAAAGCCATTATAAAGAAATTTAAAAAATTAAGATGCTCTAGTTAAGTATAGATTAAAATTCAGCGTAATCCAAGTTTCTTTTTTCTTTTTGTCTTTGGAGATCTGTCTTTACTTTATGTTGTGCCCTCAGCCACTGTAGACTGACCTCAAACAGCCCAAGGACTGTGGAAACTTATTATTAATGTATGGAAAAGGCAAGTCAAATGAATAGGGAAAAAATTTGGCTTTGAGGTTAATGGAGGTCATGGGTTTTACTACCAAACAGCAAAAAAAAAAAAAAAAAAAAAAGTGAATAATGAATAAATGGAATTTATTAGGGTGCAACTTTCTGGAAATCAGATCAGATGAGTTTTAGAAAGTTTGTACACTCAAAGCAGTGAGAAGGAATAATCTGTTATGTATCATTAAAACACAGAGTATGGTGGATTGTAGCTCTGATTTGCTTTAGTTTTTCATGAAGAAGTAGTTACATGAAGATGCTTGTTCCTTCTCGTTAGTTCTTTTGGAAGAAATTCATGTCACAAAGAGTCACTTGCTCTTCAAACTTTGAACACAGGAGCATCTCATTGAAACCACTACTGTGAAGTGAATGACTATGTTTCAGTGTTAGATCACTTGCAGCCTTAGTGGATGCTCTGCCCCCCCACCCTCGCCCTCGCCTCCCCCTGACTCCTCAGCCTTTGAAGCTGAACGTCTGTGGAAATGACAGTGCCATCTGGAAAACTGGGGACCCATGACTTGGAGGAATGTACTATGTCTGGACACGAGCGAGTCGATAGATGGAGGGAAGAACACAACAACACAATGTAGAAAAGGAGCTGTGGAAAGAAGCTCAGAGGGAGGCAAAGGTGAACACATAAGTACGAGACTAAATAAACCGTGGAGGATTCGCAATTGCATGGGTGGAAGTGTGAGGTTGAGAGATGAGGGGCCTTTTACACATTCTGTCTTGTTGCTTTGGAGTTTTGGCAGCGATAAAGCAAACAGTGCAACTACTCAGAGCAGATGAAAGAGAGTGGAGTGAAACCAGTGGCACATATTAAGAGTGGATCATGACCAGCGTGTAAAGTGTACCCAAGTCACTCCTGACTATTATAGGCAGGTGTGACGAAGCAATCTGTTTTGTATTTATTAGAGCCCGACCAATATGGGATTTTGGGGCCGATGCCAATACCGATACTGGGGGCTAAAAAAACCAATATCCAATATATCAGCCGATATCCGATATTGGCCGATATATGAAATAAGAACACTGATCTACACGGGATATAAAAATCTTATAGTAGATAATTGTGGACAGGTGGATAAACAGTTGCATAAATCTTTGTTTATCTCACAAATATAATTTACACAACTTTCAAATGCAAACTATGCAATCACAAAAATAATTAGAGCAAAAAATACTACTTACCATACAATTATGTTTTCACTCACAAATTTTGATGTCTGCTTCACGGCACTACAACTTCTTATATGGACTAAGGACTAAACTGAGCATGTGCAGAGTGAATTAGGTGAGTCCTAACTTGTTCCTGATTGGAGCAATTGCAAGAGTTACAACTGACCCGTGTTACAACTGTCCCCAGTCTCCCCTACACTATTAACACCCAGGCCTGCTGGCAGAATGAAACTGTGAGGTAGACAGGAAGTGCACGGAAGTGTGTGTGTGTGTGTGGGGGGGTGAATACTTCATAAGACCGCGGCTAGCTCTGTGATTGTGTGTGGGGGGGTGATAGCGCGTCATTGTCCGAGCAGGAGTGAAAGTGAAACTAACTCACTTTAAACTTCCTCTTATTCTCCGGGCAGCACACACACACAGGAGCAGTGAGCGACAGAATCTCCGTGCAGTAAAAAAAAGTTAATATATCGGCTATATCGGCTACATATTGGCCGATGTTGATTAATTGGCGATACGCTATAATTGGCCTGATTAATCAGCCGGCCGATTAATCGGTCGAGCTCTAGTATTTATATCTTATTGACTCAGTGGTCACTTTTCCATTGACCCTCAAATTGCGCAAATATAACTTGTGCATAAAAATTCACCAAAAGGAAAAATGACAATTTCACCAAAAGTTTCATTTTTCGATTAAAAGTTTTTGCGCTGGCAAGAGGTGGTCTTTTGGGCGTAGCGCAAATGATATATCATGCAAAACTGCAATGAAAAGACCTTTTTTTCACAACTAGAGTCAGGTGAATTTAAAAAACGGATGTTGACATACGTCACAACAAGTGACGAAGAAGAAGAAACATGTCATGGTATGTGTGGACACACCAGGAAACCCAATCATGATTTAATTTAGTATGAGATAGAGGGGTTATAAATAATAATAATGAATATATCTGTAAATCAATACCATATTTACGTTCGTCACCATGTTTATAGAATGACTTCTCGTGTCATCTCGCAATAATAAATAAACAAATCATCACATCTGTTATTTAATGGAAAAACTGACATTACGCACTTCTGTTTTCTAGACATTTGGTAAATATTGGTAAATTTTTGCACCGATGTCAAATGGAAAAGCGACTATTGACAAAATAAACGGAAATCAGTGACAGTATAAGGAATCAAGTTTATATTGAATGAAAGGAAGCAAAAGAATGTTACATAAGATCGTATATTTGCTGCCTATTTATTGGTAATGTCTGCACTCATGTTGATATTATGATTTAAGTTACCATCCCCGTGTTGTTTTCTTCCACATTCCGCTACTTTGCTTTCATGGTGTCATCTCCATATCTGTATCCAACCCAGTTGTTTGAAATGCATTTGCATAGAAACGCAGCCAATTTGCCTACTCTCGTTTCCAACTCAGTGAATATTTACTTCTAATCAAGTGGTAATGATGGCATTTTTATCATGTGAGCAGATGAGGGGCGTTGGGTGTAGGCTGCTCCACCACTCTCTGGGACATTCATTACCCCTGTGGGCGACATCATGTTTGTGTCATTTAGCATGACGAGAGCTGACACATGCCTCCAACAAGACCGTCACTGAGCCCTAATGGCAGTGTAGGTGTGGAGCCAATCACTTCCTCCGCTCAGAATGGAGCAAGCGGACCTCATTAACCAATCAAGGAGCAGCAGTGTGG
The DNA here is from genome assembly GCF_902148855.1 of Sphaeramia orbicularis. Lineage (NCBI taxonomy): Eukaryota > Metazoa > Chordata > Actinopteri > Kurtiformes > Apogonidae > Sphaeramia > Sphaeramia orbicularis. The sequence goes on along the minus strand of NC_043964.1, from coordinate 30,171,974 downwards.
GGGTGTTGGAACATGAGAGCGAGAGCTGTGTAACTACTGATGGGGAGCCCCAAACAATAAACACTTACACCACAGCAAGTTGAGAAGTGACACTGCTCTTCTCTAGTGACACTGGTCTGAAAGGTCCTTGTATTTAGATGTCCTTTACTTCTAAAGATGTGTTCATTCATTAAATTTTGATTCGGTCGTTTTGCAAAGTAGTCTCTTAAATGTAGTTTTTTTTTTTGGTTTTTTTTTTATGTATTAATTCCTTTTTTTAGTTTTCTGTGGGTGTTTTTTTTTTTCTGCTGTACTTGACTCTTTCACATTTGTTGGAAATGGAAAGAGTTCATTAATTGAACAACACAAATCATCATTTTTTAATTTGCACACTCATGTACGATGGAGGGTGAAGCTCATCACACACATTACTCAGTACTGACTGATAAATGTTTAACTGAAAAAAAAAAAAAGAGATTTTAAAAGAGTACAAAATAAACCCACAAAGACCCAAACATCCACCGTCGACCAAAAGCATCAACTGATCCAAACTGTTGATCCACTAATCCTATCAATCCATGGAAATTATTGATGTCAAATACAGTTTGTCATCTTTTCATGGTCATCAGATATGACCCATTTGGATATTTAGAGGCTCCATAGTGAATGTGGAAACACCGTCATCTTCTACAGCATTGATTCACCAGTGAAACCCGTGGAGTTGGATCAGTGACAATGGATGGAGACACATGTTTTATGTTCAATGAATAATATATTTTACTGAAAAAATATTTTTTTTCTTAACTTTTTTCTGTCTTTATATAATCTTTGAATTTACTCTCAGCTTTTATGAAAATCTACATGATCAGTCAATAAACATAGCAATATAGATAATTTTTACTAGAAAAAATGCAAAATTCAGAGGATAATATTATAATGAATGGTGATAAATCACTTAGGAAATGTTAAATAGAGAGAAAAATTCATTTTGGAACTGACAAAAACACCACACTGGGTCCTTTTGAGTGAAAATAAATAATTTTATATCAAACTATTCTGATAATGGTTCTGTTATATAGATCATTACATATATATAGAGAGATCAATAAAATTTGTTGATTAATCTAAGGTAATTTCCAATTAATATGACTGACATCGATGCCCAGTAGTTTCAGTTTCACTTAAAACTTTCTTTTAGATAAATCTTAAAAGGTATAAAGTTTAGCTTTCAGAGTCTGCCTGGGACTCATTAAAATAAGCTTGTTGAAAGTGGAGACATTATTCAAACGCTCTTTAAAATATCAACAATTTTAAGACCGTCTCCCTGCTGAATGGCATTAATTACACCATGAGTGGAAGCTTAGCTGGCCGGGCTAATTATGTGTAATTCTGCCTCTGCTCTACATTCAGAATGCCCTTTTTACTATTGAGTGTTAGGTCTCTCCATTGTCCCCTCCCTCTGTCTTTTCCCTCCTCTCTCCATCCAATGTAGCAACATTTCCATTTGGTTATCATGGTAACAGCTCTGGCAGTTTCATGTGAGTTTTATTATCATCCACTCTTAGCGATTACAGCCCCGTGGTCATGTTCTGTACGTCAAATCCCTACAGCTTACATATTTAGCTGATTAAAATGACAGTATTCAGACATAGACTAATGTTTTCTACAGATGGCTTTTATATATTGTGTGTGGCATTGCCCTTTTCAGCAGAGTTTAGGTTTTATTTCAGAATAATCATTCTGAGCTTTTTTCCTACTATAACTGAGTTACTATTGTTTGTCTTCAAATTGAGCAATTTCCTTGCACTGTGTGTGCACTTTCATTATTGGGCAACATGGAAAGTTGAGTGAGTTACCATTTAGTCCACGTTAAACATGCTTCATTGTAGTGAAAAATGGAAATCTTTACTGAATCCACATCAATTTTGAGTAAGTCATTTTACCTAAAAACCACTGAACAATGTTAAAAACTACATAAATAACATTCAGAGCAACCTTCTCATTTCCCCACCTCTGTCTTCCTCTATGCCCTCTACCTCATGTTTTCTTAAACTGGTACTTTACAATAACAAGTTAATTTTGGGGCTGGGCAATATGTCTAATTAAGTCAATGAATCAACATTTTGCTGTCTAAATTATGAAAAATGCCTAATTTACAAAATTGAGATAATTCCTCTAGAGAACTGTCTAGTGCAGCAACAAATTAAATGTCAACCTGTTTGCTTCTCGCAATATATTCATTGTGAATGTGCTTTTCCAGTCCTGTACAGTATAGTTAGAAAAAATTAATGCTTTGAGTTCTGTTGTTGCTGGGAAACAATCAATTAAAATTGCCAATCATCCATGAAGGTTAAATTTTTGTCCTTATCGCCCAGCTCCATAGTGGCTTTTCCATTGGACATCTTGTAATGGTGCTAGTACAAACACAGAATCCAAATGCAGAACTCAAACACCAAAAATATAGTTCAAAAGGTTTATTGAACACACACACACACACACACACACACACACACACACACACACACACGTGAAAAATAATGATCAGTGACAGAATCTTGAGGATAATAGTTGGTGATATCCTCCTCTGATTCGTCCTCCGGATCGAGGGCGAAAGCCCGTCTCCCCGAGCGGTGTTAGGGGTGTTTTTCCCGACTAGGGAAAAGCAAAGGGAGGTCAAGGACGGAAACAGGTCATACACAGGTAGGCAAACAATCGGGCAACAGGACATAAGGACAAGGCAAAAACTCACGTACCGGTAGTCAGGGCGAGAAGGTCAAAACCAGGTATCAGAAGAGGCAGACAAAAACCAGACAGGGAGCAGGCAGAAGACGAGAAACCGAGGAATCCAAAAACAGGTCAAAAAACAGGCAAACAAACAAACGAGGTCAAAACGCTGGTCAGAACTACAAGAGTTACAAACTGGCATCTGACAGGGGGAAGAGACAGGGTTTAAATACACAAAAGGGAGGGAAGACAACGAGACACAGGTGGAGCAAATCAGGGCGGAGACAGGTAATCAGGTAAGAGGTCAGAACAATCAGGGAACAGGAAGTAAAGACGACAGACAAGACACATGAGGGGAAACTTAACAAAATAAAACAGGAAGTGACAAACAAAACATAAAAGATAGACAAAACCAGACTAACGTCTGGCTGCAGGCATGACACATCTGTGCAGAACTTTACAGATATTTACTAAGTGTCAAAAAACAGAAGTGCATAAAGTCAGTTTTTCCATTAAATCAAAAATGTGATGATTTGTTAATTATTGTGAGATGACGCGAGAAGTCATTCCATAAACATGGCAACGAACATAGATATCATGTTGATTTACAGCTATATTCATTATTCTTGTATATTAACCCTCTATCTCGTACTAAATTCAAAAATGATTCAGTTTCCTGGTGTGTCCACACTAGGGCTGAAAGATATATTATCGTATCGATATCTAGATATGAACATTCAAGATATTAATATCGAAAAAGCAACGATATAAACGATATAGATTTCCCCCGTGCTTGCCCTGCATGTACAGCTCTGGAAGTCACAACAAATTTAATTTATTCGTACTTTATGTTAATATTGATGACTGGCAGTGAGTTCTTATAAATAAAACTGCACTTTCCACATTCTTTTGTATTACGATGTTTGTATTTTTCTGAAAAATGCCTGGTTTTCACTGAACCTGTAGTCATATTGTATCGTATTGATATTGAGATATCTGGCATGAATATCGAGATATGAAATTTTGTCCATATCGTTCAGCCCTAGTCCACACATACCATGGCATGTTTCTTTTAAAACTCTTCTTCTTCACTTGTTGTAACACCCGTCAACATCCATTTTTTTTAATTCACGTGACTCTAGTTGCGGAAAAAGCTCTTTCCATTGCAGTTTTGCGTCATATACCAGTTTCGCTACACTCAAAAAACCACCTCTTGCCAGTGTGAAGTTTTGCGAAATAGTTGGTTTTCCATCAGGCAAATTTTTGTGCGCAAGTTATATTCGTGCAGTTTGAGGGTCAATGGACAGCGACTTATGTTAATTCATTTATTAAGTTGATCAGTTAATAGGTTAAAAGGACATGGGTGTAAATGGTTGTTCGTTACTATGTGTCTGTTCTGTAATGAACTGGCTACACATCCATGGTGTACCCCACCTTTACCTGATGTTTGCTGAAACAGGCTCCAGAGGATTAAGTGCGTTAATGAATGAATGCATTTTACACTCTCACCCATACATGAGTTTATTCATACTTACTGCCTGCAGACAGGAGTTGATACCTTGAGGCATAGATTAGCTTGGATGGTGATTATGCTATCTTATTTTGTCATCTGGATGTGTGTTCTTATGACATCTTGGAAGTTGAGAGAATCATTTGGTGGTTAAGCTCCCGGCTACATATTTTTCTGTGTTGTTTTAGTTAACCTTTTCACCCGTGAGACATTATTTCAATGAAACGTGTTGCTGTGAATTTTTGTCTGGAAGTGTCTTAAAAGCTGCTGTGAGTATGTGCTTGTGTTCCTTTTCTTCAGTGGTTTTGCTTTACTGTGTGTTTTAGGGTCAAAACAGGGTGGAATAACAGAAAAAGACAAAGAGATGAATTGAAGTTTGACAGGTTTTTACTAAATAAGGCACTCAGAATGTACATCAATAACAGATTTAGGATGTTGAACATGAACTGTGAACTGGAACATTTGAATTTTGTCCCAGTAGTTTTTGTTTTTGGGCTCCTTTTTTCTAAATCAGTCCACCTGCTTTTTGGCACCTGGTTAGACTCCAAAAACCAGTCACGCAGTCAAAACTCAATAAAAACACATTAAAAAAGGGAAAATTACAACACTGCAAAACAACAGTAAAAAAAAAAAATAACGACATGGAAAAGATAAAAAAAAAAAGCCCAAACCATCTTTTTTATAGCAAGCCGGTTTCACTCACTGCTTTGTGTTCCACAGGCAGCATGGGTTGAATTGAGCATGCTCAGATGTCTATGGAAAATACGCCTATTCTCACATTTGAAATTTTTCCTATTGCACAATCGGTTGAATTTTTAGGAATATTTAAGATAAATCATACATACAGAATGAGCAACACAGACACATTAGGGGTTAAAGGGTTAACCTCAGTTCCTCTTCATGCTCAGTGGTGCAGTTACAGGTTCTCTATGTCATCTTGCAAACTCCAGGCCATCTATCTGTAGTCCTGTACTCTCCTTTAAATGTCAACAAGTATCATTCCTTAATGTCACTATCACATGTGTTTCTCATATACTGCTCATATAGGTTAGTGTCCATCGGTACCATTACTTACTTGTCCTTTATTTTATTACTTATCTTATCTCAGAGCTGCGTTCAGGAATGCTCAGGAAAATGAAGATACTACTCCACTATCTGTTAAAAAAACGCTTACCTGCTGAGAAGCTATTTGATGTAGAAACAACATTTCCACCTCATACTAGGAACGCCACTACACATACGCATGTGATGCTATTTTAACGACCGCCAAAGCTGCACAATGTCCGGATATTGGCTGTAGCTATTCTTTGCCTGCTTTGCTGGCTTGTCAAATTGAATTGAAGAACCTTAACAGCCCATGCCCAACAGGGTTTTGGATCTGTCTACCAGTTAGCAGCCCTGAAGACAGACAGACACAAGACCTTCTTCTATGTCAACGTAAGGGGATTGCCACAGTCTGGGTGCTAGACAAAGAGTTCTCATTTAAAACTCCTCACGTAAAAGGGGAAGGGAGGGGGCTGGAGAGAGGTAGAGAGGACCAGGAGTGAGAAGGAACAGATGACAGTGGTAGGAACGGCAGCAAATGATTTATGTGTTGGGTTAGAGGCACTTTGTGTTAAAGCATATGTTAAGTAAGGAGGACTGAGCTGCATTGTGTGTCCATTTTAGGCACACACACACACAGACACACACTAACACACTCACACACACCCTTAAATATTGGTGCACCAGGTTAACAGCACCAGGGTGCCAATCACAACCTGTACTGTCAGAAAATCATTGGGACCAACAGCTCTGTTTTCTTGATCTCTTTTCTTTATCTACTGTAAAGTCTTGCCAGATATGCCACGGTGGTGTGCCAAGGTTACCATGGTAACAGTGCTAGGCCCTCACTCTGTGCCAAATCTCTATCACTGGTTTACCCTAGGCAAGTACTCCCCCTTATAACACCCATAAAACCAAAACATTTGTTATTTCCAAAGAATAGTTTAAGTGATAATTCAACGTGGGAGCTTGGCACCTTCTCAGTTTCCGTTAAAGCCTTGAAGCAAATAGAACATGTTTCAGTAGGTGAAGTTATTTACTTGTTGACCTGTCTGGGTGGGGAAGTTGGGACTCTTTTGATCCTGTAAAGCCTGAACCATTAAATCATTGACAGAAAATTCCAGGTTTTTGAAACTGAAGCCTTTATTGGTCCTTCTGAACAACCAGTTTCTTTTTTTTTTTTTTTTTAAATATCAGTTTCCATGTATGGGTTTCAGTTTTGTATCATATTTGATACATCGGGTCTCAATGCTCAAATATTATTATTAATTTTGAACAAACAAAAACATAATATAACACAAACATGTCTAACAAATTGGTAATTCCTTTTCAAAATCATCAAAGTTCTCCCTCCTTCCTCATTAATGACAATCTTGTAGTGCCACTGGAAAGGCCTCTGGTGAACAAATTCCTCCCCCCTGGTGGATTATCTGTGTATTTCATATATCTAATTGTACACATCAGGTTTTTCAAGAAAAAAAATATCACACTGATCATGTAGAGGGCTTCAAAACTCATGTATCAAATATGATACGTTTGGCGTTATAAGGTTAAGACTGCTTGGATGTAGACATGAATGGAGCAGTAAACTCTCCAATCAGAAGCACTTGATGATCACACCTTGGAGCACATAAAGTTGTTAGACTGTTTAATCTCCAGTTCACAACACATTCTACCCCAGTAGAGCAGTGACCACCACAAGTGCAATATTTTGACTTTAACAGACTGTCTCAACGGATCATGTCACAATGTTTTGCTTGCATAACACAATGTCATCTGGTGACATTAAAAAGGGGTCTTTTTGGAGGCTCAGCGGCATTACTCAGCTGAGAGTGGGTAGTTAATTGTCAGGGAGCTGCCTGTGTGTTTTTGCCGAGACACAAAACAGTGTAATAAGATGACACATGCTGTTCCCTCATAATCTATGTTTTAACAAACAAAGGCAAAAGAGCAGTTGAAGTCTCAGAGGGAGAAACTGAAGAGGCAAGGGGACGATGGAGATGCTGGAAGGATGTTTCCCTCAAAAAGAAAAAGCGTTTGTGGGGATGCATCTGTCTGTGCTGTTTGTATAACACAAAGTGGCAGGAGCAGTCAAAGCACTGAGGTCTGTGCAGTTTCCAAAAATGGTACAGAGAACAGAGACAGAGATTTTTTGACAAAATGCCGTAAACGGCTGGCTCATAGTGTCACAGTGAACATGCTGGTAACTTGCTGCAGTGTTCTGGAACATCTGTGATGAGATGACTTTGTCCCCAGTATAATGATAGTGTTTATGTTTCTTCTTATTTAGCTGTACCTAGTGCTGCACAAGACACCATGTCAGCATCGCTGTTTCAGTGTTTGTATCTGCAGTTGTCACAGTGCAGGACATACAACATCCATCAAGACAAATTAATCCAAACACATAATCCATCTTCTTCTGCTGTTTTGGTGCTCAGTAATAAAAGAAAACTCCTGGATGTCATTTTCTGTGACTGACTCATAAAAGATGATTTGCTTTTTTTGTGGGTTGACTTGCTGTGACATGTAGGTTCTGCATGCACACGGAGAGACCAATCATCATCATTCTTGATCAATTTACCAAACAACCAAAGCAGGCCCTGGCCTTGCTTGTCATCGACCGCAATCTGAAAAATAAAAAGAGAGCAGTTTTGGTGGCAAAAAGAAAAGAAACATCAGTTGTACTGTGTTGTAGTATTTTGGCTACAGAAATGATGATGTTTTCAAAAATGGGTACTTTGACAACACTACCTTCATGGTGAGTCAACCATTGTATTAACCATTAAAATCAATTTTCAGAATTAAAAGAGTAGTCACATCGCTGACTTGATTTTGTGTTCAATGTGTTGAAATCATTCATACAGCACAAAAGTTCAAGAAAGGATGATCTCACAACATCTTCGGAGTAAACAGTCTTTTTGTCCTGGTTTAATTCACCCTTGTACAGACTGTTACTATGTGTTCCTGTATTTTATACGTGGATGTGTTTTCCTCTCAGATACGAGCCTGTGCTTTATCTCAGCAGTGCTCTGTGGGGTGAAAGATGGCAGCTTGAACCTTCATCTATAATATATAGCGCACCCGTGATTTATATAAAAGACTGGACAGAAGACCTACATTCCGACATCAGGCATTTAACCCTTCTGTTCGTCTGTGCTTCTTACCTACCTGAAGCATATGTTGCCATAACAACACATTAGTGTCCGTTAGTTCCTGTCTCACACTCAAGGTGAATGGATGAGTAAATTAATTGTGTGTATGTGGAGTATGTCGACGTCTACTCTGGATGGAAAGATGCCCCCTAGGGGAATTCACCTCATGTGTCTCAGCGCCCCAGCTGTGCTTAATGAATTCTGAGCTGATTACACCAATGGCTATTTTGGGAAAGGTTTTAGAGAAATCAGTCTTGAGGATTTTGAGACTGAGCTGACTTTAGGTATGATGCTGGTGGGTACAAGTATTAAGACTAAATAAAACTAAGATGCATGGTGTCGGGTTAATATTTGCTGTCATTGCCATCACATTTTACAAAATAATTAAGTAAACAAATAACCTGTTATACCTTTGCAATCGATTGTGTCAGCTGCAGGTCTCTTATTATAGCTCTTTGCATCATCTCCTCCTTTTTATCTTCCTTATCTTATTACATTTATTCAAATCAGTTGTGAGGAAAATTCCTAGTTAAATCTTTTAACTGTGCAGAATGGGAAAAAAAACGGAGTCATACTGAGAAAAAAGGGAGGAGAACAATGCAGATAAAAGGTAACTAAAAGGCAAATAATAAAGGAAAAGCAGGGAGTGTGTGGCTAAGATGGACACAGGGGACTTTCCCAGCCTCAGAGTAATATTTTTGCTATTTCTGGGCAAGGACAAAGATGCAGGGAGACAGGGAGAGTGAGGGAGAGGCAGAGGGTTAGAGATTGTGTGCCAGTTTTCTGAAGCGTGTGTTCCTTCTTCCTGCTCCTGTGGTGCTGTGTGTGTGTGTGTGTGTGTGTGTGTGTGTGTGTGTGCGTGTGTGTGTGTGTGTTGTGTGGTTTGAGGGTCACCCAGTAAAAGACTGCAGCGCGGCTCTTAGTCATCTTCACACCTCACTCCTTTTTTACCTGACTGTCCATCTGTCTACCTATTTACCTCCAGAAACAGGTCCCGCTGTAAACAAATTAAAATATGCAAATTTTTTACCTATGCATAAGGTTAGAGAAAACACTCAGCACCAAGACTACTGAAATTTTAATGAGAGTATTAAGCTACTGTGTTTACAATTTTCATTTCCTAAATGATTTGTGACCAGATTTTAGGGATGCACCGATACTGATGGTATTTTCTGTTTGTTTATTTTGTTATTACTTCCTCTTTTTCCCAGGGAAACAAAGAAATCCTCATTACACAAAGCTGAACTCTGATGCCCCCATGATGTTATCTTTGAATAACACAAATATCTAAAAAAAAAAAAAAAAAAAAAGAAAGTCAAACCACAACATATTGCCATCATACTGGGAAGGAAAAGGATATTCTCACAGATGCTCTAGCATATTGGGACCAACTAAATGATTTCTCCAATAGTTGATGTCCATCAGCAAGGCTAATATTGGTCATAGCAGTGTTCTTCCAATATATCCGTGCATCCCTACCACGTACAGTTGTGGAAAAAATTATTACATCACCCCTTGTTTTCTTCAATTTCTTGTTCATTTTAATGCCTGGTACAACTAAAGGTACATTTGTTTGGACAAATATAATGATAACAACAAAAAAAGCTCGTAAGAGTTTAATTTCAGGGCTGATATCTAGCCATTTTCCACGTTTTCATAATAATCAAAATCATTTCAGTTCTTACATCAATATCTATGGCATTGTACTGCCAAAAACAGTGCTTTTAGGCATTCCATGTTTTCTTTTCTGTCTGTTTTAGTTACATGATACACACAGGAGTTAGTACTGGATTGCATAACCATTGTTTTGATGACTTTTGATGGTCTACTAATTTTTCCACAACTATGTTTTCATTTTAAAAGTACTACACTAAAACAAATATGTTGTAACCATAACTAGAGTGGTGAGTTTGTTTCAATATTTTAGTGTCTGTCCACCTAAGTGTTTTTGTTTCAGTACACATTAACTTGCAGAGTTTGTGTAACATGTTATTTTGCTGCTGAAGACAAAATAATGATGAATTACCATAAGTCTATGAGCTGAGGGTCCACCCTCTGAACCCCAATGCAGTGAGTCTGACTTACACAGATGATTAAGACTTTTATTAGAGTGTAAACATGTTTTTGATTCATTATAGAAATCCAGCATGACAAATTAGGCCGCCTCAGTCTTGGTAATTAATGCCAACACTGCAGCTATATGTACAGAAAATGTCGACTGAGTTTCATCTAGATATTGGCAATATTGTTATAATCTTAGACCAAAATACCACGTACATGCACAGTTTCTAGCCAGATATAACAATTGAAAGCCATGACACAGACTGAGCCTCCAGAAACCAGAGGAAAACTAACTCGCCTACCTTTTATAAGAGATGATAAAAGTATGATTCAGGTTGTGGATCGTGATTCTTTCTTAAAAGATACAGTCGCGGAAAAAATGACTAGACCAAAAGTAATCAAAAGCAATGGTTATGCAATCAAGTACTAACTCCTGTGTGTATTATGTGACTAAAACAGACAGAAAAGAAAACATGGAGTGTCTAAAAGCAATGTTTTTTGCAGTACAATGCCATAGCTTTTGAAGTAAGAAATTAAATGATTTTGATTATTAGGAAAACATGGAAAATGGATAGATATCAGCTATTAAATTAAACTCTTATGAGCTATTATTGTTGTTATCATTATATTTGTCCAAACAAATGTACCTTTAGTTGTACCAGGCATTAAAATGAATAAGAAATTGAAGAAAACAAGGGGTGATCTAATACGTTTTTCCACAACTCTATTTAATCTTTTAGTCAGATTGCCCTGCCCTAATTTATCACATACTAGAAGAAGAATTCTCTACAGTTACAATGTGAAGATGCTAATGGGATGAAACATTTCCTCCTCTGATATCACACACAGGTTATAAGATGCTTTAAAGGTGAACTGCTGGTGAGCATGAACTCTGTTTCACATATTGTCACTGTTGGAAACTTCCTGCCTTAAAGCAGGATTTATTGCAGACGTTAGCTGCTTTTCCAAACACGTCAGTGCATATACATTATGTACATTTATGCATACAAACCCATACTTTGGTGTTGGTTTTTCTTTCATACGTGTATGTACAAGGAGCTCTGGAGGAACAGGATTGGATGAGGAGGAGGAGGAGGAGGAAAATAAGGAGAGGAGAGGAGAGGAGAGGAGAGGAGAGGAGAGGAGAGGAGAGGAGAGGAGAGGAGAGGAGAGGAGAGGAGAGGAGAGGAGAGGAGAGGAGAGGAGAGGAGAGGAGAGGAGAGGAGAGGAGAGGAGAGGAGGCTGTCAAACCTCAGTCCCTAATCGAAGGTGTCACGCCTGTGCCTCCTCCTCGTCTTTCCCAGCCTCTTTGCTCTCTTCGGGTAAAATATAGCAACAGGCACCATGGGGGAGAATCAGCACTTTACTAACATGTTTTCTTTGGCATTTGTATGTTAAAATGGAAGGAATTTCATCCTTTGATCCGCATGTAAAATCCCATTACTGAAATAGCACAGGAGGTTTTATTTCTTACATTCCATGTCATCTGTTTTTCACGTGTCTGATTTACCAACATTAGGATTTTTCCTTCTGTGACTTATGTCTGTCATGTAAACATACTATCAGCTTCATCATATCACCGCACTGAAGTAATAAGAAACAGACTTGTGAATGAAAGTACTAATTCATCACACTAAAGTACACTCAATTCTTTCAATTAGGTCTACAGCTTTGCATGAATTAAACCATTGTGAAAACTGTTAGGTTTGCTTTTAAGTGCTGCCTTTAAGTGTAAGAAGGATGTGTGTGGGTTTGAGGGGGTTGCATGATTTCTCACCAACTGTTTGCTTAAAAGCGAGCGCAGTGTTAACAAAAGTAACAGGATTATGGACAACAAAACTTGGCTAGAAAGAAGTAATGTTGAAACCGGACTTGTCTTTTTCACTTTATTCAGGTTTTCCTCAAATTTTCCTCTTTCTTTTTTGCTCCACTGAACAGCGACTTTATTAGGACTTGAAATATAAACATGGGAATTGACACAACAAACACTGGTGATGAGGGTTGTTATGTAAAAATCTTGAGAACAAATACCTCACTTTAGTGCTTTACACCTTGGTAACCCTTGTTCTGATGGTGTGAATAGCTTCAAAAGACTGTTAATATCTGATTAATAAAGGCTAATAATTAGCTTTTATGCTTTTACCAATCTACAGTATGAGTGTGATATTCTGTGTCCAAGGTTATGACATATACATATCCATAAATATATGAAAACAGCAAAATGCAGGCACTCTGCTTAGGGTCCCAGTGGGGACCTTCGTCACACACTAACTCCTTCTGTCATGGAAATACAGCCAATGAGAATGAAGCCAAATATTCTTGCCAAAAAAAAAAAAAAAAAGCTATTAATGGTATAATTTTGTTGAGATATATGTCTTTAAACTACTATAATGGCTCCTAAAACTACAAAAAAGCCCATATTTAACAAAGTAGTGCTCATAGCAATTAAAATAATGTACCAATGTAGTCTTCAGCTTGGATAATATTCACAGTATTTAACATTTTAACATCCACTCTTTTCATGAGGAATGTTAGACTTATAACAGAAGACACATAAGATTAATATGCATGGATTAGACGTCATCTGAAGAGGAACATCTGTGTAGAAAATGCAGCTGAAACACAAACCAAAACTACATCAGCTTAAACATGGCTCCTGTGACCTTAATGCAGTGATTCCCAACCTTTTTTTGCTCGTGACCCCATTTTAATATCACAAATTTCTGGTGACCCCAGACATTCAAAACAGAGACTTTTTTTTTTTTGGCTAAAATTAATTTGTTTTTGATCATGTAATAGTTTGCTATACTATGTTGCAAATAAACATTAATTTTAGCTGACATTTAGACTATATAATGTAAATTTTTATTAGTAAGTTTTAATTTTTAAAAATAAATTATTAGACATTTCAGGCGACCCCAGACATTGAAAACGGAGACAATTTTATTAGCTAAAATTAATTTGTTTTTGATCGTGTAATAGTTTGCTCTGATAGGTTGCAAATAAATGTAATTTTAGGCAACATTTAGGCTATATAATGTAAATTTTTATTAGTAAGTTTAAATTTTTTATCAATTACTAGAAATTTCAGGCGACTCCATTTGAATTCCAGGTGACCCCACGTGGGGTCCTGACCCCAAGGTTGAAAATCACTGCCCTAATGAGTCACTGGTGACCTGGTGGATGTTAAAAATCCAGCTCAGTATCAACTGGAATATGATATTGCAACAAACTTTAATATATTTGAATTAAATAAGGTTACTTTTATATTCAGTTCAATTTAGTTTAGTTTATTTCGAATATGCAACAAAACAAAAGTAATCCTACTTAGTCCTTTGAAATAAAACAGATTGCAAGAAAAAATTAAAAAACAATACATATACATGAAAACAAAGTATGACTTCATTCGCACATTTGAAAAGGAGTGGGAGGAAGTATAATTTATTTAATCCCACCCCTTCTCCACACAACAGTCTATCCTTTAGTTTCCTATAAGCATAATAAATGAAAAATCTAAATAGTTAACCTCACTTATCATCTTCACATTTATACATACACACCTATATTGTCATACCAGAAAAGTAAAAAAAATAAATACATACACACATTCTCGAAGGCAACATGAAATGAATACACAATAAAGTAAACAATAAGACAAAGTGAACAACAACAGCAATCAACACAGTAACCATCTGGTAATACTCAAACACCTTCTTCAGTTTTATACAGTGTATAAACCATCTCTTAAAACATCTTTTTAAATTGGCTGATGTTTGGACATTCTTTGAGCTCCACCTTTGTATTGAACGGCATCCTTGAAAACATCTTTTTTTTTAATGAAAGCATGGGACTTATTTCCCCTCAAAATTTCTGTTTTTTTTTTTTTTTTATTGTACAGTGCTTTATCTTCAGTTTTCTGTTCTGTCAAAGAGAAAGTGAGAAAAAATTGTTAACAGCCAAATGCATGCCTTGGTGGATTGTCAATGCCTGGTTGAACTGGGCCGTTCTGTGAAGCTTTGATGTTTGCACCATGATGTGCAGGTTTCCCCGTTATGAATTAACAAAAAAAAAACAACAAACATATATGCTAGGTTAATTCTCCTGTCAATGTCCTTGGCAAAGCTACTGGCATGGATCTGGAGTTTGTCTCTAGGTGTCTACGGTAGGCTCAGTGTCCCCACAGAGAGAGTAAAAGCCAACTTTAACTTATCTAAATGGGAAAAATGGAAAGAATCAGTGTTTTATAAAGTACTGGAAAGTCACACTTGAGTAAAAGTACAGGTACCCGACCAAAAAAATGACTTTGGTAGAAGTTCAAGTCACCAACTGAAACAGCAGTCACGTCAAAGTCTTTAAGTATCTAGTATTTACTGTACTTAAGTATATCAAGTAATTTACAATTAAATGTACTCAAGTAATGAAAGCAAAAATACAAGTAAATGTTAATAACATCCAACAGCAGTCAGAATTTGGAATATTACACTGCTGCTCACATCAACAGATTGCTGACGGGTTGAGTGTGGACCGTCGTTTGAGCACATTGTGTGATTAGGCCCAATGACAAATCAGCTTCCTGACTTTGTTGCAGTCATTGGTAATCTCAGCGGTGACAACACCAAATTTCCTTAATTTTTAAAAAATTTAGTAACGATACTATGCATTAAAAAAGTGTCGGAATAGAAGTATGCAACTGACTTAGGAAATGTAGTGAAGTAAAAGTGAAAGTAAACAGAATAAAAAATTACTCTGTAAAGTACAAATTCTCCTGAAACATACTTGAGTATTAGGAGTGCAATGGTACATGTCGTACTGTCGTACCTAACAGTACGCCCCTCACGGTTCGGTACAAAAATGTACCGCGGTACAGCTCATTTGTCATTTTCAAATGACATTTCCAGACAACTCGTGTTCATGTTAGAGCTTTACAAGACGACTGATGTGGAGCCCGTCTAGAGCCGGATGTGGAGCACAGCCCTTCTACTTCCAACTACCCATCTCAATGTTAACATTAGTATCCACGTTAGTAAAACCTCCTCTGTCGTTGCCATGTTTGTTATTTTTTACTTTTATTTTTGACTTTCTTCTTCTTCTCAAAAATCTTAACTGTTCTTCGTGGTATTTGGCCAGTATGTTAATTAAGAGCAGTGCCCTCTGGTGGATTGATTGAGAAACGCTCATTCCAACGTACATGATGCATGGAAGTATGAAGGCAGTGACGCATGACAATGTTAGAAACGGACGTATCTAGTTACGTACATAAAGCGAGCATAAATGAGCCTTAAGTCTCTCCATCAGGGCCCAGTTATGTTTTGGCGCACAGGTGGGCTCCAGCTGGGCTCCAGCTGGGCTCTGCGTCTGAACCATACCATACTGTGAACCATGACTCAACACCCGCAATATGTACCGAACTGTGGATAGCCTGTACTGTTGTATCCCTATTGAGTACATTTGTGAAGTATACTGTACTTGTGTACTTTGTTACTATATACCACTGGAAAGAATATGTAATAAATCATAATCTAATAAGCATCTCATGATACGCTGCTGATTAAAATGTCAAAGAAAAAAAAACTGCTTTGATAAATAAATGTCAAACTAAAAATCAAGCACACTGACATCTAAGTAAGGATGATATTCTGATCCACAAGCTGTATGACACCACAGTTTGTTTCCATGCAGCCAATATCGCTGAAGCATCGTGTCAACAGCTCTTTGATCCCGGTCGGCTGCGTGAATGGAGCAGTTCCCACTGGAACAGAGTGGCAGTGGATGATGCTGAGTGAAAAATGAGGCCTCTGAGTGTAAGAGAAGCTCTTCACGTAGCAGCAGAGAGGGCTAGTAAGAAACCCGATGGCAGAGAGGGAGTGTGGGAGGTGGGCGTAATGGTGTCTGAAATGTATTCAAGGGGTCAGCGAAATCAGCCGACTGTACAGAGCAGTGCAAATGAGGAGAGGGGTGCAAAGCTCCAAATCACTTCCAGAACCTCCAGTAATGATTGCTTTCTCCTAAATTTTGTCAACAGTTTGTTTTCTTCTTGGCTCAGCAGCTTTTGCATTATCCATAAATCACTGTGACTGTAAACCAAAAATACCGTATGACATTTTTACTAGGCTGAACTAAACGACCCAGGCATTACTGTGAAACACGTAACTGTTCCTTTAAAGATATCAAAGACATGAAGAAGAATAAATGAAGAATTTATGAGCTTATGCTAAATGTGGATATCCATATATTATCAAATTATTTATTCAGCTCAGATGATGGGATAAAAGTGATGCAGCTCACAAAACGTCGAGGTCGTTTTTCAGAAGAGAAGAGAGAGCTGTAGGTTTAAATTAAGTTTAAAAGGCTAGCTTGTGCATTTCTAGTTTCAGTGACATATAGCGCCGTCTTCAGTAAAAGGTCATGAGTTATTTAGCGCACCATGGAGCAGAAGTGCTGACCAGATATGCAGTATATCAGAGGTCATCGTTTTTCTTTGGAAACACGTTAGTTTTTCATCATACTTCACTCATGTGCACAAGGCGTATAACTGCATCTTTGTGTATGTGCTTGTATTAGCATGTCGGTTAAAAAATTACCTGTACTGGTTCTTAACACCCAATTAGATTAAGGTGGATAAAACAATGTAGTCTTAATAGCATGGCTGAAAAGTCACAATGTTTTCTTCACTAAACAAAAAAAATGAAGGATAAACATTTTGGTTGGAAGGAAGACTAAGCCAAAGGATGCAGTGGAGTGGGAGGTAGCAGGTGTTAATTGAAACCATCTTGCAGAAAGCACAGAATGCCATTTTGCCACAGCTGCTGCCTTTCATTTTTCTCTCCCTTATTCGAGTCCAAATGATACCATGCACTGGACAGGCTGACTGATCGCTCTACATAGGGTTGAACACAGCCGTCTGGATTAACTAGGCCAATTAACCAAGTGCAGAGATGCCTAGTGATGAGAAGGGCCGTGCTCCCTTTCTCAGACGAGTGCCATTAATCAGCAATAAAGAGGCTGAAGCAACAATAATCTGAGCGCTTTAGTGCTTACAATGCCCAGGTTTTCTGGCTCAAAGCCTCTTGACCTCAATACAGCATGACTGTGCTTCTCTGGGGCTCTGCAGTTTTTGTGCTACAAAAATATACTTTTGAAAGGCTTAAGAGCAGGACATTTCATCTCTTTGCATCTTAGAGTGTGCTGTGTCTCCATGTGATGGGGTCTATCTGTGACTGTTTGTCCGGTATCTGGATTTCTTTTCTTCGGTGTGTTCAGTTGAGGGTTTCTGTGCATGTATCTGTGTGAATCCTGGCAGAGTCGAGGCCACACAGTGAGAGTTGCCCAGTCTGGTCCTGTCTTGGCTGCTGTGTAAGCCAGCTCTAGCTGACCCCGGATCAGTCCAGGATCGGCTTAGGAAACGACAATAGAAGCTTCCACTCACTCTGTTGCTCTCTTCGTTTTACCCTCCCACAACCAGGTTACACATACCGAACGTAGGGATGCAGTATTTCTTCAAAAGGATGCATAACCTGTTACACATCATGATAAATGTGTATCGATGAGAACAGAAGATGTGATACAGTATGCGCATTTAAGTTGTATATACAGTAGTATACAGTTAATACCGTATCACCATCACTTTTTATCCTGTAAGAACAATGACATCTGCATTGGCATTTATAATTTATTCTGAGACATCTTCATAGATATTGACTAGTCTTTGGATTAGCATTAAAGTCTTTGTGAATGTAATAGTTCTGCTTTGAAATATTTAGAAATTCCAAAATTATCATTAGAGTATTGAGGACAAAGAGCTCTGAAGTTATGCCAAAAATACCAGTGTGTTAGATTGTAGAGCTATAAACTGAAATTATTCACACCGATGGACCAGCAGATTTGTTTTACCACTAGAGGGAGTAGTGAGTCACATTGCTGTCCATTTCCTCCCATGATAAAAAACATAACCCCCCTTATTACACCATGTACATGTGCAGCCAGCATGATGATGATGATGATGATATAAATATGTAAACAATATTTAATTTTTCATTCAAATTCTTTATTTATATAAATATTTATATAAACATCACATTTAAAATTTTTCTCTTTATATTATTCATTTTTCACTCGTGCAGTTTTTCTACCTGTCTTTTCTCTCTGCAATTACTTGTTGTATGTTGCTGCAGTTAACTATGAAATATTTTCCATGGTGGGATAAATAAAGTCATATCTTATCTTATCTTATCTTATTTTATCTTATCTTATCTTATCTTATCTTATCTTATCTTATCTTATCTTATCTTATCTTATCTTATCTTCACATGCTGCGTACTTTTAATACCTCTTGGCCGAATATATGTGTAAGATTCTGTTGAAAGTTACTGCCCTATAATTTAGATTAGATTTTCTATGTGTAAAATTTATTACATTCACATTTATATATAGAAGTTGTCAGATATTAGATCTACACAAGGCCATTGAACCTTGAAAAAGTAGGTCAAGGTCACCTAATTTCAGTAAGCTTCTGCTCCATGCCAAGATGCATCCACAGTATAAATTTGATGCCTATATCTCAATGCATTCGTCAGATAATGCCATTATGTTGTTGAATGGACAGACAGATGGACGGACAGATGACAAAACAATAACAATACCCCTTCAGCCTGAAGTTGGCAGAAGGGTAAAAAACCAACACCACATCATTTGGCCCAAATGATGAGGTGGGATGAGAACCACTAAGAAACAACTTTTAGAGACAAAGAAAGTAACAAAGTGATAAAAGCTAGAAGCACTGTTGTTTACACCACTGGACATGCCTCTAAATGAAAAGAATGGAGTTTGAAGATTAAATCTCAGTGTTTTTTCAACATGGATAAATTTGACTGTGAGGCTTATGAACGTATAAAGTTATGTAATGTTATCTTCGCTAACTTTGATGTTTGTTCAGACTAAACTGCAACAGTTCTGACCTTGTTTGGGTGATTTAAAATGGATCTGAACTTGTCAGTTTTCTGTCTAAAAACAGCTAATCTTACAGAGCGGGAATGCAAACTATCAGATGACATGTGAAGATTATACAACAGTTCTTTTTTTTTTCCACTTGTTTTTATTGAAATTTTATAAACACAGTCACCAAAAACAACACAAAACTAACTAACAAACCTTTCTTGGGTACACTACACGACACTACATTCACATTATTCAGTCCTTCCACCATTCCAGGTTCTGTAATCAGTCCATTTATTCCATTTTTTGTCCATTTGTACTTCTTGTATTCACAGTTTGTGTATTATTTTTTCCATTGTATATATTTTTTCAATATTTGTGATCCATTGGTCCTTTGTTAGTGGTTCTGTCTGTCCCCAGTTTCTTGTAATAGCTTTTTTGCAAGCCACTAAAAGTACCTTAACCAAGTGTATGTCGTTTCCTACTACATTTCCATCAGACAAGTTAACACAAATACAGTACATCACAGCATATTGGAATCTCATGCCCCATTATTTATTGCAGCACTCCACACACCATCTCATACACAGTTTAATCTTCCTGCATGTTGTCTTGTTGCTATGAGTTTTGTTTGAGGAATAAAACTTGACGATACTTTACTACAGATTTGTAAAACATGAGTTTACTTTATTCAGTGAGTGATGCAGTCTGTGGATACATTCTGGTGGTTTTGGTAATCCCAAGTGTGTTCTGGTGCTTGACTTGCTTGACTTCCCTCTGGTGTTGAGGTGTTGGAATATGAATAGAATATCTAACCCTTTTAACATTTGCTCATATCAGTAAAAAAAAAAAAAAAAAAAAATGCTTGCAGGATTCTTTAGGTGAGGGGTTCCCAAACTTTTTCAACTGACAAACGGAGCAGACATTCCAAAATACATTATGAATTGTCATGATGACAGTGTTTTTTTTACTGTCCTTTGAACCTTTTAATAGAGTAGAGTAAGTGATAAAGAGATCTCTGCACAAAGTGTCTGAACTCACCAGACCAGTGTCAAACATAAAATACTGCTGTTCTTCTGTTTGGATGATCAACTTTTACTTCCCACACCTAATAAAAGATGATTTGCAACTCATTTTGGATCCCAACCCTAAGAGTGGGAAAGGCAATCTTGAAGAAAAAAAAAAACAATAAATCAATAGATAATAAAAGCATGAAACTATAATTTCCAGTTAAAGCATATTCCTGGAAATCATAATTGTACTTATATAACCTTTTCTTTTGAATTGTCTCATCTTGTTTTATGTTTTTCCAAACACGGGAACACTTTCACATTCACCTCCTTTCATAAATGTCAGACATAGTTACTCATCTAGATCACAGTGTTGAGTACAGACACATACACATGTCACGCACCTTCTGTCAGTTGACTTCGCTGGAAGTCATTATCATAATTACAAAATAAAGCCTGTTGGACAGCATAGCTCCTGATTGCGTTTCATTTTTTACCTATGAAAAATTCACTGGAAGCTCGATGTGGCATCTTTCCAAGATTCCCTGAGCCTTTCTTATGAATCGCATGAATGCATGGGGTGTAGTGAGATCAGCAGGTCTATACATGGTTTTCTGACAAGATTGTGTTTAATGTGGCTCAGTCCTGCCTGGACAACACCCAATCCGCTTAACACACTATCAGCTGATACCAGTCGCAGTAAATTGAATCACATCCCTAACTTAGATTTAATTAATCCATCTATTTACCTCTCTTGAGAATTTTCTTGATTTCTACAGACTGTCTATTTTGATTGATATTATTTGCTTTTACAGGGTCATGTGGGAGGAGAGGTATAGATGACAGTGAGGATGTAGGAAACAAAGGGAGAAAAAGAAAACAAACCATCTATGTGGCATGTGCTGTCACTATTAAGCTGCCTCACATTCCTTTTTTATCCATCGATGTCTTATCTGATTTATGTTGCACCTTATACACCTACAACAACCAACGGAAAATCACTGAATGTCAGGTGTTGCTTTTGTGTTTCACTGCAGAGCTGCAAAAGCTGTGAGGATTTCAGCTAATTTACTTCCCAAGTCATTTACAGGCATTGTTATCCACAATTTACTATCTGGTGTTTTTGACTTCTAAAGGCCAGGATGATTCATCTTAATTTAGAGTTTGTGTTTGTTCATTTGACTTGAGCTGTGTGAGTCTGCCATCAAAGGAGTAGAAGTATGATTCATACCACTGCACAGATTCACTCTGATTCATGCAGCTCAGCCAAAACACCACTGGAAAAAATTGTCAGGTGAAATTATTATCAAGCTGAACTTTTATGATATTTTGTTAGTTACAAAATGCATTTGAATTTTTTGGGCTCATGTGTGACGTATGAACTGAGTGTGATGCACAAGTCTGTGATCAGCAGAGGATCTTTCATATGTTGAGTTTCCTATAATCTTCATTTTGTTGTTAAAAATGACATCGATATCAAACAGCGTTCATCCAACCCTAACAACTATTTTAATCCAGGCTAAGGGCAACTCTTTGTATGAGAGTAATTTCATATTAAAGTACATGCTACAAAGCAAAAGATAAGACAAAACATTGATCAGAATGAACTCCTTTTGGTCTACAGCTTCCTCTTTTACACTCAGATGTGCTTTGAAAGTTGCTCATGCTTTTTTGCTCTTTCTTTGAGCCAGACATGTTAACAAAAACTTTAAAGAATGCAACTATTATTTCTCCAACATTTACAGATAATGAGAAACAGGATTTCCAAGGCAGCTCAAAGATTGAAGTCAAAACAAAGCATTAAAATTTGTTGCAGACGTGCAGCCACACTCATCACGTAAATTGCATTTTACGAAGCTAATCTGTGTGTTACTCTAGAAACGAAAGGAGCTACATGTAGTATTTCTACTTTAAAATATTAAGAAATGAAACAACATCATTAGTGTTTCGAATAAAGAGTTCTGAAGTTATGTGTAAGATGTCAACGTATTGGATGGGATTGTAGAGACATGAACTGAATACACTGCCCGGCCAAAAAAAAAAAAAAAAAAAAGTCACATATGCAATATTTCACTGCATCACCTTTGGCTTTGTTTACAGGAGACATTCACTGGATTTAAAGGGGTCATATTTTGCTAAACCCACTTTTATTAGTCTTTGGTACACTTATTTGTGTATTTGGACCCTAATAGTTCAAAAAGTGTGAATTTGTTTTTAGTTTTTTTTGTTTTTTCTTTTCTGATGGGCTCAGCTGGCTGACAGGCAGCTGTCTGTACCGATAAGGCAGCAGCCGACACCAACTGTGCTCCCAGTCATCATTGCCCATTTTTCTAACACCTTTGCTTGTGTATCCTCTTTTATTTGGACATTTTTACAGGGAGTATCTCACACTACTTTTTTTTTTTTTTCCTACATGTCTTGTCCAGCGTTCTAACAGCAGAATGGTAGTCTGGTTCCTTTTGGTGCTGAACAAATTTTCTTTGCCAAGGGTAACTTCATAAAGTATATGAAGCGCCCTTTGATATTCTACTGTGTTTATTATGAGTTTTGTTGAACCACATTTCGATGCCGGACCTGACATGGGGGGTGGGGGTGGGGGTAGGGGGGGTAGAAGAAGGGGAGAGAACAAGAGAGAAGAAGGTGGCGAAGACCCTCGCAAGAAAGTATCAACAATACAAACAGTAACAACCATGGAGACAGTTATAATGGTGACAATAACTACAACCAGAACTGAGTAAACTGGGCAGAAGAGAGAGAAAAAAAACAAAACAAAACAAACAAAACTACAAAAAAAAAAAGCAAAAAAAAAACACAACAATGAGATACATAAGACCTATGAAATGAAGAATATAAGAAAGCATGAACAAAATGTCGTATACCAAATTCGCACAAGTAATACCTATAACAAATAATACCAGTAACAAATCCACACATCAGTTGTTCACATTCATCTGCTGTGACAGAGTGAACCAGGCAAACAGACTGAGGTGAAGAACACAGGCATGCAACTGCAACCGCACTCCCTTCAAGGATCAGGGACCGACCCAGAGGGCCCCAAGGCCCGGCCATCCAGCAGACACCACAGAGAGGGGGGATCCAGCCCACCCCCCCCGAGAGGCAACAGTGTGCCCACCCTGAAGATGGTCGAGGGAGGCCCCCACCAGAGGTCCCACAGCAGCCGAGCACAGGCCCCAGGAGGCCAGGGACACCAGCCGCCACCCCCCCACCGGGGGCCGGCCACCCAGGGGCAGGCAAGGTGCAGGCCCCCAAGCCCCATGAGCCCCACGAGCCACCCGTCTCCCCGGGCAGGGGTCCCACCCAGCACACCGGGCGGCCAGGCTGGCCCAGACCACCACCCGCTGCAGGCCAGTGCGCACCCCGATGCCACAGCTAAGCGCCCTGGGGGCCTGGAGGCCCACCTCCCCATCCCACCAAGCCCAACCCCCAAACCCCACACACACCCCAGTCCCCCACTCACCCACACAAGCATATGCACACACACCCACTGACTCCCAGACATACACACCACCCATCCCACATGTTCGACCATTCACACACACACACACGCACACCCACAGACACCTCCACCCACACCCATCAACAGCCCCTCCCACCCACCTGCACACACCAGACACGCGTATCCGGAGTGCCACCCCCCCCAGCAGCGAGCAGCACCGCTGTGAGTCCCCCCAAGGCGCGGCACCCGAACGCCGCCCCAGCACCAACTGCAGCCCAGGGCGGCAACACCAGCCGCCAGGAACCCCACTGCGGTCCACCACCCCGCCAGCAACCGCCACACCCCCGATGCCCGCATACACACATCTTTCCCGGTCCCAACACGACCTGCGGCGGGCAAGAGAGCGGCTATCCAATTACCGATCGATCCAATTACCTAAAATGTTCAGTTGTTGGTTGAACGGGACAGAGCAGCACAGCCAACAACCTGGAGGGGGTGGGGCCTGAAGTGGCTCATGTGCATTTAAAGGGCCAGCACTCAAAACGATCTTTCTGGTGTCATTACTCAGAAATAGGGTTGAAGATGGACCTGTGGAGTTGAATTAATGAAGAATTCAGACCCAAGCATAACATTTGCAGTTTATGTAGACCACAGGGAAATGTTTTAAAATGCATAATTCCATTAAAAAAGCAAAATATCACTCCTTTAACTAACAAGTTATTTAACCGTGACTGATGCAGTAAGTAGCCTCTCATGTCTTTAATGTCTAAAAGATTGGACAATGCCAGAATTGATCAGGATCGTCATGCTTGTGACAGAATGGTTCAGGGATGTGATGAAGACTTAATGCAGTGGTCCAATTCTCCATCATCAGTAATCAAAAATTAATGCAACTATGGGTGGAAAAAAATATTACAAACTTAATTGTGACTCTACAGAAGCATTATGTGGCAAAAAAGATGTCACAGTGAATGTTTCCTGTACTTAAAACCAAAGGTGGTGCAGTCAGAAATTGCATGTGCAACTTTTTTTGGGCCGGGCAGTTTATATTTATTTATATTTATTTGAAGATGAAATATTGATGATAACTTAACACAGATGTGTGTAAACAATGAGCTTTATATGGCCTTCAGTGAGTGGTACAGTCTGTGGATATGTAATGGAAATCTCCTGTATCTCAGAGCACGGTCGACAAGACTGGCAAACAGCTTCTACCCCAGAGCAATTATTACACTAAACTCTGCAATAACTAAACACATGCAATAATCAACAGTGTGCAATAATCCTAATCAACGATGTCAACAATAATCAATATCACAATCAACAATCTGTAACAACCAACAATGTGCAGTAATGAAAATCTAAAACTGTGCAATAACTACTGTATTTACCTCTCACGTTCCTCTGCACTTTAACTATGTATGAATGTGTGAATGTGTGACTTGACAAAATGGACATTGTTGGAGTGTTTGTGTCTTTTTTTTTTTATTCTGTTTTTATTGCTCTTTACTATTTAAATTTTTTTCATTTGTATATTTCCCTTTTTTTTTTTTTTTGCCAGAATATTTTTATTGAGGTTTACAATCATGAAAGCACAACATTCACTTCAATCACAATTTACCCTCCATTACAGATCTGTACCATTAAATAAAAAAAATAATAAATAAAAATAAAATAAATAAAATAAAAAAACAGCATTTAAAACATCAAACAGAGCTTCTCTTTTTTGACAGTGGTAGTTCAACTAAACAAAAATCAGAATCCACTGGAATCCTCTGAGTCCAGGGTATACAAGTGTATATTTCCCTTTTTTACTCGCAAAGTTTTGTCTTTTACATATGCATCAGAATTGTGTTGTGTACGCTCTGTGTATACAATGAGAAAAGGAATCTTGAATCTTGTAATGTAAATCTGTGGTGGTTTTGGTAGTCCTAGGTGTGATCTGGTACATGACTTCCTCCTGCTTTTGAGAATTTGGAACATCAGTACTGCATATATAACCTCTTTAACACAAGAGTGAAATAATACAGGGATAAAAACTAGGGATGCACCGACGCCGATACCAGTATTGGGTATCAGTCCGATACTAAACGTGTGTACTTCTACTCGTACTCATAAAAGTGCTCCGATACAAACACACCGATACTACTTCATAGCAGCGTGACATTCACAGTTCGCAGCAGGTACGTAGCAGAGGAGTAATGTCAGCAGTTTGGAGATTTTTCAAAATAGACTGAAAGTTACGGTAAAGACACAGACGGATACGGACGAAGCGTTCTGTCCATCCTCTCTTACATTCTGTACACAATTCTGTCTGTTTTCCGGGTGCTTGCGGATGCGTACCCAGATGGAGAATTCGGAGTAGTACCAACCGGGAACCCTAGAGGTAGCGGATCTTTTCAAAGAGCGACTGTGTGAGTTAGTGAAAAACTACTGACATATTTATAACAACTACCCTCATTAATATCAACATTAGTATCCACATTAGTATTACCTCCTCTGTCATCGTCGTGTTTGTTATTATTGACTTTCTTCTTTCTTTCTTCATCTCAAAAAATATTACTCTTCTTCATGATATTTGGCAAGTATGGTTAATTAAGAGTGGCGCCCTCTGGTGGATTGATTGAGAAACACTCCTTCCAACACATTACATGTCAGTAGCAGCACTTTGTTGCCAGTCAAACTAATGACAATGACAATAAAGTACTTTTTCAAAAGTAACTAAGAACTGTGATGGTATTATTAAGTACTCATATCGGTACTTGGTATCAGCTAGTAATCGAATGTAAGTACTTGTACTTGTACTCGGTCTGGAAAAAAGTGGCACAGGTGCATCCTGTGTAAAAACATGAGAGCCATTTTTTTGTGACTGGATAGAATATTCACTGCCATATTGTATTAGGTGTATATCAACAGCTTGCCTGCAGCTTTACTTAACCATTGGTCAGTAGTGGAGAATAGATCCAAGCTGTTTACATAATCTGAATTATGTAACAGTTAAAGATCCATTTATTTCTTTAGCACAGTGTGTCTTGGACCACACTGATCTGAGTCGGTATTTACTTAAACGTCCAAGATTAAAGAAGTTAATTGTATCACACGGATCATTAATATGGAGTGAAAGAGCATGTGGCCTTGAATAGAAATTTTAGAGACAAGAAAAAAGAAAAGACTAAAGAAATATGCCCTGTGAGAGATTTTATGAAAAATGACTCAAATGAGGGACAAAAAAGAGATTAGTTATTTATGTTTCCAAATGTTCTGAGACAAATTTAGCCTTGACTTCACTGGTCCCAAACAAATTAGTCTAGGACATCCAGTGCCGCAGGAGTTGAAGATGCTCTAATGTTGATGTGTGCTATCAGCCAGTCCCCAGGCACTAGACTTGGACTTAGCCATGACCTTTGCCTTTTCCCTGACCGCCTGCTGTCTGTGTAGGCCGTGAGTAAAACCGTTACCTGAGGCAGCTGACGGAGTTCAAGGATGTACGCATGTTTGAGCTGGTGCTTTTGACACATGGGTGTGTTTACATGCATGTGAGTTCATGCTTCCCCTTGGCAGCTGGTGTAATGCACAGACTCATTTAGGGTTGTCTGTATGCAGTGGTGTCTGGTCTGAGGGCTTCTGGATGAACTGCAGCTAGCCAGACTCCTTACATTACAACCACTGTGACACCTGATACACACAAACACACACACACACACACACACACACACACACACACACAGGGGTCTCGGAGTCAGACCACTGCAGGTGATACATCACTGACTGGACCCGTGTGTGTGTGTGTCTGAGCAAGTAAGAGTAACTGAGCAGATGAAGAGACAAGAGATGTAGTGAGTGAACATGTGTAAGTGCTGGTGACAGATACACAATAATGTGAATAAATTTAGTCAGTGTAAAAACAAGTGACAAGCGTGTATGTGTGAGCCCAAGGACGTGACAAGAAATGTGTGCACTAAAAAGCAGAAATGTCGATTCACATATGTGTGCAGAAAAGTGTAGGTTTGTGTGTGTGTGTGTGTGTGTGTGTGTGTGTGTGTGTGTGTGCGTGTGTGTGTCTGTGTTCAGAGTCATATTTAATTCATGAGGCAGTATCAGTATTTCCCCTGTGTGACTCAGAGATGTCTGGCAGCCAAACAGTCCCACCTGTAGTTTGGAATAATTGATCCGGTCCCCCTGTGGCCTTTCTTAATATAAACACTATTAATGCTACAAAAAGTGTGTGACTTTGGGCTGTGTGTGTACTTGCATGTGGGGTTTTTTTTGATGAATTTATGTGCACACATTATGTATTTGTCTGACTTACATATATATGCTTATTTTTGTCCTTATTGAAGAGTTTTGTGCATTGTGTGGTGCATTTGCACAAAGCAAGACAGCTTAAAGGGGTCATATTTTGCTTTTTAAACAAAAATGGAATTATGCATTCTAAAACATTTCCCTGTGGTCTACATAAACTGTAAAGGCTATGCTTGGGTCTGAATTCTTCATTAATTCAACTCTACAGATCCATTTTCAACCCTATTTCTGAGTAATGACACCAGAAAGGTTGTTTTGAGCGCTGGCCCTTAAAATGCAAATTCATTCATTCATTTATTTGTTTTGAGCAGAAGAAAAAAAAATTAAAACATTTTGTTACAAGGGCCTAATATCCGAGCAAATACACTAATAAACAAAGGTGATCAAGACAAAATAGCAATTGCCATGTACACTAGTAATAACAAAATAAGTTCAATATGTACTGCTCAAAAAGGAGTGGGAACAAGAAAACTTATTAAATCCCAACCCTATCTCACATTCATACAACATAACACATTACTTTTGCTTCCTTAATGATATAGCAGCATCTGTTTAGAGTCCTAATAATGTAACTCACTGATAGAAAACAGATTTGGAAAACTGAAGTGTATTGCACTTAGTAACGGTCTAAATGATAGTCTGCATAACTTATAATTCAATATATTTCAACAATAATCACATATCAACAATGGTAATGGAAGTGACATATACCAACATGGTAAACAACAACCAGCACATACCAACAAAGGTAAGACAGAGCCAAGGATGGAATGGCCAGCAACTAACAATAAGCCCCGCCCTCCCTGCACTGTGACCAGACCATACGTTTGTAAAGTGCTTTAAAATTGTGGATATTTTGGCATTGCTTGTGGTGAAAATGAGCCACATCACACCCCACCCCCTCCAGGTTGTTGACTGTGCTGCTCTGTCCTATTTCTCCGTACTGTTGACCTTATATGTGCAAATGTCGTGATATAACTAGTCATAGACGCAACAAATTAAGAAAGAATTCAATGCTGTAGAAATCCACTAAATTTTTGCCTAAATGAATGTAAAGATAGCTTTGCAGCACCTGGAGGGTTCAAATTTAACCTTTTTGAATTATTAGGGTCCCCAAATGCACAAATAGATGTACCAAAGACTAATAAAAGTGGGTTTAGCAAAATATGACCCCTTTTTAGACCTAAGTCTCAAACCATAGAAAACAGGCTTACTATTTTCTTATTTTTTGACACACAATATTAGATCACGGTGATAAGAGATTTATTACATCTGGCTGAGGTTGCTTAGTACACCAAAGGGTACAATGTAGTAGGAAGTTTACCTGTTGAAGATTCATTGAAGGCCATTTCTTACTAGTGTAATAGTAAAACATGTTGGTGCAGTAGAGAAAGCACTGGGTTGGGTGCACCTCCACTTTGGTCCAAAAAAACCCCCCTGCAAATTTCAGTAATAAAAGCACCTTGCCCACTTATTGCCATCTTTGGAGTCCCCCTGAATTATCCTAAGTTCACCACACAGAAACTAAATGTGTTAGCATGTGTTAGCATTTGTTTCTTTGATTGCCCGTAGATGTATCCTCCTACATTGGAAGTCACCTAAACCTCCAGCAGAACACGCCTGGATAACTGACATAATGCCTTTCTTGAAACCGGAAAACATCAAATTTTCTCTCAGAGGATCAACTGACAAATTTTACATTCCATGGAAGCCTTTAATTTCTTACTTTGATTAAACATCTATAGAAAACATAATAGAATAGAATACCAATAACACTCCTAATTAGGTGAATGTGGAATTTTTTAGTTAAAGTTTTTATTTGTTGTTAGTTTGCTTTTGGAAAACTGGACATGCTTATTCTTGTACTAAGAGGATATGTATACTGAAAATATGTCCTAATAAAAAAGATTATTAATAATAAAAAAAAAAAGTCAAACATTAGCAGTGGGTGAACTCTACTATTATCTTACTCATAAAAATGCATTAGATTTGATTGAATGTACTGATGTTTTTTTGGCAAACACATAAAATAGATGCGTTGTCCCAGCAGAGGATCCTTGTTTTCTAATCTTTTAAGGATGACAATATCAAACAAGGTGCTCATCTGATTATAATAACTGTTTTATTCTAGACTAAAGGGAACTCTTTGTATGAGGATGATTTTCATATTAATTCACACACAGTAAAACAAACAACTTTACTTTATATTGAATTATTTTCATAGTATGGTTCAATTTAAGACCAATACATAAGGGACATTTATGATACATTGACCATAAAAAAACCTCTGTGACTAACAATTGGCTTCAGTAATGTGACATCGAAATGAAAATTGTCCATTTCTCCCATTTATCATGACACTGCTCTTCTTGAGTCAACAATCAATGAGTCAGAATCTCCATCTCAAATATTCCATTCACAATTTGTAGCCAGTTGTTGGCTGTATGTGGTTCTAATCTGCACCATTTTTTGGTAATAGCCTTTTTACAGGCAGCTAATAGTATTTTAAACATATCTATAATTTTTTTTCTCACATTATTACCAATAATACATCCAAGATACATCACCAAACATGTTTTAGGGATTGCATAAGACCAATACAATTTCAATACAAAAGAGTTCAGCTATCGTAAATGTAGCGGTTATATTTGTACGTTGTGTTAGATATGACTGAAACCGAACTTCTCTGGACACTTGCCGTTTATTCCTGGCAAAAGAACATACAGTCAGTCTCATCAGTTACACCAGAACATGTTCTCACACTGCTAAGCTAAAATAAAAAAAGTCAAAGTTAGCTAACACACCATATGTTCATCATGCTATGAACAAATAAGTAAAAAAGAAAAATCGTCATTTTCACTCCAGAATATGCTCAGCCGATAGGGAGCTAAGCATTACACAAATATAGTAGTGTAATATAACCACTTACATATGAAATTAAAATAAAAAATGTAAAATACTGTGAGGACTGACTATAGTCGCTTTTCCATTGACCCTCAAATTGCGCAAATATAACTTGCGCATAAAAATTTACCTAATGGAAAAACAACAATTTTGCCAAAAGTCTCATTTTTTTGATTTAAAGTTTTTGTGCTGGCAAGAGGTGGTTTTTTGGACGTAGCGCAAATGGTATATCACGCAAAACTGCAACGGAAAGACCTTTATTCGCAACTAGAGTCAGGTGAATTAAAAAAACGAATGTTGACGTATGCTACAATAAGTGGAGAAGAAGAAGAAGAAACATGTCGTGGTGTATGTGGACACACCAGGACACCCAATCATTTTTTAATTTAGTACGAGATAGAGGGATAATATATAATAATAATGAATATATCTGTAAATCAATACCATATTTACATTTGTCGCCATGTTTATGGAATGACTTCTCGTGCCATCTCTTGATAATACATAAACAAATCATCGCATTTGTGATTTAATGGGAAAACCGACATTATGCACTTCTGTTTTTTCGACATTTAGTAAATATTAGTAAAGTTTTGCGCAAATGTCCAATGGAATAGCGACTAATGTGTGTGCCTACCAGGTAGACAGCATAGCAAAAGTGTTGCTATCTCCCTGGGGTGCACGACCCTTGTCAGCAGGGGTGCTGTGTTCAATGACGATAAAATAAAATTGTAATTAATACAATAACAGTGTGAGAGATGGCAAGTGGGATCACACAGCTTATACATTAACTCTGTTACACAAATAAACAAGGATCACTGAACAAACACAGATCAATTACAATTCCGTTCAAATTTCTGTGCGTGCTTTATGTTTATATGAGGTTAGTTATTGTTTTTATGGTTAAAAACATGAGAATGATCAATCTGTATAAATTCAGCATGATGAAAAAATATTAAAAAATTGCAACCATAGGACATTTTCTCTTCTGTGTCTTGCTGGTTTAACAAAGCATCCAGACATGCAAAGCTAAGCACACATCTCAGAGGACAGGTAGGCAGCCAAGGTGATAACTGCCACCGCTTGTCAACTTACCGCCTGTGTAGGAGGAGACTTGGCGGCGTTCACTAAACATAACTGAGCTGTGATGCAACCTGACAAGGCCATGTTGTCCTTGAAATCTATTCAAGCTCCTCCCACCTTTCCTCGTCCGATCACTTCCACGAAGCCTCCATTTCCTGCTCTTTAACTGTGGCCAAACATACAGACAAATAGTGCAATAAGTTTGTCACAACAGTTTTGTTGTGCTCTGGTAAAAAGTCAGGAACATCCTTACTGTGCTGAAACTCCCCCGAGGTGTTTTCTTCTCTGTTCTCTGCAATCCCCGGCTCCCTTGCAGACATTGCATAATTCCCCATATATGCACACATAAACACACACGAACATATGCATATTCTTGGATGTTGATGGAGATAATTGCGAGACACAAACAACATTCCTGGGAAGTTCTGATTTCGTGAGCCCTCAAGGATGCACAAGGAGGAAGTTTACTGTCATCAGTCTTTATCCGTTCTGTTCTATAATCTCTTTTTTTCCCTGTTCATTCTTCCTTCCATGTGGTCCAACACTGCTTTGTGAACATCTGTATTGCTGCTTTCACATCCCCTATTAATGCTGTGGATGTGTTTTGTCCCCTTTGTATAGCTTTGTCTCTTCTGTGCCTATGGCATGCATAATGGAGTGTGCAGTATGTGCTGAAATTGAGTTTCCAGGCATTTGTTGCAGGCTGCAGCTTTGTTTATTTCCTTCCTCTGCAGGTAAAAGCTTTTTTCCAGTATATATCACGCGCATTTCACCTCCCAGGGGTGGTGGGAAAAGGACAGCTACTTATATTGTGATATACCGGGGAAATTTTCCCCTCACCAGTCTCAGTTGGTAAATCTGACATGACTTTGACGAGGATTTATCTGTTTGGGGAGTGACCCGACTCACCCTAAAACCCTACAAACATACCATGTTTACATTCCCTAAATGCACTGTGTGAATCTCAGAGGACTAACAAATGTTAAATGATGCTAAACACATTTTTCTTACTTGATTTTTTTTTTTTTTTTTGGTTATGTTTTTAGAATAGTTATTTTCATTTATTTCAGTTGGCTGCTAATCGATCCGTAACCGTCTTTGCGTTGCTGTATTCATAAAACAACATTCAATAGTGAGACAATCCTCATAGCTGGCCTTTAAAGGTCATTTCAGATCATGCATGTTCTTTAAGAGAAAGAAAAATACAAGCGTTTGTGTCCCATGGCAGAGGTTGATATACTGTACATGTGAAAAACGGCAGAAAAAATAAATAAAGACAACAATTTCTGCACAAAATACTGCTCTACAGGCACAAACTCCTCTGCTGCATGGGACTTCTCCGCCTTCTGTCACTGTGTCAGTCTAACTGTGGTCACTGGCCATCTGTCACAAATCTCAAGAGAAACTGGTGGTTATGGGTCATATGACCCGCGGCTTTGGACATCTCTGATCTGCCACTCACTGCAACGTCAAGAGGTCAAAGGTCATTCTGCTTAAGTCAAAGACTACTGGAAGAGAACTGCAACATGTATTGAATATATTTAACCCTTAAAGACCCAAATATCCACCGTTGACTAAAAGCATTTACTGATGTATATGTTTAATACCTGTTGATCCACTAATCCTATTAACCCATAAAGACCCAGTGCTACTTTTGTGAATACAGAAAATTATTTTTTCCTCTATATTTAACCTTTCCTAAATGATTTATCACCATTTATTATTATATTATCCTCCTTATTTTGCATTTTTGTCAGTGTAAATCATGTATTTTCCTATACTTGTTTCACTAATCATGTAGATGTTCATTAAAGGTCAGAGTAAAGTTGAGGGTTATTATATCAGAAACAGAGAAAACGGAAGAAAAAGTGACTTTTTCAGCAAAGATACTGCAAACTGAACATAAACCCAGTGTCTCCATTCACTGTCATTGATCCAACTCCATGGGTTTTACTGGTGAATCAATGTTGTAGAAGATGACGGTGTTTCAGTAACTACAGACCCTCTGAATGTCCAAATGGGTCATATCTGATGACCATGGAAAGATGACAAACTGTATTTTACACCAATTATTTACATGTATTGATAGGATTAATGGATCAACAGGTATTAAACAATTTAGATCAGTAGATGGTTTGTGTCGCCAGTGGTTGTTTGGGTCTTTATGGGTTAATACATGTAAATAATTGGTGTAAAATGAAGTTTATCATCTCTTCATGGTCATCAGATACGACCCATCTGGACGTTCAGAGGCTCTGTAGTGAATGTGAAAACACTGTCATTTTCTACAACATTGATTCACCAGTAAAACCATAGAGTTGGATCAATGACAGTGAATGGAGACACTTGGATTATGTTCAGTTAATGATATATTGAGTAACTTTTTCTTCAGTTTTCTCTGTTTCTGATATAATAACCCTCAACTTTAATCTGAGTTTTTATGAACATCTACGTGATCAGTAAATTAAGTGTAGGAAAATATCTGATTTTCACAACAACAAAAAAAGCAAAATACACAGGATAATATTATTATAAATGGTGATAAATCACTTAAGAAATTGATTGAGAAAAATTCATTTGGGAACTACCACAAAAGTACCACTGGGTGTTTATGAGTTAAACCATCTGTGGTGACACTAGCATGACTGTCAGGAAATGTATTTTATTATTTAATATTAAAAAAAACCAAAAAAACAAAAACATATCTGATTAAAAAATGGACACAAACACGTTAAAATAGTTTCTTTCATAAAGCATATGGATTAGTAATATAGCTGAACTTATTTTCTGTTTTATGAAGTAATTTAAGTGCACAACTGTATATGTGAATGTTCCCACGAGGTGGCTGAAGCCTTATGGAAATGATCCGGATGGTAAACAACCGAGAGATATTGTTTCTCTTCAAGTTCGACCTTTGAACTCTATCAAAATTTGACGAGAACTTGACACAGGCCACGAGTATGGCTCTGCTGGATACAGGCTGCTTCCAATGGCCCTTTGTGTGATTCGCTCTCTGGTCGTCTTTCAGCTTTTTCCACCGCTCACTTTCAGCACTTACCGACTGGAACCACTTTTCATTCATCGTTCACTGTTCTCTCACATGCACACTTGCCTCAGATATGCCATTATGTTTGCACGTGGCAGGTGTATTTATAGTGTCCATTGGCCAGGTGTAGGAAATGCCTTCCCTCACTTCTCTCCCACCCTAGGGTTCAGTACACACTGTTCCAGCCAGAATCAAGCCTAAAAATAACCTGGAGAGGACAATATATCTCCTCTCCTCTCCTCTCCTCTCCTCTCCTCTCCTCTCCTCTCCTCTCCTCTCCTCTCCTCTCCTCTCCTCTCCTCTCCTCTCCTCTCCTCTCCTCTCCTCTCCTCTCCTCTCCTCTCCTCTCCTCTCCTCTCCTCTCCTCTCCTCTCCTCTCCTCTCCTCTCCTCTCCTCTCCTCTCCTCTCCTCCTCTCCTCTCCTCTCCTCTCCTGAACAAACACAAAATCTCCTGCAATAACAAGACAGATATTTTAAACATCCACTGTCTGGTTAAGAAGAAAGAACTAAAAAAAAAAAAAAATC
This sequence comes from Sphaeramia orbicularis, assembly GCF_902148855.1. Taxonomy (NCBI): domain Eukaryota; kingdom Metazoa; phylum Chordata; class Actinopteri; order Kurtiformes; family Apogonidae; genus Sphaeramia; species Sphaeramia orbicularis. Next base: position 30,136,245 of record NC_043964.1, on the reverse strand, counting down.
AGTTTAATAAATAATTTGCGTTTATAATTTCCACACACTTTTTTTGTGTTATCCAGTCAAAACTGCAAGGACATTTTCTGAACCTACACCTGAAAAATATTTGGCAATTTTAAATAATATGAATGCAAGAGTAAAAAATGTACTGTACCAATTACTTATTATCTTCGGTTAAAAATACTAAAACTCTGTAGATATGTATGATGTCAAAGATGAATGGCTCATAAAAAATCCACAAAAATATGTCCAGCTTGTTTTGTTTTAAAGACCATTTCTCAACACTGGCATGGTGGGTCGTGCTAAGATTTCCATGACAACACCATCAACTGGCATCTGGAAATAGTTTAAGTAGTACTGTCAAACGATTAAAATTTTTAATCAGATCAATCACAGGATTGCTGTGGATTAATTTCGATTAATCATGATTAAATATCATTCATTTTTAATCTATAATAATCATATTTCATTTTGCATCAGGAAACAGACTCAAGAAAGAAGGGAAAATATATGCACTTAGCATGTTTGTCACAAGCTGGGTGACACATTAGCTGAAGTTTTCGCAGAATCCCTGATGAAATGCTTCAGCGAAAAGAAAACTCATTTCCACAGAGTATGCATAATAATTTATGTTGGTTGACTGTTCCATCTTGGAGTTTTTTGGGGTTTTTTTTGGTTTCCACCTAGAGTTACCATTTCCCATTTCCCATCCAGAGGGCCAATGTGCTGTTTAGCATCTGGTTGCTTCTGCTGCCTGCCATTACCATTTTTATTAACATTTTTTTTCTGTTTATATATTTTAACTTGTTTTATTTATCTATTTTATTTGATTTTAATGTTTTTTAATGCCTTTATTAATTTTTTTGTGCTTTTAGTCTTCTGTACAGCACTTTGGTCCACCATGGTTGTTTTAAAGTGCTTTATAAATAAAGTTGGATTGGATTACCAGAACAACTGCCCATTTGCATATGCGCGACAGTAACTCTACTTGGACAAAGTGCCCGAAATGCGTTGGCAGAGACGTTCAGAGTCATTCTATGCTGCAGATGGGTTAATTGCGTTAAAATTTTTAATCAGATTAATCATTATAATGGATTAATTTGCTTTAATGCATTCATTTTGACAGCGCTAATTTTAAGATTACCATAAATATAATATGGATTTTAGCTGGCTGTACAACATTATAAGCAAATTTGTGTGAGATAGCTGATGAAATAAAAAGAAGATAAAAAAAAGTGTCCAGAAAAATTATGTCCAGTTCAAATTCAGAATGTTTACAACAACATATGACAATATTCTAATTAATGTCCATAAGACTCTGTATGACATAATTCGGACTGTTTTGTGCTTAGGTTTTCATTTCTACAAAGCCGTGTTCATTTGCTCCCTCCTCCTTGCCCATTCATCCATCTGTGCCCCCTCTCCTTCCTCCTGTGGATCTCATATCAAAGCCTCGGCTCTCTTTGTGTTCAGTCTCTCCCCAGGGGTCCGGATCAATTGACTGTATATGGAGCATGTTGGTCTGACGCTGTGGGGTGCCTGCCCTCTCCCTTATCTCCACCATAAGCTTGTCTTCCGGGCAACAGCACCCAATAATTCAGACAGTTAACCAATTTCACCTGCTGAACTGGAGCTAAATCTGGAAAAAAAAAAACAAACCGGTAGTGGGCAAGTAAGGGTGTAGATGTAGGGTAAAGAAGCTGAAATGCTGCCGTAAATGCTCGCATACAGAATTAATCATGTAGACGCATTTTCCGCTCAAATTTATGTGAACAAATAGGGTATAATGTGGTTTCTGCTTTGGTGCACACACACTCATAAGACAGCGTTTGTGTTGTGTAAGCTGCTTTGTAATGCCAAAGCCCCTTATCTCTGTGCTTATGCAATTAGGCTGGTGAGACAAAGCCCATAGTAATTAATCATAATATCCCTGACGATACAGTATGTCACTGTATCACCTCTGCTCCTGCTGCTTCCAGAGAACTGTGCTCGGTATGACTGAGTTTCCCAGTCGGATCCTTGCGCAAAAGATTAATAGTTCCAAAAAAAATGCAAAGAAAGACTCTTAATTAGCTACTGTGCATTTTCTTTCTCGCTTCATGTCAAACTCATGTATGTCCATATGAAAGTTATGCAACTTTACTTATTGATGATTCAGCTCCTTGCGAGCAGGTGTGGATGTATAGTGCACAAGGCGTCTTCACATTCTTCCTTCTGATTGGTGGGATGCATCTAGCCCCCGTCAAACTCCCAAAGAGCCTCTATGTTTCACCCAATGCAGCATATTGGATCTTGCTTTCTTGAGACAGCTTTTAGATTAATGTATCTGTGTGTGGCGTGTTCAGGACAGTCGACGCCAAGGATTATAGTCATAGTGAAACACTGTCTCTGTCTGGTGTAAGTTTGAGTAAGTCTGGCACACACTTTCTCTTAAAAAAAAAACACACACGCACAAAAAAAACTAGATTTATCCCTTCTAGTTTACACAGCTTAGTGGCCCTCCTTCACCCCTGAACTGAGATAAGTGCCAAATGAGTCTGCACGACTCAACATTACAGCAACAGTTGACACTTAAACTGGTCTGAGGTCAGCGTTAAACTGAAGAATCGACAGTGGAGTGGGTGTGTGGCTGAGGGTGTGAGGAGCACTGATGGATGGAAGGATGGAGGGAGCGCAAGAACTACCGACGTCATTTCACCCATGATTCACATATTGTAAGTAGGCTGTAAGGAGGAAAACTGAATTATTCCTGCTGAGTGAAATTCTGTTCTCCAGAGCTGCAGATGAATATCCTCGCCACCGTATCTCATGCATTCTGAAAATACATTTATTTTTATTATTTTGATTTGCAGAAGTGTGGGAAGGGTGTGGGATGGCAGGACTTAAGGTTTGACTTAGGGCAAATCACAGGATCTGAAGTGGGAGTAATGCTTTGAGGAAGCACTATAGGATACAAGGTCTTATTTTTACAGAGATAGGTAATAAATTTCAACACCCTCGATTCCCAGCAGAGGTCTTTTTTTTTAATATCACCCTTTTGAATTTATTACAGGAGTAAAGAGGCTGAAAATTGAGACATGTCATATTTCATCCGCTCCGAGCCACAGTTCTTAACAGATACAAAAATTGCATGGGAAAAAAAAATCCTTTCATTAACTGACATCAAAAACATGAAGACTGCAAAGAGCAAGATGTATAAATACAGATAAATCAACTTCCTCAGTGTTAGCGGTTTGTTGTGACAAGAAAATATATGGCTGTTACTAAGCAATGTTTTATTAATTGTAATTGAAGTGCAAACATTCTATAATTCTCCTTTTTTCAGCTTCACCCTTTCTTATAAAAGCTGAAAAACTCAAACTAAATGCAAACTAGTCCATATGTACTCAGAAATGACTAAAATTAAACTAAAATCGAATAAGCAGAGTGACTAAATTAAATGAAATTTTATTTTATTTCCTCTCAGATGATGGGAATCAGAATACTTTATTAATCCTTGGGGTAAATTATTGGGTGTTACAGTTGCTCCATTCAAATATAATTAAAAGTAGCATTTAAATAAATAAATAAATAAATATAAAGCTCTACATTTACAAACATATTGCATATATGCATAGTCAGAATTTAGACCGATATGTGTAGGATTTTTGAGTTACTTATGGGATTTGACACAGGAATTTATGAGGGATGGGGTAGGGGGGCGGGAGATTATAAAATAAATTTCTTCCCACTCCTTTTTGAATTTTGGACTTTCTTCTATAAAATCCTTTTGTTGTTTGGTTTTAATGCAAATTTAAAATAAATAAATAAACAAATAAACAAATATATATATATATATATATATATATATATATATATATATATATACACATACACACACACACACACACAGTGTGGGGAAGCAAAATTTACAATGAACATTTAGTTGTTTTTTCTCAGCAGGCACTACGTCAGTTGTTTTGAAACCAAACATATATTGATGTCATAATCATACCTAACACTATTATCCATACCTTTTCAGAAACTTTTGCCCATATGAGTAATCAGGAAAGCAAACGTCAGAGTGTGTGATTTGCTGAATGCACTCGTCACACCAAAGGAGATTTCAAAAATAGTTGGAGTGTCCATAAAGACTGTTTATAATGTAAAGAAGAGAATGACCATGAGCAAAACTATTACGAGAAAGTCTGGAAGATACTATTAAAGAAGAATGGGAGAAGTTGTCACCCAAATATTTGAGGAACACTTGCGCAAGTTTCAGGAAGCGTGTGAAGGCAGTTATTGAGAAAGAAGGAGGACACATAGAATAAAAACATTTTCTATTATGTAAATTTTCTTGTGGCTAATAAATTCTCATGACTTTCAGTAAACTAATTGGTCATACACTGTCTTTCAATCCCTGCCTCAAAATATTGTAAATTTTGCTTCCCCACCCTGTATATATATACACACACACACACACATATATATGTATATGTGTGTGTGTGTGTGTGTATATATATATATATATATATATATATATATATATATATATATATATATATATAATATATATATATATATGTGTGTGTGTGTGTATATATATATATATATATATATATATATACATATGTGTGTGTGTGTGTGTGTGTGTATATGTATATGTATATGTGTATATATGTATGTATGTATGTATGTATCTTCTTTCTCTGGTTTCTTTTGTCTTCTATTACAGTTAAATGAATACTTTTATGGTTTGACCAGACATTCACATTTTCGAGGATGTCATGTTGGCATTTGGGAAACGCTTTTATACCATTTTGGATATTTTATAAGCCAAATGAATACTCAAGTCATCAACAGATTAATCAACAATCATTACTTGTTGCCCTATAATCAACATTTCACAACTGTAATTATGCTGTCCTGATCCAAAACCCACTTGGCCTGGTTGCACGTCACAGTTACTATACTTTCGTACTGCCCTTTTCATTCAGTACATTTATAGTCATTTATTGTCATATTTATAGTTCATTTTTAGTCTGTGACTTTTCTGAAAATGGTGACAAATGCCTGTTGCATCCTGTTCAGACTGAATCCCGTCTGCTTTGAAAGTACTTGTGCATCCACATAACCCAGCATGCATCTGCTTTGGAGCACAGTTTGTTGTAAAAAATGACAAATAAAGCTGATGACAACCTCACAGCGTAGATAAATCACGGCGGGCTATTATTCTGCTGAGCTGAGCTGCTTCGTTTCCTCTTTATTACTGAAAGTGTACAGTGCCACTGGCTCAGCACTACATCACAGAAATATTCCTCTTTGACACACACAGAAAACCGCTGTAGTGAGTATTGGTGTTAGATTAGGATTATCATGATAGAAATGATCATTGTTAAGGATGATGATCAGACTACGACTCAGCTTTACTGTCATTTGATCAATGGTACAAGATAGAACGAAATATAGTTACCCAGGTCTAGGTTTTGTAGCATAAGAAAGATAAAGAATAACATATAAAATAGAATACATAAAAGATAAGTAAGGTGGAAAAAAAACACCATAAAATTCACTTATTCATTCATTCATTCTCTGAACATGCTTTATCCTCACTAGGGTCACGGGGGTCACTGGAGCGTATCCCAGCTACTTATGGGTGAAGGCGGGGTACACCCTGGACATGTCACCAGTTCATCACAGGGCTGACATATAGAGACAAACAATTACTCTCACATTCACACCTATGGGCAATTTAGATTAACCGATTAATCCAGTGGTTCCCAACCGTTTTTGGCTCGTGACCCCATTTTAACATCAGAAATTTCTGGTGACCCCAGACATACAAAAGGGAGACTTTTTTTTTTTGCTAAAATTAATTTGTTTTTCATCATATAATAGTTTGCTATACTATGTTGCAAATAAACATTAATTTTAGATGACATTTAGTCTATATAATGTATATTATTATGGATGGAGGCAGAAAAGCCAGGTGTAGATTACTGCACAAAGTGAGAATTTTATTTTCCTTGGTCAGGTTATGTACAGTCAGTCCAGCTTGGATTTACAAGGCTGACAATTAATACTGAACAAACAAGAACTCAAACTATGAATTATGAAAGAGCTGCAGCATCTGAAACTGACCACAATGAACATTTGACAGATAAACAGTACCACAGTGCTTCAGTTTCAACTTCACAGTTTGTCATGACTTTTATGGATTGTGATTGTCTCTCTCTACTCACCATATACTTTTATTAGCAATTTTTATTTTTTTTATTTTTATCAATTACTAGAAATTTCAGGCGACCCCATTTGAATTCCAGGCAACCCCACGTGGGGTCCTTACCCCAACGTTGAAAAACACTGGATTAACCTATCAGTGCATGTCTTTGGATGGTCCCACCCCCATCGACTGGTGTTGGAATAGAACCGAGGACCTTCTTGCTCTTAGGCACAAGTGCAATCTACTATAAAATATGGAAGAAAAAAATCTTAATATGTACAAAATTACACAGTATGCTGATGATGATCTGTCTATCTGTCTGTCTGTCTGCTTGTCTGTCTGTCTGTCTGTCTGCTTGTCTGTCTGTCTGTCTGTCTGTCTGCTTGTCTGTCTGTCCTTCTGTCTAATTAACTGACCATCAGGGTCCATGTATCAGTGCAGTCCAGTCTCTTGCACAGACAGTCACACCCCTGCTGTTTCCTGGACTTGTCCATAAACTCCTTTCACTTGTTTAACCAATGCCTGTCAGATTGTCTGGCAACTATGTCTTAGTTGGCAGAGTTATAGACAAAACCACACAAATACGAAGGTGGGAGAGCACAAAAGTGCACATGAATAACCAGGCAGCTTGACAATGAACGAAGTAGACAGATTGTGTCACAATGAAAAAAGTAGAAAGAAGGAGGAATTTCAAATAATGACAAAATGGAAGAATACAGTTAGGAGCCCAGAGTGAGAGTCAGAGAAAGAGTCAGCTTGTGTTCTTGCTGTCACAGATGTCCACGTTTTGCTTTCCCCTCCAGATCAGGGGCGACATCCAAATGTAAATGCCACTGTCGCTGACGTGCGAGCGCCGTGAGGTGTCATGTCAGTCGTGTCACGCAGTGTGACACTCGGGTGAGGCAGATCCCAGTTCAGTGGGAGACAATGATGCAATCACCATCGATCCAAAAGGTTGTAAAGAGCCGACAGCTTTAGAACACACATGAAATGAATAATCATGTGGGGTATTAGTGGGGGTGTGTGCATGGATTTGTGTATTTATATGCTTATGATTTTGGATATATTTGGATATTGGATATATTTGTCTTCTGTTTTTATGTTTTAAGAGACATGATTTAGACATTGAATATGCTTCCTTTTCTCCACAACACGATGAGACAGATTGCTTACTAGGGGTGTAAAAAAAAATACTGGTTCCCCAATATATCGCAATATTTCATTTCACGATACTGTATTGATATTAAAAAGTACTGGTATTTATTCAAATGCAGACATTCATTTTTCTTTTTTGGTTTTCTTTTTTGTTTATATTTTTTGGGAATCCTGCAAGCTCTTTTTTATATATTCACATGAGTATTTTGCTCTGTTGGTTGTACACTAAAAAGTAGTATTGTGATATTCCATGGCATGCATATAGTTTTTTTTTTTGATTAACTGTTTTATTAAATAATGGTTATTTCATCCTAAAAGCACTTTTTACCATCTGAAAGAGGCAGATGTTAGTTCCTTTGTTGGGACTGCACAAATATAATGTTATAATGTTGGATGATTCAGGGACTGTCCACCGGTGTATTAGGCAGCGAGCTGTGCACCTGTGATTTGCACAGTTAATTTTTACCAAAAAAATGGTGCACAGCTTGCTCAAAGCTGTGCTAATTATCAATATATTGGTATCTTACCTTGTCACGGGTATTACCGTGTTGAAATGCAAGCAGTTGGACTTTTGGAGTGTTTCTCAACAGGGGCGGTACCCTATGTAAAGACCATGTGTAAGACCCCCCACCCTGGTCCGAAATTTTTTGGGACGAGAGGGAGCATTACTTTTGTATTTTATTATATTACACACCTTGTATTTTTTTTACACACCCTGTTCCTCCATTTCTGCCTAATACACTGCTGTCCACTGTACATGTTTTCACAACTAATATAATATGAACATTTGAGCAGGATCTTAAACTGTAATGTCTGTAAAACATATTTTTCTTTCTTTCTTTCTTTCTTTCTTTCTTTCTTTCTTTCTTTCCTTCTTTCTTTCTTTCTTTGGGTGTTATTTGTACTGGTAAAGCCGGATGTTAAAACTTTATTTATCAAAATCCTGCCCTTTAAGTTTTTACAGAGGAAAGTTTTGTGATATCGCATCAGATCCTGTTATGATCAAATATAAATGTGTTTAGTATTTGTGCATATTTCTGATGTAATTTCATTTTTCCTGGTGATAAACTTTAAAAAAAAAAAAAAAAAAAACGGAAAAGAAAACAAAAAAACATCACCTTGTTAACAGTATCATGGTATATCGCATCTTGATCCTAGTATTGGGTTATGTATCTTATCACCAGATTCTTGTTAATGCACACCCCTACAGCTTACACTGATCTGAACAGTGAAATAAATCTCTGCCCTCTTTCTCTCTCTACTTTTAGTGTGCTGTTTTGTGGTTCACAAACGGTGCCATGAGTTTGTCAGCTTCTCCTGTCCTGGAGCCGACAAGGGCCCTGACACAGACGTAAGTGCTTAATACTTTCTATATGCTTTTTTTTTCTCACTTTGTACCATTCAGCTTTTTCCTCTAAATACCCAGATACGCGATAGTATCTACAGTATGTCACACTTTATACCAATCTTTATACCATCAAAAATATGTTGCCTAAAATCTGGAGTATTACATAACCAGGTCTTATATACTATATTCTTTGCTATCTTACTGTAAATTCAGTCTTTGCAAGGGATTTTAGGTAAATAGTTTCTTTCCTCATAACCATTATATGATTGACAAAATGTTATTCTATGTGCACTAAAACATGATGGCTCTCTCCTTTATAGACATTAGAGAACATCCATTCACACTATTTACAAGTTCAATATTGAAGAGTCAGGCTCATGTACTTTACTTTAAGTTTATGTTGAGAGACACTAGTTTATGTTAGCAAAATGTGTTTATAAGCTAATGCTACACAGTATGTCAGCTGAAAAGAAACACAAAAGAGGCACAGAGGAATTCAGGTGTACAAGGATTCACACAGAAAAAAACAACCTGAGTGCTCTACATAGGAGTCAGTGTGGCAGCTATCATGGATGTAGGCAAGTAAGATGACTGGACTGAATTTGCGATTTATGTATTTTATTCTGGGACAGTACACAATAAAAGATGAACCTCAAAACCAGGAAACATGCTTATGCCAGGTCTCAACTAAACTGCGAATTTCCTCCTGCAGTCTCTAGATAGGCTGATGTTATACGTAGCTGTGTTACAAAATCTTACATACAGAGTCTTAAAGGGGTCATATTTTGCTAAACCCACTTATATTAGTCTTTGGCACATTTATTTGTGTATTTAGGGACCCTAATAGTTAAAAAAGTTTGAATTTGAACCCTCCTGGCGCTGCAAAGCTATCTTTATATTAATTTTGGCAAAAATCAAGTGGATTTCTACAACCCGTTTTAATTCCTGCTTAATTTGTTACGTCTATAACTAGTTATGTCACGACATTTGCACATATAAGGTCAAGACTTCCAACGAATATTTCTCTGAGTATGACATTAATGTTTGTCTGCGGTAGCAGTTGTAGAAAAAAGGGAAAATATGTCCAAACTTCGAGTCAATTATGATAGAAAAATTCTGTGATGCACGCTGAGACAAAAGACGGAGTCACTGGATTCTGGAATCAGAAGATTTTACTTGCAAGGAGTCAAGTACGTACAGCGAGATGCAGCAGTTGACTGACTAACACCAGGAAGTCTAAGTTCTTATGAAAGAATATGGATGTTACAATGATTGGTCCAAGTGTCCAAACATAATGACGCTGATCCAGTTCACCATTGGCTTAGGTCGTCAAAACATCCATGACTTGTGGTCTGGACACCTGGTATTTACAGAGAATAGTCTAATATCACTGGTCTACAAGGAAAATGCTTCCAGAATAAAAGTAATGAAATTTTACCACATGAGAGTCACTGATAAAGAAAAATCAAGTAAAAAATGCTGGTTGGCTGAACTTTCCAAGATACAGCCTTGGGTCAAAATGTGAAATTCAAGAATTAACGAGAGAATGGGTTTGACTCAAAAGGAATATTTGTCTCAGAGCTACAAGATCTACTTCAAAACACTGTCTGCACATTAGAATACATTCACTTTACAGGTTCTATTTAGTGGAAGATTTATAAAACTATTATATAAATGTACATAAACCAATATATATGTGTAATAACACTTAATCATATACCTTGAAAACATCAGCAAACTGGCACTTTTGTCATTTATTTTCCAATTAATCTTATTAAAATACGTAACATTTAGCACATTTAATCTCTGAAGCAAATCATTTCTAAAAAAAATTGTAGACCAGTGTATCATATTTCTCTAACAGATTACCTAAAATGTTCAGTTGTTGGTTGTATTAACGAACACAAGAGCAGCACAATCAACAACCTGGAAGGGGTGGGGCCTGAAGTGGCTCACTTGCATTTAAAGGGCCAGCGCTCAAAATGACCTTTCTTGTGTCATTACTCAGAAATAGGGTTGAAGATGGACCTATGAAGTTGAATTAATGACGAATTCAGAGCCAAGCATAGCATTTATAGTTTATGTAGACCACAGGGAAATGTTTTAAAATGTATAATTATATTTAAAATAGCAAAATATCACTCCTTTAATGAGACTAAAGTCAATATTGTAGATTTTTCTATATCTCTGATATTTTGTTGAACCACCTTTAGCTTTGATTATTTCCTTCATTGTTCAGACACATAACGTTGCTGAACCCAGACCTGACCAACTGAAGCAACAGCAGATTATAACATTGTCCCCACAGACTTGTACTGCAGGCGCTAGGCATGATGGGTAATCACTTCATCTGCCTTGCTTCATCACTTTGAAACAGGGTCAGTCTGGACTCATCAGACCTCATAACCTTTTCCAGTTGAAACACAGTCCAGTCTTTATTATACTCTCTACAAACTGATGGTTGTTTAATAAATGACAGTTAAAGAAAGTACAAACATATTAATCACTGCAGTAATTATCCAATGGAAGGATCTTATCTTTTTGGTCTGCTACATCCAGTTTGGGACTTTCTTTGGCTGTGTATGTACATTGTATATATATATATAAAACTACCCATCTCAGGTGAAACACTGTACTGTTGCTGCATCTGTTCACATCCACACATCAGGTGATGATACCATTGGCCCTCATTAGCCTCTGTTTCCCCCTATGCCCATGTGATGCTGTCGGGGCAGGACCGCGGTGGTTTAGTCAGTGTCGGAGTCTGACCTCCGCGGTCCCTTGGGATCAGTATCTCTGTTTTAGCGTATGTGCATTTATGCTGTAACAACCAACAACGATCCTTCTCAGTCTTCTTCTACCTTCAGCCAGGAATGGGATAATACTTGGTTTGATAAGATGTCACAACATGTGTTATTGAGCATTATTGTGTACGTAACTGCAAAAAGTCACTTATATATAGGTGCTGAGAGAAAATTAGAAAGTTGCAAACACAGATAAATAATTAGACAGTTGTGTTTTTGTGCTTCAGCTTCACTAGACTGAAAGACGTATTAATTAATGTTCCTTTGCGACGCCAATTAAGACCCACACCCACACTCATATTTTCTCATGTTTACATGTGCGACAACATCAAAATCTCTGTTTTTGATGACACCGTTACAAACTCGACTGTTTGTTCACAGCCGTCGTTAAGTTCTCCTCATTAAATGGCATCAGAAGTATAAACTGTGTCGACTTTTAAAAAGATAAAACCTCAGTACAGTTCAGAAAAGCTGTTGAAGCGCAGGCAATTAAGACTGTACTTTTGTTTCACACCTTGTGTTTTATAAAGTTTTGTCAAGGCGATCACTCTGTATTGGCTTCTCTTCATCTTGAATTCTTTTTTAAGACTCATTAGTCTTGTCTCGCGCTTTCCAACAGCCATTGTTCATTTTCTGTATCACTCCTGGCCTACCTCCTTGTTATTCAACCATGCATCTCCTCTGCTTTATCTCTCTTGGCAGCCTGTCTATCTTTTTACCTAACTATTCCTCTCTGTCTCTCTGTCGTTTTCTCTCTCTCTCTCACACACACACACAAACACCAACGCTGGCTTCAAGTGTCCATTGTGAATACTGGTCTGCCTGTTTTTGGGCCTATTATCTACCAACTGGCTCTGGCACACTGAATACGAAGCCCTTTGGGGGATTTAACCCCTTTGAATATCAAATAATGATACCGGGCTCGCTCATACACAGCCAGATCGGTTTTCATTAAAGACATTTACCCCTTTAATCTCATCACGTCTTCCCAGTTTTCTGAATTCTAAAAGTTTAGTTTCAGAAAAGTGAAGCTTAAAAACACATTGTGGTCAATTTGCAAGTGAAATTGAAATTCCAAACAAAGCTGCAGCTTAAGGATAAGTCAATATAGTAAATAATAAAATGTCAACTCACAGTTTTAAAAATGACAACCTTCACCAGTTGTAATAATGCTTTATTGTACATTACAGTTCAATATAATCTTTTCACTTTTCAGATTTATTTATCTGCAAAGTGTGAAATAGGAAATAATATGAGTTTGTACTGTAAAATTGTGAAATTGGTTCTAAGAGGTGAAAAAAAAGCATCATTATCTCTCAGTATATTGTAATTCTTGTGGCCGGAGAGGACACAAGACTTCTGGATCTCCTTCTTCCTTGTGTTTTCAGACGGTGATGCAGATGTTGTCTAATCACAGGTGGGAGTGGGGGGTTAAACACATGATGGACCGCTGGAGTTCTGTTCTTATCTCAAGAGGGGAGTTTGGAAAAGTCACTTCACTTTTTCCATAAATGCAAGAAACAACTGTTTACATTGAGTGTTTTGATTTGGACCAAGAAGAGAGAGGTGTAGGTATAGTTATTTGCATTAATTCACAGTTAAAGCTTGTGGAAGGAATAGAATTGAAGCCTGTGGCACTTTCTACAAGAAAGATCTGACAAAATGGGTTTTTTTGTAAGAAAATTAGGAATTTACAAGTACTCTGCAAAAATCAAAATCTTACCAAGTGTATTTTACTCATTTATAGTCAAAATATCACATCACACTTAAAATAAGACATAAACACCTAAAGAGTAATCTTTCTTTTTCTTTCTTTTTTTTTTTTTTGGTAAGAAATCTCACCAAGATAATTTTCACTTGTTCCATTGGCAGATTTTTTTTTTCTTAATTCAAGATCTTTTTTGATTAATTCAAGCTAAAAAAATCTACCAATGGAACACGTAAAAATTATCTTGGTAAGATTTCTTAAAATGTCATTTTCAAGATCTATTGTCTAAAAATAAGTTCTTATATCTCACTGAGAAGTTACTCTTTAGGTGATTATGTCTTATTTTAAGTGTGATGTTATATTTTGACTAGAAATGAGAAAAATACACTTGGTAAGATTTAGATTTTTTCCAGTGTAGAAAAACATGAGAGTCACATGGGAAGTCAAGAAAACATTGCACCTTCAAGCAGGCCCCAGCAACAATATACCACATGTTATGGTCCTGCTCCAAGCTTATCGCTTTCCGGAACTCTTTCTTTGATTTCATTTCCAGGGTATATGGGTGCTGTATTCAACCATCTCTCCTTTCTGCTATTTTTGGTCTCATTTCATGCACAGATGACTCAATCCCTCCAGCTAACTTACAAAAAGTTGTGGCCTTTTCATCTTTGCTAGCTAGGCGTACTATTCTTTTCAAATGGAAGGACTCCTCACCTCCAACACACAATCAATGGATCAGAGACATCAGGCTTAATATAAAGTTAGAAAAAATTAGGTACACCCTAAATAACTGTCAACAAATTTAACAAAATATGAGAGCCTGCATTACACTGTGTGAATATGTTACCTGACCTGGAACTGTAAATTCATTTTTGTTGTTTATATTGTGATTGACCTGTTTGTTTGTTACCTCCGCCAAGGAGGTTACGTTTTTGTCAGCATTGGTTTGTTTGTCTTTCTATTTGTCTCTCTGTTTGTGTGCAAGATGACTCAAAAAGTTATGGACAGATTTGGATGAAAATTTCAGGAAATGTTGATACTGGCACAAGGAACAAATGATTAAATTTTGGTGGTGATCGGGGGTGGGGGGGGGCACGGGGGCCCACTGATCTGCCATGGCGGAGGTCTGCGCTCTCCGAGTGCTTCTAGTTTATGTATTTATTCATTTTCTTTCCTTAACCCTTTAGCACTAAACGTATCATATTTGATACATGAGTTTTGAAGTCCTCTAAACGATCAGTGTGATTGTCTTTGTTGAAAAACCTGATGTATACAATTAGATACATGCAATACACAGATAATCCACCAGGAGGGAGGAACTTATTCACCAGAGGCCTTTCCAGTGACACTACAAGATTGTCATTAATGAGGTAGGAGGCAGAACTTTGCCAATTTTGAAAAGGAATTGCCAATTTGTTAGACATGTTTGCGTTATATTATGGTTTTTTTTGTTCAAAAATAATAATATTTGAGCATTGAGACCCAATGTATCAAATGTGATACAATATGATGACTGTCTTGTTATGCGTGTTTTGTTTGCATTGCCTTTTTTTTTTCTATGGGTTCTGTTTGTTTTTCATGTATCAATCAATCTTTGTATTATGAACACATTACTTGAAATTAAAAGTGTTATATTTGTTAAATGTTGAAAAGCTCTATAATTAAAGTAAAAAAAAAAACAAAAAAAAAACAACGACATTGCACCTTCATGAAAATTGAAAAAAAAAAAAAGCCTGTCATCACCAATACTAACATCAAGAGCATCACAAACTTAGTTATAACATTCTGACCACTATAACAGGGGGCGGCTGTGGCTCAGTTGGTTGAGCGGGTTGGCAGTTCGAATCCTGGCTCCAACTGTCCACATTTCGAAGCATCCTTGCGCAAGACACTGAACCCTAAATTCCCCCCAGTAGGGTCTGGATGTGCCTTGCAGGGCAGCAGCCACCTACTGGTGTATGAGTGTGTACATGAATGGGTGAAAGTGAGGCGTTGTAAAGACTTTTGGCACCATGAAGGTGTATAAAATGCACTATATAAGTTCCGTCCATTTACCATTAACAGGCAAAGTGGAATTAATTTTGATGATCTCATTACAATGGGACCTCAGTGGGTGGGATATATTAGGGAGTAAGTGAACATTTAGACCTCGAAGTTGATGTGTTACAAACAGGAAAATGTGTCGGGATCTGAGCAACTTTGACAAAGGGTGAAATAGTGGTGGTCAAATCACTTGGTCAGAGCATCTGCAGATCTTGTTGTTTATTTCCCAGTGTAAAGTGGTTAGTACAACTGCAACTCAGCCACATGAGCATCTGTGGGAGCAGAACATTATTACCACCAGTCTAATATTGTGTAAAAAAAACTTTTTCTACAACAGCTTCTGTAGAAAAATACAATCAAATGTGTACAGTGAAATGAAAACACAAGCCTTGGTTCAGACTTTTAGATACAGACAAAAATAGTAAAGGTTAGAAAAGCAGAAATATAGTAGCTACTGTCTGCCATTCAACTCACAGACCCACATTTTAATTTTCAATGATTCTAATTCTAGCAGAAATGTGCTCTTGCTTTTCTTTTCGGTCTGAACTTTTCATTGTTTCTATTTGTACAACGATGACTCACCAACACCTATCAATCATCCCTCCCTCCCTCCCTCTCACTCACATCACTCCATCTACACCACACCATGGCTAGCCCCTCGGCCTCTGAGTCAGCGCTGTGTCATGACTCCCTGAATCTGGCTTGAGGCTTGTTCACACACACACGCACACACACATATACACACACACACACACATATATATATACATACACACTGTGGGTGCGAGTGACCCTTGTGCCGACCCCTGTGCGTGGATGGCGTCATCTGTCCGGCAGAGGCTTTGATCCACTCAAAGAATGACACAGAAGAAACAGAGAGATGTTCACATTAGCATCTGAGTGAAAAGTGTTCTGTCTCTCTCCCCCTTTCTATTTTTCATTCACCACATTGTGAAGCGTAGGTGGTAAATGGTGCTGTATTATCAGTCAAGGATCACTTTGGAACCAGTGAATGAAGGTGACTCATCCATAGAGAAAAAAATATGGATCTCACAACCAGATTACATGCACATAATACACCTAACTGTCTGACCAGATCAAGTCCCTTTAAATTTTTCATTCTTTTTTGATTTATTTTGTTTTTGTGGTGTTACTTTATTTCAGCGGTGGGTCGTTGTGACAGGGCAGATTTGCTTTACAGGGGTGTATCGCTGTTATTCTCCCTGACAAATCCTCTTTCCAACCATCTGGTTTTTTGCCCTGTTCATTACCAACGCTACTGCAGAGCATTTGTAAGCGTGTCATGTATTTTAAATGGATTTTTTTTTTTATCCTGCTCCAGGTGCTTGAAATGTCATATTTTGTTGATGTCTAATATCATTGATACATTTTCACAGGATATGACAAAGTTTTATTGTCAATGTTTTACAAAGAAAATGACTGAGTTGTGTTAAAATGGGAAGTTTATTTGGTGTTGAATAGAACCCAATAAAGTACAACATAGTTGAAGGATAAGACAAATGTATACAGGGTGGGGAAGCAAAATTTACAATGAACATTTAGTTGTTTTTTCTCAGCAGGCACTACGTCAGTTGTTTTGAAACCAAACATATATTTATGTCATAATCATACCTAACACTATTATCCATACCTTTTCAGAAACTTTTGCCCATATGAGTAATCAGGAAAGCAAACGTCAAAGAGTGTGTGATTTGCTGAATGCACTCGTCACACCAAAGGAGATTTCAAAAATAGTTGGAGTGTCCATAAAGACTGTTTATAATGTAAAGAAGAGAATGACTATGAGCAAAACTATTACGAGAAAGTCTGGAAGATACTATTAAAGAAGAATGGGAGAAGTTGTCACCCGAATATTTGAGGAACACTTGCGCAAGTTTCAGGAAGCGTGTGAAGGCAGTTATTGAGAAAGAAGGAGGACACATAGAATAAAAACATTTTCTATTATGTCAATTTTCTTGTGGCAAATAAATTCTCATGACTTTCAATAAACTAATTGGTCATACACTGTCTGTCAATCCCTGCCTCAAAATATTGTAAATTTTGCTTCCCCACCCTGTATATACATATGTTTTTTTTTTTTTAATAAATAAAGGTAATTCAGAGCAGTGGTTCTCAACCGGTCTGGCTTCAGGACCCACTATCACCCCTTAATGACAAGCTACAACCCAAATTGATAACAGTTAATCTTCTCAAATATATTTAATAAAAAGAACCTGAGATAATACAGACTGTCACAATATGCCAACACAGAACACAAGTTTAATGATAAACCAAACTGACCAGCAGGTGGTGATGCTAAATATGGAAATATTCCTTTTAACACTAAATTAGGTACATTTAACAAAAACCAAAAATATACACTCAGTTAAAAATTAAAAGTGCAATCAGTCACTTTTACTTTCTTTACATTCTTGGTAAATTCCACTGACATTTTCAGTTGAATAACCTCTCAGCTGGCATGTCTGTTTCTGCACATGAAATCTGACACCATAGCAATGTGGCCCTATTCTTAATCTCTTGCTAGGTAACCCACTTCAGTGATGATTCTATGATTCTGGGCATAGCAACATGATTGGCCATTGGGAAGCCACTGTATTCCAGAATTACTAATATCTCCCAAAATATTAGTCCTATCAACTTGCCCTTTTCACTAGTCCCTTCCTTGACCAAAAATACAAAAATTTACCAAACTGCAGCAGTCGGTGCTTTCTGAATTTTGTGTGATGCCCGAGACACACAGACAAAGTCCACTTCCCTTTAATAATATATGGATAATAGTAGTAGTAGGGCGAAGTCAAGGGAAAGTTAACATCTGGTCAAAAAAAATTAAAACCAAACTTACACCAAACTTATATTTTTGGGTAGGTAATTACTTATACTTTCGGGAAAATGTATTTTGAAATGAGAAAAAAATTAGTGAAAAAAAAAATTTGAGGAGTTTTATGAGTGTGAATGTTTGGAAAGTGGCAAAGCTTTCTGCCATCATTCTGGGTTCATTTTATAAACTCTCATAAATAAACTAAATTTATTCCAAATACATTGATATGTGACTATTATGTTATTTGTCATATTCTAAACACACAGTTTAAAATTAATAAATGTAATTATCTATGCAAAATACATTTTAATATAATGTTATGTTATTTGTAAGTTGTATATATTGTTAAAAAAAAAAAAAGTATATGATATTGATAATTGAAATAAAAATTGTTCAATTTGATATTTACTATGTTTGTTGTCCATCTGTGATGCTGCCACTTGTCAAAACTCTTGCTATTTAGGTATGATCAAATATTTTTTTCCTCTAACCAATTATTAGGTTGTAAAATAGAGGGTTTAAGGTATACACTGAATACGTTTTAAGATAAAAATGTCATAGAAACTTCACTTTTGAGAACTTTGTAATTCTTGCAAAAAAATAGACATACATTTTTTGTCCATCCGTGACGCAGTAGTTTTTGATATTTTTCATTTAAAAATATTAGAAGCTAAATTCGGCCCTTTGAGTATGTTTAAGATGGAATTTAGACCTTTCCAATTATGTGTAATATTTGTCTTAAATTTGTCTGGTTCAAAAGCTATGAATCAAAAAGTAGTGGGCTGTCCATCTGTGACGCCCTTGACCTCGCCCAGTAGTAGTAGTTTTTTCTCCTTATGATTAGAATTTCTGTGAGTCTAAATCCAACATTTTCTATCTGACATAAATATATTTATTGTCACACATAGTTTCAAAAAAATCAAATGCGTGTAGATGTTTTCACTTAATCTGCCCTTTACATTTTGAACCACACTGACATACTCATGCAGGTAAGCCTCTTCTAATCTAATCATTAAGTATCTATATAAACTAATGTAAACGCCCTCTGTCCTCTGCTCCTCATTACAGCAGCCGTCAGCGTTCAGGCCTGTTGACACTATGACTCTGGCGAACGCTGCTGTTTTTACTGCGATGATGAGCTGAGTGAGTGTCATTATTAGTCACTAGCTTCAGTGAAAATGAGATGGAGAAAACAGCGAGCTGCGTCAATATCCCTCAAGTTGATATAAAACATTAGAGCTAAATTCAATTTGAGATGAATGTGATTTCATGCTCTCAAATTAATCAAAGTTTGTTGAAATGTATCTGTTTGAACTCACTAGCTGACATAAGAATCTATACAGCCCAGACATGCCAGTAGGAGGGATAAATAACCTCCGAGTGGGTCACGAGGATTAGTAATTAACCCTCAGAGACCTGAATAGTCTCCTGTGAGCAAAAGCATCTACTGATCTAAAATGTTTAATTACTTTTGAATCACTAAACTTGTCAATAGATGTAAATAATGCAGTTTTTAGATTTTCACTGACATCAGATTTGACCCATTTGCATGTTCAGAGGCTCCATAGTCAATGTGGAGACGATATCATTGATTCACCAGTAAAACAAATACTGACAAATAACCGTGGTTGCAGAAACTTGTTTTTATGGTTAGTTAATTGTATAATTTATTGAGGAAGTTGCTTTTTCGATAATATTTCAAGAACCTTTGACTTAACTCAGCTGTTATGAACATCTATATGGTTGGTTAATTATAGGAAAATGCTTACTTTTTGCCCAAAAAAATGCATAGAATAAAATGATAAATGGTGATTAAAGGTGGGGTATGAGATCTTAGAAAAAGGGTTCGAGCAAGCTACATTTTGAAAATACTCAATTCAAAAGTTCAAACCCTTTTCTTCAGACAACCCCCCCCAAAGCCACGCCTCCAGAGTAATGGCACGCGCAATGCTTGTTCTCGAGGGTTCACGAGCGCTGCACAGCAACAATCCACCCGGCTTCGGCTCCGGCCCCAGCCCCGATCCATGCATACCTCATTCAGTCTCCTCCAACACCCCCGCTCCTACAGAACACCCCAATTCTTACCTGTCTAACTAGGGGTGTGTATTGGCAAGAATCTGGCAATATGATACAAGTCACAATACTAGGATCACGATATGATATATCACAATATATTATGATACAGTTAAAAAGGCGATTTTTTGTTTGTTTTTATTATTATTTTTATTTTTATTATTTCCTGGAAGAATTGAATTACACCAGAAATATGCACAAATACTAAACACATTTTTGTTTGATCAGAACAGGATCTAATGCTATATCACAAAATTTTCCTGTGTTCAAACTGAAATTATTTACATTTACATTTATGCATTTGGCAGACTTACAGGGGAAAAACCAATCAAATCAAACAATCAATCAAATTTTATTTATATAGCGCCAAATCATAACAAAAGTTATCTCATGACACTTTACATGTAGAGTTGGTCAAAACCAGACTCTAAGCCAATTCACAGAATCCCAACAGAAATTATGTTTTACAGACATTACAGTTTATCCTGTTAAATGTTCATATTCTGTTAGTTCATAACTAACATCATAATATTATTTTTGTGCAATCCCAACAAAGGAACTAAAATCTGCCTCTCTCAGACAGTAAAAAGTGCTTTTAGGATGCTTCAAATAACCATTATTTAATAAAAGAGTGTTAAATAATAAGAAATAAGATATAAACAACAAAGAAAAACAAAAAACAAAAATGAACCTCCACCATATCTGCATTTGAATAAATACCTAAAAATATCGATACAGTACTTTTTAATATTGATACAGTATTGTGAAATGAAATATCGCAATATATTGCAGAACCGATATTTTCTAACACCCTTATATCTAACTAACGTTACATTTCCTAGTGATTTATGTTAGTGACAAAACAGTTTGCTGGTGAACTTTCCATCCTAATATTGCAAATATAGCCAATCTCTGGCTCTGGCTTCGTTTCCTGAACAAGTGCTCCAAGCCTCTGAGAACGCACGATTCATGCATGAAGAGGGGTACGTGCAGAGGGGGAGGGGGGAGGGACAAATGGCAGTTGAGTTTGATAGATGTATCACCATTCAATCATTTGACTGGGCGTTCAAAATGATTGGATGGTGTTTTTTCAGTCCTTTCCGTTCCACAGGTGACTAAATTTGTTTTATTTTTGTGTTTGAGTGTTTAATTAATTGGTTGTAATCGGGGTATGAAGGGGATTTTAAGCAATATAGTAAAAAATGTTCCAGGAAAACATCTTGCACCCCACCTTTAAATGTGGAGAAACCTTGATTTAGAAGTCACCAGAAAATTAGTTCTAGGTCTTTAAGGGTTAATAATTCCAGATGAGTTTTTTTTTTTTTTTAATGGATCATGAAAAACACATGAAGTCCAATAGTTTTCGGTTCACTGTCTGTTAAATCTGAATGAGTTCATCTGTAATTCAGCTGCAGTTTGTCAGATTTACCAGAGGCACAGTTTGGGTCTTAGGAACGGGGGTGATCTGCTTTCACTAAATGACATTAGGAAGCACACCGGCTCTCCCAAAACTGAATTATAAGTGGTTGCCGATGAGTGTGTGTCTGTGTGTGACTTGAGCTAATTAACCAGCAGCACATATGGCTGTGTGGCGCTGAAAGGACAGCAGCTTTCTCTGTCACAGTGAGAAGACTACTATGTGGGAGAGTTATACAGAGGGGTGGACGCAAGATCCCAGACACTTGACTGTCCACTCTGTTTAGTACAAAAGCCCTGCAGTAGATAGTAATTTTATTATATTCTATTTTAAAGAAGTGTTTTTCGTATTTTGTGTGCATTTCACAACATATCGAGGCGTCTTTTGCTGAAACACGTGCATGTTTTTTCTATTTTAAACCCACTTCTTAGTGTCAGCTCACTTATTATTCAGGTTGGATGTGCAGCTGACCTTTGGGAGGGATCGTACCCACGCATATACAAATCTGACAGCAAAAGTACATGGCTGTCAAAGTATAAACAAAGTAATAAATATAAGAGTGACAACTGAATTAATTGGGATCAGCTGAAGGCAAGAGAAACAAGGTGAATGTTTGTTGAGCTTTTATGTAATGTGTTGCTTTTTATGTCGTTAACCAGGGTTATGTCACTGTATTTAAATATGACTAATTATGACTAATAACTAATAATTCATCCCAGCTCATTCTTTGCACATTTACGCCAAATATTTAGTGAGTGTGGATAACATGAATGCGAGCAAACAGCCAATCCCGGCATGTGAATTGTCATAGGTTGTGCTTAAAAAAACATATATAGCTGATGGTTTATTGCTTCCCACTCCGTCATCTGCCTACTGTCAACCTGTTTAGACAGAGACTGAGAGCATCACAACAATTCAGATGAAAACAGGCAAGTTTCTGCAGGTTTTCTGCATCACTTTAGCATATTTACAGGTGGCAAGCTGGAACACGGCAAATCCCTTGTTCCTGTCCTCTCTTAGCCCTTCTATTGGCAGCTGAGACAACTGAGTGTGACTTTGTTTTTGACCCAAAAAGGTTGCCATCACTGTCTCAATGCTTTTCATAGGAATCAGTGCAGAAACGTATCCTGTGTAACATTTGATGCACAGTGGGGAGAAAAGGTTTATGGACATCCCATGCATTTACATTAAGAATCATCCTTAAAGGGGTCATATTTTGCTAAACCCACTTTTATTAGTCTTTGGTACATTTATTTGTGTATTTGGACCCTAATAGTTCATAAAGTTTGAATTTGAACCCTCCAGGTGCTGCAAAGCTATCTTTATATTAATTTTGGCAAAAATCAAGTGGATTTCTACAACCGTTTTAATTCCTTCTTAATTTGTCTATAACTAGTTACGTCACATCATTTGCATATATGCACATGACATACGTTTCTCCAAGTACGCCATAATTGTTTGTCAGCAGCAGCGGTTGTAGTAAAAACTGAAAATATGTCCAAACTTTCGAGCCGATTGCCTAAAATGTTCAGTCGTTGGTTGTATTAATGAACACAAGTGGCTGAGCGGGACAGAACAGCACCTGGAGGGGGTGGGGCATTTGCACACCGCAAAAATCTAAATCTTACCAAGTGTATTTTTCTCATTTCTAGTCAAAATAGCTCATCACACTTAAAATAAGACATAATCATCACATTGTTCCATTGGCAGATTTTTTTTTGCTTAATTCAAGATTTTTTTCTGCTTAATTCAAGCAAAAAATCTGACTATGGATCAAGTAAAAATAATCTTGGTGAGGTTTCTTGAAATAAGATTTTCAAGATCTATTGTCTAAAAATAAGTTCTTATATCTCACTGAAAAGTTACTCTTTAGGTGATTATGTCTTATTTTAAGTGTGATGAGATATTTTATTGATGATATATTCCATTTTAAATATTCTAATAAGGTTTTTCCCAGGACAACCACAGATTCTTTCACGATTATCTCTGGACCTGCTGCGGTGGTCCGGCCTCTTCCCTGCCCTCATCATCACCACTCACTTATCCTCAACCGCCTCCATGTGTCTCCCCCTACTCCCCCCTTCTCCCCCTCTCCCCCAGTCCCTATCTCTATCGCTCTCTCTTTTTCCCCTTCTCTACTCTCTCTCTTTAACCCCAACTGGTCAAGGCAGACGGCCATCCTCCAGGAGTCTGGGTCTGCTCGAGGTTTCTGCTGTTAAAGGGAAGTTTTTCCTCGCCACTGTCACCAGTCACAAGTGTTTGCTCCTGGAGGATTCTGTTGGGTTTCTGTAGAATTGACTTAGAGTCTGGTTTTGACCAACTCTATATATAAAATGTCAAGAGATAACTTTCTTGTGATCTGGCGCTATATAAATAAAATTTGATTGATTGAGTGATTTAATTGGTTTTCCCCTGTAAGTCGCTTTGGAAAAAAGCGTCTGCCAAATGCGTAAACATAAACATAAACATTTTGACTAGAAATGAGAAAAATACACTTAGTAAGATTTAGATTTAAAGGGCCGCCACTCAAAACGACTTTTCTCGTGTCATTACTCAGAAATAGGGTTGAAAATGAGCCTGTTCAGTTTAATAAATGAAGAATTCAGACCCAAGCATAGCATTTACAGTTTATGTAGAGCACAGGGAAATGCTTTAAAATGCATAATTCCATTAAAAAAAAAAGCAAAATATCACTGCTTTAAGTCACTGGACTCTGCCCAGTATTGTGCCATTCCCCAAACCTGCATGCTCCCTCCTGCACATGCTCAGTTCTATCGAGGTCAAAACAGGATGTTTCAGCAAGATAATGAAACACATACAGGGCATGACATAGTGAAGCTATAAAGAATTTAGATTAGTTATTTTTTTCTTGCTAACATTAAACAAAAAAATAATTTGCATTTTTTGTGTCTGTCTGATACAGCCACACCCTTTAAAGCAACTATTTAAAGCTTTAAACTTTAAAGCTACTATTTCATGGTTAATTTTAAGCATATCCAAAACCTTTTTTCCACTACTTTATTTCATGTACGTATATTTTCACTTATTTCCTTCACTGAAATCTTTACACTTTTAACATAGCATCTACACTTCAGTTGCATACAGTATTTATTTATATTTTTTAAGTTCACAGTTATTTCAGTTATTTCCTACTGCATGCGTGTGTAGTAGCATTAGCTTTGGATGGTCTAGAATTCAGCAGACTTCATTTCAGCGGCGTCTTGCACTATTAGCGTGCCAGTCTCAAGCCATTACCCTCCTAACAGCTCAATTTTGACCTGCAGTAACAGCTGGGTGGGTGGGGTAGCTACCATGTCTGCTACAGCAGCTTACACGTCACATGTTAATGCTGAAACACAGAGTCAGTGTCAGCACATGTTGTAACCCAAGTGCAGGCAGAGGTGATGAATTAACCCCAAGTATACACAGTATGTAAGTCAGAGAGGTCAGTTTAAAAGACGGACATCTGCCCGTGCGTCATTAAAGCAGAGGAGGAGATCAGCCCTTAGATTACAGACATTATGATTATGTAACGCTGCTGCACTTAGGGGCAGTGGAGGGTGACATGAGGGCTCTCTACGGTCAAAAACTACAAATCTGTCTGACTTAAATAATAAGCGACACCACTTTAGGCGAACCACATGCCCCAATGAGATGCATATGTAGCCACCATTAAACTGATTGTAACTAAGTAGTCAGATGCTGTTATTAATAGTGCTGCTAAGTGTCAGGATGTGCTACATGTGTAGTATATTTGCTGTGGTGCATGATTGACGCTGAAAGAAAATACCAGGCATGTTAGTGTTGTTGTTAAGCACATACAGTTATATTTTATTAGGCTAATAATTATTATTATTATTTTTTTACCAGCTTGTCCCATCCACATTATGCAATTCTCTCACATCTTGAATTCTTTTTAGACGCCGTGCTATCAGAAATCAATGAAAATCTCAGATGTCTACGTGAACAGCTGGAAAATATGAGCAATTACATAAACCCCTGATTTAATTACAGATATCAAATTGCAATCTGCAGCGCTTGGTCCCATGCCTAGTTGCATAAGCCAGTGCTAGTTAGTTAATGAATTTTGGGGGGTTTATGACAATCTGGTTTCCTCCAGCTGAAATAATAGTAGGAAGGATTAGAATACGCATAATATGAGATGCTTGAACTCCCAGTGCTCATTTTAATAGGCACATCTGGATATTAAATGATAGAATGAACTTGTATGACGTAGTCCTGCATGTGTTTTTTCCTCTAGGTTTTGTGTAAGACTTGCACGTAAACAGACTATCCAGTGCCAGCCTATTACACAGGATACACGCTCTTACAGTAAATTCATCTGAAGACTCTTGTTATTGTCATCCCTGGCATGTTTACACACGTCTTCCTGCGCTTAAGTGTGAGTGCGCTGAGTTATAATACACTTGGTGTCAGACGGTCTCTTTTTAGTTCTGTTGATAGGGTGTGCAAATGAAAACATCACACGTTGCCTAAATGCTTACGTCTAAATGCCGGAGTGTGAAAAACACTGTTTGCGTGACCGTCCCCAGGCTGCACTGCGGAGAAGGAAAATACTCTGCTCACAGTCACACTCTGCCTCCCGTCGCCTTAGGTCTCGTTGTCCTCATTATTTGTCATCTAACTCTGCTCTGTTTGAAAATGGCCACCTTACCAAAACACACACAGTGGGACATCTGTACTGTAGCACAGCCACCAACTGACTCCTGCAGATGTCTGCCTCTGTTACAGCAGCGGCGGCCCTGCACAGCGGTGGGTGGGGCACTTTTGGAAAGGTCTGAATCAGTGGGCCAATAAACCAGCAATTTACCTCTCATCGCTGGCATTTCATCGGCTGACATGGGTTTATACATGAACACAGATGGGCAAAATGGGCAGCAAATAACTACTCTTTACTTTTGCTCTCCAGTCATTTAGCAATTGTGATTAAGAAATGAGTCTTTAAAATGTCAGAAAATGTGAAAAGTGGTAACATTATTTCATTGGGCTTTAAATAACATTTTAAAATTTATGTTCCAAATATTGAAAGAAAACAGAAAGAGGAGCAAATCCCTTCATTTAATAATTTGGTATCAGTAAATGTCTGACATTTAACATAATAAATGGCTTAATTTCTTTTTCTCTCAGTTGAACAATATATAATGTATTAACTTTATTGCTTTTTAAGTGCATGAGAAAATGCATAACAAAGACACATATCTGTGCTGATACATTTGTGTCATTTGACCTTAAACTTGAGATTAATTATGATCTTGAATCCTTTGCAGGTCATCAAATAGCTGTAGAACTGTGCATGTGATCAATGGGATTTGTTGCACACACCAAAGAAGTTTCTTTGTTTAGAGAGAACGCAGTAGTGTTTTAATTAACGTGGCGCTTTTTCATGATTTTCTGTTGATAGACGGTGTCATATGAGGTGTGAATGAGGTCGATCAGACAATGCAATAAAAATGTCAATGCATATTTTATAGTTGTTAAACTGGATGCCACTGCATGTTTGAACTGTGCATTTGCGTCATGTTGTATTTGAGGCTTCATGTTTACATTGAAGCCATCCTTTTACCTGGAGGATTTTTTTTTTTTTTTAATTTCTTTAACCCTGTAAAGCCTGAACCATTAAATCATTGACAGAAAATCCCAGTTCTTCGAAGCTGGAGCCTTTATTGGTCCTTCTGAACAACCCCCTTTTTTTTTTTTTTCAAATATCAATTTTCATGTAGAGTTTCACTTTTTATATCATGTTTGATACATCGGGTCTCAATGCTCAAATATTATTATTTTTGAACAAACGAAAACATAATTTAGCACAAACATGCCTAACAAATTGGTAATTCCTTTTCAAAATTGGCAAAGTTCTGCTTCCTTCCTCATTAATGACAGTCTTGTAGTGTCACTGGGAAGGCCTCTGGTGAACAATTCCTCCCCCCTGGTGGATTATCCATGTATTGCATGTATCTAATTGTAAACATCAGGTTTTTCAAGAACACAATATCACACTGATCATGTAAAGGACTTCAAAACTCATGTATCAAATGTGATACATTTGGCATTATACGGTTAAATCTACTAAATTCATCTAAAAAAAAACCCAAAAAATGAGAAATATGGCACTAACAGCTGCATGTAACAACACCAACTGTCTCCTCCACTCTCCTCTGTGTGCTTTGAAGAAAACATGTTTATTAGTCTGATTGCGTAATACCTCTGTGTGTTTGTGTGTTCATATCTACTGCATATTTGTGTGTGTTCCATAGCATGCATGATAAGTGGTTGTCTACTGATCTCCATTTTGTTTATTAACACAGTGGCTCATTAAAATCTGCTCAAAGGCTGACATTGACGGAAGCTTTTTGCTTAAATAAACCCCAAAGAGCTGGAGAGAAAAGTGAGCGCAGGAGGAAGAAAGGATCGCAAAGCAATTAGGAGGACAGAGGATATTTATTGAGAGTTTCAGCACACAGATGGGTCACATTTTTCCAGTGCTAATAATGTTAAGCAAATGTGGAAAAATTATGGCCATAGTAGAAAATGACATGATATCAGTGGACAGTGCAGTTATTAAAGCCACAGGCTCCTTTCAGCCCACACAGCCGGTATGTTACACACGGGAGTCTTGGTATCAAATCTACTTTAGGTTAAAGAGTCAAACAAATAATGAATAAATAATTCTTCAAGATAGTTGGTTCTTTTATTAGCCTGCAGTATTTGTAACCTAGCGTAACTAATGCATTTGTTACAGAATGGAATTAGGACTTGATCATCTTCTAGATAAACACAGATGCTATTATAGCTCAGATTCATTTATCTTGCTTATCAACATGCCAGTTATGACTAAGGTCCTTTAATTAGGTCATATATGGAGGAGGTTTCATTTTAATAAGAGGACATTGAAGTGTGTTGAAACCTGTTTGTCCTGACATTTTCACAACAGAAGAAAGCACATTCATGGCCAGACAATAACAAGAGCAGATATAAAGAGCCTGGTGCAAAGCGAATGTACGGCATCATTGCCAGCGATAGGTTGGGAATACAAGAGTGGGCACTGAACTCCCATCAAAGTTTTATTAAATTAAGTGGAATTTAGTGAGCAGAATCTTCCCCTGGGAAAAGGAGAGAGACGACGCACCTGAGGTCCTCATCTTTAAAAGAAACACAAAAAAGAAGGAGGAGGGAAAGTGAGTGGATAATGAGGACAGAAGGAGGGTGGGGGGTGTGAGAGTCCATCAGAGGTAAAGGAACATTAGGGAAAGTAAGTAGGAGGAAGCCTGCGGAAAATGGATGAGCAGTGAGAGGAAATTCAGCAGCGTCATTTCTCCTCGCATGAACAAAGTAGACCAACGATGATGGGAGCTTGAGGGCTTTTTCCCAGCAGGAACGGAGGCTAACAGAAGAGACAAGGGTGTTGTAATGTGCTGTGTGTGTCAGAAGGCCAATGCCTGCGATGACAAAGAGGAGGAGCATTAATCAGGGCGCAATGGAGAAGAAGTGTAATTAGTAAAGACTATGAAATGAGCCGTGCTGCTGTTACTGTTCATAGCCGGTCTTACAAACTTACACAGACATTCACAGACTTTTTAACCCTGTAAAGCCTGAACTAGTAAATAATTGACAGAAAGTTCCAGTGCTTTGAAACTGGAGCTTTTATTGGTCCTTCTGAACAACCAAAATTTTTTTCTGAAATATCAATTTCCATGTAAGAGTTTCAATTTTGTATCATATTTGATACATCGGGTCTCAATGCTCAAATTTTATTATTTTTGAACAAACAAAAACATAATATAACACAAACATGTCTAACAAATTGGTAATTCCCTTTCAAAATTGGCAAAGTTCTGCTTCCTTCCTCATTAATGACAATCTTGTAGTGTCACTGGAAAGGCCTCTAGTGAATGAATTCCTCCCCCTGGTGGATTATCTGTGTATTGCATGTATCTAATTGTAAACATCAGGTTTTTCAAGAAAAAATTTCACACTGATCATGTAGAGGACTTCAAAACTCATGTATCAAATATGATATGTTTGGCGTTACAGGGTTAAAGAGATGGTGATGGTGTATATCAATTGTGATTACGCTTGTGTGCATGTGCACGTGTGTGTCACAAGTTCAACTTCAAACTCTGCTTCCTGCTGGGTCGTATGGTGTTTATGTGTGTGTGTGGGCAATTTGCCCTTCTTTCTGCCAGTTTCATCTGTTCTCATTTGAGGAGCATTTGGAGAATTTGAACTGATCTCCTCATTTTTTTTTCTTTTCTGTCTTTGTCTGTAAATGCTTTGATCAGTTGCCATCTTGCAGAACAAAAATGCGGTGAGAAAATAGCTGGAACTTCTTTGCAACATTTACTGTATTTATAGATATTTGACTTAATTAGTGACTGTAGATTCCTTCAACTACACCTAGACAGTATGACTAAATGCGAGAATGAAGATAATTTAACTGTATAGAAGCTGAAAATGAAACAAAAGAGCAAAAAAGACGATCAATGATCAATGTTCAAAAAGAAAAATGCGAAAATACAACAGACAGAAGCAAGTGCTAATTTGCAAATATCTTAAAATCCTCTCCTTTTCCCAAATTTACCATCAGTATACCAAATTACAACTCATTTGAAGCCACTTTTATTTAACCCATAAAGATCCAGACATCTGCTGTCTACCTAAAGCATCTACTGAGCTAAACTGTTTCATACCTGTTGATTCACTAATCCTATCAATACATGTAAATAACTGGTGTAAAATGCAGTTTGTCATCTTTTCACGGTCATCAGATATGACCCATCTGGACGTTCAGAGGCTCCGTAGTTAAAACTGAGGCCGGCGGTAGGCGTGGGCAGGGGTGGGCTCAGCCCACCCAAATGTCCATCTTGCCCACCCGATCGAAAGTTAAGGGAAGACCTTTATCCAATAGAAAAATATTACAGACTACACTGCCATTGGGTCTTATTTGTGGTTGGATGGGCAGCCTACAGCCCACCCTATTCCGTCACTGATTGGTTGTCATCTAAGTGCTTCATTCGCTCATACCGCAGCTCACTGTCTGTCGTCTATTTCTGAGCTGCGAGGACATAACCGACCCTCCCCTATCGAGGTCACTGCTGCACCTGTTGAGGTCACTGCTGCACCTATTGAGGTCATTGCTGCACCTGTCGAGGTCATTGCTGCACCTGTTGAGGTCATTGCTGCACCTGTCAAGGTCACTGCTGCAACTGTTGAGGTCATTGCTGCACCTGTCGAGGTCACTGCTGCACCTGTCGAGGTCATTGCTGCACCTGTCGAGGTCATTGCTGCACCTATTGAGGTCACTGCTGCACCTATCGAGGGGTCACTGCTGAACCTGTTGAGGTCATTGCTGCACCTGTCGAGGTCACTGCTGCACCTGTCGAGGTCACTGCTGCACCTGTCGAGGTCATTGCTGCACCTGTTGAGGTCACTGCTGCACCTGTTGGGGTTTCTGTTTAATATTGCGATTCTCTCTATTGGAGTTTGACTGTATCTGTGACTTTTTGACATGCTCTGTCTCTGGGCTCCTGCAGAGCAGCCAGCCCGGTGCGCATACACTGACTAAAGCAACACCAATAAAACACACACATGGGGTAACACAACGGCTGTAAAATACACACACACAGTCTCTCAATCATCACCCAAGGAAGGCACAAAAGTGGGCAACACTTTTTGCAAAAGTGAGGGGCAAACAATTTCTGTCACTAAATTATACTAATTATTACAATAATTTTGTCCTGTTGGTCTATATGTATATAGTTCTACTGCCATTTGAGTCTAAAGTCTAAAAGAAAGATTTGTTTTTTCTTTTTCATTTGTCACTGTTCAGATTGAATTTAAATAAGACTTTTTTGATTTGTGAAATATGAAAAAATATAATCTAGTTATTTTATTTTTACTTTTGGCCCAGTTTCAGTTGTTTATGCAGTTGTTCTGTTGTGCCACTTTTCAGTCTGAGTTTGAACTAGAGTAGACTGCCTTCTTTTGGTATAAATTCTGGCTACAGTGAGAATAATTTATTTTATTAGTATTTAGTATTCATTCTTTAATTTTTCAAGCTCATTCAATGAAAAGAAATATGCATGAAGGACTTTTAAAATAATTTGTATTTTACATTAAAGAGTAAATGAACACGTAGGAGCTGCTTTAATAAAGTGATTCTTATTTTTAAATAAACCCCAAAAGCCACATCTTTTCAGTACCTTTTCAGTGCCGCCACTTCAAATTGTCAGCCTTCAGGACACTATTCAGCTTTGCTATCATCTGTACACACCAACCAAGTTGCCCACCTGTTATTTCAACCAGCTCACCCTAATAGAAGTGGCCCTGGTTAAAACTCGGTCATCTTCAACAACATTGATTTACCAGTAAAACCTATGGAGTTGGATCAATGACAGTGAAATTTAACGAGTGATTTCACTGAAAAAGTGACTTTTTCTTCAATTTTCTCTGTTTATGATATAATAACCATCAACTGTACTCTGAGCTTTTATGAACATCTATATAATCAATATGGAAAATACCTGATTTTCACTGAAAAAACACAAAAAACAAAAGATAATATCACAATAAATGGTGATAAATCACTTAAGGAAGGTTAAATATGGAGAAAAAATCATTTGGGAAGTGACAGAAAAGTAACTCTGGGTCCTTATGGGTTAACACAGCACTAAAACACTGTGACTGATTATGTGAAACTGATACTGGAGGGAATGTAGCATTTATAGGCAGCTACGTTGACAGTGAGACCCACTGAGCTGTCATGATGAAGCTGGAGACGCACCTCGAAATTAACGGTCGATTTACTTGTAGATCTACGTGCACCGTCTGTGGTAATGACTTTAATGGGCAGAAATCAGAGGGAAATCTGAGACAAACTGCTGCTTCTTCATATTTAAAGCTATAATACTATGTAATATCAATGATTTTCTGACTAAAGATGCACAATTCCCGACTTCAGGTGTAAGCACATCATGAAAAACTGTTGGTTTCATAACATTTAGACAACCTCTGTGATGATCTTTAACATCCGATCATAAATTACAACACCTGACAGCTCTACAGTCTGTCATGTACTGAACCAAGGCCCAAACAGACATGAGTTTTTATATCTCTTCCTCTTTATCATCAAAACCAAACTCTTAAACATGTCACTAATCTCATACGTCACCGTCGTAGCCACAGCAACATCATGGATCTGATAGGATTGACTCCTAGTGATACACGTAATCCAAGGTTAAGATAACTAGGTGAAGGTTAGCCGTTATGTTTCCATCACTTCCTACTTCCATGTCCAGTTCTGTTCATTCCTCTATGTTCATTCTGCTGCTGCACTTTGTCCATCAAGTCCATAAAACATATCCAGTTATCATTCTATCACTTTCATTATGATGATGAAAAGCAGAGGAAGGGGATGAAACTGATAAATAAAGTACATCTTAGTTGAAGTTTGGTGTGAGCTAATGTTAGCGCGTTAGTTAATACAAAACAGTCATGGATGATTTACAGTATGTCAACACAAAGCTGAGCATAAACTGAAGCGATGCAGTGCTGTAAACGAACCAGGAGCTTAAACAGTAGTTGACATTCTACACCCTACTTCAGGTGAAACTCTCACCATGGAAAAGTTCTCTAATAACTGTTAAACTGAGTTCAATTGAGTTCAGTAAATGAATTAACCCTCTGGTTTTAGTAGTATTTTTAGTAGATAAACAAACAGGCTCCAGTGTTATAGACTAAATAGACCCAGAAATGAGTTTTATGGAACCATGAGGTCAAATTTAACTACCAGGTCCATAGGTAAACTGGCCAGACTTCAATCTTCCAGCTTTAGTCTGAATATCTTTGGTAATATTTCTACATTAGATTACAGTTTTTTTTTTTTACCCCTCAGCCATCAGTCACAGGGGTATTAACATAACCCGAGGCGTCTGTCAGTCTGTCCATCAGTGTCAATGCAATTACTCTTCACCAAATCGTCCGATCTCCTTCATATTTGGCATTTAGGTGCAACTTGTGAAGCTCTTGGATGAGTTCTTTGGGCGTTGACCTTGACATTAATTTTCAAAATCAAATCGGGGTTGACACGTCAAATTTGGATGCTACATTTTTCAGGTCTTTCGGGGTCAGAGCATGGCCATGGGGGTAGATAGGAGAAGGTAGTACAGATGAGGTGGTATAGGTGCGGGGGGGGTCACGACAATCTTCAACGTGGATCTTGTTTGACTTGTTTCCAATAGTGATCAAACTGAGAGAAATCCACTTGTCAATGGCATCACATCCCCTAACTAATATTAACTGTACTCAAAGCTATTTAATAAGTGAAACTGTAATCTGTAAGCAAGGTTTATTCCTGACTAATGATCCACATTTTGTTTTGATCGTGGGACTAGTGGCAGAAATGGCTTAATGTAGATTCAATGTGATTGTCTGGGCGTCTCATAAAGACCTCTCCTGAACACTAAGGAAACCCTAGAACCGAAAAGGTAAACTTTGGAGGGATGCATGTACCATTTGTCATGAAAACTGTCAAGAAAATCCAGAAGGTATGGATGGATAAAGGAGTATCTGGGCAACCTTTCATACCCTACTGATTAGGGCTGCACGATATTGGAAAAAACTGGCATTGCATTTTTTTTTTTTTTTAACCCTGTGATATGAAAAGGAGGATGTAATAGCTGTGTGGCACCGATGTAAATGGTCAAATTAGTTGCGTTTCCTCTCATTGTGGTGACACGTTTCAGTATCATCGTTCTAGTAGCTGAAATAATTCCAGATAACTGATGTTACTTTTCTTTTTGGCACCAAGTCTTTGTTTTCAGTGATTTTCTCTTGTTCATTGCTAATTTTTTAATGTTGTTACCAGCGAATCACCCCATGTGCAGGGGCATGGTCTGCTTCGGTAAACTGATTAAGAATGATTGCGATTGGTGGATCGCTGCGTGCAGTGTGTGTCAGGTACCCAGGCTGAAATTAGATGAGAACACATTGAGTTCATTTGCCTCCTACATTGCAGGACCTGCGATGTGACTATTGCGCACACGTACATTGCGATGACAATGCTCAAACAATATATTGTGCAGCTCTACTACTGATGCATCCTTAAACCTAGATAGATAGACAGACAGACAGACAGACAGATAGATGGGGAGGTCTGTTGGGGGGTCCAAGGCCATGGCTCAAGTGGTAGAGTGGGTCGTCCAATAACCAAAGGGTTGGTGTTCAAATCCTGCTCTGTCCTGGTCCATCCATTGTGTCCTTCTCCAATGCCACTCACACTGGTGTATGAATGCATATGAATATTTGGTGGTAGTCGGAGGGGCCGTTTGGCGCGAATTGGTAGCCACACCTCCAATAGAAATGTAATTTACCACCACCAGAGTGTGAATGTGAGAGCGAATGAATAATGGATGAATAATGTAAAGTGCTTTGGGTGCCTTGAAAAGAGCTATAGAAATCTAATCCATTATTATGATATATAGATAGATAGATAGATAGATAGATAGATAGATAGATAGATAGATAGATAGATAGATAGATAGATAGATAGATAGATAGATAGATAGAACCTTCAAATCAATCACCGCTAACCGCTAATCACGTTGCTCCACTACTTTTGAGTGATTTCAGCTTCACTTTTGACTCTAATGTGCTTCTCTCTTCAGGAACGTCTCTTGGTCAGGTACACTAAAGCTCACACACAAATAGCTGCCCCAGAAATGTCAGTCGGAGCCAATGCTTCTTGCTGCGGTGTTACTGAATAAAGGAGTCTCTCAGAAAAGTGGACTCTCAAGGAGTTTAGCCTCTCTGACATGTTTACCTCTCCTGGGCCGACGTGTTGTGTTACTGTGACCTGCTTTACGTTTCGCGCTAACCCGGGCTGATCTGTCTTTACTTGAACTTCCACTGTCTGGGTCTTTGTTTAACACTTTTGCTCAAGTAACTGAATTGGAACTTCATTGGCGTTTCTAATTAACAATTGATTATTTATGTGCAGTGATACCAAATGTATAAATGACATCCAGGAAAGCTGCCAGTCTGCTCTTCTCCTTCCATATAAATTGGTCCACTAAGCGCTATCACTGACCTGAATGAAAGGTGTTGAATTGCACGATCCTTATCCAACTCTCCACAACAGGACCTTTAGTGTCTGCGCCTCACATCCGAGACACTTATTTTACCTTTAATCATTCCAGACACACATGCACTTGTCGCTGGATGTAATTGCTGAATGAATGGATGCTCATTTAGTGCAGACAGACTGATGATGGTGCCGGATTCTGCTCCCCACTGAGGTGGAGCTTAGAAGATGAATAGTCATAAAACCTGCACTCTCAGCAGGTGAACGACTTGGAGTGGCCTGTCGGGGAGTGTTTGAGCTGAAGAAACGCACCACGGAGCCTAACCTGATTTAGGAACTTAATAGTTGTGCATGAACACCTTACTGCTGAGTGTAATTTTATAAGCCTTAAATTGGGTTTTGTCATTAATGATTAACGTGCATAATAATGCCTGTGAGGGTGTGGAAGTGGATTTAGTGTGGTCATGTATTTACGTCCCTCTGTAATTACTTGTTCCTTGGCATGTAACATATAACAAGGCTCCTTCTGTCTGACTCCCCAATAAAGGTTTGGGTTCCACTTTGATTTATTAATAATGAGAACAGACTGTACCGTACCAGAGGTTATATTAACAGGTCTGAAGTCCACAAAAGGCAGTTTAATGTCTAAAAGCGTTCACTCACTCCCTTCTTTTCCTCCCCTTTGCCCTCATTCTTTCCATTTTTGTCAAGTTCATCACTTCTTTCCTGCTTCTTCTGCAGTTTGCTTTCATTGTCGTTCAGTCATCACAAATTCAACAGCAAAAACTGACCAGGGACATAAGACTTGCTTTGCTGTCATAAATGCAGTTCTCAACACTCCGTATAACAGAAGTACACAAACACACACA
Organism: Sphaeramia orbicularis; assembly: GCF_902148855.1. Taxonomy (NCBI): domain Eukaryota; kingdom Metazoa; phylum Chordata; class Actinopteri; order Kurtiformes; family Apogonidae; genus Sphaeramia; species Sphaeramia orbicularis. Next base: position 30,099,696 of record NC_043964.1, on the reverse strand, counting down.
CACACACATACTTAAACCGTGATGTGTCCAGTCTTAATCTCTCACACTCCTCCAGCCCGAGGTGAGTGTGAAAAATATTTGGTCAGCCATCGTAAACAATCCTGAAAAAAAAAACAAAAAAAAAAAAAATCTTTCTTGCAAAGAGACACCAAACGTTCCACTTAAGAAGAAAATGTAAGAGAAACATATGTATTTACACAGGCTGTCACAGTGATTATGGCATACATTCGCTATGCCATTCTCTCAATAAGCTTATTTATATATTTACTTAGGATCATGATTAGTTGTCACCACAGTGACAGCCATTTTTCTTGGGTTCACACAAAAATCAGGAGATATTCAAACATCACAACCAACAATAAATGAAATCAAGTGGTGCCAGGCACAACATACCCTGCCCCTCGCATCTCTTAGCTTATTTTGGCATTGATCCAGCTGATGTCATCATGTCTATGCATGTGGTGATGTCAGCATATCAATTGACTCTATATATGTGCCAAGTTTGAAGTAAATTGAAGCAAAATTGATGTTTTTACAGGCATTTGAAATTCCACCCATTATAAGTAAGTTGGAGAAGAAGAAACATTTTAGAAATATATAAAAAATTAGAACTTTGACCTACTTTCCCCCAAATGTAACCACGTCTATTCTGGGTCACAGGCAATGTATAAACCCAATTTGGTATGAATTCAACCAGTAGTTTTGCTGCTACAGACATTTGAAATTTTGCCCATTTTAAGTAAATGGGAAAAAAAAAGATTTAAAAAATTCATAAAAAATTTAAACTTTGACGTATTTTTCCCAAAATGTAATGACATCTATTTTTGGTCACTGGCAATCAACAAACCAAATTTGGTATGAATTCAACAAACTGTTCGGCTGCTACAGACATTTGAAGTTTCGCCCATTATAAGTAAATGGGGAAAAAGAAAAGATTTTAAGAATACATAAAAAACTGGAACTTTGACCTACTGATCCCAAAATGTAATCAGATCTATTCTGGTTCACTGGCAATCTATAAACTAAATTTGGTATGAATTCAACTAATAGTTTTGCTGCTAAAGTGTTAACAAACAAAGAAACAACCAAACTGAACCAAAACAATACCCCTTGCCTCCCCTTTGGGGGGGGGGCAGGGTAAAAATATTGCATTCACTAAATGATATCTCAAAAAAAAAAAAAGAAACATGATATGACATGTTATGATTGACAAATACCAATAATAAATAGATAACATAATAGTGGACTCTCTAATTGATATATACTTTAGTATTACATTAAAACAAGCCTAACAACAACAACTTTATTAAAATATGTATTTGTCTTTTTGAAGCTGATCACAATATTAATCTGTATTAAATATGTTTTTACATTTTTAGATGCAGACTATATGCCAGTCCCATGACAGCACATTTTGGACACATAATGCTATTAAACCAAGACCTGACCAACTGAACCAAGCCCACATCATAACACTATCCCCACAAGCTTGTACTGTAAGCACTAGGCATGATGGGTAATCACTTCATCTGCATCTCTTCTCACCCTGATGCACCCGTCACTCTGGAACAGGGTCAATCTGGACTCATCAGACCACGTGACATTTTCCCATTGAAACACAGTCCAATGTTTATGCTCTGGAACCAGCTGATGGTGCTTTAAAAAGTTAGATGTTAAAGGTTAAAGGTTAACTGTCAGCTGTCTGTATTGTCTTCATAGGTAAATTCAGTGTCTGTATTTAACCCATTCTAATACACACACAGCACCTACTGCTACTCACTGCATCTGTTAAAGGGTTAAAGCTGAAACATGTTGGTCACAGCAGTTTATTAATTATCCAATGGAATGCTTCAACATATTCACTTTTTTTTCTGGCCATGCTGTGTGAATTCACTCAAAATGTGTACTATGTTGATACATAGCAATAATATCACAATATAGCAACACTCATCTACATAAAACACAATGTCTGGTTAGCCAATAAAGGAAAAATATCCCTGATAAAGGCAAACATTGGGTTTGTGTGTTTGTTCACTGCATTCTGGGGGGTCAAATGAAGTGTGAAAAACTACATAGAAAAAAACACAAGACATCTTAAATTCGTTTCACTTAGAATGAAGGCTTGACTAATGTCAAATCATAAATATACTGTTATTTAGCACTTCAGGATAATCAAGTCATGCAATTGAAATTATCAGACAAGAGTCTCATGAATAATTTATAGACACACAATACACCAAGTGAGTGTGTGTGCAAACTCTGCTCCTGTGTGTGAATATGCATTTGTGTGTAGGTGCATGTATCTCATACCTACTCCTGCATTAGTGTGTTTGTGTGTAGCCACAGACTGGTGGGTAAACAGTGTGTGTTTGCAGGCAGACGGCAGCCAGGGAGCTGACCTATTCCTCAGACTGGAGGCGGAGGCAGCTCAGTGTTTAATGTCACCACCAGGGAGGGACCACAGGAGAGATGGGGGGGGGGGCATGGGGGGTAGCAGGAGGGGATCCTGCAGTGTTTGTTTTTTTTATACTGCATTTCAATCTAAAAATGCTTCCTGTGAAAGACTGACCAAAAAGGTGTTTGTTACCAGCGTTGCTCACTTGACGTGTTTATGATAATGAGGCTTTTGATCGCCACCGTCAAAAGAACAGTATCTGAATTCATGTGCTTGTATCTACGTGGCAATTATAAAGTCTATTAAAGTCTCGGATAGTCAGTCCTATATCCAGACTTTGTCTTACTGAACCCTCGGTCATTCATGAATATGTCTTTTGTAAATCAGTCTCAGTTTCTTTGGGCAGCACTGCACCACAGATGCTTTGCTAAGGGTTTTTGCTTTGGTTGGTTGTTGTGTTTGGACATTTGTGTGTAGCGGAGTCAAGCCCTGGCATTAAAGTAGTAAGGAAGAAAATGCTACAAAGAACTGAGCAGGCCTGCCTCATAGCATGATCCAAAACTTTAGTAAAACTTGCCAATTTCAATGTGTAGTTATTAGCTCTGAGGTTTTTATTTCACATAGTGATGGGTTAGATAGAGAGGTAGCCTGAAAGTCAAGTACTTTTTATATTAAAACCCTAAAGGATATTTGTGGAAACCAAGTAGCTGCCAAGTTTGACTATATATTTTTTAGAAGCTTTTATGCTGAAAAAGCTCCAAAATATAGTTTGATTGAATCAAGAAAGAAAAGTATTGGACTGTTTTGTAGTTGCTTAAAAATTCCACACTCCTGTTTATTTTCTGTTTCAGATGCATTATTATTATTATTATTATTATTATTATTATTATTATTATTATTATTATTATTATTATTATTATTATTATTATGTAAATGATGTAGTCAGTTGCATAAAACAGTTAAATGTCCACGTCTCTTCATTTGACCACTGGTTTTGCAGATTGCCTTAAAATCTGTGCATAGTATATTAAATGAATATAATATAAATAAATGCATGTTGGCTACAGTGAGGAGAATATAGTAGCTTTATTACTAAAATGGTAGATCTGTCCAGTCTCGTATCACATAGTAATAGCATGAGTGTTCTTTCAATAGCCTACAGTCACTTTTCTATAACACCTTATGGACTATCGCCACAAATTCACCTCAATATTCCACTGTTTTTTAAATAAGATTCTACTAAATGTTCATATTTTATGTGGTTACCTAAGATCCCTGACAGTCACAGATCAATTTCAAAGCCTTTTTTCAGTAACACTGCTGATTTTTGGATTATTTTTGTTTTGTTTGGATTGTTGACTGGAGGAACAAATCAATAGCAACATCAATAAAATAATACCTCCATACCTGAGACTGAAAAATGCGTTTAATGACTATCACCCCTATGCCTAATGTCACTAATTTCCATCATAGCTGTCGGAGGTGCTGTATTCAAATTGATAATTTCTATTTAATTTAGAATCTGCTTGACGGCACCAACACAATTTATTTTTTTATATAATTGTAGATTAATTTAAGCAGTAAGGAGATAACACTTTGACTCACTTATAACTGCAAAGAAGAAACAATGTCATTTATTTTGGGATTGCACCTACTCACATGTATTTTGGATTGATTTAGATAATTTCATAAACATCAAAGTTGACCCTTCTTGTAAATTGAACTTTCAACATGTTTTATTTGGCCTTTATCCATCCATCCATTTTCTTCCGCTTATCCGGTGCCGGGTCGCGGGGGCAACAGTCTAAGCAGGGATGCCCAGACTTCCCTCTCCCCAGACACCTCCTCCAGCTCTTCCGGGGGGACCCCGAGTCGTTCCCAGGCCAGCCGAGAGACATAGTCTCTCCAACGTGTCCTGGGTCTTCCCCAAGGTCTCCTCCCGGCGGGACATGCCCAGAACACCTCCCCAGGGAGGCGTCCAGGAGGCATCCGAAACAGATGCCCGAGCCACCTCAGCTGGCCCCTCTCGACGCGGAGGAGCAGCGGCTCTACTCCGAGCTCTTCCCTGGTGACTGAGCTCCTCACCCTATCCCTAAGGGTGCGCCCAGTCACCCTGCGGAGGAAACTCATTTCGACCATTTGTATCCGGGATCTTGTCCTTTCGGTCATGACCCAAAGCTCATGACCATAGGTGAGGGAAGGAACGTAGATTGACCGGTAAATCGAGAGCTTCGCCTCTCGGCTCAGCTCCTTCTTCACCACAACCGACCGGTACAGCGACTACGTCACTGCAGACGCTGCACCGATCCGTCTGTCAATCTCACGCTCCATCCTTCCCTCACTCGTGAACAAGACCCCGAGATACTTAAACTCCTCCACTTGGGGCAAAGACTCCCCACCGACCCGGAGAGGGCAAACCACCTTTTTCCGGTCGAGAACCATGGCCTCGGATTTGGAGGTGCTGATCCTTATCCCGCTCACTTCACACTCGGCTGCAAACCGCCCCAGGGCACGCTGAAGGTCCAGGTTCGATGAGGCCAACAGGACAACGTCATCTGCGAAAAGCAGAGATGAAATCCTGTGGTCCCCAAACCGGACCCCCTCCAGCCCCTGGCTGCGCCTAGAAATTCTGTCCATAAAAATTATGAACAGAACCGGTGACAAAGGGCAGCCCTGCCGGAGTCCAACGTGCACCTGGAACAGGTCTGACTTACTGCCGGTAATGTGAACCAGGCTCCTGCTTCGGTCATACAAGGAGCGAACTGCCCTTAGCAAAGGGCCCCGGACCCCATACTCCCGAAGCACCCACCACAGGATACCACGAGGGACACGGTCGAACGGCTTTAGCAAATTGATAAAATAAATCCAGAAAAAAGATATATTATCAACCTTTTAGTAATATTTGCAAAATTTCACATTCATTGCACTAAATTTGCACACCAGCGTCCAAACATTATTGACCTAAAAGCACTTTTTTCCAATTATTTAGACAATTTGAAGAACATTATAAACTCTGAAGCAAATAAAAAAACAATATGTCAAGTATATAATCTTATTTAATTTATATAATTTCTATTTTAAAGCTCAAGCTTCTTTATTACCTCCGCCAAGATGGTTATGTTTTTGCCAGGGTTTGTTTGTCTGTTTGTTTGTCTGTCCGTTAGTGTGCAACATAACTCAAAAAGTTATGGACAGATTTTGATGAAATTTTCAGGGTTTGTTGGAAATGGGATAAGGAAGAAATGATTAAATTTTGGTGGTGATCGGGGGTGGGGGGGCCCACGGGGGGGGGGGGGGGGGGGGGGGGGGGCACTGATCAGCCTTGGCGGAGGTCTGCGCTCTCCGAGTGCTTCAAGTTTTATGTTATTTTATTTTACTTACATTTGTTTCTATATAATAGAAATGCAAAATATATTGTGAAATGTGTTTTTTTTAATCCTACTTTGATGTATACTATTAGGTATATATACTGTTCAATTGTTCATTGTTGAATTAAAAAACAGATAAATAAAAATAACTGTGATGGAAATGATACAGTTAAAAAATACCATACTGAGCAGAGAAAAGCGCCACAAAAGGACAGTGCAACATCTTCCAAATCTTTTTTTTTTTTTTTTTTGTCAGTTAATTTTTACAAATTTATTGCAATCATCCATGTTTTCTAAAATGGTGATGGCAGAAACTTTTAACAATTTATGCAAGTAAGAGGTTGCAACAAAGGACTGAGGCTGTCATTGTTCCTGCAAGGAAAGTCCTGCGACATCCTCAACAAACAGACAGCATCATCGGCCAAAGCAGAACAGTCAATTTCCTCGGTGAGGCGGCAGGGGTGAGATGCCCCGCTGAGGTCTCTGTGTGCCTCTGTCTCTCTAACAAAGCCACCACAGTTTGTGCTGTTCCACCGGGGATGTCACCTCACAGGTCTCCCCTCCTCCCTCCCTCCTTTCCTCCCTCCTGTCCTCACTCTCCGGTTTATCACTTCGAGATTACGTAATGCTTCATTTAAGGAAAGAAAAAAAAAACACGTCTCGAGGGCCATGGCTGATTCCCCTGGATGCATTTAAGTATTTAGGGATATGTGAGTGTTTGTGTGTGTGAGCATTTATGTGTGTCCATGCCTCAGTATCTGTGTGCATTTAAGCTCTACTGTGAGTGCACCCACCGTATATTGCTGGGGGATATTTGGGGGGCGAGTGGGGTTGTTATGACTCAAGACTGTCTCCCCTGAGAGCAGCCAGAATTGGCGTCCTACTTTGTAGTCTCAGGTAGAGCAGAGTGACACATCTGTGTTTGCCATACACAGGCTTACTGACATGCACTACTTTAGAGGAAGGAAAAAAAACCCCACTGAGAACACATTTCATTGACCTGTGCTGTTCTTCTTTGCATATATTTCCACAGAAATTAGGGACTGCGTAGCATCTGCTCAGCTACGAATGGTGAAAATGGATTAAGGAATAGTTGAAGATAAAGCTGGTTCACACACATTTCTCATCATCCTTCTCTCGGTTCTCATTAGTTTCTCTCTCCACTGATGGTGTCCAATGGACTCGTCTTAAATGAGTACAGCATTTTTGTCGAAATCAAAAGTCAAAGTCAGCTTTATTGTCAGTTTTGCCAGTTTTTGCATACGGAAAACCAAAATTACAAAACTCTTTGGCCCAACAGTGCAAAATTAACATAAAAAATAGCAAAAATAGAAAAAAAATTGAATAAATTAACCCATAATAAAATAAATTAACCCTAATACCTGTTGATCCACTAATTCTGTCAATACATGTAAATAATTGGTGTAAAATGCAGTTTGGTGTCTTTTTGTGGTCATCAGATATGACCCTTTTGGACGTTCAGAGGGTCTGCAGTGAATGTAGAAACACCGTCATCTTCTACAACATTGGTTCACCAGTAAAACCCATGGAGTTGGATCAATGACAGTGGATGGAAACACTTAGTTTATGCTCAGTTAATGAGAGATTTGACTGAAAAAGTAACTTTTTCTTCAGTTTTCTATGTTTTATATGTAATAAATCACAAGTTGAATTTAAGCTTTTATGAACATTTTCACGATCAACAAATTAAATAATGGAGAGTACCTGATTTTTTGTGAAAAAATGCAAAATACAGAGGATAATATCATAATTAATGATTATAAATTGCTTAAGAAAGGTTAAATAGAGAGAAAAATTAATTTGGGACATTTGACAGAAAAGTTGTACTGGGTCTTTATGGGTTAAAATACAATGTTTCCATGGAGGGGCACAAGGTACTGTAAGGTACTGTTTCTAGTAATATGTTTCACTGAGGTTCTAACTGAGCCAGCGATGCTAAATGTGACATAAATTCATGCTGATCACAGAATTGCAGTATTCTTGCTCCATCATTTCACATATATATCATCATGCCACAACCTTAGACACCAACGCTAAACTGAAGATAGATACTTTATTGAAAGAAAAAAAGATTCCAATTTAGCCTTTTTCACTGTTGATGGAAACATAACAGTTAACCTATGGCTAATTCACTTCCACCTGTCGTCTCAGTTCCCTGATGTTACACAACTCTCTCCTAATGTTTGCAACATCTATTCTTGTGGTTCAGCAGAGTGGATTTCTTAGCTGTGAAAGGACAGACTAGTGGCATGCTCGATGAGTTTGGTTCATTTTCCTTCAGTTTTTATGATGCAGAGAAGAAAGAGATTTAAAAATGCGTGTGTGGGCTGGTCCATGGCAGCCTGGACTTCACCTGTTGCAGTCCAAGTTATCATTCATCTCACTCAACGATAATTTTGTTCCTGTTTGATCTTATCAGGTAGCGACATAATATATGGATCTGAAGTTAAAGATCATCACAGAGGCTGTTTGATTGTTATGGAACCAAAAGTTTTCACAAAATGTCTCCCATAGGACATAGGACATTGTTGCCCCCAGAGTTGAAGATTAAGGCCCAGTCCCAATTCACCCCTTGGCCCTCCCCCTTACCCCTCCCTCTTGGTCCTTCCACTTGGCACTACCCCTTGAAACACAATTGGAAGGGGTAGGAGTTGAAACATTCCCCTATGAAATGGGACAATCCTTCAAGACCTGTTATGTCATCAGCAGTCTTCGATGCCACAATAAACAGATGCGACAACTTTGTTTCCAAAAGTATTCACCATGCCATCAGCAGCTGTAACCGTCTCTGTTCCATGGGCTTTGGTCATCTTTTTGTTGCTATCAACTAGGGATGTAATGATTATCGGTTAAATGATAAACCACGGTAAAATTGCAGATGGTTAGCATTACCGTTTAAATTCTAATTATCATTATAACCATGTTTGATTACCACACTTATAGGAGAAAAAACACCTATGTAAAGATCTGCTTTTATGTCAAATATTTGAGTATAGTTTCAATTTATTACAGTTTTAATTTTATATACCTAATATTTGGAACCAATATTCATTTTTAAAGTCTTTGAAAAGGTTCGTTAAGCATCTTTGTGTTATTTTTGCAATAAATTATATACATTTTTCAAATTGGATTTTAGATTTCTTTTGTATTTTTTGTCCTTTTGTGTTTTTATAGTAGGTGAAAGTGGAAAAAAATAAGAGAGTTGATATAAATGAAGTTGTGCTGAAAAAAAAAAAGATCCCAAACATGGGTATAGTAAACATTTGTTTATATAGTATATAAAGGCAAAATCAAAAGGATTGAAAAATGCCCAAAATAGGCTCAGAAGGTACATTGTACCTATTATTTATTTATTTTCTTTTAAAAATACAACTTGGTTAAATTATTTCAGTCTGTATATTAGTACTTTTTTAACATTTTGAGCACAATTTCAACAATACCGCGATAATAATGATAACCGTGATAATTTTGGTCACAATAACCGTGATATGAAATTTTAATATCGTTACATCCCTACTATCAACTATAAACCTCAGAAATGTGATTTGTAACACATTGAAACGGCATTAAACGGTTGATCAAATGGTTAAGTCTTTTACGAATAAAATACATACATTTGTGTGTGTCTTTCACCACACTGCTGTGCTTTTTTGCTGTGTTTACCTCCATGTTGCCGGTGATTCAAACAGAATTATTGGAGATTTCTCATACCCCGCCGTTTGTTTTGTGGTCCTGAAAAATCTCAGTTTCAAGGGCCAAACAGCCCTCCCCCTTAGCACTTCCCCTCTGACTCATCAAGAATTGGGACACCCCTACCCCTTCACGTGAACATGCAAAATGGAGGGGGAGGGGTAAGGGTGAGGGCCAAGGGATGAATTGGAATTGGGTCTTAATGTCTTTATTCAAAGTATCATTGACTAAGCTGGTTGGAAATCTCAGCAAAATGATCAAATTAATGAATTAGCAAATGATTTTAAGTCTAAAGAACGATGCTCGCACCTGAACAGATAAATTTAACATTTGGAATTTACAGCTCAGTTTCAGGTTTCATCCTCCTCTGTTGTTTCACTTGTTGCTGCAGTCACAGTGAAGATAATGTCATAACACTGAGATAGTACTACAAGTCATGCTGGTGTCAAAACCAAGCCAACGCAAGTCAAGTCGAGGCAAGTTGAACTCATACTGTTACCGGGAAAGTGGCATAATAGTAAAATTCCAACTATCTCCCATTAGCATGACCTTATGAAGACAAACAACAACAGTGCAGATATTCAAGCCTTTTGTTTTAAATCATATTGGAAATAAGTGATGGTCCGGACACATCAGTTTAACATACTCTCCTGGTTCTTTTTCATATTAAATTTCACTTGAGATAGCATCAGATTATGAAGATCAGATAGTTTTGTTGCATCATTACAGGTTAAATCTTTGTTTTCAGTCAGATATCCTTAAATTCTCTTTAGAGAGGTTTGAAAACAACACCCTAGCACTCTTTCCATAATGTTGCTGAAAAAAGCTATTAAATCACCAATATTCATTGTGAGTTTTATGCTTTTCTAGCGTGTTGACCAGTGGGAAACCATGGGTCATATTAATACTGATATCTAGGGACTGAAGTTAGTAAATGCGTCATTCCTGTTTTTAACTTCATTTCCCATCATGCAGCGTGGTAAGGCTATTGTATTCCAAAATGACTAATATTTCACAAAATATTGGTCCTATCAGCTTGCCGAGATACAGTCACAGAAAAATTATTAGACCATCAAAAGTCATCAAAACATTGGTTACGCAATCAAGTACTAACTCCTGTGTGTTTCATGTGATTAAAATAGACAGAAAAGAAAACATGGAATGTCTAAAAGCACTGTTTTTGCCAGTACAATGCCATAGATATTGATGTAAGAACTGAAGTGATTTTGGTTATTATCAAGAAAACATGGAAATAGCTAGATATCAGCTCTGAAATTCAACTGTTATGAGCTATTTTTGTTGGTATTATATTTGTACAAACAAATATACCTTTAGTTGTACTAGGCATTAAAATGAACAAGAAATTGAAGAAAACAAAGGGTGGTCTAATAATTTTTTTCCATGACTGTATTTAATATAGAGACGGGACTATTCCTCAACTGTAGGTACCAAATTGGACAGTTAAAAACATCTCAATTTCTCAGAACTGTGCAGATACACACACACACACACACACACACACACACACACACACACACACACACGCTCTGAAACCTTCCAGTGTTATGATATAGATTCTTTAATGGGAGACCTTGGGATTCATATATCATCAGTGGATAAAAAGATAATAATGATATGACAACAACAACAAAATTAAACATGTATCCACATTCAAGTTCCTGTCATTTGTCCAAAAATATAGTCCATCATGTATATAATGTAATGTAATGTAGCTAAAATATCCGTAATCTCAGTTATGGCATATGTCTGAGTGCAGTTAAAATACATCCAGCTCTGCAAATCATATTTTTTGTCATTCCTGCGCTTCACACTCAATTTTTCAGTTAAAATATTTGGTTTTAATACAGCATAATTTCACACAACACACAACAAATACAGTATGTGGAAGTGAAAATTAATTAAACCACCGTCAAATAGATCTAAGAGCAATGTTTTCATTATTTTCACATTATTTTACATTGATAATGACTTAGAATGTGGTTTAGCTAGTGTTTATGCATTTTAATCACGTATTCGTGTTCAGTCACAGTTGCCAGCTTCCATGTGAACGTGGTGACGCAGGCCCCACTACCTCGCACCCGGTAGCCCACTGCACCCGTCTCCAGCAGTGTCGACAGGAGGGACGGCCCTTCCTAACTGCTACTGTGGGTGACTCATCTCACACCAACACAGGAAAAGGAAGAGGAGGATAAATAGGAGGCGCACACACACACACACCCATTTGAGTTGTCACTTTTTGGTAATTAAACGCAGCGAGCGGTTGGGGATGCTTCTCTAGCAGGCGTACTCACAGTGAATCCCAGACGTACCATGAGTGGGAGGACATCGGTGGGAAACCTTACACCATACATTAATTTTAACTCCCTACTCTTTCATTTGTCTTTCTCTTTTTGTTCCCTCTTTCCTCCTGCAGGTACCTCTTTGTTTCCTGTCTAGTTTTATTGCACAGCTTATTTTTCTTCTCCTTCTACCTTCCCTCCGTGTCCTACCACACCTCCCTGCCTCTTCTCTCTCTATCTCTGTAAGCACACAAGCCCTGTAGCCTCATTAAGCTGTCACTGATCCCTCCTGCCGTGGCCAAGACCGTTGGATCATTAGTCAGCCCCGTCTGCGACACCCAGCCTGACAAGAATAGATCAGCCCAAACCTTGAAACCTCTAATATTCTCTAAATGTCTCCAACACAATCAAGCCAGAACAGGCACCGCCGCCACAACCACTGCAAACACCACCTCCTTATCAAATGATTGATCACTTAATAGCAACAGCATATTATGAGCGGGTTAATTATATTTCATGTATGTCATATGTAAGGGTGTGATTTTCTGACACATTCTCATAATTTTTACAGTGTGAATGTCACAGCAGGTTATCACTTCAGACATCTCATGGAAGGGAATATTACTGGGACGCTTCATAGTGATGTTATAGTAGACAATTATGTAAGACAAAAATATTATTATATATGAATTGAAACTAGTATTCTAAATGTAGATTGCAGACCAGAGTTGTAAAAGGTGTGACAACATGGAAATGGTGTAAAAGATGAAATTGGTATAAGTGATGCAATAAGACAAAATTAACCCTTTCATGCATAGTAGTCACTACAGTGGACAGTTATTCTACAGCTGTTCTCTTTTATATTCATGGGTTTTGTTGTTTTAGTTCCATATCAGCCAACACAGTGGACGCTTATGCATCATCCCATACACAGTCATTCATACCATTACTGTAACTTTTCTGTTCTTGATAAACCTGATCTGCAGTAACATATTTGAGTGTAAATCATTGGCTAATTGTTATTAGACAGTAATTAAGTTTGGTTATTTTTTCGCATATTATCTGAGTGAGTAGTAACTAGTATTATAGTTTGTTAAAATGTAAGAAAAAATCGGATTATATCATAGTTTTCACACAGTATGTCAATAAATGCATGTTTCTTTGCTTCAAAAATTAAACACATGGTGTCCAGCTGAGTGGACATTTTTCTAACTCCATGAAAAATAGGTTCATAAAAAATATTTTTTCATGCCTAAAGAGAAATAAAAACACTCAGGAAAAAATCTTGATTAAGGTTCTGATAATTCATGTATGAAAGGGTTAAAGCCACACATAAGATACAGTATGAGAGAAAAATAAGACACACGATGGAAATGACATAAAAAGAATATGATGTAAAAGATGAAAAAATGACATAAACAATATAAATGATGCAACAGGGAAACTACAGAAGAAGAAAGCAATGAAAATTAAGCAGAAGACACAAGATGAAAACAATTTAAAACACATAAGATGAAAATAACATAAAGGACCCAACAAAAACAATGCAAAGGACACGAGATAAAACAACGCGGAAGATTCAAGGCGAAAGTTATGTAAGACACGAGATGAAAACTAAGCAAGAGACATATGACAAAAACCGTAAGATGAAAATAACAAAGAAGACACACCAAAAACTATGTAAAAGATAAAAATCAAAAATGACATAAAATACACAAGACAAAAAATATGCAAAAGACATGACATAAAAATGACATAAAATTAAAAGACACACAACAAAAACACATAAGATGAAAATAACATAAAAGACCCAACAAAAACAATGCAAAGACTCAAGACATAAAGTATACAAGACAAAAACTGCAAAGGACACGAGAAAAAAAACAACACAGAAGATACAAGATGAAAAAAAGACACAAGACAAATATTATGTAAAACACAGAAGATGAAAATAACATAAAAGATACCGGAAAATAAAATAAAAGACACAAAATAAATATGATATATTGGACAAAACAAAAGTTATGTAAAAGACACGAGATGAAAACTAAGGAAGAGACACATGACGAAAACCATAAGACACATCAAAAACAATGTAAAAGATACAAATCAAACATGACATAAAATACAGAAGACAAAAAATATGCAAAAGACATGACATAAAAATGACATAGATGATGAAAATAACAAGATGAAAATAACAAAAAAGACCCAACAAAAACTATGCAAAGGACGCGAGAAAAAAACAACGCAGAAAATACAAGATGAAAACGATGTAAAAGACACAAGACATAAACTATGTAAAACACATAAGATAAAAATAACATAAAATATACCGGAAAAACAATGTAAAGGACACAAAACAAATATGACATATAAGACAAAACGAAATTTATGTGAAAGACACGAGATGAAAACTAAGCAAGAGACACATGACAAAAACCATAAGACACACCAAAAACAACGTAAAAGACACAAATCAAAAATGATATAAAATACACAAGACAAAAATTATGCAAAAGACATGACATAAAAATGACATAAAATCAAAAGACACAACAAAAACACATAAGATGAAAATAACATAAAAGGCACAAAACAAAAACAATATAAAAGATACACAATAAAACTGACCTAATATACAAAAAAAGACAAAAACTATGTAAAAGACAGAAAATGAATGGATGGACAATGGAAATGATATATTAGACACACACAAAACAATGTTAAAGACATGAAATAAAAAGACGGCAATGATCTAAAAGATGCCACAAATGAAAAACAACCTGAAAGATGCAACAAATGAAAATAATCTAAATGAAGATATTGACCTTCAACTTCTTTCTTTCATGTATGGGTTATATTATTATTATTATTATTATTATTATTATTATTATTATTATTATTATTATTATTATTATTATTATTATTATTAGGGTTATATTAGTGGACAGACACCAGTTATAAACATCAAAAATGGCATAAAAGATGCAACAAAATGAAAACTGTTTTCTTTGTGTGTGTGTATGTGTGTGTGTGTGTGTGTGTGTGTGTATTAGTTGGTGGCTGTGTGTTGTTTTCCTGTCAATTGTCAGTGCTGTAAGTGATGGTTGACTTTATCTTGCCATCAGTTACTGATGTTCAAACAATCTCAGTCTGACAAGTGCATTTAATTCCACATTTGATGCCAAGGAGACATAAAATAGTTGTCGACTGTACAATAGGGTTAGTGTGTTCCACTATGCTGCTGTTATATATAGATATAAGGTCAGGCTGCACTATAATGGAAACCTTTTGTTACGGCTGCAAGAAGTGATAATAGATGAAACCGTGTTCTTAGAGGAAAGAATAAATACTCAAATAAAAGCTGGATTCGATTAATAGCTGAGTTTCAACACAAAAAATACTAAAGGCTGGGTGTAAAACATGAGGGGGTTGGCACACGTTAATAATCTAACACAGTTCAGGTAAATTTTAAGGAAGCAAACAAAACAACCGCTTATTAAAATCTAATAAAATATACTCACGTCTGGTTTATTATTTGCGTGGTGTTTTGTAGTGCGACTACAAATCAACATTTCCTCTGTGTTTTGACAAGAAAATCATCTCGTGGCATGTTTGCACTGTAACAATTTCACATTTTTCTGTGCTGTGTTTGATAAAGCAATTCAAACATCTTCTTTTTCCGCTTTATTCTATTCCTCAAAACCCCAGAATCCTCAATATACAGTTGTGTTTTTGTGAGATATCCCAAAGTGAGGTCGAACCGGTTATAAACGACTAAATTTCCTGCTTTCGCTACTGTGATTTTTTTTTTCACGCGGCTGCACTTTTCCTGCATAAATGCCTGCTCGTGTACAGTAATAGACACGGGGGATTAAAATACAATTATGGGCTCCTATACTGTGGAGTGGAGTAATATACTGGGAGTGTTTCTGTAATTAAATGTAAAGCTGTAGGCCCATCTTTACTTCCTGAGACTGACCCTCTGTGACATGTCCTTCAGTCTAATCATCAGAGTATACGATGTATGGATAAACCAGCTGAGGATTTTCTCATGTCACTAACACCTCGAGGATTACCGGCCCACTGACAAGCCAGCTGTTGATCTTTTGGCTTCATCCTAATGCTGAATAACTCTTAGATGATCTGAAAGCATTTATCCAACAAGAGCAGGTCGCGTTTAGATGGAGGACCTGAAAGTGTAAGATGGTTGTGACGGAAAAGGCAAATAAAGCCGCATAATCAGCACCACTGAGGAGCGACCGACAGCAGCTGTGTTTTTATGTAATTGCAGAGACGCAAATGGTGACGAGCTAACGTTTGCATCCACACACACACACATGCACATGCACAATCAAGTGGCACAGCAGTAATCGTCTGCCATTTGGACGCAGGACAGAAACATCAGGAGCCAAAGAGGTCTCCTTGCCAGCTACAGGGCATAATTCAAAACCACACACACTAACACAAATACGAACACAAACTGTGTGTTATATGTGATACACAGAAATACTCACATAACCTGAATGTCAGAAGGTTTAGGACGCATTATATCAGTGGCATCCAGCAAAAGGACAACCAAATACCTGATGACATACAACCTCCAAAACAGTTGGAACACTAGGCGCTTTTCTATTAACCCTCAAATTGCGCAAATATAACTTGCGCATAAAAATTTACCTAATGAAAAAAACGACAATTTCGCCAAAAGTCTCATTTTTCGATTAAAAGTTTTTGCGCTGGCAAGAGGTGGTTTATCTGGCGTAGCGTAAATGGTTTATTTCGCAAAACTGCAATGGAAAGACCTTTTTTCGCAACTAGAGTCAGATGAATTAAAAATCCGGATGTTGACGGACGTTACAACAAGCGAAGAAGAAGAAGAAACATGTCGCGGTTTGTGTGGACACACCAGGAAACCCAATCATTTTTTAATTTAGTACGAGATAGAGGGGTAATATATAATAATAATGAATATATCTGTAAATCAACACCATGTTTATGTTCGTCGCCATGTTTATGGAATGACTTCTCGTGTCATCTTGCGATAATAAATAAACAAATCATCGCATTTGTGATTTAATGGAAAAACCGACATTATGCACTTCTGTGTTTTCGACATTTAGTAAATATCGGTAAAGTTTTGCGCAGATGTCCACTGGAAAAGTAACAACCGATTAATAAAATGATAATGATGATAAAATCTGTGTTTGACATCACAATGTGTATGATTCAAATGAAGTAAAACAACAAAACATTTTACAACTGTTCAAATGTAGCCCTTGAAACAAAAGAAAAATATATCTCACTGCTGATGTTCTGTAGAATGAAAATGTATCAGTTAACCTTTTAACCCCTGATGTGTCAGTGGTGAGTATTTTGAATGTATGATTTGTTTTAAATATTCATAAAAATTCAACCGTTTGCTCAAAACACAGAGCACTAAATGAGACTGACTCTATAAAAATAAACAGTTTGGGCTTTTTTTTTTTTTTTTTTTTTTTCGCACCGTTCACCTTGTCGTTTTTTTGTTTTGACTGTTGTTTGCAGTGTTGTGGTGATTTTACTTTCTTTTTTTTTTTTTCTTACAATTTTTATTTATTTGCCATTTTTATCAGTACAATTCAATCTCCTCAGGTTGAGGAATGGAAAAAGAAACAAAAGAAAAGAAAAACAAACAAATGAAAAGAACAGCCTGTGTTGGTGTCAGAATATTTAAGGTCCCTTAATAGATCCATTTGTCCTTGAATGTCAGCCGTTTTCCCCAGTTTTTCATAAAGAGATTTTCTTTTAACTTCAGTTTATATGTAAGATGTTCCATGAGAAGTATATCATCTATGACTGAAAGTTGTTTATAAGACGGAGCATCAGTCTTAAGCCAGTTCTTTGTTATGGCCTTCTTCCCAGCCTCCAGGAGGATCTCGACAAAATATATGTCTTCTTTATGCACTGATTCTTCCAAATGTCAGAGGTAAAGAACAAGATAAGAATTTAGGATTGCATATCCCAACACATCACAGAGAGCTGAGTGAACCTTTTCCCAGAAGGGTTGAATATTTGCACATTTCCAAAACATGTACTTTCTTTTTTTTTTACTTTGTATTTACAGAGTTTTGACCATGTAACTGCTTTTTGGAGCTCAACCAGGTGGCAATAAGTAGTTGGAGTGATTTAGAAAAGAGGAGCCCCAAAACGAAAAGTACTGGGCCAAAATACAAATGCTTGTTGTTGTTCAGTGTGTTCCAGTTCATACTTCATGATCAACATCCTAAATCTCTTAATGATGTACATTCTGAGTGCTTTATTTAATAAAAACCCGTCAAACTTCAATTCCTCTATTAGTCTTTTTCTGTTATTCCACCCTGTTGGGACCCTAAAACACACAGTAAAACAAAACGACTGAAGAAAGACTGCTTCATTGAAATAATATCTCAAGGGTTAAAAGGGTTAATTATTGTTTTATTGTTATTTGTCTCATTTTTGTACAACCCCAAAGTCTAAAAACATTGGAACACTGTGTTAAATGTTAATAAAAACCAAATGTAAATGTCATAAACCCATCTTTTAACCCTATAACGCCAAACGTATCATATTTGATACATGAGTTTTGAAGCTCTCTACATGATCAGTGTGATATTTTTTTCTTCAAAAACCTGATGTTTACAATTAGATACATGCAATACATGGATAATCCACCAGGGGGAGGAATTCATTCACCAGAGGCGTTTCCAGTGACACTATAAGACTGTCAATAATGAGGAAGGAAGCAGAGCTTTGCCAATTTTGAAAAGGAATTACCAATTTGTTAGACATGTTTGTGTTACATTATGTTTTTGTTTGTTCAAAAATAATATCTGAGCATTGAGACCTGATGTATCAAATATGACACAAAATTGAAACTCATACATGGACACTGATATTTGGGCTGTTCAAAAGAACCAATAAAAGCTCCAGTTTCAAAAAACTGGAATTTTCTGTCAATGATTTAATGGTTCAGGCTTTACAGAGTTAACCACAATACAACATTAAAAATATATATGAAAAAAATTAACCATTTTAAAGCAGTAACATTTCTCCCATATAGGTGTGAAGTTGTCATGTTCACCACTGTGTAGCATCACGTACTTTTAACAACAGTCTGTAAATGTCTGGGAACTAAAAAGATCTGTTGCTGGATTTTTTGGTAGAGGAACATTGTCCTATACTTGTCTGATGTAAGATATGAGTTTGTAGGATTTACAAATCATTGCATTCTGTTTTTATTTATATTTTACACAGCGTTCCAACTTTTTTTTTTAAATTAATTTGATCCACTTTCACTCCTAAAATCAACCATAAAACTGGAAAGCAAATAATATGTGACATTCATAGAATCATGGAGTGAGATGAGTATTTTTTTTACATTACCACTCACCCATATTTTTAATTGTTACAGTGCATTTCTGCTAGTTCTAAAGTATTTTATTAATGAAGAATAAAAGACTAAAAAAACACAAGAAAACTGCAATTACAACAAACTGAAATGAAATAGAAGTGTAGGTGAAACAGCTTTGTGTTTTTTTGTAGATTACTTCTGATTTATCTCCTGGCGATAACTCCTGAGGGTGGGTCAAGCATTGTTAAACTTTCATAAAAAGGCTTTGCGCAATATTCGACCTTTAATGAACAATGGTTTTGTGAGTCATATTTGATGCATGCATTCTTTCATCCTACCTTTCTCGACTCCTATAAATCCAGATTTTCCACATAAGGAGCTGAAATAGCACTAAAACTAAATAAAAACTAGCCAGTTCTGCAAAATTAAAACTAAGCTTAAATTAAATGAAACAGATTTGCAGATAAAAACAGCTTTACTCTTTAAGTTAAAAGCAAAATATGTAACAACAACATGTAGACACTTGCAGTTCTCAGTTGTCACCTCTGAGCATGTACCAGTGTGTGGTGGTGGCTTTCCTTGCAGAGACCCTGCCCTCTGCCTGGATTTTGTGTTTAACTCTTGTTTTGATGCATTAGGGTTAGGGACCTTTGTGCAGTGAGTCTGCACCTTCAGCCCATAACAGAGCAACACAGTGTGGAGGCGGAACAAAGTAAAACGACTGCACTTTACTGACAGTCCTTCAGAATTTCTCCTTCATATCCTTTTAATATTGTTTCATTCACTATATATTTAGAGATCATGCATTAAATTATTTTATCCTCACCTCTGCAGCATGTTCAGATGTTTTCTAGATTTGGAAACTGTAGAAAAAAGGTGTGAACTATATTAATGTGAAATAGTCTAAGTTCAGTACTGATTTGAACCCTTTAGAAGCCATTCATTGTTTTGTTTTTTTTGGTGTGTTTTTAATACTAGGTTAATACTATATATTTTTTTTTTATTTTGAATCTGCAGAAAAAAAAACTAAAAAATAAATATGTATGCACCGGCTCGACTCAACTCGACTCCTGGAGACTGTTTCCATTACAGGATACCAATCTTAGAGTACCTGGACGTCATAACAACGCAGTACATAACATCCGCGACATCTGCTCAGAAAGTTGCTGATAAACTTGCCCATTGCCTGTTGCTCCATCAAGCTCATGCTGAATTTTTTTGTCAGCCACAAAGGACAGAAATGTCTGAACCTCTTACGGAAGCTTTAAGGGCTTCCATCATGTGAATCAACCTACCGGTATATTTACTGTATACTTCCAAATCAGTATTTTTAAAATGGCAGGTTGCACATTGATGACGCAATGATGCAGAGACAACTTTCTGATCAATCAGTGATCTGCAGTGTTTACATGTCACGTTTAAATACCTCTTGGAACCACGGCGGAGCAGATACAAAACAACTAGTACCGGGTACCAGATTCCAGGTTCTTTTATGTAATGGAAATGCAAAAAGGTTGAGTCAAGTCGAGTTGAGGCAAGTCAAGCCAGTACCACGTAGTAGAAACACAGCAATTGACAAGACAAACAGTACACAAAATGAAGGTGATTTGTGTTTCTACTGCGACTGTTTTCTGTCTAAAAACAGAGCTAAGCTAACAGAACTATAATGTAAACTATCAGCTGATGCATCACATAAAGATTAAAAGACACAGTATCTGACTGTGAGTTTTAGTTTGAAGAAGAAAACTGCATGATTACGTCATACAGATATGTGTAAACCATGAGCTCTATACTTTATTCAGTGACTGATCCAGTCTGTGGATGCATAATGTTGAATTGTTGCTGGTTTTGGTAGTCATAAGTGTATACCAGTGACGGCTGCTCGTCTTTCAGAGAGGGGAAGCTCATTGTTGGCTTACTTAAAAAAAATGGTCAAGTTATTTAAACATAAATTCCTTTTTAAGAAAATGGTCAGTGACCTTATCATACCAAGTAAACAAGAAAACGCTGAAATTATGTTAAATTGAAACAAGGAAGTACAATGAGTATGTTTTATTTACAGTGCAAGATATAAACAAGTAATTTCGTAGTGGTTTCTCTCTCGATTTCACAAGCAGAATGCGCAACGGTATTAAATTGAACTCTGTCAAGTGAAGGAGTAGATCTCAAAATAGCTGTCAATCAAACGGGATTCAGCCTTTCGACTGATCCTCCAATCGGCATGTGGAAGCCCGGCGTCCAGCCCGGCCGAGCTCCGCCCACAGCTCCATTCACCCCCAGAGACGCTGGGCGTCCGGGGTCGGGACAACATCGTGGCATTTATCCAATTACCGTCCAGTTTTGAGGCAATGAAAAAAACTGTTCCAGTCAGTCCCATTGAAGTGCATGGACGCTGAGCGTCTATGGGCAAATGCATTAACCATAGATCGTATGAGAAAACAGCACAACAGGAATGTATGAGAAGTGAACAACATCGAGTCCGCTGATTTGTGACAAAGTTGATTCTGAATGAACTTGTCTGTGAGATGAACGTGCTCTAACACATTTGTAGTCAATGAAATGTCAACACAACTGTACATATTTAACCATTTAATTTTCGTAATTTTTGAGGAAGCTGAGCTTCCCTTGCAGTCTATGAGAAGTCACCACTGGTGTATACTGGTTTTTAATTTCCCCCTGCTGTTGAGAGTTTAGTGTTTTAATGCTACTGTTGTTTTGATTTAACTCCAGGGGATGGTTATGAGACTCTAATGTGGGTCAGACAATATTAATGGTTCATAATCATGTGACCTTTGATTAACAATAAAACAAACATAAAATGAAACTAGACTATAAAAATACAGCTCTGTGTGCTTCCCAACACCCCACTCTACTATCCTGTACATACATCCTAACACATCATAATCACAGATGGCCACTGAGGATTACCACATGTGTAATTACATGTCATGTTGTTAGTGTATGAGCTTTAGCTATCTTTCTGATGCGTTCCATAAGCTATAGGGTGTTTGCTTGTTGACTAAGAACTTGTGTAAAGCTGCATTCCTCGTTGTCATCAGCACAAGATGAAGGAATTATCAAAGCCATGATTATTATCCGGTCCCTGGAGCTGGTTGCACTTTCATGAATGTGCTAAGTATAAGGTGGATTAATGATCTCCTGGCCACAAAACTGCATAACTGAAGTTTTATTTCAAAGGGGCTTCAACTGTATTTTCGTATAGATGGTGTGTTGCTGCTGTAGTTTTGCAGGTATATCTCCTCAGTGTTTATATCGTACGTTGGTTAAATATAGTGTGCATGTGTATGAGAGAACGTCAGCCTCCTGGGGCCTGTCCTCATTGGTTTCTGCTGCGATGTCGTTGTGATTAACGTGCAGGTATGTTAACAGCCAGTTGTCCGGTTCCCTTGCAAGCCAACACTTTAATAAACACACCAGGGGAACTGAGGTAAAATGGGACTGCTGCAAAGCACTGTGGGAAGGCAGGTGATAGATGACCTGAAAAGTTTTGTTGTTTTGTTGTTCTCCCCCTTTTTTTTCTCCTACCCCCAACTTTCATGACAGCGTGGTAATAGTTGGTTTATGTCCTTGCGAAGCTGCCCCTTTAAAATCAGATTGTGTACGTTGAGTAAAACACTGTGTATAATTATTCACTGTTGAACTGAGGAGGAATGGTCTGCACCAAACAGGAAAAGAGAGAAAGAACACTTTATGGATATTCTTAGCCAGCAATTACTCTCTGCATGTCTGCTTCTCTTACCTCATTATTTTTAGCACTACCTGCACACTAAAGGTCTCCTTGTTTTTGTCCTCTTTCTGCCTAATGTGGTGTTTTTATATTTAGTTAATTTGTGATGTTTAACTAATTGGATATGTCCGTAGCCTGTGATAAGAGATATAAAGCACAACTGACATCCAGGCAGCATCAGCGCACACTCATCTCACTGCAATTAGTTTTATTTTCGACTTTTTACTACTGGAATGTGCCAGACATGTCTCAGCCATTGAACAGCTACACCAGAGCAGATTGAGGTGAAAGGTTTTGCTCCTCCTCTTTCACTTTCGCCAACATGATTTATTGTCAGCCCACAGATCGAAGCGGTAACCTTCCTCTAATGGTTTTTATATATACCTGTAACATCTAATACTGCCTGTAAATGTGAAGTATGTGAAGTATTTCTGCTTGAAAAAAGGAAATCCACTTAGTGTCGCATGCATTTAACCTATATTATAGTATGCAAAGAGTAGGTCAGAGACATAAACATGCATCATAAACCATATAATGCAGACATTAAAGACTTTTTTTGTAGTTTAGTTTAACCCATAAAGACCCAGTGCTACTTATGTGGCAGTTCCCAAATGAATTTTTTCTCTATATTTAACCTCTCTGAAGTGATTTATCACCATTTATTGTACTATTATCTTCTGTGTTTTGCATTTTTGTAATGAAAAACTGGCATTTTTCTATATTAAATTTACTAATCACGTAGATGTTCATAAAAGCTCAGATTGAAATTGAGGGTTATTATATCAAAAAAGAGAGAAAACTGAAGAAAAAGTGACGTATAAAGTAAAATCTGTCACTAACTGAACATAAAACAAGCATCTCTTACCACTTCCATTGATCCAACTCCATGGGTTTTACTGGTGAATCAATGTTATAGAAGATGATGGTGTTTCCACATTCACTACGGAGCCTCTGAATGTCCAAATGGGTCATATCTGATGACCATGAAAAGATGACTAACTGTATTTTGCATCAATTATTTACATGTATTGATAGGATTAGTGGATCAACAGATATTAAACTGTTTAGATCAGGAGTTGCTTTTGGTCACCGGTAGACGCTTGGGTCTTTATGGGTTAATAATACATTAACACCTTTATGTAAATTATTAAGTGTTTTTTTTTAAATAATGGGACCAGTATAACCAGTGGATCTGCAGTCATTTCCAAATGAATCCCCACATCTGTGTTTCATGTACTGGATTCTCACAGGAGCGAAGTCTGTTTTTATTCAGATTTACTGACATTATTCCCTGGTTCTGATTTCAAGGGCAGTTTCACCACATACAGGCAACTGTGGAAATACAGAAAAATGTTCCTCACTGTTGCTGTCAGGCATGTCATCCATCCCATCATCTTTTGAGATGTCACTTGTCTGAAGGAGTTTGCTCTTTCAGTGAATGTTCATGCTATATCCCAAGAGAAACCTTCTGAATTTCCACCCAAAACACTTCTAAATCTTTCATTTATCATCACAAGCCAGGGTCGGTAGTGTTTGACCAGGAAATAGGCCAAATAAATGTGTTGCAGAAACAAAATATGATGCAAATTAAATGTCACATGGCTAGTACTACTACCTCTGATAATTTGTAAAAAAAAAAAAAAAAAAAAAAAAAATTCAGCAGGTTGTCTGTGATCTTAATCCAGTGGGAATCCGCCATGTCACATGCTTCCACAAATGACCTACACTATTTCAGTAAACACAGATGTCCTGTGGTATTATTAGTCAGAAACAACATCCACCATGGATTTAGAACTACGGAGGCTGCACTAGTGATAAATGAAAGTTTTAGGAGGAAATTCAGGAGGATCATGTTGCTATGTAGCATAGACATTCACTAAAAGGGCAAACTTAAATTCCTCAGAAGAGTGAAATCTCTAAAGATGATGAGAAGGATACCAAGTATGACCGTGTAAAGAACATGTTTTTGTCTTTCTGCAGTTTTCGTTAAACGATGAGCCTTGACACCATAACTGGGGAATAATGTTAATGTTTAAGGTCAAGTAAAAAAAAAAAAAAAAAAAAAAAACAACAGCTTTGATCATCCCATGTGAATACCCTGCATGAAACACGGTATGAAGAATTCATATCCAGTGCACTGATGACACTAGTCCCATGCAGATTATACTTACAGAATGAATGAAATGAATTGAAGTGAAATGAAATGAATGAAATGGCTGAGATGAAAAGCACAAATTTAACCCTTTCATGCATGAATTATGAGAACCTTAATCAAGATTTTTTTTTTCCTGAGTGTTTTTATTCCTCTTTCGGCATGAAAAAAAAAAAAAAACAATGTGATTGAATTTTTTTTTAAATCAACCTGTTTGTCATGGAGTTACAAAAATGTCCACTCAGCTACACCATGAATTTTATTCTTGAAGCAAAGAAACCTGTATTTAAAACCCAATATCATAAAGTGATATGAAAACAGTGAAATGAAACCATGTTTAATGCAGCTAATCTGATGTTTTCTCACATTTTAACATATTCTAATACTAGTTATTACTCACTTCATGGAGATAATATGCAAAAAATAAATATTAACAATTGATTTCCACTCAGTTTTTTTAACCTGTCGCTCACAACTGGTTTGTTTCCCAGCTCCTTCAAACAGGCCATCATAGAACCTAAACTAAAGAAAACCACACTGGACCCCACAGACTTCAAAAGCTACAGGCCCATTTCAAAGCTCCCCCTATTGGCCAAAATCCT
This sequence comes from Sphaeramia orbicularis, assembly GCF_902148855.1. Classification (NCBI taxonomy): domain Eukaryota; kingdom Metazoa; phylum Chordata; class Actinopteri; order Kurtiformes; family Apogonidae; genus Sphaeramia; species Sphaeramia orbicularis. Next base: position 30,074,045 of record NC_043964.1, on the reverse strand, counting down.
TGAGAAAGCAGTGTCTAAACAACTTACAGCTTTTCTGGAGACACACCAGATCTATGACACTTTTCAGTCTGGGTTTAGACAACGCCACTCAACAGAAACCGCACTATTAAAAGTGTCTAGTGACATCCTGATGGCGGCTGACTCCGGGAAATCCACGGTCTTGGTCCTGCTAGATCTCTCCTCGGCCTTTGACACAGTGGACCATACCATAAGGATTGAGAGACTGAGGGACCTGGTAGGGATGTCAGGTCATGTGCTAGACTGGTTCTCCTCTTACCTGACCGGCAGAAGCTTCACTGTGTCAATAAACAACTTCCAATCTGACTCAGCGGATCTACTGTGTGGTGTGCCCCAAGGCTCTGTCCTGGGACCAGTCCTATTCTTACTCTATGTCCTCCCACTTGGCCACATTATCCGACAGTACAGTGATGTCTCCTATCATCTATTCGCGGATGACATCCAGATATACTGCTCCTTTAACTCCTCTGAGCCCCACAAACTGAGTTCCTTAATCAACTGCTTGTCAGAGCTGAAGCAGTGGCTAAATGATAACAGCCTCCAGCTGAACTCCAGCAAAACTGAGACCCTCATCATTGCCCCGGATAGTGCAATCCCAGGGATCAAACATCACCTTGGAGACCTGAGTTCCTCGGTAAAGACAAAACTGAGGAATCTGGGTGTCATCTTTGACCAGGACATGTCTTTAGAATTCTACTCCAAACACCTAGTCAAAAACTGTTTCTTCCACCTACGCAACATCTCCAAACTCAGATCTATGGTGTCCACAAATGAGCTCGAGATGATCGTTCACGCTTTCGTATCTTCTCGCTTAGACTACTGCAACAGCCTGTTACATGCTTAAACAAGAAGGAGCTGGCCCGTCTACAGTTTGTCCAGAACTCTGCTGCCAGGCTCCTGACCCGCACAAACAGGAGAACCCACATCACTCCCATCCTTAAATCTCTCCACTGGCTCCCTGTTCTATATCGTCTTCATTTCAAAATTCTTGTGCTAACTTTCCGGGCCCTACATGGCCAGGCCCCTGCATACATTGCTTCCCTGATCCAGCCCTACAGCTCGACTCGTAGCTTGAGGTCTTCAGGACAGCACCTGCTGATGGTTCCACGGACCTGTTTTAGCACACGCGGTGACAGGTCTTTTAAAGCTGTGGCACCACGTCTATGGAATGACCTGCCTCTACACCTACGGTCCATGGACTCTGTAGAGAGCTTTAAGAAACACCTCAAAACCCTCCTGTTCAAAAAGGCTTTTTAGTCTCCCACCTGACCCAGGACCACCACAGACTGATTACACTCTATGTATTCATCATAACGTACTCCATGTGTCATCCCCCCCCCCAGTCTCTCTATATCTCTATTGCTCTCTCTTTTCTCCTCCTTTACTCTCTCTCTCTCTCTTTAACCCCAACTGGTCAAGGCAGACAGCCATCCTTCAGGAGTCTGGGTCTGCTCAAGGTTTCTGCCCGTTAAAGGGAAGTTTTTCCTCGCCACTGTCACCAATCACAAGTGTTTGCCCCTGAAGGATTCTGTTGGGTCTCTGTAAACTTAATTTGATTCTGATTTGAATTGATAAAGCACTTTGTGACTCTGTCTGTGAAAAGTGCTCTATAAATAAAATTTACTTTACTTATTTACTTACTTTACTCAAGAACCAATCAAGAACAGCAAAGTTACAATAATGGTATGAATATCAGTTTATGAGATGATGCATAAGTGTCCACTGTGTTGGTTGATATGGAACTAAAACAACAAAACCCATGAATATACAAGAGTAAAGCTATAGAGTACCTGTCCACTGTAGTGACCACTATGCATGAAAGGGTTAATATAGAAACAATAAAATAGGAACATGCAAACTCACCTGCACATTTGACACATTAGTCAGATCTTGCACATTAAAGTAAGAGTAGAATTTTGTTTGAATAGAATAGAATAGAATAGAATAGAATAGAACAGAATAGAATAGAATAGAACAGAATTGGCTTTATTATCATTGCAAAATACCTTTGTACAGTGCAACGAAATTTGGTTTTCCATTCTGTAAGGTGCTCAAGTAAGATACACACAACAGTTAAACATTCAAGAATAAAACATAAGTATTAAACAGTTGACAATAACAGACAATGCAAGTGTAAAAGTAAAACAGTCAAGTAAAAAATGGCCATAAAAAAAGTTTTTGACATATCTGCCGTACAAAAACACACACACACACACACACACACATAAGAGATAGAGGAAAGCATGAGTAATTTCAATATTTACATCACGCAAACCAGTTACTAAGAATGCTGGTGATGATAATGATAGTAGTGTATGTGTGAAAGTGTCAGCTGCAGGTGTTTGCATATGCAGCCAATTCTGTTAGTCCACTACAAGGCAGGCCTGGATCCCTATTACCGTAAGTGGGATTCTCCACTACCTCTTGACAAAGTCAACTATCCTGCGAGCAGCTCAGCCTCTCTCACAGCCATTTAGTTCAATTACCACAGAGCAGAGATGGAGCTATCGCTACTGGTGTCTCCTAATGGAGCCTGACAACTGCAGCCACGGGGACCTCCAGTCAGATCATCCAACACCCAGGAAGTAATGATACCGCGGCAGGTTGAAAGCCTGTGTGGCCTGCATTCAGTATAGAAACAAAGGCTTCGCTGCTCCTTATTCACAGGGGCTTCGTGTCAGGGGGATGATGCCCACACACATGCATATAAAAGCAGGCCTCATATCATAGTCAGTCTAATTAAACACTGTGTTTGATGATGAAAGTTGGGTTGTGATGAAAGGGTGTGGGGTGTTCAGAGGTGCAGTGTGAAAGCATCAGAACACTAGATCTCTGCTCTACTGTTAATTAGAGCACAACGGGGAAGGATTAAGGACCCCACACCTGTGTCTGTTCACTCTGCCAGGGTCTACCAGGGTTACTGTACAGTTTGGTAGCTTGCGATTCTTGCATATTACAGTATATCTCAATTCATATCACAGTTGTTGAAATGGTAGGACATTTTCATGATACATTAAAAGAGCTGCAGAAAGACTTTGAGGAACTGTGGGAAGTTATTATTCACAGGTCAAAATCTCCAACCTGCTTCAGATACTTCAGTACTTTTTAACAAGTACTGTAAAACTCTGATAGGTATGTTACTGTATGAAATATAGCATTCAACAAGTTTGAAAATATGATGACGATACAGTTGTGGAAAAAATTATTAGACCACCCTTGTTTGCTCCAATTTCTTGTTCATTTTAATGCCTGGTACAACTAAAGGTAGGTTTGTTTGGACAAATATAATGATAACAACAAGAATATCTCATAAGAGTTTAATTTAGGAGCTGATATCTAGGCATTTCATTTTTTTTCTTGATAATAACCAAAATCACTTCTGCCACTACTACTGCCAAAAACAGAGTTTTTAGGCATTCCATGTTTTCTTTTCTGTCTGTTTTAGTCACGTGATACACACAGGAGTTAGTACTTGATTGCATAACCATTGTTTTTGATGACGTTTGATGGTCTAATAAGTTTTTCCGTGACTGTAGATCAACTTTTACATAACATTAATGGATGACAATGCACATCACTCTATTTTTTCTGCTATTTTTTTGCAAATGTGGTTAAAATTTGCAAAATACATTTGGATGAAAACCTTCATATTAATTCATTATTTTCCAGCAGTACTGACAAGCAAATCAAAGCAATGAATAGCCAAGCAATGGAGCCAATAACAAACACCGCAAAATACAAATAAAACATCAAAAAGTGAGAATAAAAATGCTACCATGAGAAGATTAAGTACAAATAAAACCCTTTCTCAAACAGAATGTTTTATGGTGTGATTTAAAGGCTGATATTAAGTCCTTTCACAGTCCAGAAGATCAGACTGTAGTGGTTCTTCCCTCTTTAAATAAAGAAATCAAGCCGTATAAATCCATGTGCAAGTGATAGTCTGATGTTTTTAGAAAATACTTTCAGTAAACAAATGTGATCACAGCCCTTATGACTCTTTTAAAAGTCCAAGAGCAGTTCTTCTGTGCTAACTGGTCCATTCAGCATCACATCCATCATCAACCACACATCTCATCATCAAAAATCAGCGTATCCCTCAATCCAGTAAACCCGCTTTGAGATCGCTGATATGCTCTCTGGTCTATTCTGCACTAATGAGCTCATTCATATCTTGAGTGCAGTATATGTGTGTGTGTGTGTGTGTGTGTGTGTGTGTGTGTGTGTATGTGTGTAGGTGCGCGTGCGTGTGTGTGTGTGCATGTGGCGGCGCTCATTTGCATGTACTCTATATGAGAGGCGTGTTTGATATCCTAATACGTTTTGATGTTTTATTCACTAACAAGACTAGAAAGGCACACAATCAGAGGAGGCACACAACAAATGACAGATATTTACTGCCAAAAAGAACAGGGAGTCCACGGCAGAACAACGCTCCATCACTTTTTGAAACATCTGCGACCTTAAAAACACCAATGAGATCTCCATAGGGCTAGTGCTTATCTTTGCTGACACTCATAATTAATTCTTTAATCCTTAAAGACCTACAACTACTTTTGTGGCAACTTCCAGATGATTTTTTTTCCTCTACATTTAACCTTTTGTAAGTGATTTATGACCGTTTATTGTACTATAATTCTTGGAATTTTGCATTTTTAGTGAAAATCAGGTCTAGAGTGACTTTTACAGCTGCATATATCATTAACTGAACATCAAAACAAGCATTTACAACCACTGTCAAGTGTCAAACTGAGCCTTTATGAAGCATTTTAATGTCCAAATAAGACACATTTGATGTTGTTGAAAAGCTGAGAAACTACATTTTAGCAGAATTATTAAAATACTAGTACACATCGAACCACGGGTTGTGGATGTGGTAGTTTTTATGCTGGGGAGAGCAGATTTTTGGGAAAAGATGTTAGTCTATATTTTATAAGTAGTGACATAAAAATTGTTTGGTAAGTCATTCTTTAAAAGGTAAATGACAATTAATATACAGTATTAATACCTGCAGAGTGAAATTGTGAGGTACACACGAAGTGCATGGATGGGGGTGGGGGGTGAATAGTTCGTAAGACCAGGGTGGGTGGTTGGCGGGAGTTCTCCTTAAGTACCAGGACATACCTTACCTGTCTCTCTATATAATTATCAGTCTCTCTCTCTCTCTCTCTCTCTCTCTCTCTCTCTCTCTCTCTCTCTCTCTCTCTCTCTCTCTCTCTCTCTCAAATGACACTCATTATGCACAAGGTACGCACAGGCTAATGTAAATACAGATATATCGGGACTACGGGAGTAAATGTAGCATTCCTGTTTTTTACTTCATTTCCCATCATGCAGCATGGCACTGCGCTTCCGTGACTATAAGGCAATTGTATTCCAAAATGACTAATATCTCTAAAAATATTGGTCCTATCAACTTGCCAAGATATTTAATGTGGAGATAGGACTAATCCTCACCTGTAGGTACCAAACTGGCCAGATAGAAACGTCTCAGTTTCTCAGAACTGTGCAGATACACACACACCACACACACAGATGCACTGAGACCTTCCAATATTATGCTATAGATATTGGTATTATTAATACTTTAAAAGTTACGAAGCATTTTAGATCAGTAGATATTTTTGGTCACCGGTGGCTGTTAAGGTCTGTGAGTTCCCAGTTGGTATTTTCTATCTGGTTAGTGGCTGTAAGTCTGTGTTGTGTATAATGAGGCAGCAGTGGGAGAATGTAAACCTGACAGCCCTTTAAACACTGAGAGGCAGCAGCATGTGGAGACAGACACAGAGATGTCATCCCCCTACGTAAATTAGTGACGGATCATCAATACAGGTGTTGCTTTCTCTCTTTACAATCACAGTTGTTTCTCTATGACCCTAAAGATAATACACAAGCCATATTACCATGGTTGTCATTGTGTGTTTTCTGTAATGTCTGAAAGTTTAACTGTTCACTAAATAATAAAAGAGGAAAATGTGGTAATGAGCAGCCCATCCTTTTTTCAAACAGTATTGGCATTCTGTAACTTTGAACAAGTTTCTCCCGGTTATCTCCCCCTCATTCCTCACATTTATTGCGTCTGCTGCAGTTTCCTGCAGCTGATATATCTCATGTCAGCTCTCGCCGCCCTCTGTCCTCCGTCTTCTTTGCTTTTCTACTGAGTCACAGCTTCATTATGTTTATCAGCGTCAGAAGACGGATTAGTTCCTATAAGTGACAGAATTGATCGTATGAAGCCTTTTTCCACTTCGTGACTCCAGTGGCTATCTAGGTCTGTTTGAATGCTATTAATGTGTGTGTTCCAGACCCGAAAAACCCAGTACATGACCCCAAGTGTTTGTCAGTTCAGTCTCTAATGCACTATCCCAAACCTTGAACCTGACAGCAGAGATTGGCAAATTATCTTTACACTCAAAATAATGCAACAGAACATTATGTGACATTTCATCTAATGAAATTTAAGGATTTCAAAACAAATACTTTCTCACAAAACATTCGAAAAAAGCTGTGGTAGTAAAACATTTTCCACTTTGTTATCCTTTTTTACCCTCGGCCACACTGGCCACAGGGTATTGTTATCAGTTGGTCGTCTGTCTGTCCGTCAGTCCCTCTGTCTGTCCATGTATGTGCAAAAACTTTGGCATGCGCCACTAGTTCTCAACCACAGGGGGCAGCAGATGGTCAGCAACAATGATAAGGGGAGGGGAGCGCACTTTCACTTTCTCACAGCTTTATCAACATGTCCTCCACACACAGGTCCGTCGCATTATACGATTTTGTATTGAGGTCAGATGGAGGTCTGTGAGGTGGGGGGGGGGGGGGGGGGGGGCTGAGGGTTTTCAAGTGCGTGCATGTTTTTTTTTTCTTTTTTTTTTTTTAAGAAATGTAGGGACTAAAGTCACCAAAAGATGAAATGTTTCAGAGATAATTTTGTTCCAAATCAATAATTCATAACTGATGAATCTGTTATTTTTCGCTTTTCCTCAAAACTCATCAGGTGTTTAGAGTCAGTGGCATTCACAAAATCCATGACTTTGCCACCGTAGACTGAATTTTGTATTCTAACTACTGTATGTTTTTAAGTTTTGATAGTAAAAAGCATTTAATTTGGGTCTAAATTGCAGTTAAAGCTGCAGTTCTGAGAGGATATCAGACTTCTGCATCTCCTCTAAGCCTTTGTTTTCAGGCTGTACAAAATCCACCCCATGAACCAGATTTTCTGTCAGACATGACCTGGATGTGATTCTGCTGCTCATGCCTGAAAATCTCTGAAATGTGGCCTCACATTTGATTTGGACAGAGAGGAGAAAGCTGCAGAAGGGAGGTATGTTTTCTGGAATTCAGGCCTTTTCCCCCTGTTTTTTGCTCCTCATTTGATTTATATTCATTCTAAAAACACCATGAGAGGATAAACATAATGTTGGGGTGTAGAAATGTTGATGTGTAGCATGTTTTTGGAGCAGAATCTTTGAGGTTATAGACATCTGTGGTTTGCAGATGACTGGGATGGTGGCTGCACATGTTAAATGAAGCTGTTCACACACTAGTCACACCAGCAGACAGAGCTGTTACCCTCAGATCTTCTTATCTAACTCCAATAAAGTAAATTGTTACAACGAACAACAAAGCAGGTTGTTACACATACTCAAAGTGATATTTTATTCCATTATCAGCAGAACCGCAGTGATAACAGTAGTGTTGGCAGGTAAAGCAGCCAGTCCTTTGTGTAACTGTGTCTCCACATGGACACACGGCTGCTCAGGGAGGCTCATGGTGGCAGGCTGGCTGACGGTGTAAAGTGTCAACTCTTGGCCTGGTGTGTTACTGTGATGCCACCCACCTGCCTGCCCACACACACACACACACACACACACACACACACACACACACACACGCACACGTACACACACGCACACACACACACACTGAAGGTATGTAAATGGCAGTATATGCATGTCCTGTTCAGATCTGTTATTCTCTATCTCTTTATGCTTTCCTCTTTTTTTGGGTCTTCTGCTTATTTCTTTCCTTCTAGCTTCTTTTCTTCTTACAGCCACTCACACACTCACTGTCACACTTTTCTAAAGCAGTCATAGTACAATATGCAGCGCATGCCCTTCACCACAGCAGGTCAGACCGTTGCCTGTTTAGTCGAAGCTGTGGGCAGTGTGTGTTTGGATGAGCTTGACAACATTAGTTGTTTTGGGGTCACATTACCAGAAGAGCATAACAAAGAATCCTCTCGGCTAAAAAATCACTGGCTCAGCTGTGCAGCTGGGTTCAGCCTTGAGGAAAAGGCAACATTTCATCATATGCTTGACTGTGATTTTACACCGTGTCATGTGGAGGTGTTTAGTTTATTGTTAGTTTTCTTTCATCTGGGGTTGTAGTGTTGTCGCCTGCAGATTAGGCATACAGTGTTCATTACAAACACAAAATGATGTTGTCTTACTTGTTTTTCTCCTTCTAATTGTCACTACCGTTGGCTTTCTATCTGCTGACTCTCGATCCATCAGTGAATTTTCTCTCACCCATTATTACCATAGCAACTGTACAGTTGTTCACTTTGTTCCCCCAAGCCTCAATGCACAACGGCAGACACAAACTCATAGTGTGATTCAATTCCTCTAATTAAATTGTGGTTTTGTGCTTGTTGATGTTTTTGGAGGATTTAATTCTTCTCATTGGCATCAGTGGATCATTCTGCCACTCTCCAGTGTGTTTGTGTAGAGTATAAAGAGCTCCTCTAACTCTCTGGCCAAAACAACAAATAGAATAAAAAAAAAAAAATACCCATGAAGCTTCACTCCTCCAACCATGACAAACCATACCATTCATTCATTTATTAGTACATTGTTCTGTCTGTTTTTTTGGGTTTTTTTTTTCAAGGAACCAGGAATTGAGTTGCCGTGAAACATTTTGTCATGCTATTAATAGTCTCTGCTGACCTTCTTCAACCAGCCTGGTTGGTCAGAGACTCTCACACACAGAGCACAAATACTAACTCACTTGTTTTGTCTGGAGGCCATCTTGATGTGGGGGCGCTAAAGGACTAGCAGTGGTAAACAATTTCATTTTTTCACAGCTTTTATTTGGACTACAGAATTTATTTAAGCAACAAAGCACAACATGATATGAGATTTTTCCTTTAACTAAGCATCTACATTTACTATTAATGCTTTATATTAAGAACTTTATATATCACTGAACAGGTAATAAGGTGCTTATTAACATTATTATGCACAAAATAAGACTCTGTATTTGTTCATTGCCTATCTATAATGGTGGTTATGTTAATCCTGTACCAGGCTTTTTGTTGTTTTTATTTATTAACCTAAACAGTCACTGCTGACCATAAGCACTTGCTGATCTGTAGTGTTTAATAACTTTTGAATCACTAATCCTATCAAAACATTATAGTATTTCAGGTAAAAGGCAGTTACTCAGAAGCATCAGATGTAACCCATTTGGACATTCTGAGGCTCCATAGTGAATGTGGAAACACTGTCATCTTCTGCAATATTGATACACCAGAAAAATCCATGTAGTTTGACATTAGCGATGATCAGATGAGCCTTTCTTGAAGCATCAAAGCTTTTCATTGAATTGGTTCACTAAGGCTAAGTGCTAAGGATGAAGCTTTATTAGCTTAACTGGACAAAAGTATACAACATGTAAAATTTATTCAAAGGCATGACTGGATTAGCATGTATATTTTTCCGTATCAGATTAGCAAATCAGTCACAATCAACAATCACACTGAACATGAGGGAGAGGGACTTCCAGTGTGTTTCACTGCTCCACCTAATTTATGTCATCTGTGAAATCTCAAACCACTTCCTGAACCACAGTCACATGGTACGAATGGCTGGTGAGGCTTCAAACATCATCACATATGTCATTGAAAAAAGCCTTGATATGCATTTGGCAAAATATTTCCTGGATTATTCTTCACATGCTCTGAAGCTCCAGCACATCAAGTCCCATCCCTGTGTGACATATGACTGTGGGTTTTATGTTCAGTCCATGATATTTTTTGTTGAAAACATAGCTTTTTCTCTATTCAGATGTAAAAATCTTTGCATTTACTAGCTTCCTTGAAAATCTAAATAGTTGGTAAATGAAGTACAAGAAAACACCTGCATCCCATTGAAAAAGGCAAAATGTAAGAATTATAATAAATGTTGTAATAAATGTTTTTAAATAACAGATAAAGGTAGATGTAAAGAAAAAAAATCATTTGGAGGTTCTGCCAGTTAGGGATTTAACGATTACCAGTATAAACTGTGGTAAAATTCCCGACAGTTAGTTTTACCGTTTAAATTCTAAATTAATTAATTTAGAATTAAAACTGTGGTTGATTACCGTACTTTGAAAACTCATGGTGATACTGCTCATTTCCTGGAAAAGCAGCAGTTCTCCAGGCGCACATGTGCAGTTTGCAATGTTTGGCCTCCAAACATGGTTGAAGGCACCTGCACGGACAGCGCTCTGAAGATTCGGGGATAGTGGGTCTGTTCTGATGGTCGCAGATTTCACGCTCGTGTTACACTATGACCTGTCCAAGTACTTTTTTCCCACTCAAAAAACTACTCAGGAATCGATAAGAGAATTGATAAAGAATTGGATTGGTAAGCAGAATTGACAATGGCACTGATATTGATAAAATCCTTTCAATTTCCACCCCTAGTGCAGTTTTCTCTTATGTCCATAAGGTGCCATCTTTAATGCACATTTGTATGTTTGGTGTTTACATGTTAATATTTTAATGTTTCTGCCAACAGAAAGTACATTGTGTGTTATTTTGTTTGTTTTTTTATTCAAAATACAACTTAGTGAAATTATTTCAGTGTATGTATATGCAATTTTTGAACATTTTGAGCACATTTCAACAATACCGCGATAATAATGATAACTGTGATAATTATGGTCACAATAACTGTGATATGAAATTTTCAAATTGTTAGATTTCTATTCAATCAATCTTTCAATCAGTCTTTATTTATATAGCACTTTTCATACATAGAGGACGTCGCACAAAGTGCTTTACATAAAAGTTTAAAAATCAGTACCCCCCCACCCACCCACATGCACACACACAAGCACACATACACTTAAAAAGACTGACTGAGCACGAGAGGACCAGAAAGTAAAAGTGAAAGAGGAGTATTGTCAGTAATACTTCTAGGTCTTGTAGTGTTCGGGTTAATACTTCATGATACACTCATAACAGTTAAGTGTGCTTCTATTAATGGTTAACACCCACATCTAAAGCAACAACAATTCCACCTTGATATAAAGCATTGCACAGTTAAAGTTTCCTTGAAGCCCAGTAAAATTAATAGAACACAACTCGAATACACAACTCCAATACCTAATTTTCATAGTTCAAATAACTACTTTTTGGCAAAACACCCTCACACCAAGTAGAAACATTTTGATACTCTTGTGATTTTGACTTCTTTTCCAAAGCCTAGTGACACTATCTTAATTTTTTTGTGATATAAAACCATACTAATGATAATATACTGTAAGTAAAAAATAATAAAATATCAAAGTAAAAAATAAAGCCAGTACATTTTTGTGACATGGCTAGAATAGGTGTCAGATGACATGATGGAGCATGACTGATCATAACTCATAGACTGTTTTATGATCAGGAAGGAACAGTACTAGAAGTAACTGCCCACATCCGTTGAAGGTTTTTTCCTGTATGTAATCACTGCTAGTAAATTGGTGTTTGTTCTTTAATGGTGATGCTCATTTTTTTGTTGTTACTGTGAGTAAAACATCATATTGCACAGCTCGGGGACAGTTTAATAGATGAAGAATAAGTCCTCTGTAACCTTTTTGTCCACTAATCATATCAAATCAGACATGGATCGGATCACAGCCTTAAAAATGTGTCTGCTAGTGAAGTACGATAAGGTGACGTTACGCTTTGTATCTGTTAACTCAGTTTGTGTGAAGCACATGTGACAGAATCTCTAAAGGAACCACTGTTGCCTAATTAACCTCTGACATGAATCACATCATCCTCTTCATTCTCCTCTTCCCTTTTATGGTGATAATTTCCATTTAGTAATTAGATATTGTCACCTGTGGTGGTATTGTCACTGCCAATGCTTGACTATAATTAGTGAGCCCCATTGCTCTGCTCTCATCATTGACTTTTTCCTTTTATGCTTGATGTAGCTATCGTTCTGCTTCGAGGAATTCAGTAGCGGCATCTTCTCGCTTCAGTGGAACCAACTCCCCTGGTTTCGCCTTAGCAGCTCTGTCTGTCAGCGATGATGGTTTGTCCACCTTCATCTTTACCAGCGCTGTTAGATGTCCAATATATTAGACAGAGGATGGATAATAGAAACAGGCTGGTGTGTTCATCACTCCAGTTGCAAGCATTTATATTTAATCCGCTTTATGGGCACACTGAAAATATACTTTTATGATCTATTTACCAGTTCATCAGCTTTATGACCCGCCTCTGAAGACATATACTGCACTGCATATTTGTGATTTATGACTCTAGGAGACATGCTTGGCATAACTGGTTTCAGAAACAATAAAGTCATAGATAGTGTGCACATGTTGTGGAAAGACAAAGATGAACTACTTCATTTCTGACATAATTCCCAAGCAGTTCATGCAGGGAGACTTTCTACCAGGAAACAAGCTCAGGTGTCCGTGACATCTGTGAGGTGTGAAGTTTTTTTTTGCAAAGTCAAAAGGGCGCAGTCGCTTGCAAGGCAAGTTTATCTGTATAGCACATTTCAGCAACAAGGCAACTCAAGGTGCTTCACACAGGACATTGAAATACAACGACAGGGAAAAAGAAACATATTTAAAATATTATAAAAGAAACATGTAAAAGGTGATTAAAAACAGCAAGTAAGAAAACAACACATAAAACCCAAAAATATAAAAACACACATATTTAAGTAAGAGTTGCAGTGCAGAGTTTCGAAGGAGAATATAAAGTTTAAAAAGTCAAAAGCCTTTTAGTTAAAAGCAGCAGTGAACAGGTGAGTCTTTAACCTTGACTTTTGAGGAAGTTTTTGACGAAGCGTTTCCACAGGCATCACCACTGTGTTTCAGGGTTCCCACAGGGTCTTAAAAAATCTTAAAAGTCTTGAATTTACAAATCTGCATTTAATACCTAAAGTCTTTAAAAGGTATTAAATTTGATTCAGTAGGTCTTAAGTTTTGTTGTCATAAACTGTTCACTGCATTGTGTTTAAATGTGTTTGGGAAATGTCCAAACTAGAGAGAAAGTAACGTTAGTCTGCTCGGTTCCACGTGTTCCAACCCGACAATTTACATTTAAAATAGGAAACAATTATCGCTAACTTTGCAGACCCTAGTGAGAAAAGATCATTCAGTTCTGTGTACAGTATGTATGTAATATTCAATCTCTGCTGATGTAAATAAATAAGTTTTCCTAAATTCGAGGAGTCACAAATGTTGCCAGTGTGGCTGTGAAATGGGCATTAAGTCGTCTTAAAAAGGTCTACAAAAGTCTGAAATTTAACTTCTAGAAACCTGTAGGAACCTTGGTGTTTTACCTGTCAACAATGTGAACGCACAATTCTTAGTGCATCTATTCATTCGCTTGTTCATTCATTCTTTCATTCTCCACTCAATCCTCAGGAGGGTCCAATCCAGGACCCTCTTGCTGCGCCGTCCCATTTCAGTATAGTATGTCCTAAATTTTCCATCATAATATACATCAGTGATCCCCAACTGGTGCACTCTGGTCCAGATCAGCCCTATGAAAAACCCCCAACACCATTTGTCCTTTTCTTTTACTGTCATTAGAGACTTTTTAACAGGCACAATGAGGCCGACTCAGTAATACTATCAGGGTTGTAAAACTATGTGGATTAGGTTTACCCATCTGTACATACACTGTTGCCCATAAAGTTGGAATAATTTTGTTTTCAGACACATTCCTCTTTTTATTCCTTTTTATACAAATCAGCGATCACCTTTGACCAGGTGTATTGATCACATACTGAGTCCCACATACACTTCATCTATCAATAATAAGTCACATTGTCATTATAATTTCATGAGAAGTGACAGAAATACTTTATTCCAACTAGGGGTTTAACGATTACCGGTATAACGGTAAACTGCGGTAAAATTACAGACGGTTAGTATTACCGTTTAAATTGTAATTCTCATGATAACCGTGTTTGATTACCGCACTTTTCCACAGAAAACACCTATGTAAAGATCTGTTTTTATGTCAAACATTGGAGTATAGTTTTAATTTATTACAATTTTAATTGTATATTCCTAATATTTGGAACCAATATTCACTTTTAAAGTCTTTGAAAAGGTTCGTTAAGCATCTTTGTGTTATTCATGCAATAAAGTATATACATTTTTCAAATCGGATTTTATATATTTTTTTGTGTTTTTTGTTGTTTTGTGTGATATAGTAGGTTAAAGTGAAAAAATAATAGACAGATGATATAAATGAAGTTGTGCTGAAAAAACAGATACCAAACGTGTATAGTAAACATTTGTTTATATAGTATATAAAGGCAAAATCAAAAGGACTGAAAACGGACAAAATAGGCTCAGACCAATAAGGGTTAATACTTGAATGTTTTTGCAACAGAAGGGATATTGTGCCAATTATTTAATTTTATTATTATTTTTTTTAGTACAACTTGATTAAATTATTTCAGTGTGTGTATTAGTACTTTTTGAACATTTTGAGCACAGTTTCAACAATACCGCAATAATAATGATAACCGTGATAATTTTGGTCACAATAACCGTGATATGAAATTTTCATATCGTTACATCCCTAATTCCAACTTTATGGGCAACTGTGTATTTATGATAATGGTGCAGTTCTGAAACCTGGGTAATTAACTAATAATTAACATTACACATTTTGCCGTCCGTCCGTCTATCTATCTATCTATCTATCTATCTATCTATCTATCTATCTATCTATCTATCTATCTATCTATCTATCTATCTATCTATCTATCTATCTATCTATCTATCTATCTATCTATCTATCTATCTATCTATCTATCTATCTATCCTTAGTTTCTCCCATCCATCCATCCATCAACAGATATTTCTCAAATACCTTAATCTGTCAAAAAGCATGATTCCACGCGAACTTTGTACTTGTTTAGACCACAGCTGGAGAGGAGGGCTATCTTAATTTTAGCTGAAGACCCTTGCTATACAGGGCTACTTTTTTACCAGTCAATTCTCTTTTATTTAGAAAGTCATTCAAAAGTTAAACTACAACAATTTTTTTGAAAACGCAGCTTCATACTTTTATTCCAACAATCTGCGTACATATCATATATCATAAATCCTTCTGCAGTGCATTACCATGATTTGATTAGATTATGTTGTCCTTGTCACTGCAGTGTAACTCTGAGTTGTTGAAGGCCATTTTTGACTCTGCTGCAAGAAACCAAAGATGTCTACAACTGTGTACATTTGACCAAAACAAAGCAGCGTAGGCTAGACAGAATGCTGCCAAGAGAACGCCTCTGCAAGTGTTCTCACATGTAAATATTATGCAAAGTATTATAGTCGATTACGTCCATCTATGGAGTGTCACCTACATACTTTTGTATTGAGGCTCAATGGAACAAGGGAAAATGAATTAATATACTGCGTCTAGTTTATTAGATGGATGGAACATGTGAGAGAATAGTGTGTTTTCTTTTTTTTTATTGTTATTTTATTAAGTAGGCTTTGTTTGTAATGTGCATCTGTGCTTTTCCACAAGGTTCTGAGGTGGCTTCAGGGGTGGAATAGATGCACGCATGCATGCAGACATACACACACACACACACATATACATACGCGCCTGCAGTAACAACTCACACATGCAGAAGCCCAGAGCACTGAGCAGATTTTGTGTTAACACCCTGCCTTCCCTCAGCCTCTTCCTACAACGGGCTGCACTGAGTCGAAGGCTCCGAATGACTCCGAGTGGAAACCCTGCCATTTCAATATTACTCACGGCTCCCTAGACGGGGGGAGGACAGACAAAGAGACCACGATACAGAGCAGAAAAGAGACATATAAATGGAGATAAGACAGAAAAGAGATGTGAGAAACTTTGAGGGCTTGCTCTTCAGAGGCTGTGAGAAGAGAGGATTGAGGAAACGGGCTGAGAAAGTCAAAGGACTAGAGAGAAGGAAGATAGTATCTCCTCTGTTGCTGCCCTAGTCCCCAGTGTGTGTTATTCAGGCAGTAAGTCTCTTTAAAGATAAATTCAATGTTCCCACAATTGAAAAGTTGAAAAGAATGACTGTTCACACAGTGAGGAGGCGTAAATGGATTGCAAAAATAAGAAGACCCAGGAGAGAAGACTCAGGACACAAGGGGCATGGCCACTTCACCATCTGTTTTTAGTTGTTGTTGCTGGCTTTTTTCTTCTTCTTCTTGTTTTTTTTTTTTTTGTTTTTTTTTTTTCAAGAAGTGGCTCTAGGAAAGGCCGGAGGAAAAGAGCAAAAAATAGGCAAGCTTACTAAAAGTAGAACATGCTAATTAGACTTTTCTGGGAACCTCATGCCATTGACTAATTTCTCATCACCCCCACGGTACACAACAAATCCCTCTTGCTACTCTCATTATTCTTTTGTCGTTATTTTGTTTGCTTAATTTTTGTTGTCTTTGTGTGGAAAAAGGGCACTTTCCAATGCTGTGGGCCCACTTACTCAGTTAGTGGCCTGTATAATTACAGAGGCAGTCATTCTGACACATTTCAGCGTGATGGAGGCGAGGATGGTGGGGGTTTATTCAGCCTCATTTGTGATGTTTGTTTTGGGGTGATTATAGAAATTAGCTAAACTACGTTATCACAAAACAGACACGAGTTTGTATATAAATCATATGAGCAAATACAGTCGCTATTATTTGTGCTTATGAACACCCCCCCCCCAATCCATTGTCGCATATGCTGTGTTTAATTTTTCATGAAGTCAACACATTTCTACTGTCCTGCTTGTGAATATTAATATATTTCTTGGAAAGTGCATCAGTCCCTTGGTACTCATTAGCTTGGTTTTAGTCTGTTCCAGATGTTCTGACCAGGATAGTCACTTTCTCCTTTTCTCACTACACTGTACGATTGTATCATAGTAGTGTTTGTGACTTCAAAACATGTGAAGCCTCAAACAGGGAGGATGCTGGGAATGATTCCAGATTGACAAGATGGAGAAAACTGACACCAAGCTCGAAAACACCCGAACCTTACACATTCCCACGCACTGGTAACAGCCTGACATTTCCTCTCCATCTGGATATCTCTTTCTTTCGTTCTTTCTTTTCCTTGTTCTCTCTTTCTTTTATTTATTCCATTGATACGGTTGATGCATCGCAGGTTATTTATAGTTTAATTTACGACTCATACAGCAAAAAACTCAGCTACCGCTCATAGAAATGCATTTGAAGTCATTCTTGGTGTGTGAATGAGGCTAAATCTGATATATTTCAGTGTTCTTTGTCTAGCCTGCATTTCCGTAGGTTTATTTGTGTCAGACTTTAGCTGAGCATTCGTCATTATAGTGTTTAAAGCAGGTGGTGGAAGAATACTGACTGGTAGATTATTTCTGGTTATTTACATCAGAGTTTTTATGTTCGTTTCTCTAAAGTTTGGACAGCGATGGAAAGTAACATACATTCACTCCAGTAATGTAGTGGACCATAAAGATTTGTGAATTTCCACTTCATGCAACTTTACACTTCGACTTCCCTTCATCTGAAATGCAAATATTGTAGTTTTTGCATGTTTGTTTGGCAGCTTTATAAGTTACTTTTATTTTTGACAAAATGGATTATGATCACGAGCTTTTAAAATACAAGTCCTTCAGTACTTCAGTACAAATCATCCAATACCTTATAAAAAATAAAATAATAGAAAAAAAAAGTATTTTATAAATGCTTTAGTCCTTAATGTTAATTTTAGAACCGCTCTAATGTAAGACCCAACTTATTTATATTAGAGAAAGGTAGTTTATCACTTGTTTACTTGTAAAAGATGTGATTTTGCTCATTTGTGCATTTGTGTTTTTTATGTATAATATTTCATTATAAAGTGATGCACCAACTCAGAAAGAGTAGAATTACTGGCCATGAAATAAGTGGACAAACCAGGACTTTTCAAAGATTTTTCAAGAGAAGCTCAAAGAAATATTATTTTTGACGTCTGCAAAAAGATGTATAGTTAAGTAGAATTATTCACTAATATTTTGAGTGTCTATAGTTTGTAATCCAGGTAAGAAAAACACTAAAAGCTACAAGAATGTATACCAGAGAACAGTGTTGTTTCTGTTTCAGCCATAATTTAACATCTCTATTAAAAACTTTAAAATTGTGTTTGTGTATTTTCAACTCAGTCAGTAGCAGTTTCATTGTTTTGCTCTCATAACACAGGAGGCTGATTGTCCAAATGAGGTTTTACACATTGCAGTGTGACAGTTACCGCATACTGACTTGTCAAACTCATTTTAGTTCAGGGGCCACATTCATATGAGCTCAACTGGGTCAGACCAGTAAAATAATAGCATCATAGCCTATAAATACAGAGAACTCCAATTTTTCTCTTTGTTTTAGTGCATCATTACAGTGGATCTACAAAGGCACAAAACTTTTTTTTTTAACAGTCTTTATATTGTTAAAATTCAGGAGATTGTAGTTTGTAACTAAAATGAGTTTAACACCATTGACTGTTAATGTCTTCAGTGTCATTTTTGCACTTCACAAACTTATCCCACAGGCCAGATTGGAACATTTGACATGCTAGTTTTGGCACACAGGCTATATGTTTGACATCCCTGATGTGGACGTATAAAAATAAGCTTTAACTTTGAATAATTTGTGAAACTTTTAAAACTGAATACAGTTGTGGCCAAAACTTTTGGGAATGACACAAATGGATTCTTTGCTTAAAAGTGATTTATTCATCAATAAAAGTCTTTGAAACCTATACAGTGATTTTCGTTGTTCTTCAGTGTACCTCAGAAACACATTATATATATAATTAAACAAATGTATATGTGTATTGTGTTTTTCTGAGATGTGACAATAATGCCATGACAGTGGTTTAATATGGGTTTTGTCCTTACATTTATCTGGGGTTTGAGGTGTATCTACCAAACTAGCTCTTACTCCTGCAGCTCCAAACATAAAATATTGCCACATCACTGATGCTTCAGTTTTAATAATTAAAGATGCCTATAATGATAGATCCGTCAGAGAAGCCAAACCTGCCTAGAGCTAAATACTTTTGCTGCACTTTGCTGTGAAATAGGATTTTTTATGCAGTACTTGCTGTATTTTTATGTTCTTGCATTAGTAAAGAAGCTGAATACTTCTTCCATCAATTCCTTTCATTTGCCATTAGTTTAATGATATCCTACATTTGAGCATTTGTCCTTTCTATTTCCAGGACCCCAGAAGCAAACACAAGTTCAAGATTCACACATATGGCAGTCCCACCTTCTGCGACCACTGTGGCTCTCTGCTGTACGGACTCATCCACCAAGGGATGAAATGCGACAGTGAGTTCACATGCTGTGTGCGTGTGTATGTGTGTGTGTGCGTGTGTGTGTGTGTGTGTGTGTGTGTGTGTGTGTGTGTGCATATGTGTGTGTTTGTGTGCATGTGAGAGCACCTGTGTCGAATATGCTGTGCTGGTCTCCGTCCCAAAGCCAGCCCTAATGAGAACAGATGGGAATAGACTGGTACTGTACAACACACAGTTGTATCTGCAGCCCAGGCAGAATCCTCTGCTCTCGTACTGTCCCACCCTGCTGATCCCTCTCTGCGCTCCCATTCTTTCCGCCCACACTCCTCTATCAACTCCTCCTTTCTTTCTGAGTCTGCATGACCCCCATCCTGCACTGTGCCGTCCTTATTTTAATTTCACTTTCCCTCCCTCTTTACTTTCTGCTTACTGCTCCTTTTACTCCCACATGTCTTTCCCCCTTTTTTTTCTCTTCTCTTAGATCCCTCCTCTGCCCCCCCTCTCCTCCTTCCACAACGTCTCCATCTATCACCCCCCCTCCATATCTCATCCTCTTACTCTGTCCATCCATCTGTGGGTCTCTTGTGACGGCTTCATCACAGATGGTAATGAGAGGCCATCACTAGTACGAGCTGCGTCCCCTTCTTTCGTCTCTTCTTGTGTCCTCCCAGCATGTCAGCTTGACGAGACTGCCAAGTGGAGGAAGGGACAGAAAGAGCAGGGGAGATGGATGGTTAGATGAAGAGGACAAAAAATGGGAGGTGGATGACACAAAAAACAGAAGGAGGAAAGCAATAAGGGAGCAGAAAGGGGGGGTTAGACACAAAGTTAGAGGGCAGTGAGGGACAGAGGAGGAAATGAGGGGGAAGAGGAGAACAAATGTTCTTTCTACCCTCTGGTCCCTCATCTGTTTGGCTCAGTTAAAAGAGTCTGTTCATACAGTCAGTATGTCTGTAACAGTCACACGCAAAACAAATCAAAGAATTTACTAGTCGACAAGTCATCACAAAAAAAAAACAAAAAAAAACATATATATACAGTCACTGAAAAAAATATTAGACCATCAAAAGTCATCACAAACAATGGTTATGCAATCAAGTACCAACTCCTGTGTGTATTATGTGACTAAAACACACAGAAAAGAAAACATGGAATGCCTAAAAGCACTGTTTTTGGCAGTACAATACCATAGCTATTGATGAAAGAACTGAAGTGATTTTGGTTATTATCAAGAAAACATGGAAAATGGCTAGATATTAGCTCTGAAATTAAACTGCTATGAGCTATTTTTGTTATTATATTTGTCCAAACAAATGTACCTTTAGTTGTACCAGGCATTAAAATGAACAAGAAATTGGAGAACACAAGGGTGGTCTAATAATTTTTTCCGTGACTGTATAAACATTTAATAATTTTGATCAGAAGTATGGTGTGATGATTGGCAGGCGGAACCCTTTTATTGCCTATTGTTTATGACCGATACACAAAGTCACAACACCGGATGCTTGGAATGCAACATACTGTGGTGAAAGAGTGGAAGGAATATTAGCAAATGTCGGAAAAATGAGAAAATGCAAGTTTCAGCAGAAGTGGTTGGAGGAGGAACTATTCAGAATATGATTTAAGCCTGTTGACAGTAAACCATCATAAAACTATATATAGAAATGTAAATCTGCAGTTGGACATGGGCATTAAATTTGTTGAAAGTGGCATTAATAAGGGCATTAAAAGGCATTAAATTAGATTTGCTGATACCTGCAGAAACCCTGGTCCATATACTGTATCCACAAAGAGAAATGCACATGAAGTCAAACCTGCTGTTTTGACTCCTCAGTCGTAAACTTTTGGACGGTCTAATGCCATTCTGCTATTTGTACCAAATAATAATCTGTGCTTGAGTTTACAAATAATAGGTGGATTAACAGCGATGATGACTGTCAACGACTGAGTGAGTGAGTTTTGTTGTTTTAAACCTGCGACTAAAATATCAAATCATGACCGGGTGACTTCTCTCATTGACTGTTACAGGAAACCTTGAATTATTTGCACTGAAGAGAGTCTGTGTCCTCAAACAACAGCCCTCCTCTTCTTTTTGTGCCATAATTCAACACTTTTTAATAATCTAGAAGAGGCTGCCAGTCCAGTGGATGGTGCTCAGCTCCACTTACAGCGATCACACATCTCTAAGTTAACGTGGCAATCATTTATTCATGTTTAAGTGCTGCGCTGAAAGTAGACATCTCCGTCGTGAATAATTTCTAATTTCCCAAGATTTTTTTTTTTTGTCACATTACGCTGCCATCTTTGCCATGCTTGTGTTTGTGGGTGCAAGAGGAAGGTATCAGTGAGCCCAGGCTGTGAAATATAAGACTACTAAGACTGGTTAGCGCATTAATTTACTCAAGTACACCGTGAGAGATCAGGTGGAAAGCCTCAGGTTCAAGTGTAAATTTACTGAACACAAAACCTCAATTCCCACTCCTGCCATTTTATACTGTCTCAGGATTAGTTTCATGTTTTTTATTTATGTTATTTGTTTTACTACAGTAAATTAATCCTCACAAACTCTTTATTTATAGTCTTCAAAACATAAAAACAAAAAGGCATCCTGCAACCAAACTGATTCTAACCTATTCTGACATGTTGTTTATTTGCTATGATAGGTTATTTGTGTAATTATGTCAGCTGTGTGTGGAAATGTGTATTACTGCTCAGCATGCGTGCTAAAGCATAAATTTGCCTCTTCTTCTGTGTTTTCTTTGTGCAGCCTGTGACATGAATGTGCATAAGCAGTGTGTGGTCAATGTGCCAAGTCTGTGTGGGACGGATCACACGGAGCGTCGGGGTCGCCTCTTCCTCAAGATCGAGGTCGGCGGAGACAGGCTACATATCACAGGTTGGTCTGATCTGAATCACCGTGTATCAGCATGGATGTAAGTCTGTTCAGTACCACAGCGACATGAGCAGGTGGATCCCTGATGTGTATTTCAACCCATAAAGACCCAGTGCTACTTTTGTGGTAGTTCCCAAATAAATTTTTTTATCTATTTCTACCTTTCTTAACTGATTTATCACACTTTTTTTTATAATATTATCCTCTGTATTTTGCTTTTTTTTTGTGTGTGTAAATCATGTATTTTCCTATATTTAATTCACTGATCATGTAGATGTTCATGAAAACTCAGAGTAAATTCAAAGTTAATTAAACAGAGAAAAATAAAGAAAAAGTTACTTTTTTCAGCAAAGATATACCGTACTTTTTGGGCTAGAAGGTGCACTGGAATATAAGTCGCACCTGACTATAAGCCACAGGTATCCACGACATGTGGATATTTACACAGAAAAATGGTAAACAGAAAGATTATTTAAATGTTTATTTCCATACCTTAACTGCTTTTTTCCAAACAGTGCCTGTCACACGGCAGTAAAACGGCAGGAACACGGCTGGTTAAAAAACCCAGAAAAGTCATTGATCACTATCTTCGTCTTCCTTCTACGCACTGAAACCACTGAAGTGGTCTTCTTCAGCATTGGAGCTGAACAGCTTCAAAGGCTCCGTCACACACCTTCTACGTCTCTCCTCTGTTGTTGCTCAATGACACTTCCGTGCTGCAGCTCTATTTCCTTCTTGGACAGACACATCGATTGCTTTTAACTTATAAGCTGTAAAATATGCATTTCTTCATGTGTTTTCCATGATGAGGGTTTGTGCATGAAGTTAAGATTAAAACTTCTTCTCTTCGCATCACCTCTTGCCCCTGTCTGTCTCGCTTTTGCGCTTCCTGCTAGAGCGCCCCCTGGTGGCCATTAGCCCGTATAAATCTTTACTCGAGCTGCATCATTGTATAAGCCGCAGGGTTCAAACCAAGAAAAAAGTAGCGGCTTATAGTCCGGAAAGTACGATAGCTGACTGAATGTAAAAACAAGTGTCTCCACCCACTGTCATTGATCCAACTCCATGGGTTTTACTAGTGAATCAATGTTGTAGAAGATGACGGTGTTTCCATGGTAACCACAGAGCCTCTGAACATCCAAGTGGGTCATATCTGATGACCATGAAAAGATGACAAACTGCATTTTACACCAATTATTTGCATGTATTGATAGGATTAGTTGATCAACAGGTATTAAACAGTTTAAATCTTGTTGATGGTTTTTGTTGTCGTTGGCTGTTCAGGTCTTTATGGGTTAAGACGAGGGGTGGGAATTAATAGGATTTTATCAATATCAATCCAGTTCAGTATCAATTCTCCTATCAAATCCTGAGTGTTTATTTTTTTGGGTGGGAAAAAAAGCAGTTCGACACAGTCTTCTGCACCAAAACCAGCCGTTTTATTTTGTCCAAAATTATGTCTGCCTAAGATGGACATATTCAGACATGGACATATTCAGCTTGAATATACTGAACAATAGGTAAAAATAAAATACAGCCTAGCAATGTTAGCACTCGTACACAGGCGGTCGAACACATGACATTCCTGGAATTTAATTCCATGCCAGGTCGACAAATGCTTGAGCATGTTGCTGGTATTCGCATACTTACATGAAATTACAGCATTACACTGATTACACATGGCATTATTCTCATCTCTTCTGGTGAAATGTAGCCAAGCTTTGGACTGATTTTTCCTTTCCATCATTCTTCACAGTTGAAGCAGGTCAGCAGGTGATGTAATTGTGTAATGTAACATGACGTGATGTAGGGAAAACCAGAAAATGTTGTGGTGGGAAATGAGAGAATTGTTAAGAAGAGTTGATAATGCAGGAGGTGAATAATTCTAATGGAAATGATCAATGGGAACCTGTTCTAAGTCGGAACCGGATTTCAATTCCCACCCCAAGTTAAGACCATTGAAAGAAATTTCAGAATTCAGTAATATCTGTCGTTTTTGGGCACACTTTAGCAATTCACATTCCTACTAATTTAAAATATTACTGTGATAAATATGGTATGTCTTATTTGGATGTTCAGAGGTTCCATAGTGGATGTGGAAACACTGCCATTTTCTGCTTTGATTAATTCACCAATAAATCCCATGTAGTTTGACAAATGACAGTGTTTGTAGACACTTAATTTTACATCCAGTTAATGATATATTTAGCTGAAAAAGTCGCTTTTTCGTCAGTTTTCTGTCTGTTTTGATATGAGAAGCTTTGGATTTAGTCTGAGTTTTAATGAACATCTACATGATCAATCAATTATATATATGGGAAAATACCTGATTTACATTGAACAGTGCAAAATGCTTAAGATAATATCATAGTAAATGGTGATAAATGACTTAGGAAAGGTTAAGTATAGAGAAATTTTCATTTGGAAGTCGCCACGAAAATACTTTTAAGTCTTTAAGGGTTTGTATATAGAGTTACCATGTTATCACTTTGCACTACTCCTCTGTCATTTTGCACAACAACACAGCGTACATATTAAATGCTCACACGATCTGAGCCAGTGTTACTTGGTGAGTGATACCAGCTTAGTGAGAGGACATGCACGACTGACAGGCAGGTGAAAATAGGCTGGTATGTACATCTATCTGCAGCCTTTCCCTGCAAGTAAACTAAGATCCCATGACCGGTGCGGTTCCGTGAGGAGGTTTTGGAATCAGCAGGAGGCTTACACGGAGAAGTACCTTAATATCAATGAGCTACTGATCCAAAAACATGGAAGACTAATATATGTGATGCAGTCCTTTTATTTCTACTGATAGAGAACATCCAGCATGCAATAAAGAAGTGTCGATTGAAGTACAGAAAGTACATTAGATGCTAAAATTATTGTATAAAGCATCACCTATAGCACATTTTCAGTTTTCAGTTTAATTGTGTTTATACAGACATTTTAAGCATTATACATTTGTGTAGGATACAGTGTTTGAAAAGCAAAAGAGCCTAAGCTTATTCTGCCCACCCCCCTATTCATATCACCAAACAAAATGAAATAAAATAGCTAACAATGCCTTTAGCTTAGTAGCAACAACAAAAAACTAAACAATTCAATAGTTTGATTAGTGGAAAAATTCACATTCACATTCTTCATCTATTTTCATGACATCTCTTTTAAACATAGTTTTAAACATAAATAGCATTGTACAGTCATAACTCAGGATTTAACTTGTTCCAAACATTTACTCCAACAACAGAAACACAAAATTGCTTCATATTTGTTCTAACATAAGGTTTTTTGAACACATTACTTTCCGGCATTTTAAAGAAGCTCTGAATATGAACAGGCTACTAATTTTTTTTTTTTTTTATTTTAAACATAAATTGTGCTGTTTTAACCCTGTAACGCCAAATGTATCATATTTGATACATGAGTTTTGAAACCCTCTAAATGATCGGTGTGATATTTTTTTCTTGAAAAACCTGATGTTTACAATTAGATACATACAATACACAGATAATCCACCAGGGGGGAGGAATTTGTCCACCAGAGGCCTTTCCAGTGACACTACGAGATTGTCATTAATGAGGAAAAAGACAGAACTTTGCCAATTTTGAAAAGGAATTACCAATTTGTTAGACATGTTTGTGTTATATTATGTTTTTGTTTATTCAAAAATAATAAAATTTGAGCATTGAGACCTGATGTATGAAATATGATACAAAATTGAAACTCATACATGGAAATTGATATTTGAGAAAACATTTTATTGGTTGTTCAGAAGGACCAATAAAGGCTCCAGTTTCAAAGAACTGGACTTTTCTGTCAAAGATTTAATGGTTCAGGCTTTACAGGGTTAAAGTTGACAAAGTCACTCAACTTTAAAACTTTTAACTCAGTGGTTTTCAACCTTAGGGTCAGGACCCCACATGGGGTCACCTGGAATTCAAATGGGGTCACCTGAAATTTCTAGTAATTGCTAAAAAATAAAAACTGAACTAATAAAAAATATATGGTGAGTTGAGAGAGAGAGAGAGAGAGAGAGAGAGAGAAAGAGAATCAAAATACATAAAAGACATGACAAACTGTGAAGCTGAAACTGAAGCACTGTGGTACTGTTGATCTTTCAAATGTTCATTGTGGTCAGTTTCAGATGCTGCAGCTCTTTCATAATTCATAGTTTGAGTTATTGTTTGTTCAGTATTAATTGTCAGCTTTGGACTGACTGTACATATCCTGACCAAGGAAAATAAAATTCTCACTTTGTGCAGTAATCTACACCTGGCTTTTCTGCCTCCATCCATAATAATATACATTCTATAGCCCAAATGTCATCTAAAATTAACGTTTATTTGCAACATAGTATAGCAAACTATTACATCATCAAAAACAAATTAATTGAGCAAAAAAGAGAAATCTTTATTTTGAATGTCTGGGGTCGCCAGAAATTTGTGATGTTAAAATGGGGTCACGAGCCAAAAAAGGTTGGGAACAACTGTTTTAACTTGATAAAAAAAAACCTGAGTTGTGTGTTCCCTTTAGGACACTTATTATTCACTCGTTTTATTCTTTTCTGAATAATAGTGATTGGATTTGTATTAGTTTTGTAAGTATTCCCCCACACCTCGATGCAGTACGTCATATAGGAGATAACTCAAGAACGGCACACATCCTTTGATTTTTTTAACTAAATAAAAAGTGAACTCAGACCTTGACTTCACCAGAAAAAACAGGATTATATTGCAGCCAAGTCTAAAATCTACATAGTATGCATTTTTGTCAGCATGAAAATGAAGTCATGTCTGCCTTCACGACCTTTACGTCACGCGTGTGTGTATTTTCAACACCTCTAAATTACCCTGTCAGTCAACAGCAGCACCTGGAGTGGAGAAGTGTGCGGTGTTAAAACCCTTTGGCAGGGAGAGAAATGACTGCTGGGTCACTTCCACAACCCCTGTCTCTCTCCACAGCACTCATAGCACCACGGTGAGACAGTGGTGATCGGGGAATATAAGTACTGAGGCCAATAATGTGTTTCCAACTCAGTGGGGATCAGACATGAATAACCTCCAGCTAGAGCAGGAACCACGGCAGATGTGATTGACTTGGAAATATATTGCTTTCATAAAAAATGTCTTTGTTTACAGTTTTTGATGGAATGAAAAGAAATGGAAGGCTGTATTCGCATCCGCCTTAACATCATTTATTCGCTTCACTTGTTTTGCTTTTCAGCTTATTACACTGCCATATTTGTATATTCCCTGCTGTACATGGCGTCCACTTCTTTTGTCTGTTTCAGTTTTAGTCCACTGAACAAAACACTGACAGCTACACGTTCAGTTTTATTTCCTTATTTTGGTCCGTCTGTGCGTCGACGGCGGTCTTGACAGTGATGATACCAGCGGCCTCGTTGATGTACCTACTTCAGTCTTCTCACATTAGACTAAATGGACTCAACTTCAGCTGAATTGGCTCTCTCTCTCTCATATTCATAGAGAGTGTGAGGCTGTTAAAATGTTAAACTGATGTGCCCACCCCACCCCCCCACGCTGGCCTTGATTTTATGCATACACACACCAAAACACCCACCAGTGCTCCAGTGTTTATTCAAGTGTCGATGCTGTTTCACACCGTGTGAACTTCAGTGAACATTCAACAGTATGCTTTCCAACACCTGTTGCTGGCATATGGAGTGTGATTTAAGCACCACATATGATTCAGAGAACTTTTATATCTTATCACATACACAGATAAACTCTATTTATTTCTAGGGGGAATTCAGTTTTTCATTTTTCCCATCAGCTCATGAAATTAAATAAGCAATCATCAGACTTCAGACTAAGCTATTGTACGTCTGATGGCAGTGGGGATGATCATCCATCTTAATGAGGTGAGTCGTCCACTGCAGCTGCTTCTCTGACTCGTCAGATTCAGATGAAGAAAATGATTCAGATTGCCCAAGATGTCCTCCACCTTATTCAATGTGCATCCCTCCACCGCAGTCACCAGTGAGTCCAGCTTCTCTCCAAACACTGAGCCAGTTTTCTGACTACCATGTCTCTAGTAAAAGTGCTATATGTAGTATTTCTGCTTTAACCCATAAAGACCCAAACAACCGCCGATGACCAAAACCATCTACTGATCTAAACTGTTTAATACCTGTTGATCCACTAACTCAATCAATATATGTAAATAATTGGTGTAAAATTCAGTTATTCATCTTTTCATGGTCATCAGATATGACCCATTTGGACGTTCGGAGGCTTTGTAGTGAACGTGGAAACACAGTCATCTTCTACAACATTGATTCATCAGTAAAACCCATGGAGTTTGATAAATGACCCTGAATGGACACACTTGGTTTATGTTAAGTTAGTGATATATTTTGCTGAAAAAGCCACTAGTCCCTGTTTCATTGGACATACAGTATGCGCAAAACATTACAATATTTACTAAAAAAAAACAGAAGTGCGTAATGTCGGTTATTCCATTAAATCACAAATGCAATGGTTTGTTTATTTATTATAATGAGATGACATGAGAAGTCATTCCATAAATGTGGCAACAAATGTAAATATTGTGTTGATTTACAAATACATTCTTTATTATTATATATTACCCCTCTATCCCATTGTAAATTTAAAAAATGATTCAGTTTCCTGGTGTGTCCACACATACCGCACCATGTTTCTTTTAAAACTCTTCTTCTTTGCTTGTTATAACATTCGTCAACATCTGTTTTTTGTTTTTTGTTTTTTTTTTATTCATGTGACTCTAGTTGCAGAAAAAAGGTCTTTCCATTGCAGTTTTTGTGATATACCAATTGCGCTACGCCTGAAAAACCACCTCTTGCCAGCGCAAAAACTTTTAATTGAAAAACAAGAGTTTTGACGAAATTGTCATTTTTCCATTAGGTAAATTTTTATGCGCAAGTTATATTTGAGCAATTTGAGGGTCAATGGAAGAGTGACTGCTGTTTCTCATATAATAACCCTCAACTTTAATCTGACCTTTCATGAATATCTACATGATCAGTGAATTAAACATAAGAAAATACCTGATTTTTACTGTATAAACACTAAAAACAGAGGATAATATTATGATGAATGGTGAAAAATCACTTAAGAAAAGTTAAATATAGAGACAAAACTATTTTGCCACTTAAGTAGCACTGGGTCTTTATGGGTTAAAATATTCATAAGTGACCTAAAAGTGTTGTGAGAACTGATAAGAAACAAAGAAAGTGTTGTTTGCACCACTGGACACATCTCTAAATGAATAGAATGGAGTGTAATGGCAGAGTTTCTTCTATTCGGGTGAGTTTGATTATGAGACTTATGAGGGTATAAATTATTATAAAATGTTATAATCTTTGCTAAGTTTACGGTTTGTTGATCCATGATTCAGACTAAACTGTGACAGTTCTAACCTTGTTTGGATGATTCCAAACAGATATTTAATGCAGCTAATGACAACACAAACTGTGCAGAAAACTGATGTAATTTGTGGTTTTCCCGTGGCTGTTTTCTGTCTAAAATCAGAGCTAAGCTCACAGAGCTATTATGTAATTTATCAGCTGATGCAGAATGTGAAGATTATAAAAGAATTTTTGAAGGAGACATCTTGATGATACTGTAATACAAGTATGTGTAAACAATTAACTTTACACTTTATTCAGTAAATGACACAGTGTGTGTAGACATAGCATTAACATTTTGGTTTTGGTTGCCATGGAAACGTTGTAATGTGTGTGATTTCCCCCTGCTGATGACAGTTGGGATTGTAAATGCTGTACAGAAATTCTTGAAGAAAGTGAATTATGTTTATTTTTTAGTTTCTGTGTGATTATTTTGTTAATTAATGAAACAAAATAGTGCAACAAAGCATTTCAGAGTCCTAAGTTAAAAAAAATAAATAAATAAATTTCTGCACTTTTGAAAAAGTGAAATGTGAAAACTGATAATTTTTACTTCCATGTGTTTATTTTTTACTTTTTGATGGAAGCGCTTTAAAAGTCTCCATGATCTACAAACCAGGAAATCATTTGAGAAAACAAATCATCCTTCTGCATTACTCTGCTCTGTGTAGTATCTTTTCCCAGCTTCCATGTGGAGACACAGAGTAGAGCAGTAGAATTAACGTCCACACCACATCTGAAGGACTCTGATCAGTGATCTGTAATTACAGCTGTCATTCATGTATTTAATCCCCATATCTATCTGAAAATGCCTGTCTTACCAAAATTAGCAGTAGATATGAGTAAGAGTAGATACATCAGTCTCATGTCCACTCTGAAAGGTAATTATGGCATTTGAACCCAGTAGCACTAAAAAGAAATACAATTGCATGACAGACATAACCATCTGGATTAGTTAATGATAAAATTAATTATTTTCAGATCTGATAGAGGCTGTGATGCATAAGGTCTATATCTAAATTAAGTTGTTGATTTTCAGTCATTAAAATCAACATTTTAAATTGACTAAAAAACATGAAAAAGTAGGATAAAGTGGGTTCAGAAAATGAATGAACATGAAAAAGTAGGTTTTAATTTATTTATATTCTATTATAGTTGATTCTTTATACCACCTTTTTATTCTTATTCTATTTTTTACTATAATATAATTATTATAGTAATTTTAGGTTAAATTATAGTATAATTTAACCTAAAATGCAGAAAAAATACAGTATTTTGTGTGCATTGACGGTCCATTCACCAAAGAGCACCCCTTTTACTATTTTTCATTACTGCCTGGAGGTCCATGAAGTGTTCCTCTTTACCGTTTATTCAAGATTATAATTTTACCTAATTTTAAATAAAATATATATTAATGTAAAATTGAATGAATGAATGTAAAGTGATCTGGTATACTTTACACCTCTGGTTATGAACCAATAAATGCAGCAACTAGAAAAAGAAACTAAAACCAACAGTTGTCAGTTATGTTTTGTTTGGAAAACCACAATTAATGGACCACTAAAATACCTGGTTTTTCCAGTCCACAGATCAGTCACCTTGAAATCAATCAATCATTGGCTAACATCATCACATGCCTTCTTTTATCTTATAGTAGCGAGACAGAACCGGTAAACAGCAATTTACCAGGAAGTAGAGCACTAAATCACTCTGTAGAGCTGAAGGCAACGACAGTTAATAATTATATGTACATCAATCATTACAGTGACTCATTTTACAGTACACATTATAATTTCATCAGATGGTATACTAAAAATATATAGTCTGACTTCCTTATTTTTTAGATACAAATGAAATATATTTATGTATATGTGTGTGTGTGTGTGTGTGTGTGTGTGTGTGTGTGTGTGTGTGTGTGTGCTTCTATGAAACTGGACAGAGGGGCTAAAAATTCAAACTAGATGTTGACTAATGTTATGAAGCAAGTTTGGAAGCACTTTGGGCCTATTTTAAAAATAAATATTTACTTAGATAAAAGAGAAACTATTTCTTCAGATAAAACACATTTTTATGTTATTTTCATACAAAAATCCGTATGTAACACAATAAAATGGACACAAAAATTATACGCTACTATTTTTTCAAATATCTTTTTATGGTACTGGTACATTTTGGGAATTGAACTAATTATGCAAGACAGAGTGTTTCACAGAAATGACTGCTGTTGCAAAATCACTCACGATTTATATGTGTTTAAATGGGCAGGTTCTGCATGTAACATGAGTGGACATGATAGGTTACACATGAAACCTGGAATGAGACTGAAATTCATGAAAAACCTGCATGTCTGGATTAGAAAAACCACCAGGATCATCAAATTTAACACAGTGTCTTTATTTATAGTGCTATATAAGACCATTTCAAGTCATGTGTTCCAGATAAAATGCACTGACACCTAAGTAGTTTTTCATGTCCTAATTTCGGTCCTATTTTTGGCCCCAATATTTTATTAAAAATTCATACATTTATGAGAGTGTAATTTTTTTTCCCATTCATCTGAGGTCATCATTAGGTACATCCTGGGGGGAAATATGTCTAAATTTCTCTTTTATTACTGGGTCTAAAAAGCTGGTAAAGTTCCAAATACCAAAATTAATCCAGTTTCATAGAAGCACCCATATAGAATATTGATTTCTCTTCATTGCATTCCAAAAGATTTCAAGAAAAATGGAAAAGATAAAGATCGATTCAGAGAACAATACAGGAGGGAGACGAGGCAGAGGAGGTGTGTGTTGAGCAGTGCTTTGTTTGTGTCTTTTCTCTCTCCGTCTAATGGCAGTGGTCTGAACAGTAAAGCCTCAGCTTGTTCTTTTGCTCCCCTCTGGCTCCAACAGACAAGTGGCAGGCCTTTGTGGTTCACCGCACCGATGTGAACTTGATTAAATCTTTCCAACCAAGAAAACAGACACATCTCCTGGGCTCCCTCTGTAACTCGACCCCCTCCTCTTCCTCCTCATTTCTCTGCGTCTCATTTCTTCATCCCTTCTTCCTATATTGACATTTCTTGTTATCTTCTCCCACCTGTTCCTTCGAGAACCCAGCGTGTCTCCTCCAGCTGAGTTCATGTCCGTTCGTCGTCGACTACGTTTTCCAACCTTCCTCCTCTTCTTCAATAGAGCATCTTTTTCTTCTCAGCATTTCTTTTTGTTGCTCACTTGTCTGATTTGTCTTTTCCCTTCCTGTTGATCCCTTTACCTCTTCCTCACCACTTCCTCCACACTCGCCTTTTTTCCTCTCCCTCTGTCTTCACTACCTTGTTTACCTTGTCTTTCATTCCTTCTTTCCACACCATCTTTCTCTTTTTTTTCCCCCACAAATGGGCCCTCTATCCTTGTCTTATTCTTTCCTCTAATCTGTTCTAGCAAAAGTGACATGAATAAACTATGGATATGAAGAGACGTTTACTCTGGAGTTTTAAGTAAAGGCAAACATGCAAACGTCCCTCTATGACCTGCTTACACACACACACACACACACACACCCTCACACACACACACACACACACTCAGGGCAACTGAGGATCAGACCAAAGTGAGCACACAGCGGTTTACTCAGGGTGAGATTCCCTACTGCTGACATACTCGCCTCAGGTTTAAAGCACGGATGAGCAAGAATACATTTTATCCTCCACTGACACAACTCATGGCAAAATCAACCCTGTAGTATAAATAAAGTCTGAATAACTGATATTAGGCCTTTTATTCTAACACGCTTTTGACAGATATACGAGGACATGCATTATCAAATGGTGTAAACAGTGCAAAAAAATCTATATTGATAGCCCATTCTACCTCATTTTAAAGGGTCAATTTATACATTTTGTATGTGCTTAACGTGAAGTTTATGTTCAACTCTGTTTTACACTTGAAGCCTATTTCTTTGCTAATGATAGCAGACTGGATTTCTAAGCTAACATTACCTTGTCGTCCACATTGTTGCTGCAGTAGTGAAACAAACAAGATGCATTGATGAACTTTATAGGAGTAAACAGTCCGTCCATTGCACAGAAATCAGCGCACAGGCTTTTATGGATTTAGGAAACAGCTGGATGTACTCAGTATTTCCTTCATGCATTAGCAGGATTGGTGTTCACCTTCCTTCTGGTATCTGCATGCTATGGTTTTGAACATCCATCCTGTTTTGTGACAGAGCAACAACCTCCAAGCTGCAGCTGCATACTGAAATTGGCAGGTTTTGACAAATACAGGGTGACACAAAAAAACGGGAACTTTTTAACAATCCAATAAAACCAAGAGTGATGGAAGAAAAATATTTTATTCATAGTAATTGAAACCTTAAACCATGCCATTTAAGAAACAATGATGGAATTTTCATTTTTTAAAAATTACTTCCTGTAGATGGCGTCCTCCTGTACGAATGCATTCTTGAAATCTGCTGTTGAGATTCCTCATTGACCGCTGCAACATCTCAGCTGGGATACTGTGAATTTCATCCTGAATTCTCTGTTTTAACTCATCCAGAGTTCTTGGTTGAGTCGTGTACACTTTACTCTTGAGATAGCCCCACAAGAAAAAATCACAAACGGACACATCTGGCGATCTAGGGGGCCAGGGAATGTTACCGAATCTTGAGATCACACGGTTACCGAACAATTCTCGCACAGTCGCCAATGGTTACTAAAATGGGGGTGTGTTTACTTGCTCAAGGTCACTGTCTCGCAGTGCTGCCACTTGCTCATGTCTGCCAATACCCACTTCAAAAATTCCCGTTTTTTTGTACAAGTACAGGATGACCATAGTAACCATTGGTGGCTGTGCGAGAATTGTTTGGTACTTGCCTTTTAATGTGGCTTTTTTCTAGAAAGGGTTGTAGTCTTTGGAATACTGCAACAAGACAGTTGTGAACTAACTAGCCCAGGGGTCAGCAACCCTGGTCCTAGAGAGCCACTATCCTGCATGTTTTAGATGTATCCCTCTTCCAACACACCTGATTCAAATTATAAGCCTATCATCAAGAAGCCATGCAGAAGCCTGGTAATGACCGACAGGTGTGCTGGAGGAGGGATACATGTAAAACATGCAGGATAGTGGCTCTGTAGGACCAGGGTTGCTGACCCCTGAACTAGCCAAATGGTCTCATTAACTTTTACTCCCTATTTCAGAACAGTAGTGGGGGGTACCAGACCTATCTTCAATGCAATGCTGGCATAGTGATAAAGTTTCAGTAGATCTGGTTAAGTGAGACTACGTAGCCAAGAGGTTGTTACCTTAGAAATGGGGTTAGCTAATATCCACAAACGAACAGCTCCTACTACCAAAGAAAATATGGTCACCGCTCCACAGAAACAGTCATAACCACAGCAACAATAGATAAATAAATAACTACAGAGTGTAAATAGTATACAGATTTCATATATACACACAAGCACATGCTAATGTTGTTTACTGAAACTGTAATGTAGTACTGAGAGTGTTTTCATGGAGACGATAAAAGCAAACGTATGCATGATTAAACACTTAATAAATCCTCATGTCAGCTTTAAACTACACTAAAACAATTCTATTTCATATCAGTTTTAATATATATATATGTATGTATGTAGATATAGCAGGTTCTTGCGTCTCTATCTGATTTTTGTCCATCCCATTTCTTGTACCCTATTCACCTGATGCTTTTCTAATTTGACACATGTTCTTTACCATGCAGTGCACAGATTGATAGCTGAATTTTGAATTTTTTGATTTATTTTTTTTAACAAATTTTTGAAAAGTGTTTGAAAAGATTGAAAGTTAAGACTCAAAATGAATTTCTGGGTAGGCAGGGTGTCAGTGAGCAGGAGGGACAACAACAGGGGTATTTTCACTTGTTTAAACAGCACTGATCATGATACACCATTATCTCAAGGCATGATACAAATTAAGGCCAAGACATTCTAATTTGTATGATTTTATTCAGATAAAAGCCAGAAAAATAATTGTAAAGATCAGGGCTTATGACAATAGGGAGGCAAAGCTTCCTCTACAGAGCATGAACATACAGATGTTCAGTGATGCATCCACCTTCCATTTCACAATACCAACATGAAAATGCATATAATAGGCTTACTCTACATCTATATAACTACAGTGCCTACATTCCAAACTGTATGCATATAAGCTGCAGTAGAAGTAAAATGAAATGAAATTGCTGAGAAAATTAATTTTGACTGGAAGTGAGACCAGTCTGATGGACGTACCTTCCTATAGAGATATGTGGATTGCTCACAACTGTTCGAGAACCAGCAATCATTGAAAAACACTAAGTGTTCAATGAATTTTGTTGAAGTGTGAGTGGAATAAAGGGGAAAAAATATCAAAGCAAAACTCACTCTCTCTCTGAGGAGTTTCACTTCCCCTCAGAACTTTGTCGAATTTGATAGCACAAGGTTTTAGTTTTGGTTTTCCTGCTCCCTCCACAGTGTGAGGCGTGTGCATTCGGATCCCTGACATCGAGCAGCAGGGATCCATCCAGCTCCCATTTGGCCGTACAGCTTTCCCCCAGATTATCAGGCATTCATTGGTTGCACATGGCATTGTTATGCAACAACACATTTGAATTTCAAAGCCTTTTCAGAAGATTACACTGTCGGCCCACCGCAGCCCTGCACGCACCGTCCCCTGGATCCAAATTATATGTCATTTTTCACTGTGACAAATTTTTATTGAGTAGGTATTCGTCTTAGATGTAGTAGATGATATATGAGAATGGATGGTGTGTGTTTGCTCCCTCTGCTTTTTCTGGTTTAACCTTCAAAGACCTTAACATCTGTCGCCAACCAGCCAAGTCTACTGATCTAAAACATTTATTAGCTTTTGAACCATGAATCCCTTTAATGTACTAAAATTATTCAGGTTAAATGCAGTTTCTCAGCTTCTCAGTGTCATCAGATAGGGCTCATTTGGATGTTCAGAGGATCCACAGTGAACGTAGAAACACAGTCATCTTCTGTAACATTGATTCACCAGTGAAAGTAGTAGTTTGGCTGGTTTTTACGTACAGTTAATGATGTATTTTGTTTAAAAATTCACTTTTTCTTCAGTTTTCTCAGTTTTTGACTCTAATATTCTCTATATTTACTCTGAGCTTTTATGAACATCTACATGATCAGCAAATTAAATATAGGAAAATACCTGATTTTCACTGAATAAAGACAGAGGGTAATGTTTAAAAAATGGTGATAAATTACTGAGGAAAGGTATAAAGAGTAAAAATCACTTGGAAGTGGCCATAAAAATAGGTATAGGTGCAAAGGTGTTAAAGCATGTTTTGTTTAAAAACAAACAAACAAACAAACAAAAACAAAGACAAATAATATTTAAATGCTGCTCTTAGGGAAAAAATATTTGTTACAATTGTAGATAAAGATTCCGAAAACATCTAGCCCTTTGAGAGAAATTAACTGAGGTACAAGTCAATGTATTACCTTTAGGAAAAAGTAAGAGCATGGACTTTGAACTTGTACAGAAGTGTAACATGAAAACTATGAGGAAGTATTATGGTACCTTTGTTGGTACTGTGGTTACAGAACATTTCAAATCAGTTTTTATGTAAGCAGGTTATCTGCAGAGTACCAGAGTAAATGCATGGTAATAGTTTTGCATTGAATTGCACGTGTACATAATGTGTGCATAATGATGCTCAGCCTCGGTGAAGGGTAACGACTCCCACCGAGCATGTGTGCTTTTACTATGCATGTGATATTTGTTTCACTTTGTACAACTGACATAGACAAAACACACACATGCTGGAAGGTACACAAACATATACACTCTAATTTTATTAGCAACTATCTCATAAGGAGTGAGAAGCGGGGAGGATACAGAAGGCAAGCAGCTCTTGTTGTATCTAAGCAACAACAGACAGCAGAGATGGTCCTTGATCACTGCTGATGATGATGTTTCATTGTGTGTGTCTGTGTGTGTGTGTGTGTCTGTGTGTTGGAGCGAGAGTTCACATGTTCACATATATGTGGGTTTGTAACTTTCATCTGTGAGACCGTCCATCCTGATGTGTCTCTAGTACATGTATGAAAGTGTGTGTTTTTTTCTTATTATTGGTGTGTTTACAGGCTTGTTGAAGTTGCTTTTGTGTTGTTTGGCGCGGCCGTTGCCATGGAGGTGACTGATGCCGTTAACGCTGCCACAGCCAGCAAAGGGGAGGATTTAGATTAGAACGTGGGATGCTGAGATTTTCCTGCTGCTCTTCATAGTTTGTTGCATTTCCATGTATGTGTGTGGGTAATTTTGTGTAACACTTTGTGTGGTTTTGTGCACTTTGTGTGGTTTGTCAGAGAACCAAAGACAAAAGCAGGGAGTGGGATAACTACAGAGGAGAATTTGTATTAAATAAGGAGTAAAGTACGAGGCCGACCTAACACATTTAAGAACAAGGTAAAAGATTCTGACATTGGCTTATTTTGGTCTGAGACACAACTCATAAGGAGAGACCTACACTGCCCTCTAGTGTTTGAAACACACAAAGGAAAGTGGACAAGAAACACAGTTGTCCTGTTATTTACCAATTTACATCTTCTTTTTTGTGCCTATAGAACTGCTTGTTTTCTTTCTCAAAGTTGTATTTTAGAAGGTTCTAATGTGCTAGTTTTCCCTTAAATCACTACATTTGCAGCATCAGTGTTTTTAATCAGTGTTTTTGCAAATATTATATGTTATCAATCTTTTTTTTCTTCCGTTTTCCCTCTGCACACATGGAGTCAAGATTGAGACTTGTTTCTTTTATACAGTAAAACTGATGCCAAATTGAAACTCACCTGCATTAATCATGATGATTATATCTGGCCTTGAGGAAGTTTCTGTTTTAAACATTGTTCCACTGTAGTGGTGCAGATATTTTTTCTTTTTTTTTTTATTCATAACTTTAATTAAATCTCATCAAGACTTAAATGAGCTGCGGTGACTCTACGTTGACTTTCTTGTGTTTGCGTGTGCTTTGTGTTCAGCCCTGGAATATTTATGCTGTGCACTGAAAATACATTACCACTGTTTTAATGAAGAATCTTTGTGAAAGTTCACACCGACAGCCTGAAATGTTGAGACAACGGCCTCTTTATGCTGCACTGTGTCTGATTACATTTAAATATGCAGAGCGGGAGGATGGAGCTGATAAAGACAGTTTTGGACGACGAGTGCAATCCTGTTTTTGCTCTCCGTCTGTTCCGGCTTTGTAATGTTGAAATTCGTATTAATGCTACAAACACTTTTCATTTATTTCTTTCCCTCCCGTGTGTTTTTCACTCTTATTTGTTTTGACAATCCTCACTTTAGATTTTCTTTCTGTCTTCAAACATGAATTGATTGACTAAGCCGTACTGTACGTGAACACCCGACAGCTTGACATTTGTTTGTGTGTTAATGCAGTGTTGCTAAGTGGGGCAGTGCTGGAGTCGGCCCATTGGCCATTTACTGTATGTCGTCGCCATGGTGAAGGTGGCAATCCTCGCTCCACCCCGTCCCTCTACTCCTGTTGCTATGAAACAGCACTCTTTTTTTCCATTTGTCAGTTATCACACAGGAAAACATCATGCCTCCCTCACATTATCTGCTCACCTACTGGCTAATCATGTACACAGTTTGAGAGTACAACACATTTATTCATTCTTCCTCTGAGCTGAGTGTCATTTTCCCATCACCTGTCTTATTTACTTGCTGTATAACAACATGGTGTGAGACAGACTTTTCGGCCGGTTGTATTTGTCTGTTTTTCTTGTCTTTCTTGATTTTATGACAGGATTAGAACACCCACCAGTGTTATAATCCTGTTGGTGCTGTTTCACACTGTCAACTTCAACTGAATTTGGACAGTATGTTTCAGTTCACAGCACCTGTTGTCAGCGTATGTAGCACTGTCTATCTATCTATCTGTCTGTCTGTCTGTCTGTCTGTCTGTCTACAGTCGCAGAAAAAAATCTTAGACCACCCTTGTTTTCTTCAATTTCTTGTTCATTTTAATGCCTGGTACAACTAAAGGTACATTTGTTTGGACAAATATAATAATAACAACAAAAATACCTTATAAGAGTTTAATTTTAGAGCTGATATCTAGCCATTTTCCATGGTTTTCTTGATAATAACCAAATCACTTCAGTTCTTCCATCAATAGCTATGGCATTGTACCGCCAAAAACAGTGCTTTTAGACATTCCATGTTTTCTTTTCTGTCTGTTTTAGTCACATGATACACACAGGAGTTAGTACTTGATTGCATAGCCATTGTTTGTGATGACTTTTGATGGTCTAATATTTTTTTCCGCGACTGTAAGTAACATATAAGAAAAAGTTCAGATGCAACTAAATATTGTTCCATGAGGTCCATTGTTTAGAGATTATTGATCGCAAACTTAAATAAATAATGAAATCGTAACAGTTGCTGACTTCATATAGTTATACAAAAGTTGTGAAATTCTTGGTCAATACTGGTTGTTCTGCTTATTTTGCTGTTTGATGTCTTTCACCATTTAATCGGTGTCTTTGGATGAGCAGGAGTTAGTTGATTAGTACTTGATTGCATAACCATTGTTTTTGATGACTTTTGATGGTCTAATAATTTTTTCCACAACTCTATCTATCTATCTATCTATCTATCTATCTATCTATCTATCTATCTATCTATCTATCTATCTATCTATCTATCTATCTATCTATCTATCTATCTATCTATCTATCTATCTATCTATCTATCTATCTAACTTATAATAGGGAAACAATATGTCTCTCTCACTCTACATGCAGTATTTTGCAAGTTATGTCATCATAACTAAAAGTATTACTTCAACTAACTATGTAGGGTTTTTTTTTTTCCAGACAATATCACCTCGTGTGCTGAGTCAATGAAATGCAGAGAAGAGGGCCGTGATTTATTTTTGTTTGAGTACAGAGCGATGTATGTTTGAAGGAACTGATTTTACACTTATACTTGTGCACAAAATATACTGCGCTTGCAACTGCCTTATACTTTCAGTCACATATTTTGCCTTTTATCAAATGGAGTCTTACAATACACTCCACATCATAAAGGCAACTGACCTTACTTATCTCTCTGCTTTATAACAAGATATCCTGTGTGCGTAACTGACTTGCATTTATTTCATTTTATCGAGTGCAGTCTTACAATACAGAGTCCGACCAGGCAAAAGTGAACATCAACAGGAAAATGTAAATTTGCACACATCATTTATCAAGTGGACTCATTTTTTAGCTAAAGATCTCTATTTTATGGAACTGTTATCCTTTTAAAAATACCACTCATAGAAAGAAGTTACAACTGATTTGATCAATTGTACTTTTTACACCATAGCCATAGCTAGTTACTGTGGCAGTCTGTCCACATGTTACCACATTCTCATGTCAATAAAACAGAGACTTTTCAATATTTTACTCCAAAATGTATTTTCAGCATAGTTGAACATAATATCTAAAAGGTTTTGTCCTACTTGATATCAAT
Source organism: Sphaeramia orbicularis (assembly GCF_902148855.1). NCBI lineage: Eukaryota > Metazoa > Chordata > Actinopteri > Kurtiformes > Apogonidae > Sphaeramia > Sphaeramia orbicularis. The sequence goes on along the minus strand of NC_043964.1, from coordinate 30,032,685 downwards.
TTCTGTCGAGAACCACATGTTTTGAATGTTTGCGTAAACCTTAAAAAATTGATGTCCGTTTCAAGTCCATGTGTTACCGAGCAGTAATTTGACATTTTTCACCTAAAAATTTTATCTCCTCAAACTTTGTTATACATAATGTTAAAGTTTTTGTAAATTCCTCCTCATATATATATATATATAATACATGCATATAAGTTACTCTGATTACATTCTGATTACAGAGACTGTTGAACATGAAATGTGTCCATGTGTTACCTCTTGATCGGACCCTACAGTACACTTATTTGTGTCTTTGCTGGATTAAAACTGAGTCTTTCGTCTTAAGTGCTAAAAATTATAAGTCTGAGTCTACATACGTACCATTTATACTATCTGTTAGGAATGCTGTGTTTTAGGTGTTTCCAATAAATACTGATATTCTAACATCCTTCTAACATCTTCAGGTGATTTATGTTTTTTTTACTGCACCTCTCAGGCCCACTTTGAATGAATGAATGGTTTATTTTTGGTTTGTGCAGTAATCACCGCACACAGTACAACAACCACAATAAACACAAAAGACAAAAACAGGAATAGGCTAGAAGCAAAAGCTTATTCTTTGCCTATCCTCTTCACCCGACACACCGCTTACATTAAATTAAATGTGTACATCATCGAGGATTTGCAATATAATAAAAAATCGATAACAACAAAACACATCTACCATCTCCACTTAATATTCCTGAATGATCTTATACTTAAGACAGTTTTTAAACTTTGTCAGAGAAGTGAACAACTTAAATTATCATCAAGTCCATTCCATAATTTCACACCCACGACCGAAATACATCTAGACTTCACATTTGTCCTCACTTTCATACATTCAAAAATGTAAAGACCTCTTAAATTATAGTTACTCTTAATTTAATGAACTCTTGAATGGTATTTGGAACAATATTATTTTTTCCTTTATAAATCATCTCTAATATTTTGAAATATACAATATTTGGCAATTTTAAGGTATTAAGTGCAATAAATAAATTATTAGTTGCTTCAAAATATCCTACTTTCTTAATTATTTTAATAGTTCTTTTTTGAAATTTTACTAATGTATCTATGCTAGTTTTTCCTGCATTTCCCCATATTTCTGCACAATATGTTTGTGGTTTGGTTTAATAAAATTACCATATGGTGTGACAGTCAATTTACAAAGACTCTAATCTAGGTTAAATGTAATACAAGTGTCTCCATGTGCACCAGTGTACTTTTCATGTTGCTTTTCTGTCCAGCCAACCAAACACCCATCCATTCATCCATCTGTCTACACTCTTTCATCTCTGTCCATTTTAAGCTCTGAGTCACAGATCTCTGAGTCTGGCTAAAAGCTTAAACACACACTTTCTGTATATGCCTCAACTGTGTGTGTCTGTGTCTTTGTTTCAGTGGGTGAAGCCAGGAACCTGATCCCTATGGATCCAAATGGGTTATCAGACCCGTATGTTAAACTCAAGCTCATCCCAGACCCAAAGAACGAGACCAAACAAAAGACCAGGACCATCCGTTCCTCTCTGAACCCCTGCTGGAATGAGTCATTCACCTTGTGAGTCAACAAGTGTGTTTATATGTATAGTAGTAGGTGTAAACTATATGTGTAATCATGTTTTCAGAGTATTTCAAGAACAAGGTACAAAAAATACAACTAAAAGTACATCATTTGAAATTTCAAGTAGATATTCAATCCTATTTTTAATAATCACATTCTGCTGTTTTCATCTTCTGTGTGTGCATTTAGTAAGCTGAAAGCATCAGACAAAGACCGCCGTCTGTCCATCGAGGTCTGGGACTGGGATCGAACCACCAGGAACGACTTTATGGGCTCCATGTCGTTTGGAGTATCTGAGCTGATCAAAGCTACCACCTGTGGATGGTCAGTCGCTTTCACTGTCATTTAATATCACTCATTGTATCTGCTGAGAGGAGTTCTTACTAGTCTGCAAACTCACATGATCAAACCTGATGGCATCCAACAAGATACATAAAAGTAGTATAGTTAGTAATTACATTCAAATCTAGTACCAGTCTAGTCACTGTATCCAAATTTCTGCTATAACGCTAAAAATGATTACTCCTCTTAATGCCCTTGACCATGGTACCACGATGAAGATGCATTAAAAATCAAATGCTGCCATTGAAGCTGGATTGAAGGGGCCTTCAGTGGCTAATTGCTAATGCTAATGGGTGACGCTGTGTGTATTAGGATGGGTAAAATGCAGAGACCGAATCTTCTTACACTGATAATAAAGTGAGTTTTGCCTTTAACCATTAATCAATATGTTTAAGTAGGTCAAATTTAAGCTTAGCAGACTCAGTCCACCCTCTTGCAACATATCACTTCAGCTTCTCAGTGAATTGGGTTCTTCTATGAAACTGGTCCATAAAAACAGGACTAAAAAACTAAAAATTCAAACCAGATGTAGACTAATGTCATGAAGCAAGTTTGGAAGCACTTTGGGTCTATTTTAAAAATAAATATTTATTGAGATAAAAGAGAAACTATTTTTCAGATAAAACACATTTTTATATTTTTTTATAAGAAAATCTGCGTGTAACATGGTAAAAAGGACACAAAAATTACGTGCTACTGTTTTTTCAAATATCTTTTTATTCTCTCACAGGTACATTTTGGGAATTGAACTAATTATGCAAGGCAGAGTGTTTCACAAAAATGACTGCTGTTGCAAAATCACTCACAATTTATTTGTGTTTAAATGGGCAAGTTCTTTATGTAAAACCAGTGGACACAATGGGTTACACACAAAACCTGGAATGAGACTGCTAATTCATGAAAAACCTGAATGTCTGGATTAGAAAAACCACTAGGATCATCAAATTTAACACAGTGTATTTATTTATAGTGCTATATAAGACCATTTCAAGCCATGTGTTCCAGATCAAATGCACTGACAACTAGGTAGCTTTTCATGTTCCAATTCTGGTCCTATTTTTGGCTCCAATGTTTTTTTTAAAAAATTCATTAATTTTGGGATGGCTCACGCAAGAGTATAATTTTTTTGCATTTATCTGAGGTCATCAATAGGTACATCCTGGGGGAAAATATGTCTAAATTTCTCTCTTATTATTGGGTCTAAAAAGCTGGGAAAGTTCCAGATACCAAAATGAACCCAGTTTCATAGAAGCACCCATTTACAGGCATTTATTACAGGATACATTGGCTGTGGCATTGTATGCTACATAATGCTTATGCAATGTTACAGTCGAGGTCACAATATTTATTTCTATGTATAGGTTCATAAATGTTTTTCCCAAGATCTTGTATAGATGATGGGAGAGTCAGAAAAACTTCTCCATCACATCCCAAAGATCCTCAATGTGGTTTCGGTTTGGACTCTGTGGAGGCCAATTCATGAGTGAAAATAATGTCTCATGCTCTTTTAACCACTCTCTCACAATTTCACCCTAATGAGTACTTGTATTGTCATTGTGGAATGTGTCTGGGTAATCAGGGAAGAAAAAAATCCATTGATCTAAACCTGGTCTTTCAGTATATTCAGGTTCAGATGACCTCATTTTTTGGACACATACTGCTACTGAACCTAGACCTGATCAACTGAACCAACCCTAGATCATAGCACTGCCCCCACAGGCATGTACTTAAAACACTAGGCATGATGGGTAATCATTCCATCTGCCAATCTCTTCTCACTCTAATGCATCCCTCACTCTGGAACAGGGTCAATCTGGACTCATCAGACCACATGACCACAGTCCAATCTTTATGCTTTTATCAAACTGATGGTTGTTTAAGAAAGGAGAAGCTTCTCACTGCATCAGTTAGGGTTAAAGAACATGTTTCCAGCTTGCATACATAAATCACTGCAGTAACTATACAATGGAAGGACCTTGATTACTTTCTTAGTTAGAACCAAGTAGAGTTTTTTTTTTTTTTTGCACTAATACTCAGTATTATTCCTTAACAGACTGTCTCACACTCTGATGGATGCTGTTTGAGCTGTGACACATGGGTTGTAACCCAGCTCTAATTCAACATGAAAAAGAATGATCTCCGTTTTTTGGTTTTTCATCATGAAATAAAGATCTGAATCGTTTGTGAGAAGAGTGCCTTGGATCTTTTTTTTTTTTTTTCTTTTTAAACATTTGTGTGTGATCCCACAAATGAGCACCTTCATTATACTTCCAGCTCTCCAAATTTGTTTCCACACAAGAACGTACTGCACTAATTTGTCAACGTGAAATCCCACTGGCCTCATTGATGAATTTCCAACAGCAGCTTATTGTGCGTAAGACAGAGACATAATGTCTACAAGTTGATGCCAGTTTTATCATTCATACAATCAGAGCCGTCTGCTCCTTGGTCCGACTCTGTGTATCTGCTTTGTTTTAAACTGATGAACACACTTATACAGATGCTCTGATCACTTTTCCATGACTGTGTTTGCATACTTACTGCCATCTAGTGTAAACTGAGCCTGATTGATTGCCACTTTGAGAAGCTTCAGGAAATAACAGTGTAAAGACATTTGGCAGAAGCAACTCCAGACAGACCAGTGATGAATAGTCTGATTGATTAATAGTAAATTTGGACATGTTTTGATTTAAAGTTCAAGTCAGAGCTTTGAAAGTTAAAGTTTTATGTTTTTTTATGCAATGAAATAGTAAACGCATTAATAATAAACAATACTTTCTCTGTTTTCTTTGTCAGGTACAAACTACTGAACCAGGAGGAGGGGGAGTATTACAACGTCCCCATCCCTGAGGTGGATGACCTCGAGCTCCGGCAGAAGTTTGAGGTACGAAGAGAGGACATTTAGGATTTTCAATATGGAACTAAAGCAGGGGTCTCAAACTCAACTTACCTGGGGGCCGCTGGAGGTAGAGTCAGGGTTAGGCTGGGCTGAATTATGTATTCCACAAAAAAGGGTTTCAAGTATTCCAAAAAAAGGAGCACAACTTATCCAATCTTCTCAACTATTATTATTGTTATTATCATTATTATTATTATTATTATTATTATTATTATTATTATTATTAACAGTTCTTCAACATGAATGTTTGCTCTTAACATGAACAGTTCCTCTGAATTTGAACTTTCCTTTCTGAACATGAAAGGTTCTTCATGAAATGACAAGATTTCTGGAATAAACCTTGTTGACTCAATAGACATTTTTTTTAAGATTGGCGACCTGGGTCTTTCTCTCATCTCCAGGTATTTTGTGTACTCCTCAGCTTGTCTAGTTGAGTAATGACGTCAGATGTTATATTCCTTATACACCCCAACTTTCTCTGTCCATATAAGACACATAGGGGTGCCCCTGTGTTTGTCAAAAAAATATTCCACTTTTCCTAAAGCTGCCTATGCTCATCGCCAGCCTTTCTCTTCATGGCACATTTTGAGAGAGTCATGACTGGAACTGGGTGATGGCATATACTGTATTTTCCATCTACTTGGTGTCACTCTGGAACACGTTTCAACCAAGTGACTAACGTTGATACTTCCCCAGGTACTTTGCGGTTGGCTAGCTTGACAACCGTTGATAACAAATGCTGCTGGAAGCTGTCACGAAACTACTATGGTAGCCCATAAGTGATAAAAGTAATTACAATAAAAGCGTGGCAAGACTCAGCAAAAAGATGCGTTTGAGAACTAAGTGTGGGCCACACTAACACTAAACTTTGATGTCAAGTAGGGGGCCTCAAAATATCATCCCACAGGCCTCAATTGGCCCCTGGGCCACGAGTTTGAGACCTTAGAAATAAAGCATTAGTACATATTCTTTTACTGTGTGTTCAAACATGCCTATTGTATTCACACACATCAGTACCCACTTTAGCCAAATGTGTTCATCCCTCCTGTCACCATGGTAACCTCATCCCGTTCCCACTTGTACTTTTCACCCTGTGTGCCAGAGATGGAGATCACTTTCTCTGTCCACTGAAGTGAATTGATTTTAACTGAGATATTCATACATATTATTACAAGGTTACAGTCGACCAAATGGACAAAACAGTAGTTGGAGTTGTAGAGAAAGCAGGACAGAACTTCAAAGTGCAATGTGAGAAAGGTGTTATAGCTCATAACACATTCACCCCAGTCACTGGAAACAGCTTCAAAAGCTTAAAGTAGTTCCACTGTGACCTTCAGACTGCTTTTCAGAGTTTAATCTGAAAACAATTAGAGAATCATCAAAATCAGGACGTAAAGTGATTATGAACAACTTATTTAATAAAAGAAATAAAAGTTTATTGCTTAAAGGTGCCATGTCTTAACATTTATAGATCTTATCACTACGTTACTGCCTACATTTCATCTAGCAAGAGATCTGATTTGGTTAATCACATATCAACTCATAAGGTGGGTAGGATCAGATTTTGACATAAAGCTACTCTAACAGGTGGTGCTAGGTGCAACTAACCTCGCCTATTTTATTTTGGCATGGCTCCAGCTGATGTCATCACGCCTATGCATGTGCTAATGTCAACATATCAATTACCTCTATATATGTGTCAAGTTTGAAGTAAATTGGAACAAAATTAATGCTTTTATAGACATTTGAAATGTTGCGCATTATAAGTAAATTAAATATATATATATTTTTTTTAATTCATTAAAAATTTGAACTTTGACTTTCTTTTCCCAAAATGTAACTACATATATTCTGGGTCACAGGCAATCTATAAACCCAGTTTGGTATGAATTCAACTGATAGTTTTGCTGCTACAGACATTTGAAATGTTGCCCTTTCTAAGTACATGGGAAAACATTTTAAAAGTTCATTAAAAATTTGAACTTTGACCTACTTTTCCCAAAATGTAATCAAATCTATTCTGGGTCAAACAAACCGGACCAAAAACAAGACCCCTTGTCTCCCCTTCGGGGGGCGGGGTAATAATAAGGAATACATACAGTAACATACATGCAGTTACATTTACACTCTGCAAAAGCTATGTACTGAACAGCTAGTTAGCATTAGCCATTAGCCTGCACATGGTAGTAAACATGACTGGTAAGTAGTACACCAGCACTAGTCATGATGACTACATCTTTGCTTTCCAGAATGACTGCAAACAATCCGTCCATAGGTTATGACTTACACAAAGCTAACAGCACATGTTCTCTCACACACATATGTACTCAGATTATGCTAACCATTAGCAACAACTTATTTAATAACTCAGTTATGTCAGTTGTATTTTACACATCAAAAAAGTCATGAGGTAAGTTGAGACAGGTCTACAGAAGTAAAATCCATCCTTTGGTCTGTAATAAGGTCCTCTTTAGGCAGTGGGGACATGTACTTCTTAGAGCTAGTTTTCCAAACTTCATCACTTATCTGTTGTTTTTAGTGTCTGATGAGGGCGGGGCTTATTAGTTTGGTCTCAAATATGATTGGATCGTCTTTAATCCATCACCAGATAAGGTTTTTCCAATTGGCTTAAACCTCAAATCACAAGAAGTATGTATTTTGATGACAAAGACTTGATTTGAACTTCATGTAGCAGTGTTATTCTTGTTATAACCTGCAGGTAGAAACAGATGACTTTCACACTATAACCCCCGTAACCTTGACATTTGAGGCCTGAGTTTGACATTTCCAAGCTTAGTTAAAGATTTAAAGAATACAGATTTTTTTATTAAAAGACATTTTAATTGCTAATTTCTTTGACATTTCTGCATTAATTTCAGCTGTTTTTATTTCATGCATTTGTGTCTAAACTGACTATGACAGTCATGTATTCTCACTTATTTCCATGCATTAGACCAATATTCTCATTTTCTTATCCATTTAGGTACTATTTTTCATTCACAGACCACCAGGTTTGCAGATTTTATGTCATTTTTCAGTCTTTTTCCCAGCATTTTTTAAATTCTTAAAACATCAACAACAACCATTAATTATCAAATAGCAGCAAATTGTTTGTAACCTCTACAAAATGAGATTTTTGAGTGAAATTAGATCAAAAACTGAGATTTACCTGAAACATCCAAATGTATAACAGTTTTGTAATAAAGCTGAGATAATATTTATCACAACTAACACATGCACTCTAGTGGCCAATCTGTGCTCTGCAGGTTCTGTGACCAAAACACAGCTGTTTTTAAGAATATCCAGCATCTCTTCATTCCCATATGGGGAACTTGTAGGTCTAAAGAAGCTGTCGTATTGAATATTACACTGCATTATTGAATATTGACCTAAAGAAGGAAGAGGAGAGCTTAGGTGGTTTTATTAAAGTCCAGGGGAAAGCAGGTATGAGTGTAAATGTCACTCCTTACGGTCGCCCCCGAGATACTGAGTCTTGTTGCTTTTAATTTTCAGTTTCTCTTTATAAGCACTGACCTTGACTATTCTCTGTGGCTATAGCATCTTTGTGCATCCTTGTAGTTGCCGTGGAAACTACAGGAGGATGCAGAGATGCGCCCAGATGTGACAGAAAATGAATTATTCCCTTTTCATTTATGATGGTATTTGTTTGTAACAGATGGAAGTAATTATTTTATCTTGTCTATGTGTGTCCTTTGTCACTTTTTTTCCAGTGAAATGCGCGCGTGCACACACACACACGCAAACTAACCATTGATCAATAAGTTTTCTCTTTTTCTAGGCCTGCCAGTTAAATATCCACTATCTCAAGGTAGCTCTTCTGCCTGCTCTGCCTGTTTTTTTTCCTCTCGCTCCCAGCTTGCATCACACTTACGAGCACGATTGTTTGTGGATCTCTACTGGGCGTCCACAAATTAATCCAATTTACTAACAAAGGCTTCCAACAGTATAAAGCTGAACCAGATTTTGCTTGGCATTACACACACTAAATTAATTTGCTTTTCTCCTCTAACTCTCATAAACTTATACTAACTCTCTCCTGCTTTTTATCCCATTTCACAACTAAAACACACAACTAAAGGGACTACATATACTTTTAACATTAAGGAACTGTTGAGATGTAAAAGTATTCACTGCAGAAGTCAGATGATTAAAATTGATTACAAAAAAAACAGTAGCTAACATTATTAATTGTGTTTTTTCCAGTGGTGGAATGTAACTCAAATACTGTACTTAAGTACATTTGGACATTTTATGCTGTTTTATGCTTCACTACATTAATTTGACACTTGTAGATATGATACTTTGTACATTAAAAAAATCTATAATTATATGCTATGATGCAGTGCTATTAAAATTAGCTCTATATTAACCAACTACAACATTAAAATACTCTTTCATGTAGACTTCTGCCTGTAAAATTAGAATAATTTTGTTTTCAGGCACGTCAGTAATCACCTTTGACCAGGTCCCAGTTCCACTTTAACTATCAAGAATAAATCGCATTGTCCCAATCATTTCATGAGAAAAGGTCAACATATTTTATCATGGCTTTTTGGGCTTTATGTGCCCCTGTGGAAAAGATATGAATAGCAGTCAATGGTGAGTGAAAAATACATTTTACTCATGATGATAAAGTCCGGCTGTAGGTAGGGTGTGATTATGTTCATGCCGTACCTCAATAACAAATAGAGCACATCAGTATTAACTCAGCAGTAATGTTGACCATGACCCACTATGGTTACCCATGAATGTCGGGGTCACAGGATTAAAAAATGTATGGACACCTCTTCATATTCTACCATGTTGGTATAGTACACTCCTATGGAAAAAAAACAAAAAAAACAAAACATTACTTTTGGGTGTGTAGTTTTTCTATTTATAAAGTTTTAAAACAAACTGGGATTTTCTTCACTTACAAAATAATATTTTAAATTGACAAAAATCATAATTGATACTATGGATAGGATACATAGGATCAAGCTTATTTATTTATTTATTTATTTATTTTTTGCTATTGAAGACTGTACATATTCCTTGCAAAGTAAAGTCATGGGACACATTGGGAATAACACTCTTTGTGATAAAACTTCTTACTTTCATTTAACTTACACTGAACTAACATTTTGGATTCAGGATTTTTACCATGTTAGAGTTTTCTGCATTTTGGTATTTTTAGATTCACTTAAGTAAAGTATTTGAGTATTTCCTCCACCTCTATTAACAGATTATTAATATGAATATTGATTGAAGTGCTGCCTGTGGTGGCTGCTTTAACATATGTACTCCCTATCTCACACATAATCACAAGACAGCATTATTGTTAGTAAATTTGTGGCCCACTTGGGCTCTTGGTGGTCTCTTCCTCACCACTAACGCTGCACTGTAATTGGCCAAAAGAGCATCACATCTGTTCCTCATTGGCTGACAGTGTGGTCCACAGCCCGCCCTCTACTAGTCTGCCTCTGGTCCCGACTATAGAAGGCTGTTCGGACATGAAGCATGGACATGGACACTCTTTCTCTTTTATGCACAATAACTGTATGAATGAATGACTGAGCACACACGCAGGTTCTTGTTGTGCATGCCAAATTTCTCCACATGGTTGCAGTGTTGTATATTTATCATGACACTGGTGTGTAGCTGCATTGTACTGTATGTGTTAATGCAACATTGTGAGGCCACCCTAACATAAACAGTCCAACCTCTGTTTGTGTTGAAACAGGTAGATGTGGTGAACTGTTTGTGTCATTTAAAGCTGTCTCGTTTATTTTATGCACAAATGTTAATATGTAGAGTATTTGTAAAAGATGACCACTAGGTGTCTCTCCAAGGTAAGACAGTGATAAAATATGAGGCGTGAGATGCAGCAAGTGGATTAAAACATCCACAACACATTATGGACCACATTAACACATTATTTCAATGTGTTGACCAGCATATTGATGCTGAAAAATTACAGCAACAAGAGTGACATAATGACATGTGACGGCTAGATGCATGAAATGTCTCATAATAAGTGTTGACAGGCTTAAAAATATGACCACGTTCTATTTAGACGTCAACATACAGTCGCAGAAAAAATTATTGGACCACCCTTGTTTTCTTCAATTTCGTGTTTCATTTTAATGCCTGGTACAACTAAAGGTACATTTGTTTGGACAAATATAATGAAAACAAGAAAAACAGCTCATAAGAGTTTAATTTCAGAGCTGATATCTATCCATTTTCCATGTTTTCTTGATAATAACCAAAATCACTTCATTTCTTACATCAGTAGCTATGGCATTGTACTGACAAAAACAGTGCTTTTAGGCATTCTATGTTTTCTTTTGTCTGTTTTAGTCACATGATACACACAAGAGTTAGTACTTGATTGCATAACCGTTGTTTTTGATGACTTTTGATGGTCTAATATTTTTTTCTGTGACTATCTGCACTGTGTTGGCAAATATATAAACCACAACATCTCAGTATTTAGCTGATAGTCAGCTTTGCTTGATTAGATAATGTGCTCTTTATGTTATTCCAAAGCACTGATTACACTAAAAAACAGAAATATTAAGAGAGTGAAAAGGTGCTGTGTCTTGGATACGAATATTATATTTTTCTTAAAAGAAAGATAATCTTGTCAACTGTTAATTGGGAATACCATTGAAAAAAATATATCTAACTTTGGTAAGCAGTATTTAACAAAGTAAAACAATAGATGGATTGATATGTAATATTCACAACAGAGGAACAAGATTGTTTGCCTTATTACAAGATTTACCTGAAAAACCCAGCAATTTAAGAATATTTTGAATTCCTGAATAATTTTAAATATCAATGCTCAGTGATGATGATGTACCTGGATATTTATTATTTAAATAAATATACTTAGACAAAATTTGTTTTGTAAAAATTTAAGATTATTAAGATTTTTTACTATTACTATGATGGTTTTTGGAGTTAAATTAACAACTGAATTAACATATTACCTTTCCACATTACTCTAATTTGAAGGATTTGTAAAAAAGGTGCAGTATGTAGAAAAAGGAAAAGTAATTGAATTGTTTTAGTCGTACAACAGCAATCTTTCAATTAATGAATCTACTTAGCATGAGTCAAATGAGTGTGTGACAGTAATTATGCTGAGTATTTCGTCACATTAATTCAGGAGTAAAGAAATGGTTGGCGTGGAAACAGCGTTCTAAGCCCCACCGGCTGCCGGTTTCCTCTGCGCTATCTGACAGAAACAGACAACGGCTGGAGCTGTGACAGGGGTTGGCAGGGTCCTAATTGCCCTTTTTGTTCAAAGATGCTTGGCAGGCCAGTCATTATAGCGACAGGGAACCTTGTATGGCTGGTACCCCCCCGCTGACCACCTACGACAGTCTCCCAAAAAGCCTTATTCTGCTGAATAGCACCGTGGATGTCTGAATAGTGGCATAAATAGATCCTTGTATTCTGGCTGCAGAAGAATGAGAGATACTTGTGCAGATTTTTGACTTGTGAATATACTGTAGTCTATACAGCTCTGGAAAACATTAACGTACCACTGGTTTTACTATTTATCCATATGTGTTTGAGGACTGAGAATATATCTTATATGAAAATAAAGTAATTTGAAGCATTTATTTGCAGAACATAACAGCTAAAATAACAAAAAATGCATTGTCTTCAGACCTTTAATTAAAACTTGGGGATAATTATCTTTAGCTTCATGAATTTTGTATTGGAATGATTACATTTATTTTGATATAAATTTTTCTTTAGTCTTAGGGTTGTTTTGTTTGTTTTTTTCAATAACACACAAAAGCTTTCAATGCTTTTGTCTTAAAACTTAGATTGCACTCTGTTGCATTGCATTTTGATGTTATTTTGTGAAAGCTGTCAAGCGCTAATGAGCAGAATATCATGAAACCAGACATTGCAGATTTGTTTCGTCTTGGTATTTATTTGTATGTTTTTTACATTTCGTTTTGTTACATCTTTTACAGCCTTTTTGTGTTGTTCTGTGTTTCATATAATAATTTTACACTACAAATAACAATCTGTTTTCTTCAACTTTTAGTTGTGACCAAAAATCAGCTTTAAAATGGAAAGAAATAATGATTTATTGTAATAATTATTAATACTGACCAATGGACATGCTTTCCTTACAGCGCTTAATGCTAATCAGAGCACTTTATTATGGCACATTCATCTGTTTGCACACACAAATACACACAATTAGGGTTCAGTGTCTTGCTCAAGGACACTTGAACATGTGGATTGGGGTCAGAGGTAGAACCACCAACCTTCTAGTTTGTGGATGTTCTGTTTTACCCCCTGAGCCACAAGGTTTTAACTCATATAATGCAAAGAAAACAAATTGATATTCACTTTCAGCACTGATGTTTCAACACAATAATGATCTCTTCCATGTATCTTGGTGTGGCGGACATTACTGTCACATGTCACATACATTGTCACACACATGCTCCTGGGGTGAAACTGAACATCCTAGCTTTATGTGATGGTTTGAGATCATCATTCATCATCGTCATCATGACTTTCCCCTCAGCATTAATAAAGTCAGTCTGAATCTGAATCTGAATCTGGATCTACCTTCTCATCACATTCTAGAGGTTTTTAATGGAGATGAGGTAGTGGTCTTTTAATTTTTTCCAGAGCTGTGTGTTCGTTTCCAATGACTCAGGGATTATCAGTCTATACCTTGTAGCAAATTATAATATATTTTAAAGCAACATTTACATTTAACAACAAAATGCAACAGAAAATCCCGTATGTGGTAACAATATATTGTATTAACAAGTTGCAGAACCATCTCACAGTGTTGATTTTAATTACAGTCTCTTTAACCTTCCTCTTGTGTTAGCTTTCTGTTACTATCTCTTATGATAACAGGTCGGTTTTGACCCATATCTTAAATCAGCTGTAAAATACACTAAAAACAATTATCTATCTTCCAATTTGTTTTTCATCTCTTGGTTACCTTGTTAGGCTTCCTTATCCATGAAAATATTAGTTTTAAGATTTTTGGTGTGAGCCTCTGGGCCTTTTTTTGTCGATGTGCACTCTGCAAGTCACCAACTCTATACTGAACTGACCTCACATGTCTGGAAATGCCTGTCTTTACTTGTTTTGTTTTTGTGCAGGTATACTGGATAACAAGGCAAAATGAGAACCCCCAAAAGCTCACATGATTGTTAGAGGCACTGGCTGTCAGTGTGTCGGCTGACAGTGCACTTATGATTTCAGTTTTGGCTCTAATTATTGCTTTATAATCTTATTTTTAAAACTGGGTTGAAACCGACCCTAACATCACAAAGGTCAAAATTTCAACCAGACCATTTCATAATTTAGTGGGATTTTTTTTTTTTTTTTTTGTATTATTTTGTTGAAATAAAGGGTCCTGACAAAGCCTTGATGCCATACACAAATTTTATGTGGTCCATTTATGCATTTAAAACCTAAAATGGGTCATGCTCACCCTAACACTTGGCCAGGACACTCTTGGAAAAGAGATTTTTAATTTCAATGAGGTTTTCCTAGTTAAATAAAGGTAAAATTAAAAAAAAAAAAACACAAGAGGAAAGTTAAAAGCATCATATGTTGTTCGCAGGAAGAAGATGTATATGTTTGTATGAAGACATGACTTGCTGTGTTTGAGTGCAGACCTGTTAACCAGTATATGTACATCATCACCAGTGGGAGCCCAGTTCTGTTCTCTGCTTTAATGCCTTTTGTGCTGTTCGTGTGTTGAACACCACAGAAAGCCAAGATGGGCCACGGTAAGAAAGTGATCACCCCAACAGACCACCGGCGGTTCAGCCTGCCTTCAGGTAACATGGACAGGGTCCGACTCAGCGACTTTAACTTCCTGGCTCTGTTGGGGAAAGGCAGCTTTGGAAAGGTAAGCACCCAAAGCTGGACGTTGATAAAGAATGTCTAATGATGCCACTGGGACTTTTTTTTTTTAATGTGACATATGTGTCACCAAATGTAGGTAATGTTGGCAGAAATGAAATCAACTGAGTCGCTGTACGCCATCAAGATCCTGAAGAAAGACGTTGTGATCCAGGATGATGATGTTGAATGTACGATGGTGGAGAAGAGGGTGTTGGCCCAGCGGGACAAGCCACCTTTCCTCACACAGCTGCACTCCTGCTTCCAGACTGTGGTACGTACTTCTTCTGAATACACTGGAGTCATGACTTTTTATGACGTCAACCAGAGCTGCTGCTGAACTGCTCTCACACACAAAAGTACTCTGATATTGTAAGATATCAAAAGAGCACCGCTGATCCTCTCTCCGTCCTCTTGGCTGTCTGGTCAATGATATATGTGCGTGAGCTATGCACCTTTTACATTTGCTACTTAAATATATTCCTCTTTCTTTGCTCCTGCAGAGAAAATTGATACTGAGTGGAAACCACCTTTGAATACCAAGTCTTATGAATAGGCCTGTGACGTCAACTCTGTGCGCACACAGGGTGACTCAAAGAATCTTTAATAAAAAATGCATTTACTGATAAATCCGGTCTGATTTACAATATGTATGAGAAGATATGACCCTAATAGGAAAAGAATAGATTATAGACTGTGTTTTCTAAATATTTACAATGACACTGCACACACTGTAGCCATGTTTGTGTGTTGTTGTGTAGAGCTTATTGGATAATAACCTGCTGCTTTTTGTAGGATCGACTCTACTTTGTGATGGAGTACATCAACGGAGGAGACCTCATGTATCATATCCAGCGTATGGGCAAGTTCAAGGAACCACAGGCAGTGTAAGGACAGCTATTTATCCACACAATTTATCCTGCAGCAGCTTAAAACACAGAACTGGAGATACTAGAAAAAACACCAAACCTACCAATAAATCAGTCGTTTTGACAAGGAAAATTATTTTCTGTGAAGCCAAAGCATAAAATCTTCTGTTACATTAACCCTTTCATGCATGAATTATGAGAACCTTAGTCAAGATTTTTTCCTGAATGTTTTTATACCTCTTTAGGCATGAAAAAAAACAATGCAATTGAAATTTTTTCAATGAACCTATTTTTCATGGAGTTACAAAAATGTCCACTCAGCTGGACACCATGTGTTTAAGTTTTGAAGCAAAGAACCATGTATTTAAAACCCATCATCAGAAAGTGATATACTATGTGAAAACTATGAAATAAAAACATTTTTCTTGCAGCTAATCTGATGTTTTCTCACATTGTAAAATACTCTAATACTAGTGATTACTCACTTCATGGAGATAATTTGCAAAAAAAAAAACATTTTGTGTAAGAAAACTGTTAATTACAGTCTAATAACAATTAGTAATTGAATTACACTCAAATATGTTACTGGGTCAAAACAGCAATGTCCGTCAGAGAGCAAACTTTGATTGATTGCCATTCCAACATTTATTTCAGTATAAAGTAGCTTTTTGTTTTGGATAATCCCTTATGGTCCTACTAAAGGAAAATGCTAATTTAAAAGTAAAAATGTGGGTCATTTAGCAACACTAATCTGTCAAATTGTCTCTAAATTGTCCCATCAGAGAGATTTCAAATACCATGTTTTGACCCTACTGCAGATCAGGTTTATCAAGAACAGGAAAGTTACAGTAATGGCATGAATTGCAGTGTATGGGATGGTGCATAGGCGTCCACTGTGTAGGCTGATTTGGAACTAAAACAACAAAACCCATGAATATATAAGAGAACAGCTGCAGAATAACTGTCCACTGTAGTGACCACTATACATGAAAGGGTTAAAAATGCATTACATCAGGGGTGTCAAACTCAGATCCTCAAGGGCATGCATGTTTTAGATGTTTCCCTCTTCCAACACACCTGATTCAAATGATGAGCATATCATCCAACTCTGCAGAAGCCTGATAACGACCGTCAGGTGTGCTGGAAGAGGGAAACATCTAAAACATGCAGGATACCGGCCCTCGAGGACTGGAGTTTGACACCTGTGCATTACATGAACCACGCCTGTAGTTTGGGTGCTCCAGTTCTTTATCCAAAGTAGAGACAAACAGAGATATGACATGTTCCCAACTATCGGTATTGACTAAAGTTGAGAATGAGAGATAATATTGAGCCAGAAAGGAAAAAAACAACAATATCGGTTGATATATAACAACCTTACAAATAAATGTAAGGTGAGATGCCACAGACTGAGCAATCGGAAGACTTTTCTTTATTATACCCCTAAATCGAGTTTTGTACACGGATCGTTTTACCCCAACCGCCGCCCCCGGATCCGCTGTTGTGTTGTACATATGCCCCCTCAGAATTGTTTCAGCTGGCTGGAGCATAATTTTGAGTTTTTAGCTCATAATTTCGACTTTTTATCTCATAATTTTTACTTTTTCGCTCATAATTATTACTTTTTATCTATGATTATGACTTTTTATGTCATAATCTCAATTTATCTCATGATTGTGACTTTTTAATCTCATGATTATGGCTTTCTTATGTCATAATTTTCAGTTTTTATCTCCTGATTTCAACTTTTTAATCTCATAAAATTGACTTTTTATCTCATAATTTCAACTTTTATCTCATAGTTATGACTTTTATCTTATAATTTTGATCTCATAATTATGACTTTTTAAGATCATAATTATGGCTTTCTTATCTAATAATTTAGATTTTTTTTATCTCATGATTTTGACTTTTTAATCTCATAATTATGACATTTTATCTCATAATTATAACATTTTATCTCATAATTATGACTTTTTATCTCATAATTATGACTTACCATGCAGATATTTTTTTTCAGTGGTGCTTCCTATGTATAGAAGCCTGCTTCCGCCACTGAAAAAAAATCCCCATGGTAAGTCATAATTGTGAGATAAAAAGTCAAAATTATGCTCCCGCGGCCAGGGGAAACAATTCTAAGTGGGAATAGGTACCTTGGCACAACACCACCACTGCTGGATATCGTTCATGTGAACGCAAAAACTAGGACAGATTTGGTTGGATTTCTTCTCCCTTGAAAATCAACATAGAGGACCCCTAGTGGAAGAACCCTATCGATTTCAGCTTCTCTATGAGTATTATAAGCCATTAAAATAGGGGTGCTTTAGTTGAAAATCAGTTTTTTAGAGATAAATCAAGCAATAATAGGCTGATTCAGATAAAATTTGGTTCATATTGATCGTCTTGCAAATGTCGATTTTCTCGCTACCATCCAGAGATCATATGAAGTCATTTTCATTCACTAGGTGGAGTTTTGCAGGGAAAAAATGGTTCTCTGACCATTATTCTGCCACTATCAGGTTGCTGTAGCTCAGACTGAGTTCATATCGATTGTCTAACAATTATCTTGGATAGATTTATATATAAAAAAGGATTGGGAGGATTTCGGGGATATACCCTTGCAGTCGGCGCCCTCATTTATTTATTTATTTTTCTCTGTACAGTTGCACAATTTGAGATAGAAATTAAATTTTGCTCACCTAATTTGTCTGTTTTCCTGTGCAGATTCTATGCTGCAGAGATCGCTGTTGGTCTGTTTTTCCTGCATCGAAAGGGAATCATCTACAGGTAAGTGAACCAGACTCTGACTCAGATTTAATGAAGCACCACATTCACCTCAAAAGGAACAGGTCAACAAATGACATGGCATTAAGTACATGCCTGTTTTTAGGTAAATACAGTCTAATTCAGCTTATTTAAATATATTCACCCACGATGACAGATGAATATTAAGTATATACTGTAGATTAATACATACCTATAGGAAAGAGTAAAGCAGGTAACAGGCAAAATGAATCTGGAAGATATAGACAGAGCTACATGAAAATAGGCAAATAATACAGAGAGACTGAAAAATTAGACAAAGGAAGGTTCATGCAAAGGTTCCCAAACAAAGAATGATTGAGAGAGAAAAATTAAAATGAACATGCAGATGTAACCTTACTAGTCTGTATTTGAGCTGCAGAGGACAGTCGATGGAAGGGGGTTAATATTAAATACATGCTAATCAGTCTGATGCTAAACCAAAAATAGGAATGCTTGACACAGACTAAGGTCGCCCCTTTCCTTTCTAGTAGCTACTGGAGCAGAACACTTGCATCCAGTCTTCACATCTCACCAGCCTAAAGTTTGGCATCCTGACTCTGTTTTGCAGCAGATATGACTGCCAGAAGCAGTGAATAGGGAGGAAATAGAAGTGACAGAAAATGAGGGACTGTAACATGACATACAAGCAGAGGCACTTAGATCCAAAAAAGCACAGGCAATAAATGAGGCAATATGATTTCAGGCCAAGAAAATACTGTTTGTTTCCCAGCATGCACTGTGTATAGCCAACAGATAAACAGTGCAGACAGGTGTCAAAGATGCAGAACAACTTTTTTTTTTTTTCTTTTTTAGGTATGTGGCCATTTTCATATGATGTTAATATTCAGGGTGGGAAGCTCAATATATTGTTAACAAAAGAATTATGATTTAAAAAAAAAACTTTTGTATAGGGAATTGACAAAATATTATTTTTTCACCACTGTGCTATTGCTCAACAACTGAAAAGACATTGGAGAGAGAAAATCTGAATGGATATCACTCAATATTTCAGAATAAAACAACATATTTGAAACAGTTAATGCTAAAGTTAGCATTCACCAGGAGCATGTCTATGTTCCCTCAACTTTGTTCCCACAGCCTTATGTTCCCACAGCCCTATGGGAGCGTGAAGTTGGTTCCATTCTTGAAACCAATTCCGAGAACCCTATGTTCCCACAGCCCTACGTTCCCACAGATCTATGTTCCCACAGATCTATGTTCCCACAGCCTTACGTTCCCTTAGATCTATGTTTCTACAGTCCTATGTTCCCACAGATCTATGTTCCCATAGCCTTACGTTCTCATAGATCTATGTTCCTACAGTCCTATGTTCCCACAGATCTATGTTTCTACAGTCCTATGTTCCCACAGATCTATGTTCCTATAGAGCTAGGTTCCCACAGCTGTATGTTCCCACAGCCCTATTTTCCTACAGATCTATGTTTACTCAGCCCTATGTTCCCAAAGCTCTAGGTTCTTACAGCCTTATGTTTCCACAGTCTTATGTTCCCACAGTTCTATGAACAGTATTCACAGTTTTAACCCATTATGCTTACCTGGACAGTTGGAAATATGGTCTGATATCGCTCCACATTTTCAATACCCACCAAAGTCATAGAGATTTGTTATATTTCTACATTTGTATGACTTGAACATACAAAAACATACAAAATGGAAATCTTTTTAATAACAGTATTCAAGCTTCACACCACAAGCATTAGAGGAAAATGGTCGCTGTGTGAATACAGACTATAGGACTGAAGAAATATCACAGATGGTCATGAACGTAGGCATAAAAATGTATACACACAAAATCTGTCTGTGTCACTCCAGGGATTTGAAGCTTGACAACGTCATGCTGGACTCTGAAGGCCACATTAAGATAGCCGACTTTGGAATGTGTAAAGAAAACATGTATGAAGGCATGACCACACGCACCTTCTGCGGCACCCCGGACTACATCGCACCAGAGGTGAGGTGGTCTTGTATCGCATTAAGGATTTACATTTGTATTAAGGCAGTAGTTTGTGTTCATATATCGAAAGAGGATGAAGTGGATGTTGGATAGTGACTCAGTGTTTGGGTGTATGTTTATATGTGCGTGGAGACCCATCTGTCGTACTGACTCATGAGGGACTACCATGTCACAGTGGTGGGGGGTGAGGGAAACCTGTCTGTTGGTTTGGGGAAGGATGCTACAAGCAGATCACCTCCTATATTGAAGTAAATCATGTATTTCACTTAATTGTAATGAAATTTAGTTCAGCCCCCTTTTATGAAACTGGACAAAACCATTAACATTTCCTTAGACAATGAGTGATTGTCTTTATGAAATAATTACTGTCAAAAAAGAAAAGACAAAAGCTCACAAAATCTGATGGAAGTAGTTTTGTGATATGTTGGGTTGAAATGACCAGCCTCTGTTAGTCACTAGTATATAGGGATGGGAATTGATAAGAATTTAACGATTCCAATTCCATTATCGATTTTGCTTATCGATCCGATTCCTTATCAATTCTCTTATCGATTCTCATTGGGTGAGGGAATAAAAGAGTTCAAAAGGGTTTGTTTGCATTAACTGTCTTCTATATTTTCCTCTCTGCACAGAAAATATAACATATACAGTATGCACAAATGATGTGTGATGTAACCTTAGACCAAACCTTTGGCACTAATAACAGATGACGCCCTGGTGTTTGCTCTGCCGCTAGATTCACAAGCGTTGCTAAGTAGCGTATCAAACATGTTACATTCCTGCAAATGAATCGCATGCTATGTGGACAAATGTTGTAGCATATTGCAGGTATTTCCCCCCTTTGGAGAAATGGAAGTTTTGCAAGTGTTACAAGTGGCCCTGATGTCATCTTTTCGCGTGAAATATAGCCATACTTTGGAGCATTTCTGCTTCAATACTATGTTGGCTATGTTCTAAACCAAAACAATGCAGCGCACGTGTGACATCATCACGCATGTGCAATGAAGGCAGAATCGATAAGCAGGACCGTTAAGCAGGCAGGCAAATGATTCCAAGGAACTGAGCTACTGGGAGCTGGTTCTCGATTCCCATCCCTACTAGTATAACCTTTCTGACTATAAACGTTCTAATATTTCTATAGGTCAGCACGTTTCTCTTGAGGGATCTTAGCCTATTCCTCAAAGTGGAAATTGCTCCGGCTCATTCAAATGGCATGTTTTCTCAAGCATATAGAACATAACCTTCAGCTCCTGTTACAGTTTATCTATAGGATGTAGATCTGGCTTTGTGAGGGAAACTTCAGGACCTTGAAAAATTTAGCTGGATGTAAACACATCTTGGATGACCCAGTGGTGACCTTAAGCCGGGTTGGCAACACACTTCTTTATATTATCCTCCAAAATGTCAGCAGAATCATCTTTCCTCATGACCCGGTGCATCTAAACAAAGCTCTGCCTGAAGCAGCAAAACATCCCCAGAGAGCTCACATTTATAAGGAGGAAAATATATTAAGAAAAAGCATTTAATAAAGGAGTAAGCTATCTTTTATTTGAGTAATAATACTGCATTATTGTGATATTAACAGCCAAACACTTTGATATAAGCCTCCACTGACCCAACAGAACTGTGGGTAAATGTAAATGTTTCTTAACCTCACATGGGAAACTTTGGTTTGATTCCTGCATTTAGAATGAAGTTTTCAGTTTCTTTTTCTAGTATTTAATTGATTTTTTATTATTTAGGTACCAAAATTACGTAAGGGTTAAGGTTAAAAGATCACAGTTTTGGATAAAATACAGCCTTTCACAATTTTTAACCATGTTAATGAAAGAGTTAGCGCCGAATGCTTTGCATTCAGGTATAAATATCTTATAGTATTAGACCTAAAAAAGGTACAAATAACATCTGTTTAAAACTAAATTCTGTTTTCCAAATGTGAAAAGAAAAATACATTTGTTTAATCTGCAGCTTCTGAACATCAAAACAAAAAAATGCCTTTATGTTTTTGAATTTTGAGAGGAAATTCAAAGAAAATTCCTATTTTCTTTTAGTTTCCTCTATGTTTGCGTCTGAAAAGTGATGCTTTCTTTTTCACGGCTCATATTAGAAGAATGCATATTAAAAGCAAGACTCATGCTTGAATCACATATCGTTAATTACTTTACACATGATGATGATTTCACAAGTCATCTCAGCTTTTAGCTTGTCATGGCTCCCTGCTCTATTCATATTTCATAGTGGAAAAGCAACAAAAACAACATCCACACAGCTGCTTCCAGTGGATTCTGGAGTGTGGAATGGAGCTTTCTTTGGGTAAAGACCTCAAAGCTAGAGATGAAGATGGTAATGACGAAGAGCCTTCCTTCTTATGTCATTACAGTCCTTCACATTCAATCCGATGGTGTGATTTGAAAGAGAAAATTACCGTTTGCTTTTCATTTTCACCACCTCAATTTTCAATAATACATGTGTAATATAGCAGTGTTTTCTTTTTAATCCAAAATATATCAAATGTAGGCCTTTACTTTACTTTGAACGTTCTCTGTAAAGCTACATGAATCATGTTAATATGGGCACATAATATTTTTTTACCTTAACTGTAGCTTTTTATTAACTTCAACATCCATCTCTTCTGTGTGTATTTCATGATATAGCAAAAGCAGGAAATTTATGCAGGAGATCAGTTTTATTAAGTTCCGCTATGATCTAAATCTGTATTTTCTGATTAAGTGTATGTCAGTAGTCAGGCATCTAACTGCTGAAATTGCTGCATTTTTGTATTTTTTCAAGGCAAGTGCAGCTGTGATTTAGCTCTTTGCTGGTGCGTCTGAATGATGATTATTATTGTATATGTGTGTATATGTGTGTATCTGTGCGACTGTGTGTGGGAGGGAGGAGAAGGATGGTAAATTGGCTGGTAGGAGAAAGCGCTTTTGTTGTAGGAGCTCAAAATAGCTGTGTTTAAGGGTGGCTGATATTGCTAGAGTTCAGATCGGAGAGGTATGTCTTTATGTGCTGCTCCACACATTCTCTTTACGGTGGGTTGTGTAACACTGCAGTATTCGTCTCTGCCTTGAATAATACAATAGTAATGGCAGAATGGAGTACAAATGTGAGTCCTTACTCACTGAAGGGTTTCATAAACATACATAATCTGTCTGCAGGTGTTATAGTGTCCATGTATAATGAGTTTTTAATCTTTTATTTTTTTTATTATTTTCAGATTATAGCATACCAGCCCTATGGGAAATCTGTGGATTGGTGGGCTTATGGAGTTCTTCTGTATGAGATGTTGGCAGGACAGGTAAATGTGGTCTTTTACAACACCTGGTCTGTAAAGATGTTTTATCACTTTTCACATTCACACAGGATGTTTATACAGGATCTTGTGTATTCATCTGCATGTCATAAAAGTGGAGAATTAAAGCTACAGGAACTAAAATCATTGCAGAAAAAAATTGCAGAACTGGAAAATATTCAACCTCCTTCTGCAGCTCTCTCTCTTGGTCCCGAAAAATATAAGGAGAGATGAATCTAATGTCGTTTTGTGTTGTTATGGAGATGTAAAGACGTGAAGCAGTAGAGATATAGTCAGGCTGCATATGATGGAATCTAGTCATTGGTCATGTATTTAACCCTGTAAAGCCTGAACCATTAAATCATTGACAGAAAATTCCAGTTCTTTGAAACTGGAGCCTTTATTTGTCCTTCTGAACAACCAAAAAATGTATTTTTTTTAAATATCCATTTCTATGTATGATTTTCAATTTTATATCATATTTGATACATCCGGTCTCAATGCTCAGATATTATTATTTTTGAATAAACAAAAACATAATAGAACATAAACACGTCCAACAAATTGGTAATTCCTTTTCAAAATTGGCAAAGTTCTGGCTTCTGACAATGTTGTAGTGTCACTGGAAAGGCCTCTGGTGAATGAATTCCTCCCCCTAGTGGATTATCCATCTAGTGCATGTATTTAATTGTATACATTAGGGTTTTCAAGAAAAAAAAAATAACAGGATTTTGTAAAAACAGCAAGGAAATGATAACTGTATGAGAAAAGAGAGAAGCATCAGTTATAACAGAAAACTCTGGCTTAATAGTTTTCAGTGTAATATGACAAAAAAATAAATAAATTGCATTCATAAGATCAATAACGTGGTCTTTTCATTTCAGTTCAAAGGGGAAACACATTTCCACCAAGTGTGTTAACTTTAGTATTAGACTGTCTTTCACTTTACAGCAGTTTGCTTCTGATTATAAACTTAAGAGACACATAAACAAAACACAGCTTGTGAATTTCCATCTCATAGGCAACAGAGCTATTTGTTCCACATATTTTCAGTCAGTACTGATTGAAAATAAATGATATTTGCTTTTCACTTATAAGAAAGTGAATCTAGCACACAGAGCTGAATGTAAATACCATCATCAAAACTGACATTTACCACCCATGGACCATACGTGGCCAGTAAATAAGATATCATTAACAACACAGTCTGAATTGTAGTATTTGTTGTTATATATTAATTGTTACATCTGAGCTCTCATATCACTTTTGTTTTCCTCTTCAGCCTCCGTTTGATGGTGAAGATGAAGATGAACTCTTCCAATCGATCATGGAGCACAACGTGTCATACCCGAAGTCCATGTCTAAAGAAGCTGTGTCCATCTGCAAAGGAGTGAGTACAGTTTAACCCTTTCATGTATACAGGTCACTACAGTGGACAGCTATTCTACAGCTGATCTCTTATATTATTCATGGATTTTTTTGTTTGTTTGTTTGTTTTTGCACATATCTTTATTAAAGTTTTAAGACACTACAAATCTTTTCTGACATGAATTGGTAACATTGTGTAGATCTCCCCTTAGCATACTCTCACCCCCAGAACCACAACCTCCCCCCCTCCAGTTTTCATACAGTTTATCTGTAAATACATGTTTCTCGTTTCAAAAATTAAATGCAAGGTGTCCAGCTGAATGGACATTTTTGCAACTTCTTGTAAAATAGGTTCATAAGATCATTTTTATTAGTAGTAGTAGTAGTAGTATGTCTTTTTTTTAACTTTATTTTTTGTTTTTTATACAGTTTTTGTTTATTTATTTATTTATTTATTTATTTTTCATAAGAACATTTTCAATTGCATTGTTTTTTTTCATGCCTAAAGAAGAATAAAAACACTCAGGAAAAAAAATCTTGATTAAGGTTCTCATAATTCGTGCATGAAAGGGTTAATAAAATGCACAAGGATTTGATGATTTCAGTTGTGGTTTCCATTGTGTTGAGATTAGAGCAAACAACAAACCTTTTTTTAATTAAAGTTGAATATTAACAAGATGTATTTATTAGCTGCTAATATTGCTTTTGTACAGTGTTAAATGAACATGACTGGTACAGTAGCTGAGTCATATTCCCACAGAGAGTCCTGTTTTTGGATGCATATGCTTCTCTCCCACCTGGCTATTTGTGACATTATCACATGCAAGTAGCATCTGAGCCGTCTATTATTATTTACCAACAAGGAAATTAGTTTTCAGACTCAGTTTTCACACCAGAGATTATTCAATTAAGATTCAACCATAGTCCAATCTAGTCATTTAATAACACATCTGCCTTCATTACCCCACCCCCCCAACGGGGAAGTAAGGGACTGTTTTTGGTTCGGTTTGTTTCTTTGTTTGTTTGTTAACACTTTAGCAGCAAAACTGTTGGTTGAATTCATACCAAATTGGGTTTATAGATTGCCACTGACCCAGAATAGATGTGATTACATTTTGGGAAAAGTAGGTCAAAGTTCAAAATTGTATGCATTTTTAGTCTTTTTTTAATTCCCATTCACTTATAATGGCAGAAATGTGTCTATGCTGTCTATGTCTATAAGAATACAAAACTGAGGACAGTCTCTTTTGTTGCTGCCTTTGAGAGACAATGAATGTAATTTTTTCAGCATTGCGACTACAGTGTGTAATATCATAACAAACAAGTGGTGTCAGGCACAACAAACCCCACCCCTCACACATATTTCGCCTATTATACGTAAATGGGAAGATTTTGAAAATTCATAAAAAAATTTGAACTTTGACCTACTGTTCCCAAAAAGTAATGAGATTCATTCTGGGTCACTGTCAATCTATAAAGTCAGTTTGGTATGAATTCAACCAATAGTTTTGCTGCTACAGACATGTTAGATTTTGCCCATTATAAGTATATGGGGAAAAAAAAAGATTTAAAAAAAAAATTCATAAAAAATGTAAACTTTGACCTACTTTTCCCAAAATGTAGTGACATCTATTCTGGGTCACTGGCAATCTATAAACCAAATGTGGTATGAATTCAACCAATAGTTTTGCTGCTAGAGTGCTAACAAACAAACAAACTGAACCAAAAACAATACCCCTTAAGCTACAATAAGTGCGAGGGGCGGGGTTTGTTGTGCCTGACACCACCTGTTTGTTATGATATTACACCCTGTAGCTGCAATGCTGAAAAAATTTGCATTCATTGTCTCTCAGAGGAAGCAACAAAAGAGACTGTCCTCAGTTCTAATTGTTTGCTTCAGATCTCATTTGCAAAAAAAAAAAAGAAATAGATTCAAGGTGAAAATGAAGTGGCTGCTGCGTCAGAAACTGGCAGCGCAATTTCCTGTATCTATTTTAAAGCATGTTGAGTGAAAACAGTATTAATGTCACTCACTGCTTAATGTCTTTGATGTGATCATGTAATTTGATGCAGGCAAGGAGCAAAGATAAAAGGTGATCATCAGTGCAGTGTCTGCTCTACATTCATTTCCTTGTCCATTCCTCTTTGCTTCACATTAATGTTGTTGGGTTTTTTTTCTCACCAGCTGATGACCAAGCACCCGTCCAAGCGTCTCGGCTGTGGCCCAGAAGGTGAGAGGGACATCAAGGAGCAGGCCTTCTTCAGACGCATCGACTGGGATCGCCTGGCCTCCAGAGAGATCCAACCGCCATTTAAACCTAAAGTGGTGAGTGATGCTGTGACATATAGCTCTGCAGTCCACGTCTAGAAAAAAAAAAGGTTTCTAATAAGCTTCAGCTAATAAGTAAGACGTTATTAAAGGCTAATGTTAAAGGTTAACGGTCTTCATTATGCCCACAGGGAAAGTCTCTGCATTCTACCTTTATTGGCCTTCATTCATTTTTAACTTTTAACCTTTTAATGTGTTTAGCATTTTAGCTTTTAGTCCAACATATTTACATGTTATGTTTTCTCAAAATAGATGTTCATTAAAATGGACTGTCCCTGCCAAATAAACTAATGAATAAGTAAATAAAATACCCATCCTGATACACAATCTGTACCTAACATTAGCACATAGCACATTTAGGGGACCAAATCCAGATGTTCATCAGTACCATGGTCAAGGACACTGACAAGAAAATTAACCTTTATATACATGTTTTAATAGGTTACTGTTCTACTTTTAGGTCTGTTGAATGGAAAAAACTTAAATGTTGAGAAAGTCCCAGTTTGTTGTAAAGATCGTAAAGAAACAGCTAGTTTTTTGGGGGAAATGGTATCTTTCATCATCAAACTGTATCTCTCATCTCACATTAATCATGTCACCAACATCTAAAGAACATCATCTCTGCATATTTGAACCCTGTTCTTCAGGTGCAATGGGAAAAACTATTAAAAGATTTGAATATCTGTGAAGAAAGACTTACAAATGACAGTTGTTCAATGACTGATACTTCGCTGGTTTTACAAAAAATGACAACTTTCTTGCCAAATTATCTTATTATTACATATTGTCAAATTATCTTAACATCATTTGTAAATGGTGATATAAGTCAAACAGGATCAAAAATTTGCATGAATGCCTTTTTTTCTAAAATAAGGTGCAACACTTCAGCTCTCTAAACATTTATCAGAATCTACCAATAAATATATTTCTGATGCTATTGCTTACTGAACATCTAATAAAGGCCAATTCTAAGTCTATTGCAGGGACCATAATATAAAGTGTTGTCCAATATAGAATAGAATAGAATAGAATTATTGGTCGTATTTGTGTACCATAGGTAGAAATTTGGCTTCCTTGTGCATATATATATATATATATATATATATATATGTGTGTGTGTGTGTGTGTGTGTGTGTGTGTGTGTGTGTGTGTGTGTGTATAATAGCCATGCTATAACCAAACAGAGCACATGAGAAACATTTACATTAAATAATTCCTATAAATTCCTATAAATCCTGTGTACATATGCATTGTTGGTCTGTGTTCCCATTTGTCTTCAGTCAGTGTAAAGGTTTTTGTGCATCCAGCAGAGCTTGAGGCTGAATCCCAGCTGCAGCCACCAGCTCATCTGCCACTGACACCTGCACCCCCCACCCCTCTGACACCTAAACCACCTCCTGTCAGTACAAATGCTCCTTTTCTGTTTATTGAGCCCGGCGTACTCCGTCCCCTCGCTGCCCGTTGGGCCTGAAGCAACACTAGCGCTGCCACTACCGATTAAAAATAGCTCTCTGAGAGCAGAGTTCCCTTTCTTACACACAAGGGCCACAGTAAATGCAGGGTTACATAGCGGAAGTATCCGTCTCATTCACAGAGGGGGGAGGACAACATAGCTAAATGTGGATCCATCCGTTCTGAGTGCTTTGTGTGGTGTGAGCTCATATACTGCGTCACTGATGGGTCTGGAGGGACTCGCAGGCAAAAGATCCATCTGACACTTTATGGCTTGGTTTGTGTAAAATTGCAGAGCACCTGAAAATGCTGATGCGTCTCTCGAGATAATACGTCACAAAAAGAAGAAAATTCCACTGAAATCACACTTTTGCTTTGCATTAGTCTACTTCTTACTTCCGAAGAAACGTGTCTTGTTTGCTTGTGAAAGTGTCGTGACTCTGCTGATGCTGCTTGCATGGCACACTTAAACATCCATACATATTCAGCTGCTTGAGACACATGACAGCCCAGAGCAACGCAGCACACTGATGCTGATGACCTCTACTGCTGATGCTTAGGGTTAGCTCCTAATCTAATTACAACTTCTGCCCAGCTACACACTGGGGTTCGACATTTCCCTGCACCACCTTCCCTCTGGGACTGTAGAGAGGCTTTCTAATAAAAGCCTCATGATGAAAAAGCCTTTTTATCTGCTGTGTGTCTATTAACTTAAATTACACTCTGAAGTCTTTATAGTCCAGAGATCAAAATTCAGATTGATCATTTTCTCTATATCTAATATCTGTCTGATCTTTTTCAGTGTGGCAAAGGGGCGGAAAACTTTGACAAGTTCTTCACGCGTACCCAGCCTGTGCTGACCCCTCCAGACCAGCTTGTGATCGCCAACATCGACCAGAACGAATTTGCTGGCTTCTCCTACATCAACCCTCAGTTCGTCCCTCCATCGCAGCACAGTGTGGTATGAGGAGAGAGCAGGGAGGCAGAGGAAGAAAAAACAGCTTGGATTGTCATTGAAAATAGGATCCTTCCAAATCAACGTCCATCCTCTACATTGTTCACTTAACCACTTATCTATATTTATGTACAGAGATGATTGACAGCAATGTTAAACATTTTTGTGGGTGTGTGAGCACAATCTGAACACTACAGCCAGAGAAAACATACACAACATCAATATTTGAGTATTTTTTCCCCTCACACAGCTCATACATCTCATGTTATTTTCTTTAATCTGAATCTGTATCGTCACCTCTTCAAACCTGCAGCCTTTTTCCTGCTCTGTGCAATTATGTTTATCAGTTATTATCTCATTAGGTATCAGTGTAAAGATGTTTAAACACTCTTTCTCATCCCTCTCATGTTCCCCCTTCTTACTACGCAACAAGCTGCAATGCATGATGAGAACAGAACGTGTTTTTCTGCTCTGTCCCGGCTTTGTCTACTTCTGAACTGCTACACCTGTATATTATATTTCTACACGAAAAAAAAAAACAAGTAGTACACCGTCACATGAGTGCCAAAGTAGAAGTGGAAGAAAGCATCTGTTTTGCGGTTCTTTTGTCCTTGTAATGTTTCCCTCTATCTTGGCTTGAGTCGTCTTTCCAAGCAACACAGTGCAAACCCCAAATGGGACCGTTTCTATATCAGGATGTCTTGTCTTACACAGAGCTACAGAAGCACATATTGCTTGCGGTAACAGCCTGTCTTGGCCTTTTCACTGCAGTGTATGTTGCGTACGGTGGGTGGATGCAGAGTAAATACAAGTATATAGGGTCAGAAAACTGTGGATCAAAGAGATTGTGTTTTGATTCAACTATAAAGATGCTATTTCCATATGCACAAAGCAGTTCTCTGTTGCATGCTTATTTTCTGACTCTGTATGAGCAGTAGACTCTAGGATGCAGTACATGTCTGGTATCAATGTAAAGTTTAGTATTATGATATAAACTATGTTAATATATACTTGTTGTATGTTTTGAAGAGTCTTATTCTGAAAAGTTTATCACTTCTTTCTAATTGCCGAGGGAAAAGGGTTCTGTTCCTGTTTTACGTTCCGCTTATTGAAACTTTTATGTCCAGACAGATGTTTACCCTCTACAGTATGTCAACCGTTTTGTAAATAGAAAAGAGAAGTTACTTGCAGATTTTATACAATGAACTGAATGTGCTTTTACTACCTTAGACAGTTTGGACATTTCTATGTTTAGATTTCCCCAAAAAGAGACATTATGTTTGGCTGAATCTTTGGTAGCTTTGGTATCAGCAAACCTTGTTATATGTATTTCCACTATTTACCCTTTGTTTTCTACTACTCTGTGTCATAGAGAATATGCAGCACCACCTGTGTGTAATGTGATCGATGCCCTTTTGCCTTGGTCTTCTCAGGGCTCACTCCTTCTGTAACAAACCGAACTCAAAACCAACTGAGGATTTCCCAGCGGTCTGTGGCTGAAACGTGTCTTTTCTTCTATGCGTATATCGTGTGCATGCGTGAGGCCAGGCCTGATCTAAGCATGAGAAAGACCTTTGCATGATACACAGATCCCCCTAGTGTGGAGCATGGAGTTTCCCACTTTGTTGTAGTGGGATGAGGCAAACCCGTCCGGCGAGCGTTGTGTGCTTTTCTGCTCTTCATCTCTTCCTACTCGCTGTCATGTAGCTCACCCAGTTTAAGTCCTGTTTGGCTAAAAAAAAAAAAAAAAAGCTGAATTATTAACTGTCAAAAAAATATGTAAAATGCTTCTGTTGGCTATTTGTTCACTGGTGCCAAACTGAGTCTTTTTTTTTTGTTTTTAGAGATTACCAGGCTACTCATGAGGCACACAAAGCTACAAACAGTGACGCTTCATAAAACTGCCAAATTTAGAAAGACTAGTTATCCCCTGAATTGTTTAACCTTCACATGTAGAATGATGCTACAACTGTCACATCTGGACCAAAATGAGATTTTTAAGGTTAAGAGAAAAATCGAATGTTTACATGTCTCACATTGAGAATCTGTATTGAAATAGAGAGGACAAACTTTGGACCCATGACAGAGATAATTCAATGTTTGGCCAGTCAGGGTACAGTACCACTACAGGCTACAATTCGATGGCCAGAATACAAAACCTCCTATCTGAAAACATCACTTTTTTCAGGAAACAAAAAAAAAAAGCTTAGTTTTATTATAGTATGGTCTTTGTTAAAGATATCCAAGCATATTATACTGTTCTCAGACTCTTTCTATATTATGTGTTAACAATATCATCCTTGTTCTCACCATTTAATGTGAAAACTCAAAATCTAAAAATTTGCGGATAGGAGGTTTTGTTTTTTGGCCATCGAATTATAGAGCCACAGGGATGTTTGTAATGTTTCCTTTCACTGCCCCAGCTTTTGTTATCCTGATTCTTCTTGTTCCTCTGTTAATTGTGGTATGACGGATACTGTGTATACTAAATAAAGTATAAAAAACAGAACTGCTCTGTTTGGTTTAATCTTTTAACAGATGCACTTTGAAATACACTGGCCAAAAATACATAATGGTACAATTGTATTCCTGTTTTCACATATAGCATTGTAATTTTTTTTTCCAATGGATTCATTCAGAATTCAGATACACAGTTAACCCAGAGTATCTTGGGATTAGAACTAATATATATGCTATAGAAGCTGCATATCTTCTTATCACAGTATGTTCATAATATTCAGTCTATATCAGCTTTTACAGCCTCTGCACTTTCATACTGCCTGGGGATTTATTTCCAGCGTTATATTTAATGTAACATAGCCATCTAGGTAAATAAGTATCCCATCTATTTCAAGCCCCAGACAGAAAACAAGACCTATAAATCCAGTTAACTGGGCTAAATAAAATAGAGCTACAAAGGTTATAGCAGAAATAATGGGTTCTACAAGAACATATCATAGTATATAAAGAGTAAATGAGTTTATTGACATCATCAGAAGATAACATACATATAAATTCATTGTAAATGGCCAATTATGACCTTATAAGACCTTATTATGTAAATGTATCGGTTCATTTCTTAGACTGAGATATTTTTTCCCCAGGTACTACAGACATAATATAATCAACTGCTTCTTTTTCTCACAATTTTCAGTTAACAGTAGCTTTTTACAACATCTAATGCATGTAATACATCTTTTTACTACACCTAGTGAATATGATCAATATTATACAGACTTCATACAGTGATCGGAGTAAAGACAGACAGCCAACAATGGGTTTTCCTGATGTATTCTAGCAGGAATTTAATCCCAAAAAGGTGAACCAGATGGTATGGAGTTATTAGAGTTAAATGCTGCAGTCATAAATGTTGCACAATACAGGTATTTTTAATGTTTTTCTGGCCTTACTTTGTCTATTTCCAGAGCTATGAAAAAACTTAGTGTAAGGGCATGGGCCAAGGACGATCCCCTTAGATTTTGGAGCAGATCCAAAAAAAAAAAAGGCTGATAATGGATTTTTTATTGCTTCATCTAACAGTGTGATATATGGCATTTGGTTGAATCTGATTATAGTGATTTATGGTCAGATCTCATCACTCATTTTTCATGTTTTATGATGGACTCAAGCATCACCATTTACAATTAGAAACCTCACTTACTTGTCCGATGAAGCTCAAAAGCCTGTTTGACTGAAACACAGTCTTACTTAGTGTTGAGAGCGTCACTTATTTTTGTTTTCTTAAATTAGTCAGTTTAGCTCCAGGGCCAAAACAGACAAGACAGTAACAGAGTAACTTGGATCATGGTGAATAGCAGCAGTAAAATATTACATTATAGTTGTACAATTAACTTCTCTCCATGACCAGATGTCAGCTCTTGAACGCAACTGAAATAACATTGATTGCACAGAATTCAAGGTCTGGCTGATTGTAGCCAATGTCAGCTAGTTCTTCTGCATATGTATGTCCTATGTACTTCATCAAACTTATGTTTTACATGTACAGTATTTATTATGAATAAAAACTGTGTTTGGGTCAGTATGTGGTTGTGTGCTAAAGACCCACTGGACAAAAATGACCAGTATCCAGAGATCCAAGACCAATATCCATAATGTTTACAGAGAGACTATGGACTGAGATTTATTCAGCCTTTATTTTACCACAAAGTCCCTTGAGATTAGTTCTTTTTTGTGAGGGAGACCTGGCCAAGAGGCTGAACTGATGCAACAACAAATAACAAAAAGCAACTCGGCATAAGATGTGATGTGTCAACAGATTTTCAGACAATTGCATGTAATGTGAGATGTGCTTCCATAGGATACAGCCTGAACATGGAGGATACACTGTACCAACATAGATGTAGATGCAGATGTAGAAGGCTTCACATGGGTTGGTAAGAGGTCTTTGCAGATTGGCATGGTTGGTTCATTAAATGGGACTCCCCATTTAAAAATAAAAAAAAAATACAGTACTTTTGCACTGGATATTGTTATAACATATCCTATTTCAACACACTACCCAGTATAGTATAGTATAGTACAGTACAGTACAGTACAGTACAGTATAGTATAGTATAGTATAGTATAGCACAGCATAATATAGTATAGCATAGTACAGTACAGTACAGTACAGTACAGTATAGTATAGTACAGTACAGTACAGTACAGTACATTACAGTATAGTATAGTATAGTATAGTATAGTTAAGTGCAGTATAGCATAGCATAGCATAGCATAGTATAGTATAGTATAGTATAGTATAGTTAAGTGCAGTATAGTATAGCATAGCATAGTATAGTATAGTTAAGTGCAGTATAGTATAGCATAGCATAGTATAGTATAGTATAGCATAGCATAGCATAGCATAGTATAGTATAGTATAGTTAAGTGCAGTATAGTATAGCATAGCATAGTATAGTATAGTTAAGTGCAGTATAGTATAGCATAGCATAGTATAGTATAGTATAGCATAGCATAGTATAGTATAGTATAGTATAGTATAGTTAAGTGCAGTATAGTATAGCATAGCATAGTATAGTATAGTATAGTATAGCATAGCATAGCATAGCATAGCATAGTATAGTATAGTATAGTACAGTATAGTATAGTATAGTATAGCATAGCATAGCATAGTATAGTATAGATACAGATACATCTGTGTACATCTGATGTGGCATATGTATTACATTAAATTTGCCAATATGACTCCATGCCATGTATGTAAACATGTGCTGTCTGTATGTGTCTGACCATATCTGTTGCATAGTGTATAATTCAGACATACACAGTGGATTATTAATTACAGATATAACACTATGACTGTACTTGAAGAGGTTTAATGATATGAAATGCGTACAGAAATTACAAATATCCCTATCTGAACCACATTAGGAACACAGGGTTGCAAATAAATTATGTATTAATTCAACTAATCAGTAATTAATAATTAAATGCATATCCCTACAAATTCTGAGAAAAGAATGGAATCAAGCATTATCTTTGATGAAGCCCTCGTTTTAAGACCACATAGACCAGATAAGTGAAGTTTTCCAGATGCCATATTAATATTCAGCTCCATCTAGTCCATCTTTTAGGTGGCTGCATGTCCGTCTCTGCTCAGACAGTGTGTTTACAGTAGTAAAATACCACCGGGTTTTCCAAACAGTCAGTTTGTATGCAGTTGAAGGGTATCAACAGGCGGATTCACATTTCCTGACAGGGGAGCTGTCCACGGTGCTGAAACACGCACACATAATATGCTCTCTCTCTCTCTCTCTCTCTCTCTCTCTCTCTCTCTGGCTTTATTTACATCGTCGGACTGAGAACCAAGACCAGGACCATCTGACTCACTTTGGTGTTACGCTGACGGAATATGTTTGGCAAAATCGACGCATCATCCGAACCGCCTTTCTCTCTCTTTTGCCTTCACTCTCTTCTCCTCCTCCTCTTCCTCCTGTCGACGTCTTAAACTCCACAACTTTAGGCACGATCTCTGCTTCAGCTGCACGAATAACACCGCAACACTGCACAGATTGCGCACAGGTAAGCACAAACCCATGTGTCAGACTGTTGAGTAAAATACGCATGTGAATAACTTTGGTTTCCGGGTCTTATTTGCGGCGTTTAGTTACAAATATCTTTAATTAAACTGATCGATTTTACACATATAACGATGACGTTCCCAGTTATTTTAAAGTGTTAAAAATCGTTTGGTTGCAGAAACAGATGTCCATGTTAAGGTGCGATCATAGTAGTAAATCTATTAAATAATAATGAAGAGGACAGTCACAGCCACAAGGACACAATGAAGCTCAAGAATCTCATGTTAAGATACTGAATAAAGATGAATATTGAAAATCCATAGATGAGGCTTCAATCTGTATCCAGTGCTCTGAGGAGTTGGATTTTTTCCCTTCACCTCAAGAATTATTGGTGAAATAATTGACTTCATTACAATGTGTATTTATTATACAGTATAGCCCTCAGCAAGGTGCAAGACTGTTGTAATACTCCATACCATGCTTTTTTACATATATTTTCTGTGCTTTTTTACTATTACTGTTTCTATGAATGCTACTTTGTATATTTTTACATATATATTTTTGTACTTTTAATATTTTTTTACTTCAAACCTTACATTTAATAGGCCTAGTACTATCCTTACTCTGCTATTACACTGCAGTTTTCCCCTTTGTTGCATTATCTTGTCTTATCTTATCTTATCTTATCTTATCTTATCTTATCTTATCTTATCAGTATTTAGGTTTTGAATAGACTTTTAGTTGTTTCATGAATTCTTGTTTCCTTTTGTGCAAGACTTACTGACTGTACAACTGAAATACTGTATTTTTCAGTCGTACACTATACCAGTTTATCTTTTACCTGCACCACTGCTATATTTTTCCTTACTTTTCTAGGTGATAATTTCAAGCCACATATTTGAACATTTCAGGATGATAAAATGTTCTAAAGATCTGAAAACTGCCAATTTTCAACCAAATTATTCTCAGCAACGTCTAATAAAGAGAAGTTAATTTCCTGCTTGACTGCTAATGATCCTCTTGGTGTCTCATGACCTAACAGTAGGTGACCTTCCTAAATAATAAAGGTGTTTTTAGTGTTTACTGCTTGTTTTACTAACAGCTGTACCAATTAAAGCCCATAGTGTTGTCACAGTGCAGTGGCAGTGCTGTCCTTTATATGACTCCTCTCACCGCTGCTGTCCGTAGATCATTCATATGTGATCTAGATGAGATCTAAATCTCCCCCTTGTCGTTAGATGAAGTCATATTATGCGATCAGTCTGCCAAATTTCCTCTCTGACTTATGAACGTCCAGAGGCTGTTGGAATCAGCTCTGATTTATGCCCATAGCACGTCTGAACCCATTCTTAGATTTCAAGTAATGTGAGCATTTGTATTCACAGAAGTGGGCTGCAACACATTTAATGCCCCTCAGTCTGGAGGATCACGTCGGTTTGTTATTGACTCACGCTTCATTATCCACTCCACGGCTGCTTGCACTGACATGAGCTGAATTAGCATGTCTTAAAAGTATAAAACTCTCACAGCAAGAGATTATAAAAACAAAGTGAAGGCCGGTAAAGTGAGATGAAAATTGCTCTGCTTTATTAACTCATCACTCCAAATATCTAGTAAAACAAACACTTGATTTGGATTAGACTCAACACAAATAAAGATGTTACCTTGACATTTCATTAGCACATCATCATGAGTAGATGTGACTTTTGAAATGTCTTCACCTACAGAGAAAGCACATTGAAGTTCCCTGTGGATAGGAAAAAAGAGGAAGCTGTCTGGTGTCTCCACCACCTTCTTTCTTTGTTCTCAGTTAAACTCACAAAACCTCTGCTCACACAAATACAATCACACCTCAATGATCCTGAGAGAGCTTTATGCAAATCCGGTGAGGTAACTGTGAAAAACAGTGATGCTGAGCTTTTCTATACATAATGAACCTGCAACATGCTTGAATGTTTCTCACAGTAATTTAAGGGGATGAATACTCCTCAATAACCCTGTAACGTCAAATGCATCATATTTGATACATGAGTTTTGAAGCCCTCTACACGATCAGTGTGATATTTTTTTCTTGAAAATCATAATGTATACAGTTAGATATGTGCAACACACAGATAATCCACCAGGGGGGAGGAATTCGTTCACCAGAGGACTTTCCAGTGACACTACAAGATTGTCATTAATGAGGAAGGAGGCAGAACTTTGCCAATTTTGAAAAGGAATTAGCAATTTGTTAGACGTGTTTGTGTTATATTATGTTTTTGTTTGTTCAAAAATAATAATATTTGGGCACTGAGACTTGATGTATCGAATATGATACAAAATTGAAAGACATAAATGGAAATGGATATTTGAAAAAAAAAGAAAAAAAGAAAATAAAGGCTCCAGTTTCAAAGAACTGGAATTTTCTGTCAATGATTTAATGGCTCAGGCTTTACCGGGTTAAGGCTCCAAAACAATGGGTATAATAACAGATTTTGAGGGACATTGAGTACAGAAAAACAAGATGAAGCGACAAAAATAAACTGAGAGATAGTAGATATAGTTTTACCAGTTATATGACTCCATCTTTATGTTCCTCCTCCAGACTTTCCCTGGGATTTTCTTCATTTTCACCACGACCTCCCTCTGCTGTCACTATGAGCGCCTGTAGCAGGAAGGCCCTCACTTTGCTGAGCAGTGTCTTTGCAATCAGCGGCCTGGGGCTGCTGGGAGTGGCGGTAAGCACGGACTACTGGCTGTACCTGGAGGAGGGCGTCATCATGCCACTCAATC
Organism: Sphaeramia orbicularis; assembly: GCF_902148855.1. NCBI lineage: Eukaryota > Metazoa > Chordata > Actinopteri > Kurtiformes > Apogonidae > Sphaeramia > Sphaeramia orbicularis. The sequence goes on along the minus strand of NC_043964.1, from coordinate 29,994,080 downwards.
AGAGCGCCGACATCAAGACCTCACTGCACTCCGGCCTGTGGAGGGTCTGCTTCCTGGCTGGTTAGTGGCTGATTGTGTGACAAATGTGGAAACACTGAAAGATTTTGTTCCTGTGATTTGATAATTAAATAATCAGGCTGATTTATTGAACAGAAGAGGATGGTGTCAGATTTTAATCATTATCTCTAACTGGAAAGATTACACTGGAATATGCTCATTTGTTCTGTGTGGCATATAAATGTGGCAGCAGCAAGGAGCTGATTGTGACACAGTGACATATCGTCACTGCATCAGCCAGCGCTGACTTTCACACTGTTTGACATTCGCAATTACTTCATCTGTGGGTGTGTGTGTGTGTGTGAGAGAGAGAGAGAGAGAGAGAGAGAGAGACAGAGACAGAGAGAGAGAGCGAGAGAGAAAGAGGGGTTGTGTATAAGTGTGGAAAATGAAGAGGTTGAAAGAAAGAGCAGCAGAAAGAATATGTGTGCACACAGTTTTAATTACACACCACAGTATATATGCACACGCACACACTTATACACACACCCACAGTTACACCCGCTTGTGCAGAGGCAGATGTCATGTCATTGTGCCACAGAATTAACTGGTGAGAACGCCAGCTGGTGTCAGTGACGGTGTCTGCGAGTGACACTATACAGCAATAATAAAGGCTATGTAAGTTTCTTTGCAGGATATGATGTAACTCACACTTGTGTAAAGAAGGGAAAAAAAAACACTTATGACTCAACGTAAGGACGGGGATGAAATCCAGACTGTTTCTGAGTAAATATACTCCTCCTCACAAACACAGGAAAACTATTGAACATTAAGATAAGATAAGATGAGATGAGATAAGATAAGATAAGCCTTTATTAGTCCTACAAGGGGAAATTCCAGTATGTAACTGTAAAAAGAAAGAAAGAACCAAAGAAAGAAAGAAAGAAAGAAAGATGCATACGGTGCCCAGCCAATAAATAAAGAGAATTTAACTGGATTAAACTAAGCAAAAAAGTCATTCTGCCATTGGATAATTACTGCAGTGATAAATCTGTTTCAGCCGCAACAAGTTATTTAATCATTTAACTCAGGGGTGTCAAACTCATTTTAGTTCACAGATCAGATTCAGCCAAATTTGATCTGAAGTGGGTCGAACCAGTAAAATAATAACATAATAATATATAAATAATTTCAAATCCAAACTTTTCTCTATGTTTTGAGTGAAAAAAGTTAATTTACATTATGAAAAGGTTTACATCTACAAACTATACTTTCAAATGATGTGAAAAATATGAACAAACTGAAAAAAATAAGTATAATGTTAACAGTATTCTGCCTCAGTTTATCATTTACACATGTACATTATAACTTACAGATAAACAGCGGATCTACAAACACACCAAACACTGAGTAACAGGCAGAATATTGTTAAAATTGTAATCTTAAGACATTTCAGGTTATTCACATTTTTTGCAAAATTATACCTTGAAATACATACATGAGAATATTTACATTTATAAAGAGAAACATTTAGAGTTGTCATTATTCACATGTTATTATGATAGTATTTTACTGGTCCTGCCCACTTGAGATTGAATTGTTCTGATGTTGAACCAGAACTAAAAGGATTGTTAATATTTTAGTGTCATTTTTGCATTTCACAAATTCATCCCAAGGGCCGGACTGGACCCTTTGGCGGGCCAGATTTGGCCCCCAGGCTGCATGTTTGACACCTGTGATTTAACTGATGCAGTGAGTAGCTTCTTGTTTCTTGAAGAAGCATTGATTTGATTGATTGGTTTCAATGAAAAAAGGTCATGTGGTCTGATAAGTCTAGATTGACCCTGTGTTAGCGTGAGAAGACAGATGGATGAAGTGATTACCCATCATGCTTAGTGCCTCCAGTACAAGCCTGTGGGTGTAATGTTGATGCAGTGGTCAGGTGTAGGTTCAGCAGCGTTGTGTGTCCAAAAAATTAGGTCATCTGAACCTGAATATACTGAATGACCAGGTCTTTGTTGATATATACAGTATATATTCCATCTCATCAGCTTCTGCAATGCTTTAACATTTATGTAATTTTTTTGGACGCATAACGCTACTGATGGAATAGACAACGAATGCACACCATGACCAAAGCTAAAGGCCAAATATATATTAGAGCATGGGAATTTTTTGGCTACTGACTAATAACAGCGCAACAGTGCATTAAACCTATATGAGATAAAACCAGTGGGAAATATATTAAAATCTGAAAACACAATTTCCCTCTACAGTTGTTTACTCTCGACCCAAATCAATAGACTGAATGTAAATATACATGACCAATATACATGACCTAGCTTCTATTTTGAGACACCCTCATGTTACATCTGACTGATGCTGATCAAAAAACTATAAGTAGAGCTGTCCATCAAAAAGTTAACCCTCGAACCTGCCTGAAAACCACTGTTATTAGCTAAAACCTGAGCATCACTGAGTAGATTCTGTACAGACAGAAAACACAGACAACAATAGATGAAGTCTCGTAACCTCTCAGATTGCTTGAATCAGAATATACTGAAAGGTGATCGAGGAAGATTTGCTCAGCGATGCTAAACAACTATCAAGCACTGCAGCTTTAAGTTGTTAAAATGACCTCAATCTTAACAATCTGCAGGAAAAAATACAACACATACATTAAAGGGTTTGTGGGTAGTATTTCTAAATATTAAATAATGACTTGAAATTATCATTATCATTGTTTAGAATTAAGAGTCCTGAAGTTACGCCAAAAATATCAATGTGTTGGATTACAGAGATATGAACTGAATCTATTTACACCAACAATATGAGTTATATGATCACTAGAGGGAGTAGTGAGTCACACCGCTGGTCTCATGGTGAGGATAAAGAGTCAGAAAGTGATGACATGAGATGAGAACCACTAAGAAATAACTTTTAGAGTCTAATAAAGTGACAACATGATAAAAGCTAGAAGTTCTGTTGATGCTGAAATCGCAGCATTTCTTCTAAACGGGTGAGTTTGATTATCAGGCTTATGAAGACATAAAAGCTACGGCATGATGTCAGTATCTTTACTAAGTTTGCGCTTTGTTGATCCACGGTTCAGACCAAACTGTGACAGTTCTGAGCTTGTTTGGATGATTCCAAACAGATCTTTAGTGCAGCCACTGACCACACAAACCATACAGAATAGGGCTGGACATATTGATCTAAATATTGATAGTATCGATACCAAGGTGAGTGTCTGTATCAGGCCAATACTAGTGTGATAAGTTTGGTTTGATACTGTCTGTGCAAACAGTGCCCCCCCCCCAAGTGCTGACAGGGAAACTGCCCCATGTGATGTGTGCAATAAAGTCATTTACCACTGTGGTAACACCACAAATTTAAAAGGGGAATTATTTTATTATTTTTATACTGTTAAATTGTTTTATATTGTAGCTAGTTAATAAAAAACATGCTTATTTCCCTAAAATATTTGTCCTGTGTTTTATCATAATCATAATCAACTAACTAAAGGCAAAATTACAAAATTATTCAATGATCATGACATTTCAACTAAAAAGTATCATATCAATATTGGCAATACTAGCCTTGTATTTACTTGGTATCAGATCGATACCAAAATTCCTAGTATCGCCCACCCTTAGTACAGAAAACAGAGGTGATTTGTGGTTTTCTGTGTCTGTTTTCTTTCTAAAAATAGAGCTCAGCTAACAGAGCTATAATGTAAACTATCAGCTGATGCAGAACATGAAGACAGTGTTATTTTGACAGACTTTGAGTTTTTATTTTAAGAAGAAATCTTGATGATATCATAAAACAGATGTGTGTAAACAATGAGCTTTATACTTGATTCAGTGAGCAATACAGTCTATGGATACATAGCATGGATTCTTTGGTGGTTTTAGTAATTCAAGCATATGACATTCTAGGTTGGAATATCCATAGTACATATAACCCCTTCGATGCACCATTTATACATATATATATACACACTCATATACATATATTATTTATACATATATGTATATTACATATACATATCACTTAACAACTACGTTTAGCTCGAACCTTTACTTGTAGCAGAACAGTGGTATTAGTAGTTTTGCCATGAAGTTCTTTTGCTTTTTATTAGTCATCAGTCATTTGTAAATACGTTCTTTTTTTCTAGTCTTTTTTCTACTACAGAGTAGAAGAGGTGGACAGAGTAAAACCACAAAACTTCCTATTTGTCACTCAGCCATCTTTTTTGTTCCTGAAAATCTTAGGTTTGCGTCAAAATGTCAACACCTGAGTACCTGCACCCTTGCTTTGACTCCCTCACAGCTGCCCTTTACGGTTAAAAGTCTGTCATGCATCAGCTCACAATAGCGGTTCACTTTTTTTTTTAATTCCGGCCATTCTGTGAGTCATTGTATGTCTTTTTGTGCCTCTCTTCTACTTGCTTTTTCCTGCGTTTTAGCCTACTTTAAACGTAAGAGGATGATAATCTAAGAATATAAATAAAAGTATCCTCCTTTTTTCTTTTCTTTTCATCCCTCTATTGTATACTCACTCCACTCTCTGTATTATCTTTATATGTTTTTCTTTAGGTGAGGAGTCGGGTCGCTGCTTCACCATCGAATACATTATGCCCATGAATGTCCAGCTGACCTCAGAGTCCACTGTTAATGTGCTCAGTGAGTAAAACCTGCACTTACTGCCAAGAAGTAGTTTGGTTTTAACCCTCAAAGACCTAGAGCTATTTTTGTGGTGGCATCCAAATGATTCCTAAGGGATTTATCAGCATACATTAAAATATTATCCTCAGCATTTTGATTTTTTTCCTGTGAAAATCTGGTATTTTCCTATATTTAATTCATTAATTATGTAGATGCTACTAAAAATTCTCTGCCCCCCAAAAATAAAGGTTATTATGTTAGAACAAATAACTGGCTTTTTCAGCACAATATTTTATGAAATGAACACAAAAACAAACGTCTTTAACTACTATCATTTATCAAACTACATGGGTTTTACTGATGAATCAATGTTGCAGAAGGTGATGTTTTTCCATGTTCACTACAGAACCTCTAAAGGTTTACATGGGTCATATTTGATCACGATGAAAACCTGAGAAATTGCATTCTACTTTAACCCTGTAAAGCCTGAACCCTTGAATCATTGACAGAAAATACTAGTTTTTTGAAACCGGAGCCTTTATTGGTCCTTCTGAACAACCAAAAAATGTCTGTTTCAAATATCAATTTCCATGTTTGAGTTTCAATTTTATATCCTATTTGATACATCGAGACTCAATGTGCTAATATTATTATTTTTGAACAAACAAAAACATAATGTAACAAAATCATGTCTAAGAAATTGGTAATTTCTTTTCAAAATTGGCAAAGTTCTGCCTCCTTCCTCATTAATAAAAATCTTGTAGTCCAGTGGTTCCCAACCTTTTTTGGCTCATGACCCCATTTTAACATCACAAATTTCTGGCGACCTCAGAATGGAGACATTTTTTGCTAAAATTAATTTGTTTTTGATCATGTAATAGTTTGCTATACTATGCTACTAATAAACGTTAATTTTAGACGACATTTAGTCTATATAATGTATATTATTATGGACGGAGGCAGAAAAGCCAGGTGTAGATTACTGCACAAAGTGAGAATTTTATTTTCCTTGGTCAGGATATGTACAGTCAGTTCAGCTTGGATTTACAAGGCTGACAAATAATACTGAACGAACAATAACTCAAACTATGAATTATCAAAGAGCTGCAGCATCTGAAACCGACCACAATGAACATTTGAAAGATAAACAGTACCACAGTGCTTCAGTTTCAGCTTCACAGTTTGTCACGTCTCTTATGGGATTGTCTCTCTCAACTCATCATATATTTTTTTTATCATTAAGTTTTTCTTAATTTTTAGCAACTACTAAAAATTTCAGGCGACCCCATTTGAATTCCAGATGACCCCAGGTGAGGTCCCAACCCCGAGGTTGAAAAACACTGTTGCAGTGTCACTGGAAAGGCCTCTGGTGAAGGAATTCCTCCCCCTGGTGGATTATCTGTGTATTGCATGTATCTAATTGTATACATTGGTTTTTTCAAGAAAAAAAAATCACACTGGTCATGTAGAGGGCTTCAAAACTCATGTAGTAATATAATATGTTTGGCGTTATAAGGTTAATTCTTACATGTATTGATACTATTAGTGATTCAACAGGTATTAAACATTTTAGATCAGTCGATACGTTTTGGGCGGTGGCTGTTTTGGTCTTTAAGCAGCGTTGATGTTTTTTATGATAAAACATGCTCACGCTGACTTCAGAAACCCATCAGACTATGTGAGGCTGAGTCATCTGAGCCCTGGTGTTTCCTTCATCAGAATACATATGGGCTCTTCACAGACAATTCACCACAGAAGTCATTTAGTGTGGCTCAATGTCAAAGCTGCCCTGAGGGATAAATCTACTGTTGCATATAAAATTTCAGGCACTGATCAAGTTCAATATTTCACTCCTCCACCAGCAGAATGAATGAATGTTTTTATTATTGAGTCTTACATAAAAAGACATGCCCAGCCCTTACATAGGTTTATAAAACACCAAAAATACAAACCAAGAATCAAATACCAGACAGTAGGCACAATACATATGAACAAAACAAAGTACTGACCTATTTAAACAAACACATCTTTTTCCAGGCTTTACAAACAAATAATGCAAATTTTTATACATTTGAACTAAACAACCATTTCATCTTGTCATCATCAGTGCTCCAGAACATATCAGGATTTCGGATACATATGTCATCAAACAAAGAGGCTCTCAGTTCATCATATAGAGGACAATACAAAAGAAAATGGGATTAATTTTCAACTTCCCCCAAATCACACAGTCCACAAAGTCTGTTTTCTTCTGGGGTTTGGGTGAATCTCCCAGTTTCTAAGGCCAAGGGAAGGATTCCTGTACGCAACTGAGCAATTAGGGACCTTTGGTTCCTGGTCAAATTTGCACTGACATAAAACTCTGTTTTATAAGTGTTTTTTAGTTGAATGTATGTCAGATGTGGTCTAAACTGAAGGAAGATGAACTTTTTTCAAATAAAAACAATCACATTTTGACACTTATAGTTTTTACATGTGATGCTTTGTTTTGGGTGTAAAATCCACTTCCACCCTCTGCTCCGTCTGCTCAGAGATGATCCGCTCGGCCACCCCCTTCCCACTGGTCAGCCTGTTCTTCATGTTCATCGGCTTCATCCTCAGCAACATCGGACACATTCGTCCACATCGCACCATCCTGGCTTTTGTCTCTGGAATCTTCTTCATCCTATCAGGTACACAGATCTACTCTGTTCCATTCTTTATTGTCATTTTTTTGTCTGTGGAAAAGCCTCATTTCTCTTTCTGTTTCTCTCAGGGCTGGCTCTGGTGGTGGGTTTGGTGCTCTACATCTCCAGTATAAATGATGAAGTGTTGAACAGAACTAAGAGCAACGAGGCCTATTTTACCTATAAGTACGGCTGGTCTTTCGCTTTTGCTGCTATCTCCTTCCTGCTCACTGAGGTTAGCTGCCTAAAAACATACATTTGCTTACTACTTTTTTTTTTCCTTTTTTTTTTTTTTCACACCTGACATATTTGAAAAATCTATTTATCATCAAATAATGAGTAAAACCAACAAAATTAAACCACCTCAGAACCTGCTGACCTGCTTCCCACAACTTTTAGGAGAATCTATGACAATTATTTTGTTAAAAATATGTTTTATGTTTATCAATAAAATTATAAATCAGATTTTAATTGCTATTAGTGATAATGGCCTAAGAATTTTACAAACTGCTGCTGTTTTTTTTTTTTTTTTTTTTTTTTGGAAATGTTAGAACTGTTCTTTTCTTGATGGTGATGTTGATGGTGAGGTGTATTGAAATTTGCAAGTCTTCTGCCCTCTAGTGGTCACAACGAGTAACTACAAGTATATTAAGAAATAATAACAGCACTAAGGGACAGTTTTGTTTGCCAAAGACCATGATCAAAGTAAATATTTTAGTACAGTTACATTTCAGTGAATATATTTTAACTCCAACTATAAGATAATAGATGTTTTTACAGTTTTCTGATTGGAGATCACTTCACATTCGCAGAGAGGTGTCTGTAATTAGCAGTAGTGGAATTTATTAAACAAGCACTTTTACCTCTGAGGGACCTTTCTACAGTATTCCTATTTTATTCAGGTTTATAGGCTACTTCTACTCCACTATATCTCAGAGGCAAATATTGTACTTGTGCTTTTTTCTGTGTTACATTTGTCCAACACGTGTATATGTATCTACATATATATTTATGTGTGTTATTGTATTATGTGTTTATGTAAATTATGTTATATTTGTTTATAATATAAAGCCAGAAACAAAATTATTTAACAATAAGTATCTGGCATTGGAGTATAGATATGTTTAGACAAGGAAGCTGATTATTGTTATCAATTATTTAAGGCAGGGGTGTCAAACTCCTTTTAGTTCAGGGGCCACATTCAGCCCAATTTGATCTCAAGTGGGCGGGACCAGTAAAATAATAACAGTGAAAAAAGTAAAATTATATTATGATCAGGTTTACATCTACAAAGTTTCCTTAAAAGTCTGAATAACATGAACAACTTGAATTGTCTTAAGAAAAACAAGTGCAATTTTAACAATATTATGCCTCAGTTTATCAGTTTATCATTTACACATGTGCATTACAATTGCACAAAACATTCAGTAACAGACAGAATATTGGTAAAATTGCATTTGCTTTTCTTAAGACATTTTCGTTTGTTCGTATTTGTTCAGGTAATTCACATTTTTTGTAAAGTATAGTTTGGTAATGTAAACATTTTCATGTCATTTTACTTTTTTACACTAAAAACACAAAGAGAAAATTTGGGGTTGTCATTATTTATAGGTTATTATGACAATATTTTACTGGGCTGACCTACTTGAAATCTAACTGGACTGTATGTGTCTGTATGTGGAACCTGAATTAAAATGATTTTTACATAACTGATTGTTAATATCTTCAGTGTAATTTTTGCATTTTACAAATTCATCCCGTGGGCCGGACTGGACCCTTTGGAGGGCCAGATTTGGCTTCTGGACCGTATGTTTGACACCTGTGATTTAAGGAGAAGGGGTGGGGGTTTATAAGTTATACTTCTTCTCACTCCTTTTTGAATATGTATTATATGTCTTATGTTTAAATGTTTTGTTTGTTTATTTATTTTCTTCTTTTTTGATATTCATATTCTAAATAAATACATCAATCAATCAATCAATCAATTATATATAGTCAATTTTTAGATTATAAGTGTAAAGAGTGTATAGGAATAAATCCCTGCAGACATGTATTTAAATGAAAAACTACAAGATTGTCACTTTACGTTTAACAGCCTCGTGTGTCGTCACAAATCTGACCACAGGCCTAATTTTCTAAACTCATGAAAAGTCGAGTTTTTAGAGGCACATAGTTCTGTACAGGATAGTAACATCTGCAGCAGTAAAATGCAGCATTATCTAAAATTATCTATTAAAATCACATTTTCTCTTTTATCCGTGCTGTTAATTGATATTCTGATCTTTTATTTTCAAGTACATTATATTTTCTTCTGGTTGTTGCTCTTTTAATGTAACACATATCGTATAAGCTTTGTGTATGAAATAGATAATATAAACAAATTTGCCATCTCCTACATTTTACTGTTAGCAGTTTTACACAGTATTGAGGGTGTGAATGCAGATATTTTACTTAGAGTAAAAGTATTTTCACAGTGTTTTCTCCACTGGTAATTTAACATTGGATTACACTATATAATAAAATGCATACTTTGTTCTTATAGCGCTGACTGACTTTTAACCCCTTGCATCTGTCTCCTCTACAGAGTGCAGGCGTCATGTCTGTCTATCTGTTCATGAAGCGTTACACAGCGGAGGAGATCTACCAACCTCGCCACCCGAGCTTCTACCGACCTCGTCTCAGCAACTGCTCAGACCACTCGGGTCAGTTCCTCCACCCGGAGGCCTGGTCACGTGGACGCAGTCCTTCTGACATCTCCAGTGAGGCTTCGCTCCAGATGAGTGCCAGTTACCCTGCCCTCCTCAAATGCCCCGAATACGACCAGGTCTCATCTTCTCCATGCTGAGGGTTCAGTTACCAAACCCACTCAAACATTATTAAAGGACCACACAGGTCAAAAAGCCACAGAAAGAAATAGTTTTCTTTCTGGAAGAAGACATGGATGTTTAGTTGGAAGTTTGTGTTTTTTTTCTTGGAGAAAAGTATTTACAGTTAAGAGGCAGATGTGGCCGTTTAGAGGCTCACAGATGCTTCTTGGGATTTTTCATTATTCCAGAAGTTTTCCATTCTGCAGGAGTCTCCAGATCAAGGTTTTTCTTTTACATATAAAAAGGTTTAAATTAAGGGACAGATCAAAACTGTTGTGTGTCATACCTTAATAATATAGGGGGAAAAATCCAAATTCCAGTGACTTATTCCATATATATATAAAGGTTTGGTCTCATTAAGGACCCACATGAAGCTTTTATATACATCAAACATGTTCTGGTGCTGATGTGTTATTATGGTTCAAGTTGATGCACAAATGCTGCCTATTAAAAACTGTTATTCTGAGTGTTGGTGCAGCATAAACATGTAAGATCAGTGCACACAGGAGAGTTCATCTGTAACATAAATGTGCAGCAACAAACTCAACTTTAGTTTTTTGTAGATTTATAACTGTGATTTTAATTGTGGCCACTGGGAGGCAGTATTTAATGTGGTATTTCCCATCAATGACAGGTTTTCGAATATTGATTGGCATTATGTTTAAGACACTGTTTGACATTATGATTTCTTTTTTTTTTTTTTACCTGTATGTAGTTTTTTTTGGTAGATTTTACATATAATTGAGAATACTTTGATGGAAATGAGTTCACTGAGTTCTATTACTGTTCCTGTTCCTGTTCAAATGCTAAATCTTTTACATCATCTGTCACATCTTTTCAAACAAATTCACTCCCATGAATTTTCAAAATCTATTATCATAAAATACATCACATTAATCTTGCAGTTCAAACACTGGCACATTCATGCTCATATTTAGTGTGTAATTTCCTGCATTGTACTCGAGCTACAGTGGTGAAAGTTTCCTAAAAACAGATCATCGGTTCTGGGAATGATTAAACTGAACAGGCCTCTCATGCAGAATGGTCACCTGGAAGGCAGATGGCAGAGTTTCACCAGTGGGGTCTGCACCATGCAATAAGATTTTTGCTTAATTCATAGACTGTTGCCTATAAAGCCAGAATAAAATAGTTTGACCTCTTTTCATGACAATGTGATTTATTCTTGATAAAGTAAAGCTGGGACTCAGTTACAACCACTGGACCTGGTCAAAGGTGATTCCTATTGTGTATAAATAGGAATAAAAAGAGGAATTTGTCTGAAAACTAAATTATTCCAACTTAATGGGCAACATTATAATTTGTATTAGTCTACTATAGTTTACTGTATTGATACATTTGCCATTTTCACATATTTTTCAGCTTTTTTTGTTACTTGTGTGCTAATGTTCAGTAATTTTTGTGAATAGAAGGTGCACACTGACAAACCTGTGAATGTTTTTTTTTTATTTGCAGCTGGCTGTAGAGAATATTTAAATTTATTAACTTCTAAATGAAAAATAAAACAGACAATACTGGTTTAAGCAGTCATTTTGTTTCTTTTTTTGTTTTGTTTTTTTACACCATTCATCGGTGTAGCAGTGGAGATAAAACTCTTCTGATAAAGACCTTTTTTGTGAGCGCTCGCTGTTAAATGTATTACCTTTGACAATTGGAGGTTAATGCTTTATGTGAGTGACAGCCTTACGCAGAAGAAATTAAGTGTAATTTTGCTGACACACACCTACACCCATCTTACTTTTTTTTTTTAAATGCACATTGTCGTTTTTTCAAGACCTGTGGAGATATTCAAAGGAGGATACTTATTTCTTGTGCTACATTTTCTTTTCCACTCAGATTTCTTAACACATTTCCTTTCAGCCTCTTCGTTTCCTGTTCCTTACCACATAATTAGGTAACTGGTGGAAGATATGTGTTAAAAGTCGTAACATGTATTCAGAGAGCTCGTCACTGCGTCTCGTGAGAAATAACTGTGTAATTCATTAATTATAAGCTCATTAGTTATGCAAATATGTAGGTCAAGAGCAGCATCAATAATAAATACACCATACATCCACTGTCAGCTTTATATAGACTTTATGTAGATACACATAATGTACAATGTGACCAATATCTTTTACAGAGAATATAAAAGTTAAGGTAACTATAGCCCACAGTGGGCAGTAGAAGATAATATTCTGCCCTGACCACAAGGCGTTCATTTTATTTTACAAATCACATAGAAAACTACTGGTGTACTTTATAGTTTTTGACATCATCATCATCATCATCAATGATATTACTTTACTGTTAACATTATAATGTTGCATCAAACACCTTTTTCTATAATCTTTACCATCATAAATACAACCATCTTTCAGCTTTGTATTGACACCAAAAATCTCATCTTCATCCTCATTATCATCATCATCATCATCATCATCATCATCATATATTTTCGTATGATTATGTTTAAGGCTTTTGTAAAGAATACCCCAAACGTCAGCTGATGCAAACTTCGGCCATTAGGCTCAAACATGTTACACACAATGTGCATACTACAACAAAGACCGGAAACCTATACATTATATATACATACATAACTTAAGCATACATTGTTTAACATTTACAGGTAGTATTAAACCATTTCACAAAGGAAAATAAATACAAAATGATAATTGGTTATTATATAGATATTTTAAAGAGGAACACAAAAGCAAGCAATCATTCTCAGGATTACAAACCAAATGCAAACAGGATCACAACAATACATCGACCTTCACTGACATCGGCCAAAGACAAAGGGGGAAAATAAGAGCTTAATCAGACTGGTACCCTATCCGGCCATCGCAAAGTCATAAATAAAACCCATTCAACAGACTGAAAATACTTTCTCATACGAAAGTGGTTTTAAGTCAAAGAGCAAGTTTCATCACAGCCTTGGCAAGAGCACTGTATCTACTTAACTAAAAATAAAAAGTATGCACATTTTAAAATTCTCTGCTCCACACAAATAAATGAAATCAGTCCAGCTGACTCGAGACTGTAATGCTTTTCTAAATGAACCTAAATCTACGCCAGTGCTGTGTTTTTGAGGTTACTCTGAGCAGGGCTTCAGCCATGGCACCTGGGGAGAAGAATTCAGCACCAGAGTGAGATGATCCAGGTACGTTTTAATACAAACTGCCCTAAAACTCCTCTCTGCGTCTGCTACATTCCCTCCACAGCTATTTTTATTCACCTTTACTTTTCTGAAGCTGACTCTGATATTTATTTACCTTTTTCATAAAGCACAGTGGATCGTATCACCTATGCACCCGTCCCGTAATTGCTGTGTGCACTGATAGCATGCCCACTGCTGCACACACACATACACACAAACACAAACATAACTGGTCTATAATAACCCACATGCATGCATGTGCACCTGAAACATGGCAGTTGTGCTTTAGGGAGACCTGGAAACATGTTAAGACCATGAGAAGGGGAGGTAGGGGCTGTGTATGAAATGCTTGTCCATGAGTTGCTCCGTACAGGTTGTAGTCCACGTGTCTGATACTCCTGAAGTCCTGCAGTCCCATCTGTAGTTATGACATCTCCTCAATAGTCCAGAGGAGGGACTGAGGTTTAACTTCATATTATGGGTCTGTTTTGGGATTGAAAGTCATTTCCGAGATGATTTCAGATGTATGATGTGTGTTCTTTGCACTGAAGGAGAGAAAGATGGAGGGGGCTGGAGGCTGTACGCAGAGGAGATTGTCTGTCTTCACTTCTTGTTGGCAATTCGTCTTTTCCTGGTGGCCAGCATGTCATAGAAGGGGTCTCTGCTGATGCTGGCCCTGGAGAAGCCAATCAAAGGACAGCAATGAAATAAATAATGAGGCCACATGAGAGGAGGGTCTTGAGCATCTTTGATATGGAAATGTAGGCACATTTATACAAACCCCTGCCTTAACTAGATCAAAAAAAAGAAAAAAGTTTGTGCAGTGACCTAGTTTGGTTTCCATGGTTTCTGAAGAGAACCCCCCCCTCCCAAGTTTTCTCTGTTACTCTGGTTTGCTGGAACCTCTCAATGATTCCCTCCTTCAGAACTCCGCCGAGCATGGAGTAAAACACACAACAGCCACGCTCTCGCTCACTCCTGGTCTTCTGCAGGTTTGTGGGTCTGAAGGAGGGCGAACAATGGCACTCGAGATTATTGACTCTTACGCGTTCGCTCGCTCGCCCTTTCCGAGCGGTGGAAAGGCAGCGCACAATGAGAGCCAGTGAGTCAGGAAGCCATTTGGGCTCTACTGAGGAGCCCAGTTTCACGGCTGTAAAATCCTGTTAGCACCAGCACAAAGCAAGAAGAGGCTCAACCCCCCACTGCGGATATCTCGGATTCCCTTTACACCGCCACACGCTGAAGAATGACTCTGGATACGATGACTATCCCGCTCTTTCATGCTGCTTATTGTCATTTTCCACAACCCAGTTTTATGAAACAAAAACTCCACTGTCGAATGATCAAATCCGACCAAGGCTGCCATGACTAATCTTACTAAACATTTCTTTCATTTCTGTCCTTTACAATATTTTAAAACCTAATGTGAAATAAACAAATATAAAAACACACTCTTTTCGTCTTCATCTAAGAGCTGTGTGAAAGATAATGGCCCACTTTCTCCAATGAGCCACCTTCATCTGGATGGATCAAATGTGTGCTTTAGGTCTGATGCATTAAATATTTGCTCCACAACTGTGACTCTAGCACAGAGGGGTGCCTCAGTGATCATCTCTACTTTAAAATACAGGAAAATCATGATTTCCATAAGAAGCCTTTTATCTCCTCCGACCCTAAGTCCTCTTGGACCCCTTTGGTGAAGCGCACACTGCAGCTTGTTTGCATCCATGGCTGCAAAAAAAGCATCAACCCAGTTCTGGAGCTGCCTCTGCTGGATAGGTTTACTGGGTTTGCTGGCTCACCCCTGGGGTGTTATAAGCAGTGACTAATCCTCCATCACTTCCCCAGGGAATACTGAGAATATAGAGTGGAGGTGGAGGTGGAGGTGGGGGGGGATTGCACTGTATTACGGTATACAAGAGCTCTGTTCTGCTGAGCCAACTCTGTTTGACATTGCACCATCTTCTTTTACAGAACGTCCAACATTTAGGTCAACTGCAAGGTTGCATGTGGAAAGCTGTGTATGACAGAGAGACTGCGCACATTTAATTGCCTGCTTATTATTGCAGTAACAATTCAATGGGGATCTGGTTAGAGCCCATAATAGCACAAGTCCAGGGCTTCCTCTGCAATATCTAAACCTTGTTTTATTGTCACACACTCTTAAACATTCAGTGTGTGCTGCTTAGTGATGGAGCAGTCAAGGTGCAGATCGTATCCGTCTGAATCCACCTCTCAACATTTGCCTACACAAATGGTGGCCACAAAAGCACAAAAGTCCATTTTTTGAGTAACTCTCCATCATAGTAGGTGACAGTAATGCACCTTAACACTGTATCCCTCTGCTATAGAACGTAAAAAAGGAGAAGATGAGGTCCATTTGGGAATATGTCACACATAAAATATAGATAGATGTAGATACAAACAGCTAATTCTATTCTTTTTCTCATTTTGAGGGGATTACACACTGATGAAAAAACAATTGTCAATATAATCCATTCCATTCATGTAATTACAGTACTGTGCAAAAGTTGTTTTTATTTAATTCAGTGTTGTTGTTTTTGCAGGGCTGAAATGAGCATACATGTTTATATCGCAGTCTATTTTCTTCAAATACAACAAGACAACCCCAGAAATAAGAGCACAGCATTAAAACACACAAAAAAATGAGAACTAAATGGCCTCTACAGGATAAAGCTGGAATTTTGTGTGACCTCTGCCCCCCCAAAAGAGTTGAAAGAATTAAAGACATGATAAGTGAGGGAGGTCACGGAATATACTGGACACTTTGGTGGGTAGAAGGTGTTTTTATTGTTGGCTTTTAATGCTGTACATATTTCCTGTAAATCCTAGTTGTATATTAAGAATTTTTATGTGTGGTAATTATAACTGTGATAAATCAGCAAACCTAATGGTGGCTGAAGACTTGTACACAGTATGCATATCATACACACTGTACCTCTGAGCTCCTTTCTAAGTCAGTCACTCGAGCCTGTAATTTTTCTCAGTGTTTAACCCATAAAGACCCAAACAGCCACCGGGGACCAAAACCATCTACTGATCCAAAATGTTTAATAACTGTTGTTCAAAGAATCATATTAATACATGTAAATAATTGGTGTAAAATGCAGTTGGTCATCTTTTCATGGTCATCAGATATGACCCATTTGGACATTCAGAGGCTCCGTAGTGAGCGTGGAAACAGCGTCATCTTCTAAAACATTGATTCACCAGTAAAACTCATTGAGTTGGATCAATGACAGTGGATGGACACTCTTGGTTTATGTTCAGTTATTGATTTCTTCGCTGAAAAAGTCACTTTTTCTTCAGTTTTCTCTGCTCTTTAACATAATTACCATCAACTTTAGTCTGAGTTTTTACGAACATTTATATGATCAGTAAATTAAATATAGAAAAATACCTTATTTTCACTAGAAAAATGGTAAATACAGAGGATAATATTATGATAAATGGTGATGAATCCCTTAAAAAAGGTTAAATAGAGAGAAAAATTAATTTGGGAACTGGCACAAAAGTAACACTGGGTCTTTATGGGTTAACATAACATTCAGAAATCTCAATACCTCATTCCACCTGGAGGATTTATGAGAAGAAATGGAATTGTGGTACATAACCCGCTGCCTGGTAAGTAATTGTGTGGAGTCTTACTTGATGGATTTAATCCACTCCTCCTTCTCCTCTGGCGTGGGCGCTGATATCCTGTACACCACGTGATTGCCTTCAACAACACGTCCATCTGCCTCTGTCTTGCAAGCTTTGATCACCTGGCCTTTGTGATTGGGGTTGTAGAGTTCAAAACAATTCTGGAGGGACACAAAACGCAAGAGCATGAGTAAAAAGCTGCTGACAGATGATTAGTTTCAGCGGCACATCGACGAGAAATGTCTTTACATTCACTAAAACAGCAAAGAAAAGACACTTGACTGTGATCTGAAGTCTCTAATGAGGCAACACTCACAGGCTTCCTG
Organism: Sphaeramia orbicularis; assembly: GCF_902148855.1. NCBI lineage: Eukaryota > Metazoa > Chordata > Actinopteri > Kurtiformes > Apogonidae > Sphaeramia > Sphaeramia orbicularis. The sequence continues at coordinate 29,976,731 of NC_043964.1, read as the reverse complement.
GGCTCCTCCACCTCCCTGATGCTGAGATTCTCCAGTGGGATGATCCCTCGAGGCTCCTTGTCCTAAAGGAGGCAAGGATGAGAAGAATGAGCAGGCGATGCAACAGAAGCAACAAAATATATAATAAATATTAGACAAAAACAGCTGTAAGAAAAGAGAAGATAAAGAGAAACTTTTATTTGAGAGGGATGAAGATGAAAAGAAAAAGATGCTCCACTGTAATGTTTTGCTAACGGAGATATCGACCTCACCCCCCCCCCACCCCACCCCTCCCCACTCATCCTGTTGCTGCTCTTTAACCGAGCAGATAATGTGTGCACGGAGCAGTCTGACCAGAGGACGGGACATAATGATAGTGTCCTGAAGGATAATACCAGGGTACAGAGAGGACAGTGCTGATGTAGCAGATAGCAGGGACACAGAGGCACCGATAGAAACAGTTTCTCACAGACAGAGACACTGACAGACGTGTGGACGATCAGAATCATTCAGATGAAACGCAGATAAAATAAACAGTGCCTTTACATAACTTTGTAACATCCCATGTGTGTTAGGGTCACTTTGAAACTTTTACATGAGGAAACGTCTTGGCCATACTAAGTTTTTAGGTGTAGATTTTAACTATGGGAAATGTTTTTTACTGTTATGAATGCTCGTTAAGGGATATCGTCATCTTCATGTTACTACCATTTTATTTTGATAACAACATCTTCATACGACACTCACCGTTGTGTATTCAAAGTAATAGAGGCAGTTGTCAGTCAGGATGAACCATCTTCTCTTCCAGGTTTTCACTCGGCCCCCTGACGGGAAGAGGAAGAGGAGACAGGAAGTGACACAATGGCCTCAGTGACAGACTGGCTGTCTCCCCTCAGGAAAGACAGCAGGGCCGTGACACTCCTTCATAAAGTGGGTCATTTATATATACTTTAAAAACCGTAAAAAACGAAACAAAACATGAGCCTCTTCATTATTGATCTGATAAATGAAAAAAGATCATTTCAAATAAAAAACATTGCTCACTTTGTCTTTCTGAAACATGCACACAAGCTGGTTTGCAGAAAACTGAAGCGATTACTATCAACCAGTAGTTCTCTAAGTTTAAGCTGAGTTAAATGATGACTCATGCAACTACTAAATTATTACTGACTCTGCCTATTCATTTTTAAAGGCATCAGGATAAAACCTTATTGGATCTCGGGGGAGGAGAACAAACAGCACTTGATACGAACCTAACGTGGCACCTAAAGCTCCCCTGAAGGAACACACATATACACAAACACTAAACTAACACACACACACACACACACACATATAACCCCACAGCATGTTCACCACCTCACATGTTAACTTGTGCAAACTATATGCAAAAAAACAAAGATAGGGGTGAGAGCAAATGTCCTAAATCCCGGTTTGAAGTAGACTTTCCCCTCTGGCAGTGACTACAGAGTCATGAGTTGGAGGAAAACACGACTTGTTAAAGGAGATGTAAAGCAGAGACACAGAGGAGACTGTCCTGGTGGGAGATGCATGTGCATGCAGGCAAACACACATTTGCACAAAATATTACTCAAAATATGAAAACACATACATATGCTTCCAAGTATCTCTGGTTTCGTGCGTATGTGTGCTTTAACCTTATGTTACTGATTAGATCCTTGCAGCACTAACCATCCCTTACACTCACATTTGCAACCAACACTTTTCACTGCAGCATTTCCTTCCTGTTTTTCTTGGCGCCTCTTGTGATCCTATAAGCCTCAGTGTTTCGGGTTTCCTTACATTTCAATAGACTCTGGCTATTGAATTAGTGTGGCCAAATTTCCGCTGCACATACAACGAGATTCTGCTAAAAAAGGCATTTATTACTCTGCATCCTCCAGGGTTTATTTTTAGAAAGTCAAATTAGAGATATTGTAGAGAGAACTGGTGCGGGAAATGGCTCCAGGGAGGAACCGTACTAGAATGTAATCATGTTAGGTCTGTGAGCCACTTTGGGGCTATTTGCATTCATACTCACTGGTTTGATGAGGCTACAGAGACGTTACATAGAGTTGGTGGAATGTGCAGGGTGAAAGCCAGGTGTGTGTGTGTGTGTGTGTGTGTTAAAGTGTTAATGAACCGACTCACATGCAGTGAATTTGCCCTTTAACCTCTGAAATACAATATCCAAGCTACTACAAAGTTTTATGTACCATAATAAATCAGCATAAAAAATGCAAATTAAACTGTTGAAAGGGTTTGCAAAAGGTGATAAGATGTTATGTTATTTTAAAAGCAGCAGGAAATGTCAAATGTAGTGTGAACTGCTGAGTGGCGGTGCAAAGACCAAATCAGAAACACATGCAAACAAAGTGGAACATATAACTATGGTGATTAGCAATAAGAACGGAAACTTTTATTACCTCACTGTGAAAACATATCCCCCTTCTGCTAAGATTTTGCACGAACAAACTCATACGATGCAAATTATTAATGTGTGTGTTCCTTCCCAAACCACATTACAATAGTTACCTTCAGGGTCTGATTTTTATAAGACAAAGACAAGCTGGAAAAACAATGTGCATGCAAAAAAACATGCACAGGCCACGACATTTCTCACAGAGAAAGAGGCATTTAGAAAAACTGATGGTGCGAATGTGCGCACCTCACATGCTTATAATGTGATATAGCGCTGTGGAAAGGAAAGGTATGTGAACTGGATAAGTGCATTCTTATGTCCGGAATCTCAGTTAGCAAGATTTATAACAGATGCAAAAATAATCAAATCATGAGTGCGCTGTGGAGAAACTAAATCACACTGTTACCGGTTAGATATAACACAAAACTGTTGAAATTTCTGGCACCATAAGGAAGTTTCATTGTATCTAAATGATGAATCTGCATCACTAAGTACCTTAATCTCTGTTCCGTTTGCTCAGCTGTGAGAATACAGACGTAGTTGTAGAGCAAAAGACTCAACACTAACCAAATAAAGTCATCCAGGATGTCATGCATTCTCTCAGCGAGAGAATGTGTGGACACACATACTAACCTAATTTGAGCAGCCAGCCTTCTCTGTCTGGGTTGAAAAACGTATGCGTCAGGTCATTCCCATCATCCTCCGGGATCTTGAACGGTTCGCTTTTGATGCTGTCGTATAGATTCTAAACAGGACAAGAAACAAAAGCATTATGAAACAGAAAAGCATATTAACACTTAAAGGTGAGCACACACACTTCTTGTTATCTCTGAACAGTCAGTGCTTGGATTAACTGTGTGTTATAAAAGTGAAAAACTCTGTGAGAAAGAGGGACTCGCTCCTCAAGTGAAATGCAATGACATCTTTTTATACTGAAGTCAACCTAAAGTTGTTTGCTAATATATGGGTAGATCAGGTTGTTTGTATATTTTTTTCTTTGAGAGATCATGGGACACCTCTATCTGCACAAAACATCTTTTTATGCTTGACTGCTGCAGTACATCTCAATTAGAGCAGCATTATTTGCTTCCAGTGTGTCTCTTTTTGGACTATATCTTTTTGTACTATATCATAAACACACATTCTCAAAACGCTACTTTACATTTTAATTGTCAAAGTTGTGTTCCAGTACCTGCGTCTCATGAAGCGCAATGTTTTAAACCCACAGTCTCCTGAATACATTTGTCAAAGCTAACGAACTAATAAACCCAAAGCTCTCACCCTGAGTAGCTCTTCTGGGAGATCTCCCCCCTCATTGATCCCTCTGTTCATGGAGATGAAGCGCTCCACGGGGGGCTTGTCTCTGACGTTGGGATTGTGCAGGCTGGTGTTCAGCATAATGATAGCAAATGATAGGACGTAGCAGGTGTCTGTGGAGGTAATTGCACATAGTCAGTGCATAGAATAAAATATGACTTTGGGTGTAAAGGAACAGTTTTCCCGCATGGAATTAATTTGTTAAAGTGTAAATTAATACATATATTATATCTAAAACTGTAGTGCGTTGAGATGATTATGATTTGAAAGCCTTTTCTCATTAGAAAAACAACAATACCGGTCAATTGTCTAAGGAGTATAAAACCTATTGTAAACAAAAGTGATGAGATGGAGCAACATTGATTTAGTGACATTAAATATGCACAAACTTTAGTGGGAGGTGATCATGACTGTTATGATGGAAACAAAACCTGCTGCTGTCTGTGTTTGGTAACGCTTGTCATTTCACATTCTTTTTAACCCTAAAAGTTTGCAGACGAAAAAGATTATGTGCCTAAACCAAACAATGCAACAATTATTTAGTATATTATCTGTGGTATTTTGTGTCCGCAACTGTAAAAACAAAAGCAGTGTCTGTGGGATTTGAGGGAGAAGGAATTTCACTGTTTTGTATTGAGCCGACAGCACAAATGAGTTGTGATTAATTAGACAACAAACCATCAAAAGATTTTCTTGGCACAAAATTTAGGACTCTGTCAAATAAAACTCAATTTAATCAACAAAGAGCCACATATTCTGCGACACACACACACACACACACACACACACACTCGTACAGACAGTTTCCTCTAGACCATGGAACACCAAAGGCAGAGTCCATGACACTTTGTGCAGTCGTGCACATACACACAGGCACTGATCTAGTGGCTCCACATCATAACTCCAGTTAACCATCCTCCACCTCATCCATCCACACACTAACTGCCCCAGTCAACATCCGCTGCACTGTAATTTACGGCTCCCTTGATCCCAGCCCTGAGAGATGACCAATAACTAAGTCAGGGTGTGTCATGACTGCACCACATCAATATTCATGACCTGAGCTGTCACCTGTGTCCTTCTCCGCACACACTCAGTAACCACAAGAGCAGCAGCCGATGTGCAACGAGCCAGGAATGCACTAACAAGTACTATTGACCGGTGATCAATTTCATTATCACTGGCTGGAGACATGAAGACTGATTACAGTGTGATTAGCAAAGATGCTGTTCACTGAGGTGGAAAACAAAGAAGTAAGCAGATTGTTTGTCCGGTTTCTGAAGCTCAGGCAGACAATAATAGGAATGCCTTAATGGAAATATCGGAAACAGATTAGTATCTGAAAGTTTTCATACGCACTGATATAAATCTCCAGTGCTGTGGCCACATGCTTAAGATTTATATTCCCCAAACTGTGCACCTGTCTAATGAGAGAAGACAGAGTCAGAGGCATTGATCTGGGGCTGAGATGGTCTGGCGGCCCATGATATCTGTCCTGGACTGTCTGGCTGAGTGTGACTCAGATATCCGCTGCAATATGTGTATGTGTGTGTGTGTGTGTGTATGTGTCTGCGCATGTGTGTGTGTGTCTTTATGCGATACCTGTGGACTGGAAGACTCCAGGATTGCACTGGCAGTACCTGGAGGCAAAGGCCTCCATCATACGATCAATCTTCTGGGCTTCGCCGGGAAGTCTGAAGCTCCACAGAAACTGCCTGCATAAGAAGTAAGAGAGGGGAAATGTAATGAGAAGATCATAAAAATGCATGTAAATCTAAATTACAGTCTCTGATAATCACAGTAAATTAAAACATCATACTATTTACATAAATGCTTCAGCTGTTACTTTACATTAACCTAAGAACCTCCAGTTCAGGGAGTGCTGATCATGAACTCTATCTGCCCTGGTTCAGCTCCTGACTTGATTATCATTAATACATGCCGTTCCCTCCGTCTTTTCACCCTCGCTCACATTCTTAAATAGATTGTTTCAGTGTGAGCAGATGTTAAAGAGCACGGCTTTTGGTGGTGATCCTCCTTACTTTAAATTTCTACTAAATATTTCTGTATTTTCAGAGTAGAATCAACAAATCGGTGTTCTTAATATGCAAGTCCACACATCAAGTTGATAGAATTTAAGACATAAAAGTCACGGCAAGTATCTGCAACCTCCACTTACACAGATGTTTATGCGTATCTTCAAAGACCTCCAGCCTAAGGCCTACTCAGACCACACTCAATTAGCAGTGTGAAAAACAACCTGTGACTGCTATAAAAACACTCTTTTGATGCAACCATACTATCAACACAAAGGGCAACATCATCCAGGAATGCACTGCAATTAAGGAAAATGCTTATTTCTACCAAAATATTAACATTAATGGGTTTGTTCTGTTGTTTATCTTTCAGCTGTTAAGACAGGAAATGCCTGAACACATCTTGTTTTTACCACAGGGCTACTTACCTTAAGGCTTGTACAAGGTTGAGGTCTGCAAACTCATGAAGCTCCACAAATGCCTGCAGGACCTTGATGTTGAAGTCATCCCTAGAGGACATGAGGGACACGGGTCAGACTTTAACTATTGAAACCTTTACATTTACAGAAAAGGACACATGGTTCTATTCATCTAGAATTTGCTAAGCTTTGCAAAGGACAGTGGCTGATTCTGTCAAGGTGGAAAAAATAAAATGCAGAGTAAAAGCCGAAGCTGTTGTTCTGACTAAACCTATCCCCGTTGATTTCCCTTCGATAAGAACCACATGTCCACACACTTACTTTACTGGCACTGTGTCCTGTCAGTGCTCGGCTCCATAAATCCAGACTACCAATTTCCTGGGGATTTATGCCCATGTCTGAGCTCATGCAGTACCGATCTGACAGAAAGATGGGATGTGGGGGGAAAAGGAAAAAGGGGAAGGAAAACCAGAGCGCTCACCGTTCCCCTAAGTAGTCCCCGATGACCGTTTTGTTAAGCCCTTCGCCTTTGTACAGGAACTGTGCAATGTCTTCTGGGGTGTTCTGGAGAAGATCGTTCTCCAAGAGAAATTGGATCCCCTGTTATTAAAAAACACACACAAACATAGGTAAATAGGTGCCTTGTACGCTTCATTTCATTGTTATTACTTTTGCCCTTGATGGATGGCTCAGGGTTATTTCAAAATGTCTTCAATAAAACCATAAAAGTCTTATTTGACAGGGTTACTGATTCCCAGACCTGACCTTTTTCGGGTCCATGTTGAACTTCTTCCTCCCCATGGCGATCTGTTTGTTTCTTTGTGTGGTTTTGCTGCAGTGAAAACAGAAACATTACTACATGTGACAGTTAAAGGTGTGGTTTTGTCCACAGTATTACAGGTCATGTATTTGTTCAGGAGCTCAGCTGTCAGTTTGTTATGAGATGATGAGTTTACATAGGGTTTAAACTAAAATAAAACACTCATGTGGATGAACATCAGTGTAACAACACTTCATAACAACTGTCTCCTGCAGCAACTTTATGGAATATTTCCTATTTTACTGTTATTCTTCTTCAAAACACATTGCGCTTCTTCAGCTTTGTGTCTCTTTGTACTCCCTGTTTGCTGAAAATAACCCAAGCCCCTTTGCCAGCTGCACCTGAGACACACACAGCCCGGCACACAGCCTCACTCCACCTCATCCACCAATCAAATGAAAGCCTCTGAACACAGACTGTTTAGCTAATGTTTAGTTGCTGACAATCCTGCTTCACTCCTCAAACAAAGGCGGATTATCAAGCATACACATAAAATGACAGGTGTGAGACTGTGAGGAAGCAATTGCACAGCTCTGTGGTTCTGAAGAGCAGAAAAGGCAAAAGAATGACCTGAAAACATGATGATTTATCACTCTAATTGCAATTTGGACATCTGCCGTATAGAGTACATGTTTAACCCTTTCATGCACGAATTATGAGAACCTTAATCAAGATTTTTTTCCCTGAGGGTTGTCATTTCTCTTTAAACATGAAAAAACAATGTGATTGAAAAATTTCTTATTAAAAAATAAATAAATAGATAAAATAAATAAAAAGTAAAAATAAAAATATAATAATAATAATAATAATAATAATAATAATCAGCTGGACACCATGCGTTTAATTTTTGAAGCAAAGAAACATGTATTTACTGATAAATTGTGTGAAAACTATAGGGGGGAGGGGCTTGTGATTCTGGGGGTTCATGCTCAGGGGAGATCTACACAAGGTTACCAATTCATGTCAGAAAAGATACGTAGTGTCTTAAAACTTTAATAAAGATATGTGTAAAAAAAATAAAACAAAACAAAACAAAAATCCATGAATATACAAGAGAACAGCTGTAGAATAGCTGTCCACTGGAGTGACCAGTATGCATGAAAGGGTTAAAGGAGTGATATTTTGCTTTTTTAAATGGAATTATGCATTTTAAAACATTTCCCTGTGGCCTACATAAACTGTAAATGCTATACTTGGGTCTGAATTCTTCATTAATTCAACTCCACAGGTCCATTTTCAACCCTATTTCTGACTAATGACATCAGAAAGGTCGTTTTCAGCGCTGGCCCTTTAAATGAGCCACTTAATACAACCAACAACTGAATATTTCTGGTAATCGACTCAAAAGTTTGGCTATATTTTCAGCTTTTACTACAACAAATTCAGCAGGAATTGAAATGAATTGTAGAAATCCACTCAATTTTTGCTGGAATGAATATAAAGATAGCTTTGCAGCACCTGGAGGGTTCAAATTCAAACTTTTTTAACTATTAAGGTCCAAATACACAAATACACGTTCCAAAGACTAATAAAAGTGGGTTTAGCAAAATATGACCCCATTAATATATAGAAATGGAAACAATAATAATCAAATTAGCTAAAACCTCAGGAACAAAGAATCAAAAAGAGAAAGAAAAAAGAAAATAAAGATGTACTCTTACCTCTCCCCTACACAGGTTAGTTGCTCGATTTCAGTCATCACTTCTGCAATCTCAAACTTCAACCGCTGCAGGGCACAGGACAAGAAAATAACTTGAGACACTGCACTTTATGTTTTATGCTGTGCAGCTCTCAGCTCTCTGTATATTACATTGTTAGTTTAATACAACAGTGCATCCTAATGAAAGGGAATAGGTGATATGGTTGGAATCAGACTTACAGCTTCTATTATCGACATATTGCATATTGCGTTTGTGTCTGATATAAACTAAACTAAACTAAAGTGGCAGCAGCATCCAAAGAGCAATTAATATGTAAAACCGTCAAGATCCAAGAAATCTCCCAGGCATCTTCTTTTTTTAAACTATTTAAATATCTTTATCCTCATGGCACAGAAGCAAAGTAGAATGTATCCCAAAGACAACTTCAGATACCTAAACTTATCTGCAACAGTAGACAGATTTCCACAAATGTAACACAATGATTTTACTGTGCACACATAATTTGCTCAGCCTCATTAATTCAGAAAATGGACTCTGCAGAAACCCATTAAAACATTGCATTTAAATCCCAACATATTGAACAACCTGCTGCTGAAACAAACAAAATATTAACTTGAGATTCTTACTCACTTCAATATCATCCAACAGCTCTTTTTTCCTGCGTCGTATATTCGACAGCTCATCTCTTTCCTCCAGAGACAGGTCTTCAGGTACTGGAAAAGAGGAAGAGGAGAGAATGAAATATACGAGTGTGGGAGAGAGTGGGGGGCAGGGTTGTGAGTGTGGATTAAATTAATTCACCTTCCAACCGGCCAGTGAGAACTGTAGGGATTAAGCCTGACAGCCAGTTACTTGTTGAGTGAAATCATCCCAAAGACACGACGTACAACGCAAATTAAGACAGAGACTCCTCACCTTTACACTACTTTACAGTATATAAAAGTACCGGTAACCACTTTTCATTGCATTTTACACAATTATTTTGTTTCATACAGGTAAAATATGTGCGTATTAATGTAAAAATGTGCAATCTGTGTCTTAATCAATCAGATTTTTTATGCATTTTATTTTAACAGTTTCATATTAGGCCAAGGCAGATCAAAAGTGACAATCCAGCTGAGTTCAATAGCATTTTTATTTGCATGGCCAAATATCATAAATCACAAGGGCTTCACAATATGTACAAAATGTAACACTCTTCAAATAAAACAATAAATCCTTCACAGGAAGAGCCACAATGGAAGATCCAAACTTCTTCCAGAACACAGACAGTCCAAAAGCTGTTGTGTGTACGCGCATTTGTATAACAATGTACTGTGAATAGAAAAAGTGCATGTATTATGTACATTAAAATTAATATTAGGCACACTATATAGACAAAAGTATTGGGACACATTGAATCCAGGCGTTTCATTGCTAACAGGACACTGGGCTACAGCTAATTCTAAACTGTAACAAACATCATTAGAAAAAAACATTTGTATTTTGTCTTCACACTGTCAACTACACTTCTTTAGAGTTTGTTTTTACTTAATTATCCCTCAACATTGTTTTTTTTTTTTTTTATTGTAACTATTTTAAATGTTCTACCATTAGATTTCTTAAATATTTCTCACCATTTAACCATAAATAATAATTTTAAACCATAAATAACCACTTGGTTTCTTCAACTGTTTCATACTTAAAACTAGGGGTGTGCAATATGACGATATTAGATCGTAAAGGATTAGAACGTATCGACAATCCGACAAAGCAGAAAGATCGTGGAATCGCCTATATTATAATGTATAGCCACAGAGAATTCAACGGCTCTGGATGCAGTTATATGCTGACGCAAAGATGCATCACAGCGAAATGGATGAGCTGCTTCCTAAAAAAAACTCCACTTCCAACGCATGGAACTGGTTTGGCTTTTTTCCCGAATGACAAAGTGCAAGCAACAGTAATTTGCAAAATTTGCACAGACACAGTTCGCATGTTGGATGGCAAAACTATGAACCTGTTCAATCACCTGCCAACAAAACTGCAGGAAGACCAGCTACGTCGCAGCCAGAGGCAACAGATAGAGTTAAACAAAAGCAAACAACTTTAACACAAGCATTTAGTAAAAGCACTCTTTATGAGAAGAGTAGCAAACGGTGGAAAGAGGTAACGGAAGCAGTGACATTTATTGGCAAAAGATATGCAAATTAGTCTCAAAGATCAATGTAAAGAATCGTGACAAAATCGAGTTTGTGATTTTCTTTTTTAAAAATCGTGATATAGTATTTTGACATATCGCCCACACCTACTTAAAACAAACTTAACTCAAAGTTAACACAAATATAGACTTGACATGTATCATAATTACTGAAAACAGTGAAGACTTCTGTTATGCTAATATTTCAAATCAACAGTATATTCAAGCTGTATATGTGACATGTCCTAGTATTTTAACCATATAATGTAGGTAAAGTACTGATGAGCAGCATACAGGCACCACTACGTTAAGATGCTAAAGACAGCAATTTGAGGTCTGAAAACATTGTCATAAGACTCAAATATTTAGCACAAGAAAAAAGAAATTCACAAAATCAACTACAAGTAGGTTCAATGAAGCTGGTTTTGTTCATTTCATGGATGGAAGGAGGCGAACATATACTGTCTGTACTTATCGCATAAAGCAGATGTTGGACTCGATAACACCAGTAACATAAAAGAAGCAAGTTTCTCACGAGACTTATCTCTCAAACCAAATAAAAACTACAGAAACTTTCCCGTTAAAGAGCAGACTGCCGCCATTAACAACATCCTGTGTTTGACACAAACTCACACACCGCCAAGCGAGCATCTGCTGAGGCCACCCCCTCAAATATTGGCTCTCAGATAGTCAACTCTTGTCAAACTCTCATTTGTGGTAATTAACGCAGCAGAGGGCGAGCGGCGCCTTCATGTAACATGCATGTTTTACTGCATGTCAGCCTTGGGGAGCAAACAAACAGCGTGTACACAGGTGGGTGCTCGTGAATGTAACACACAGATAACACATGGGACGCATATAGACTATACACACACGCATTGATATTTATTTTATTTTACAGTTTAGGTCCCCAGAGCCGCCTACTTATCGTTCATTTAACCGTGCCACGTCAACCCTCTCCCCCAGACCCCCTCAGAGGACCTCCCCCTCTTTCCCTCTCTCCTCCACACATCTGAACACAGCAATCCATTTGAGAGTGAGCTGACAGGAAGTAGGTCATTTTCACATGGAGCTACAGCAGATTGTGCTTCTCCTACACCATTTCTCCATCACACACACACACATATATATATATGCACATGCACACACACACACACATACACTCCCCCTCTATCTCTCTCTTTGTCCGCCTCCACCCCGGTGCTTGAAGTGGGGGTGAAAGCAGATATAAATCCCCCAACTGAATCATACGGCTAAGCAGCTTTGCAATACAGATATTTTTTTTCTTTTCTTTCCCCCCCTTTGTACATAATAGAGAGAAAAGTAAAGTTATTTCCTCTCCTCTTTATTTATCTGCTGAATCTGTCTTTCTGAAATCCCTCTCTTCTGTCCGTCTTCTTCCGTAAGACAAAGTGACAGACGCAGCATGGACCATTAGCTTATGTTTGGATGGGACGGGGGCTCATGTTATCACAGATGAGCAGGCAGTCAAGAGAGCAGGACTCCAGACGGGTGTAGATGGCTTTTTTAACTGAGTGAACATCTCGACTTCAAACTGGTACTCACTCAGTTCAGCAGAACAAAAACATCAGCAACAGAAAAGAATGAGAAAAGGTGCACGTCTGACTAAAAACTCACCTAAGTGACTGCTATTAACAGATATAACGACAGTCACACAAAAACTGGGACTCTGTGTAAAATGTAAATAAAACAGATTGATTTCTAAATCTCATAAATGCACATGTTACTCACAATGGAACCATTTTCGACTCTTTACCCATCTGTACTTTGCACTGACTGTTGCCAATTAACCTAAAGAATCACAACATGTTCCTCCTGCTGTTTTTTTTTTTTTTTTTTTTTTTTTACTACTGCTTACTTCTCCATCCTTTGGTTGCCTCCATCCCAGGTTTTTCTATGCATGTTGCTACCATAAAATGCTAAATTACCATATTTTTGCTCAAAATGGTACTTTTTTTCAGTTAAATATGATCTCTCGTGATGTTAAAGGGTTTATGAAATTTGCAAATCATTATATTCTGTTTTTAATCTACATTTTCACAGTGTCCCAACATTTTTGGAATTGGGGTTGTAGTTCAATGATGCTGCACTTCTATTTATTTATTTATTGTGCTTCATTGCTTTTAATAAATGGAATTTCAGTATCCTCTTTTTATAGACCTAGTAGTACAAATGTAAATTGTGTCTCTAAATTTTAGAAGGAAAAAAGCTGCATTCATATAGTTGATATTTAAACCATATTTAGACTGTGATTATTAACTGCATACTGTCAAAAAGCACACTGTCTTTTTATAAATTCCATAATGAGTGATGGTACTCTGTCCATTGGATAATTACTGCAGCAGGAAAACTACTCCTTTAACCCTAAATGATGCAGTGAGTAGAGTCTCATTTCTTAAATAACCACCAGTTTGATTGAAGCATAAAGATTGGACTATGTTTCAGTGGAAAAAGGTCTGATTAGTCCAGATCAACCCTGTTCCAGAGTGATGGATGTATCAGGGTGACGAAGTGATTACCCATCATGCCTAGTGCCTACAGTACAAGCCTGTGGGGTCAGTGTTATGATCTGGGGTTGGTTCAGTTGGTCAGGTTGAGGTTTAACAACGTTATGTGTAAAAAAAAAAAAAAAAAAAAAAAAAAGGAAATAAAGGTTGTAAGCTTATTGAAATCATATCACAAGGAATGAGCACCATAATCAAAGCTAAAGGATAAACTGGGTCAAATATTAGAATGTGGGACTTCTTTTGGCCTGGTTTTTCTTTGCACATTTATTGACTTTTACACCATTTTTTTTAGTTTAGTTTACTGTTATTGTTCTACAAACGCATACATGATTTTGTAATTCTGTTTGCTCTACGATACATGAAAGGATGATACACTCACACATCACTGTGTTAAATAAAATATTTCAATCTGAGACTTTTTTTTTTTTTTTTTTAAAGTTGCACCATTGTTTGTCCCCCATAATACGCAACATAAAGTCTGTAGAGCTGAGAAGGATTAAAAAAAAAAAAAATCTGGCAGAATGAACTACTTCAATTGAGCTGAACTGAGACACAAAAAAGGATGCTGCAAAGAAAAGGAAAGACTCAAGGGTGATGTGGAAACAGATACCAGCCCTTCAGACATCTTCACACTCTCTCCCTCTGTTGCTCTTTTTTTCTTGGCTTTCGTTAAGCGACTTCATAAAGCAGTAATTGTGGAGCAAAGAGACCCTGCAGGCAGCCTACGTCTGTAGAGCGCAAAACACTCCTCCTTCCCTCCTACTGGGGCTGACAGAGCTTGCCTGGTCAAAAGAATGGGACAAATTGTCTGTTTTTGGTTAACAATTCTCCACTGTGTTTGGTGGTAAGGGGAAAACACTAAGTAACCTGATATGATAGTAAAGGCAACTACTGACCATACATCTGCTGCATTATACATGAACATCTAGGAGTCAGCAAGTGTGCGTATTCCCATAGAGAGCAGCCCTCTTGAAAAAAAATCCATATTAGGTTATACACAAACGTGTGCTTTAACCCCAGGCGTAGCTACATAGATTACCAATGCACGGCCATTCAGTCTGTTCATATTATGATTTAAGAGGGGGGGGTGCTGTTCCAGTAACAATCAATACATCATCATAATAGTTGAAACTTGCATGCTTAGCCTTTTCCCCCCACTGCTTCAAAAGAGCTTCACAGATGAGTAACTGCCACTGTGCTAAAGTTTTCTCAAACAGACACGTAGTAAAGACACTCTGCACATGAAAGGTCAATAAGTTTAAGCTTCGCACTTTCCATCTCAGTATCATTTGCAGTTCTCTGTTACGGGCCAGCTGCAACATCCCCAGGGTCTGGGAAAAATTTCGTGAACAAAGAGGGAGTTTATCCTGTGCAGGTTTTACTTGGTAGAAAGGTAACAGGTAATTATGGGATGAGCTAACGTGCCCCCAAAAATGTCACCAAGCACTTAAGTCACCACCAGTTCTGTACCCATGGCATATAATTGGTGGTAAAACCTCATGACTTCATTATATCTATAACTTATAACTTGCAATGCCCTAAATAGTCATAAGGGTCATAAAAACATCACATGCAAAATATTCAAGCGGATGATAACAGAGTCTATTTTTCAAGTCTTTTTCATACACTTACATAATCTCAAAGGCCTGTTTTGTTGGAGTCACTGATCACTGTCTTGGTTACAGTAAATATGTAGAACTATCAATATTCATTTTAAAATGGCAGCCTGACACATTAGGAGCCAAACCGCGCAGACTCGCCCCGTTAACGTTACAGCACTAGACTATACTCCTGAATAATACATCAGTGTCCTGCTCCTCAATCCTCTCAGTATCTGGAAGCTGCCAGAACAGGCGATCCAGACAGGACGATTTCATTCATGAGGCTGATTGTTGAGATAGGATGTGATTGGGATCGGGTTCACATGACCGACAGGCTTTTAATGGGAGATCACAAAGTCAAATGACTTTGACAATCATGCTTTTCCAATATCCTTGGCTCCTAGGCCAGCGGAGAACACCTACTTGCATACTGATTCCTCTGTTGGACAGCATCATGTGTGCTACATTATCAACTTCTTGTAATTCGCTTGAGGGAAGTAATCCACTAAAGCTGACATTTTGCTAAATCTTACGTTTAACATCCGCTAAATAAACAGCAACAGACAAGGAAAGAGGCCCATGTTAAAAGATCTTTAGCTTTTTAATATAATTAGGCAAAGGTTAAAGACTGATTTAACCCTCAGATGTTACAGGGGTGCACATATACACATCAATACATATTCATTTAAGATGGAAACTTCTACAAAATAGAAATCGTCTTCTTTGGACAGCACTAGCACCGTAAATGTCACTCACGTCTCTATCTTGTCTAAATAACAAAGACAAGCTGACATTAAACCAGCTGCGTTAATTATATTTGATATTTAAGCTGCACACTTTCCTGATGTATGTTACCCTTGTATATTTCCTCTTTATTTTTACCTTTCTGATTCTTTTCAGTCTTTTTATACTTCACATTTCAGTAAGTTGTATGAACTTAAACACACTTTTGACATTTTGTATGCCATAAGGAAATGATAATAACACACACTCACATATCATGCTGCTTTAAATGCTAATACACTATATGGACAAAAGACCTGGTATAAACTGTTAAAGGTCCCGTATTATGCAAATCTCACTTTGTGACAGTTTTCTTATAGTAGTGTGTGTTGCAGTAGCCTCATTATGAGGTTGGAATTTGAAAACTGTCTGTTTCCTCCCTGCCTTGCTACACCACAGTTTGTGAAAATGCCTGCTCAAACGGCCGAGTTTGAGTTGGCTCCGTTTATGACGACATAAGCGGATTTAACTCCTCCCCCTGACTGTGCCCCCACCCTGGCAAAGCGAGCCCCGCCCTGGCAAAGTACCTCTTGGACAACAAACATGGCGAAGGCGAGACACGCAAGTTGTGGTGTTGTTGGCTGCACACACCAACACCATAGTTTATTTTTGCTCCCCACTTCCGAGCCTCTCCATAAAAAGTGGCTGGATTCTATCTGTGATGGTCATGTACCAAACAACATTCCCAAACACTTGTATGTGTGCGCCCGGCATTTCACGGACGAGTGTTTTTTTAACATGGGCCCATACAGCTCCGGCTTAGCACAAAGACTCCGAATCAAGAAGGACGCAGTACCAACGCTTCGTGACCCAAGTACAAGTGTGGGAGATGTAAGTTCTTATCATTTTTTGTATCTTTACTGCATAACCCTACATTACGGATAAGCGGGTGGTTGTTAATGTGTACATCTAACGTTAGCATGGCAGCTAACATAGCTCGGTTACTGCTGCTAACGTTTGCGTCCCCGTTAACATGCAAGAGCTGATAATATCAAGAGACATCCAACAGAACTACTTTGAACACGGGCCTTTTGTGGTTGGCATCAGTATAGTTAGCATCAAGCTTGTTAGTAGCTGCCTGCATTAGTGGCGGCAGGCGTCTTTCCGTGTCAGGTCCACGAACCCGACACAACACCGCCGTTTTCCGTCGGGGCTCAATCACGCCTCAAGGCAAAGAAAGCCAGTGTTTGGAAAGACGTTCTGTCTGAGACATGTGTATTGTAGACGAGAGAGCCATGGCTTCAGTCAACATTAGCGCGTAGTACCGCTAGCGGAAGCCGCGTCCTCTCCCAGAGAGGGAAGGGGGAGTGGGCGTGGACAGATGCGTTCATTTGCATACCCGGAAGCAGGCCCATAAACAGCCTGTTCTGAGGAGGGCTGGTGAGAGCAACTTTTTCGACCGCTGAAACTCCGAAAAAAGGATGATTTTGGGGCGAACAAACTAAAATACTACGTTTTTGGGCTTCTGAGACCTATATGACGTGACTGAAAAATAGCATAATACGGGACCTTTAACAGGGCTACAAAATGATGAAGACATGTCATAATACAACTTTATACTGCCATAAATAACATTGCAAGTGTTTTAATTTTGCCTGTCATTTGGTTTATATTGTCATCGGAGCTAACAAAATACTTCGGTTTGGATTTACTTAATTTTACTCAAAATTGGCATTTTTCATATTATCATAATTGTAAATGTTATTTACACCTCTAGATTTAATAATATTTGTCACATTCTGATAATACAGAATCATTTTGAAACAGAACAGCTGGTTTACTTCAACTCTCACTCAGGAAGAAAAAACAGCTTATAACCTAAAAAGAAATATTGATTTGACATTTATCATGACAATAATTATCAACTGACATCAATATTTTACGTCAGCAGGAATATCAAGTCCACAAGTAGTTGTAATTCCAATTCTATCTGAATCTGAATTGTGATTTAAGAAACCAGTGAATAAATAGCTGTGCTGCCACTGTTGCTTGAGATAAGGCTAAAGAACAAACTAATAATGCTATAAATCATTCAGCTCATTTATAAGCACATGCATTTTGACCACAAACACACAAGATACTAATATGCTACTCCTCCCAATTTCAAGCATGATTCTAATGTCTGAAGATGAATTTGGTGCTATACACTAGGGATGTATAACGATAAACCGCAGTAAAATTGCAGACGGTTAGTATTACCCTTTAAATTCTAATTATCATGATAACTGCATTTGATTACCGCACTTTTAGGAGAAAAAACACCTATGTAAAGATCTGCTTTTATGTCAAATATTTGAGTATAGTTTCAATTCATTACAATTTTAATTTTATGTACCTAATATTTGGAACCAATATTCACTTTTAAAGTCTTTGAAAAGGTTCGTTAAGCATCTATGTGTTATTTCCGCAATAAATTATATACATTTTTCAAATTGGATTTTTTTTTTTTTTTTGTATTTTTTGTCCTTTTGTGTTTTTATAGTAGGTGAAAGTGAAAAAATAATAGAGTTGATATAAAGGAAGTTATGCTGAAAAAAAAAGATCCCAAACATGGGTATAGTAAACATTTGTTTATATAGTATATAAAGGCAAAATCAAAAAGACTGAAAAACAGCCAAAACAGGCTCGGAAGGTACATTGTACCTATTTTTTTTTTTCCCAAAATACAACTTGGTTAAATTATTTCAGTCTGTGTATTAGTACCTTTTAAACATTTTGAGCACAATTTCAACAATAGCACGATAATAATAACCGTGATAATTTTGGTCACAATAACTGTGATATGAAATTTTCATATCGTTACATCCCTACTATACAGAAATGCTTAGATTTAAAGTCTTTTTCACCATGTTGAATGAATGAACTGGAATGTTCCACTCCACTAAGAAATTTACTCAACAAAACCTGTATTTTCTTTTTGAAAGTAACTGCCTATGGCCAAAATGATGACAGAAAACCAATCACAATCAGAGCCAGTGAAACATTTCCTGATTTTCACAAGACTTGCAGCAGGACAATAGAGGGGATGTCTGCTGTGATTAGGGAAGCTGGGCTGGTCTGACTGTAACAATAGCAACCGCATAAACAGGAGCAGGATAGAGGCCTTTCCCACCACAGGCTAATTAAGGAGCACTTACACAAGTTCACAACACTGGTTAGTGGCGTGGCTGCTGCAAATACGTGCAACCGATCTGAGTAAAGAGTGATGTAACAGCGCTGGGTTCATGTGTCAGATTCAGTGACACAAACCCCAAGAGCTCATGTTCACGTTCACTTAAGTCGGCAAAAACAAGACACTTACATCTGACTCAACATAATCCCTCAACAACACAAATCCTGTTTCTGTTCTGAAATAAAATACTTACCGCATTGCCTTTCCGTCTCTCCGGGCCCCGTGATGACTGACATGCCATCAGTGGAGGTGTCGGTCAGTGAGGATCAGTCTTGTAAGAGCTTCACAGTTACTCTGCTTGTTTCCTGCTCATGTGGCTGGTAGTGTATAATAATTGTTTTTTCCCCCTTCGGCTTTACTCCTACTCACAGTACAAACACAAAAAGCGCACACACACTGACAGCCTCTTGACAGATGACAGTAGTCTTATGGAAATAGCCCACATTCCTCCTGCTGCAACCACCCAGTCTGGTTCTACAAGCTCTCCATACACCTCCTCCAGTCTCATGCAGCTCCAATATCCTTATCCTCTGCCTCATGTTATCTCTCAAAAACAGGAGCAAACAGGGCCACATCATCATCATCTTCCCACATTTCAAAAAGATGACCCTCTAGCATCAGCCTTTGTAATAGAGAAATCAAATCACCAAAGACTCACAATGGCTTAAGGGTTTTTGGCGTACATTTTTCATTGGATCAGCAAAACTGAAGCAGCAACAGCAGCAGCAGCAGCAGTCCACTCAGGTTAAGAGCATCAGCTATGAAACTACTTGAGATCATAGTGCTTCAGTTATTGTCCACTGCAGTACATTCTTCCATCCATCCATCCATTCTCTTCCGCTTATCCGGGGCCGGGTCGCGGGGGTAACAGTCTAAGCAGGGATGCCCAGACTTCCCTCTCCCCAGACACCTCCTCCAGCTCTTCCGGGGGGATCCCGAGGCGTTCCCAGGCCAGCCGAGAGACATAGTCTCTCCAACGTGTCCTGGGTCTTCCCCGAGGTCTCCTCCCGGTGGGACATGCCCGGAACACCTCCCCAGGGAGGCGTCCAGGAGGCATCCGAAACAGATGCCCGAGCCACCTCAGCTGGCCCCTCTCGACGCGGAGGAGCAGCGGCTCTACTCCGAGCTCCTCCCTGGTGACTGAGCTCCTCACCCTATCCCTAAGGGTGCGCCCAGCCACCCGACGGAGGAAACTCATTTCGACCGCTTGTATCCGGGATCTTGTCCTTTCGGTCATGACCCAAAGCTCATGACCATAGGTGAGGGTAGGAACGTAGATTGACCGGTAAATCGAGAGCTTCGCCTCTCGGCTCAGCTCCTTCTTTACCACAACCGACCGGTACAGCGACTGCATCACTGCAGACGCTGCACCAATCCGTCTGTCAATCTCACGCTCCATCCTTCCCTCACTCGTGAACAAGACCCCGAGATACTTAAACTCCTCCACTTGGGGCAAAGACTCCCCACCGACCCGGAGAGGGCAAACCACCTTTTTCCGGTCGAGAACCATGGCCTCGGATTTGGAGGTGCTGATCCTCATCCCGCTCGCTTCACACTCGGCTGCAAACCGCCCCAGTGCACGCTGAAGGTCCAGGTTCGATGAGGCCAACAGGACAACATCATCTGCAAAAAGCAGAGATGAAATCCTGTGGTCCCCAAACCGGACCCCCTCCGGCCCTTGGCTGCGCCTAGAAATTCTGTCCATAAAAATTATGAACAGAACCGGTGACAAAGGGCAGCCCTGCCGGAGTCCAACATGCACCTGGAACAGGTCTGACTTACTGCCGGCAATGCGAACCAGGCTCCTGCTTCGGTCATACAAGGACCGGACTGCCCTTAGCAAAGGGCCCCGGACCCCATACTCCCGAAGCACCCCCCACAAGATACCACGAGGGACACGGTCGAACGCCTTCTCCAGATCCACAAAACACATGTGGACTGGTTGGGCGAACTCCCATGAACCCTCGAGCACCCGATGGAGAGTATAGAGCTGGTCCAGCGTTCCACGACCAGGACGAAAACCGCATTGTTCCTCCTGGATCCGAGGTTCGACTATCGGTCGGATCCTCCTCTCCAGTACCCTGGAATAGACTTTCCCCGGGAGGCTGAGGAGTGTGATCCCCCTATAGTTGGAGCACATCCTCCGGTCCCCTTTCTTAAAAAGGGGAACCACCACCCCGGTCTGCCAATCCAGAGGTACTGTCCCCGACCGCCACGCAATGTTACAGAGACGTGTCAACCAAGACAGTCCCTGCACATCCAGAGACTTAAGGTACTCAGGGCGAATCTCATCCACCCCCGGTGCCCTGCCACCGAGGAGCTTGCCAACCACCTCGGTGACTTCAGCTTGGGTGATGGACGAGTCCACCTCTGAGACCTCAGCCTCTACTTCTTCTATGGAAGACGTGGCAGTGGGATTGAGGAGATCCTCGAAGTATTCCTTCCACCGCCCGACAACATCCCCAGTCGAGGTCAGCAGCTCCCCACTTCCACTGTAAACAGTGTTGGTGGCGCACTGCTTTCCCCTCCTGAGGCGCCGGATGGTTTGCCAGAATTTCCTCGAGGCCGACCGATAGTCCTCCTCCATGGCCTCCCCAAACTCCACCCAGACCCGAGTTTTTGCCTCCACAACCGCCTGGGCTGCAGCACGCTTGGCCTTCCGGTACCCATCAGCTGCCTCGGGAGTCCCACGGGCCAACAAGGCCCGATAAGACTCCTTCTTCAGCTTGACGGCATCCCTTACTTCCGGGGTCCACCACCGGGTTCGGGGATTGCCGCCACGACAGGCACCGGAGACCTTGCGACCACAGCTCCGAGCAGCCGCTTCGACAATGGAGGTGGAGAACATGGTCCACTCGGACTCAATGTCCCCAACCTCCCCCGGGATCTGGGAGAAGCTCTCCCGGAGGTGGGAGTTGAAGACCACACTGACATCGGGTTCCGCCAGACGTTCCCAACAGACCCTCACAACACGTTTGGGCCTGCCGAGTCGGTCCGGTTTCCTCCTTCGCCAGCGGATCCAACTCACCACCAGGTGGTGATCGGTTGACAGCTCTGCCCCTCTCTTCACCCGAGTGTCCAAAACACGCGGCCGGAGGTCTGATGATACGACAATGAAGTCGATCATCGACCTCCGGCCTAGGGTGTCCTGGTGCCAAGTGCACTTATGGACATCCCTGTGTTGGAACATGGTGTTTGTTATGGACAAACTGTGACTAGCACAGAAGTCCAGTAACAGAACACCACTCGGGTTCAGATCAGGGAGGCCGTTCCTCCCCATCACCCCCCTCCAGGTCTCACTGTCGTTGCCCACGTGGGCATTGAAGTCGCCCAGGAGAACAATGGAGTCCCCAGTCGGAGCACCATCCAGCACCCCTCCCAGAGACTCCAAGAAGGCCGGGTACTCTGCACTGCTGTTCGGCCCGTAGGCCGAAACAACAGTGAGGCACCTGTCCCCAACCCGAAGGCGTAGGGACGCGACCCTCTCGTTCACCGGGGTGAACTCCAACACATGGCGGCTGAGCTGAGGGGCTATGAGTAAGCCCACACCAGCCCGCCGCCTCTCACCGCGGGCAACGCCAGAGAAGTGGAGAGTCCAGCCCCTTTCGAGGGGTTGGGTTCCAGAGCCCAAGCTATGTGTGGAGGTGAGCCCGACTATATCTAGACGGTATCTCTCAACCTCCCTTACAAGCTCTGGCTCCTTCCCCCCCAGCGAAGTGACATTCCATGTCCCAAGAGCTAGACTCCGTGTCCGGGGATCGGGTTGTCGGGCTCCCTGCCTTCGACTGTCACCCAATCCACACTGCACCCGGCCCCTATGATTCCCTCGATGGGTGGTGAGTCCGTCGGAGGGTGGGCCCACGTCGCTCTTTCGGGCTGGGCCCGGCCGGACCCCGTGGGCATAGGCCCGACCACCAGGCGCTCGCATACGAGCCCCAACCCCAGGCCTGGCTCCAGGGTGGGGCCCCGGCTGCGCCGTACCGGGCGACGTCACGTTTTTTAGATGTTTCTTTTTCATAAGGGCTTCTGAACTGCTCTTAGTCTGGCCCGTCACCCAGGACCTGTTTGCCTGTTTGCAGTACATTCTTACTAATGCAAATATTAACTCTCGATTCTGCAGTTTTATCTTCTTCACTTTACCTAGTATCTAAGGCTCCGCTCAGGCTCATAGAGTGGGTAAAGTTTTGTCACCTAATGTCCCCCCAAAAAAAACACCTCTAGGTCTCTTTGCTCTGTTCGTTCACCCTAAATAACTGCACCTCATTTTTTGCTGCAGTCTGCAGCAGTCACTTGTTGTTAGCTCTCATCTCTGAGGAGCCATCTGCAACATTCCCTTTATGAAAATTAGATTACAACAAAAAAATCAGAGGTTACATCAAACGCAACATGGCTGTTTGATTCTTCAAAGGCTCAAAGACCCCATAACACAATCCCTTGAAGCAAGACAGCCTCTTCACAGAACCCACTAGTCACAGTCACTTATTCATGGACAACTACTGCCGTCACCAAATTTCATACAAAAAGTAAAACTTCCTCTTTCCTTTGGCTTTAAAATTCTGTGTCTGATTGATTTCTTTTGGGCTGTGATGCGTCATAACTATCAGTCAAAAAAGTTGAATATTTTCTGCAGTAGTTTCCACTTTAATTTAGTTCTGTTAAAAGCGCCACTACAAGCATAGACAGTCGTTCATTCAGACTGATGATCTGACCTCAAACATCATTTCCACTGCAGTAAAATGCTTGATTATTCAGAGTAAATGCGTATTTATAGCAAAACTGATAAATAATAATGCCATCTGTTTGACTGCCATCTGTCATCTGCAGAAACAGAGACCTTTTCTTATCTTATCAAACTACCTCTGTCAGTCTTTTCCAGACAGAACTTTGAAGAAAATGGTAATGTTGACAGCCATTTAACCCTTGATTTACTGGCTGGTAATTATTGAGGTATGACATTAATCTTATTGCAGTTCAACCCATTATATAATCTTAGTCTGTTTAATATGATACTTGAGCAAGGACTGAAGTATTACACAATAGCAGCAACTCCCAAATCAGGATGTGTGGGGGCAAACTAAGCTCCAAGGAATTTTCTCCTCACTGGGTGTAAAGCCAGGCTCCAAAGCTCCCTGTTGCTTTAGCGAAATTATCTCTCCTCACAATGTCACCTTACCTTACCAGTATGCATGAGCGATCACAGGACGGCCTGATCTCTAAAGAGCAGAGTTTACAATGCTATAAAAACTGTGCTTATTAGATAATGAGCCTGAGAATATCACAATAAACTCAAAGGGACTGTGTACAGGAGGGTTATTTGACCCACCCAAGGTAAATCAGGGGAGCTGCATAATGATACGGTTAGCAGATATGAAGAAAAAGTATCTTTTTCATTTATTTAAGACAAAATCAAGTTTGTTTTCCCATGAAATAGTGGATAGTTTCCCTGCAGGCATGTAAACATAAAAAATAAACACTGTTTCTATCCATGTTTTAAGCCATGACATCATTTCCTGTTTCCCGGTACACTTCTGTTCATTACTCTGTATCGAGAACCAAAGTCCTGCCCATTCCGATGTTATCCACGGGACTTAACTCTGGAAAATTACGGAGAGCAGCTAATGGAGAGAGTGAAAACTTGTTTCTTGATCCTATTTGAATTATGCCACCATTTACACATATGATGTTTATCAGAATTATAATGTTAAATATAATAAAAAGACAATAAAAGAACATCCAGTTTTGCATTAAATAGCTAAATAGACTGCATCTCTTTGTGCACATGAAAGATGTCAACAACACCAAAATGGTTGCTGCCTTGTCATATGTCACCTCGATCTTCGAAAGTGAGGTGAAAAAGTATTAAAAGACACAAAAATCAAAACAATCTGGTCCTATTGAAGCTGCAGAGACGTCTTTCGCGTCTCTTAAGAGACAGAGACAGAAAGAGACAGAGAGATCTGTTGAATTGATAAACATATGTGTAAATGATGGAAATCAAAGGAGACCAAGAAATTCACGGTCTCTCTCCATTCACTGAAATATAAAGCTATTATTCAATCTGCTGCAGTGCTGTGTCACTCCATAAAAATACATCTAACTGACATTCTATGATTTCTCATGTGATGATAAAGAAAAAAGTGGATGCAGTTCAGATAAAATTGTTAAATGAAAGAAAATTTTAAAAATTACATTTGAAGCTACCTCAGGTTAGTATACTTGCTAGCTAACACTAGCTCCCACTATATCTACCAGATCTTTATGAATGGCTCTGATAAAGAATAAGGGATTTATGATGTGTTTTACTTCTTCACACTTCCTGTTTCATTTGTCAGCCCTTTATCAGTGCTGTCCAGTTCAGGGGAGGGTAAATAAACTGATGATTTATGTCAACACACAGCTGAGCATAAAGTGGAGTGATATAATAATGTAAATAGACCTAGAGCTTGAACAGTATGTAAGATACTGCTGATGATCTACTGCAGGTAAAACACTATGGAAAATTACAGAATTCAGCCCCTTCTGAACTGGTGCCTCACTAAAGCAAGAAAGAAGTTACAGTGCATGAGTTCATAGGCACCAGCATTAAGGTCTATACATGAGAATAAAGGCATTTTAATGCTTAAAGAGACTGCCATGGAGTTTTCTTCCATCTACTTTATGAATCCCTTTTTTCAAAGAGCATCTAGAAGAAACTCTTTTCTGGGTCCTAGAAACATTCCTTCCCATGATTTTTTATAGGCTCCACCATTGTTGCCTTACAGGCAGATTGCATATTTGCATCCTATATATACCCTGGATTATGTTTACAACTTCTGCTTATACATCCTGTTTCAGTCAGTTGCAGTTGGAGCTGGAGTGTCGAGTGCCGAGTAAACCAAATCAACTCAGCTGTGAGTTTGTATACTCTACGAGGACATACGAGTCTTAGCAGGGGCCTCTGTGAGAATCCCTACAGTCCTGAGTGACTCACTCAGGAAATAACTGTAGTGTCTCAAAAGCCCACAGTCTGATATCGAAGCACGGAGCAGACAGACTGAACTTGCACATGACCAGGAGACAAAGACTCCAGAGGAGGTTGTTTATATTGTAGCCAGACCTTAAATGTGGAAAAGTGTGGAGCGGAGATACATGATCAGCAGAGAGAGTGACAAGGAGGCAGAGAGAATGACGAGGTGATTCTGCTGCCAAGGTGGACTTCTGTTGTTTTTTTTTTTCCCAAGATGGCAGGGCGAAAGAAAGGTGGATGAGGAGGAGGAGGCAGAGAAGAGTTGAGAACAGCATTAAAACCTGAGCCAGGATTTCATTATTAGACAGAGAATGTGGGTGGTGCAGGTCAGGCCATGTTTCTTTCCCAGGTTTTCAGTAAAGGGGTTTTCCAGATGATGAAATTCTGCACGAAAGCCCTTTATTTACCCTTTAAGCTTAAACCTCACTAGTCAAGAACTGATTAGAAATAAACATCGGAACTGATCTTCCATCACCTCAACTGAGAGGCAAACAGTTATTTTTCTTAATGAGACAGAAGGAAGTTAGATAAAACCATGTGGGATGAGTATGGTTCTTCTAAATATCTTCAGAGTGCAGATGACATTTACATACTTTCTGTGTTGCAACATAAAACAGGGTAAAAATGGTCAATGACAGCATATTAAAATTAATATTTATCATAATTATGGAAAAAATGTCCACAATAACAGAATAAACAGTATTTATTGGTTGAAAATTTGTACTGAATAAACAATTTGCATACCTTGGAAAGACATGTAGCTAAAGAGACCAGAGCAGTAAAGAGTCAATGAATTTTATAAATGCAAATATGTACAAAATGAGTCAATAGTCAACTATTTTAGAATTTGTATTAATTTACATAGATCCAATTTGGTATGATGTGAAAAATAAAAAAAATTAAGAAAGGTGAATTAGCCTGAAGGTAAAAAGCATCACTGAAACAAAGAAAGTGAAAGACATTAAATGATTAATGATGTTTATAAAAAAATATTGTCAATCATTGCCTTGTGTCAGCAATTTCTGGTAATACTGTCCCCCGCATATTTGATATCAACCAGTATCAGCTATCAGCATATAAATATACAGTAAGATGTAATTTCACCAGACACCAATGGACGATTTACATCTGTTGTTATATTAAATGTTGTTTCCTAAGTTTGTAAAATTTATATGATTGAATTTCAGCTCATGTGATGACAGGCTGAAAGATAAAACAGTTAAGTTAGTCTGGACAACACATTGAATTAATTGAGGATTTGCTTTCTAAAACTAGTAAAAAATGCAAAATCCTGACTATTCCTCTTGACAGCTTTCTCAATCAACAGATATTTTCTGGCCCTGTTACCCAGCTGAATCCAGTGAAGAGTTCTTTTGCTGTTTTTTTAGTGCCAGTATCTCCTCAAGTTGCATTGACTTGGCACAGCTTGGCTCAGTTTGGCCCACAGCATATTGCCTTTCCACTGCACATATAGTCATAGAGAGAAAGCAAAAACTACAGTGTTGTTTTCAGTGTGGCTGCAGCTACGAGCAAAGCAATGATGGGAGAGGATGAAACATTTCCGAAAGTAAAAAGGAGAATATAGTTGTTTCCATTACTCGCAAATTTGTTGTCACATTGTCTAAGATTTCCTGCCAGCTTAACTCGGCATGCAATTTTGAAACAAGACACATAAAGCACATTAATATCAACCAAAAACAACTGTGGATGAACAAATTTGAGGTCTACATGACTTTACTTTATATTTAATATTGGTTTGGCTCCCTTGGAACCTCATTAAAAGTTGATATTAGAAATAGTATCTAATAGTGTGTAGCAGTTTTTGTTGTCATGCAGTGGAATCGCTAAAAAACCTGGGCTAAGTCAAGGTAATCAAGGTGATCAAAGGTGGGATACATCATTTTATGTCATCAGCTCAGAATTGGAAACAGAATCATTGTAGCCTGTAACTTCATCAAATGACCAAAACGCAAAACACTTATAGGTAACACGTACTATCATAAACAAATAGACACAGGACTCATAAAAACAGATTAAAGGGGGGAAACTGGGGAAATAATGGGGCTGCCAGAAAACAGGATCGGTGTTACATACTTCCTCTTCATGCAAAAATACTTTATGTTTGAATATCAGCTCTTCTTATCTGAAAACCAGCCCATTCGTTTCCTTTTCCTCTACGACGAGTGCAGCCTTGAGGAAGTCACATGTATGACCTGCTGACAGTTCACAGGCATTTATGATAACCACAGATCTCCTGGGAGCCTCAGATGCTGATGTTTCAATATGACTGACTGATGTCCCCCCTGAGGGTAAAACAATAATTACGCATTATTACTTCAATTTATGTATCGACCGCATCCATTTATGTTGTTATTGATGACGGGGCTTTGCATTAAGTTTATTTTAAAAGCCCTCTGATTGTTCCCATTCATGATATTTGCATAAAGACTCCCTTTAGAAACGGTCAACTGTACTCTACGTAGTGAAAGTAGTCACCGGAGATGCCAGGAATGTAATATGACAGAGGTCAATGAAGAGATTAAATACATGTGTGAAGCAGCCAAAGCCCAGGAGTCACTGTAAATCACTCACAATACAAGGTAGCCTCAGGCACAGAGTGTGTATGTGTTTGTGTGTGTGTGTGTGTGTGTGTGTGTGTGTGTGTGTGTGTGTGTGTGTGTGAGTGGTCATGACCTCTTCAAAGTCACACTGAATTATCAATCATATGTGATCACCTTCCATGGGAATGCTGACATTGATGCATTGCGACTTATGGGCCGTGGAGGTGAGAAAGTGGACGGTCAGAGAAAGTGTGATGTGTGTGTTTATAGTGTGACAACACATCAAGTACAGACACAGTTTGAGCTGCCGTGTTTCCTGGGAAAAAAAAAAAAAGGTTACTAGTGCCCTTGTGAGCTATGTGGAATCTGGAGGCCGTCACCCTGACATGACCTGCCACAGTCACGCTTTTTATATTTCACATCCCCACAACAGCAACAATAGCCCTACAAGGCCTTAAAAACAGCAGTCTTAACAACTGAGTTATGAAGACAAACAAGAAGAGCTGAAAAGGAGAACAAATGTAGTGTTTCCAAAACTTTTTTTTTTTTTAATTTTTAAGAAATGACAAACCATTGCAACTCAATTCATAGTTGAGGAAAGCAATTTTTTTACTGCCACTTATTTTAAAAGTGTAAAACAGCCATTTTGAAGATATATATACATTTGTTAAATCAGTTTTTTTATACTTTCTAGATACTGTAAATGTGACTAAATAAATATAAACAGGCTCTTGTGGTTTTTCTCTCATGAGCAAAACAAACTGAAAATTTACAATCTATCAGGCTTTTAGGACCAGGAAGTGACTGTTGTTGAAGGGTTTTTTTTAAATAGCAAATAAATTTCGAACTTGTGGGTTGTTAACCAGTCAATGGATGTGTTAGTGTTGAAATTAGAAAACACAAGTAGGACACTGATGTTTTTATATTCCGCTTTTATGTCATGTTTGCATCCTCTTGGTATAAAATGTAGAGGTTAGATTCTTCACTGCCCTCGTGAGTCAACTTCACTTCTGTTTCACTGCTCCACTGACTCATCTATTAATACAGTCAGATAAATATCAACTACAGTTTTATTTAGAGTGCGCTGGTTTATAATATAAACAGCTCTAGAACTTTCACAATCAGTATCTGTGTCACCCATGTTAGAATGTAAACAGAACAAAAAAAAAAAAAAAAAAAAAAAAAACTGTGCTATTTTATTTACAAAAACAAATTATAAATCCTTTTGCAATGTGTTGAATGTACATCAAGCACATTCATGATTTGATTTGATCGTGATGTCCAAATCGCAATACATCAAGATATCAATCAAGATATTTCCACATCCTTAATAAATTGTGTGTGTGTGTGTGTATTTCCCAGCACTTGAGTGGGGAAGTGTCGGCGAGCGTCCCGAGCCCCTGACCTATAATCCACTAACTGTCATCCATATCCCT
The DNA here is from genome assembly GCF_902148855.1 of Sphaeramia orbicularis. Lineage (NCBI taxonomy): Eukaryota > Metazoa > Chordata > Actinopteri > Kurtiformes > Apogonidae > Sphaeramia > Sphaeramia orbicularis. The sequence continues at coordinate 29,946,811 of NC_043964.1, read as the reverse complement.
CCCGTCTTGATCTCCTCCATTTGTCTCCATATGAAGAGGACTCGCAGCCTGCGCTAATCCTCCGTATAAGCTCACATGATCACCATATAAAGCCATGCACACACACAAACACACTCATACAGACACATCAGAACACATTTATTTATACACATACATACATGCCTCCACAAGTGAAACAGAGGAGTAGAGAAAGATGAGGTACACACAGCTGTGCTGAGCGTTGCACCACTAACCTACTTTATGTGTGTGAGTCTACACACTGTGTGACTGCAGCATTCGTCTTTAAATCCCTGCCACTGCTCAACATCTCCATCTCTCTCCTAAACATATACAATCCCACTGCTGCAAACACACACACTCAGGTATATACACACTGGCAGGTCACCAAGAGCCTGTGTGTCACATGGCCGTCCTGCTGTGCTCTCTGTAGCATTTCTGGGCAACAGAGTACTGCTGCCTTTCTGAACAGCACCGAGCCGATGAGCTGGAACACTGTAGAAAAAACTACATGACTGCAACAACCTCAGCCAGTGGTGCAGTCACAGCTCATCCTCTCTCCCTATGAAAGAAGAATGAATTTTGCATGATGCAGCAGCATCTTACAGCAAAATAGGGAGAGGGGGTAGGGGATAGAAACGTGCCAATTTTGCAAAAAAAAAAAAAAAAAGGGAAACAACAGCGGTATAAAAGACTGAAGATGTTCTGTAGTTTACTGACACATTGACCCTCTGAGTAAGTCACAGAGTGTTACAAATCCCTTCTTAAAAGCTGGACTGGCATGAAGTGGTAGTGGCATGAGCCCCAAGGGGGGACTGGAGGGCTGTTAGAGGCTGGACGTAGGCCAGATGTAGCAGACACACACACACACACACACACACACACACACACAGAACAGCATTGAGCAGACACATTCAAGAGTGGAGTGAACTCTTGAGTATTAGAGAATTAGGCTGATTGTAAAAAAGAAAACAAAAAAAAAAAACACTTTTCTTGGAGGTTTTTTAAGCTAGCATTCCAAAGTAGCTCACCTATGACCCCTTGCAGATGCTTCTGACTTCTACCACAGACCTGCCCTTTTTGTCTAAATATAGTCACTCAAAGCAAAATCCATTATAGCAACGACTAAGACGCAAACAAGTCCAAAAGCCAATGGATGATGTCCTGGATCCTGCATTCACATTTTACATACAATCTATATATAATCACCAAAAAACTGATTTATGTTGGGGTAAAAAACAGTGGCAAGAACCTGATAGAAAAAATAAAACCAGGGCATTGGCTGCATGAGTTGAATGGATGGAAAGAGAGGTTCAGAGTTACAAAAAGACACAAAAATCCCTTCAAAAAGGATTGAAAAGCTTACAAACATCACTTCTGACCTCAACTTACAATCTGAGTTTTAAAAAAAAGAAGATACAGAGAGGTTTGGTAGGTGATAACTGGTTGAATTCTTCAAAAAGTGTTGAATAGAGGTTTAGTGTGTGTGTTATTTGGAGACAAAACTACAGACCTGGAGAAAGTGTGTTTTTAGAGAGTGAGGCACTGGCTGTACTGGGAGTCGGAGGTGGATACACCTTTTTCCTGCATCTTTAGCAGGTCAAACAATCGTTACACTCTTACATAATTGTTCCAACACTCATTTTTCCTGTCCACTCTGCTCAGCCTTCTCTTCCCTTTCCGACAAACCTGAGCTATTCCACATACGCACTTCAATGGAAGCCGTGAACCCAGACTCCCACAAAGGCCCAAGTGGAGCAGGATGTTCTTTGCCTGAAATTCACTTTAGCACATGACTCCAGACTCCTGGGACATTTGCATGCTCTGATTTTTCTTTCCAACAGGAAGAAAACCAGCTTGATTTGCCTCACATATCCCCTTTAGAAGCCCTTGATGGTCCTAATGCTAATACTCGGATAAAAATCTGTGACTTTGTTGAGCAGCAGAGCTTTAGTCCACCACACTGTAAGAGGAAACTAGTGGGTAGAGTTTTGAAAAAGTCATTTTCCACCGAACAAAAACTCCTTTGCTCCACAGTATTGCCATTAGCGTCACGGCCACTTATAAAAGTACTTCAAACCGGCTTTTTAAGGGCTGAGAAAACAGAGTAGGGGTCCAAGAGGATTTACACACATAACTCATGTTCACTTGAAGTTTAGCTTCTACTGATGCAAGCAGATCATGTACGGAAGCAGTCAAAATCCAAAAAGTTGACTTCCATATGGGTTAGTCTGTTTTCATGTCTGCTGGGTCGACTTAACCCTGTGGAGGGATGCCATGGTTAATGTAATGTGCTATCTGATATCGTGGGAGGGCAAATTCAACAAGGGTCCTTTGTGTTCACTGACCTTTTAGTCAAAGATGAACATGCACGCAGACTTAAGGCTATACAGTAACGCAGAGCCACATACAGAAGCCGTGTCTTTTCCACCTCCCCACTGAGTCTTAAAAACAGCTACTGAGCAGTGGTACACTGGCCACCAGTGAGCGAAAGCAGTGAGACTACACAGAGCAGTCAAAACAAAGAAAACACACTTTGACAGAGGTGAGTCACACCAGTGGAAAGAAAAAGTGTCTGGAGCTTTTTTTTGTGTGTGTGTAACATTATCTGAAAAGCAGAAAACACCAGCACGTGTAAACTTAAGAGATTAAACCACAAAAAGAAAAACAAGCATGAAAAATATTCTTTACTTAGCACAATTATGTTGACAATACAAAAAAAAAAAAACGCAAAGAAATACTGTTAAGGTAGCTGCATTCAATCAACAAAATGTTTCAGTATGGATTATATTAAGTCTTTTAGAGCAGACAGGTTGTGTTTAAGTCAAAACACAAGGGGATGGCAGTCATTATTAACCACTGATGCAACACACTTGGGAGGAGACACCACAGCAACGGTGAAAATGTTGAGTTGTGTCACACAGATGAGATAAACTGTTCTTGATTTGAATAAGTAGAAAGCCTCCTTTTTAGCCTATAAAATAAAACCTGAGTTTCCTGTTTTTCCCTCAGGCTGTGAAAAGAGAGGGTTCTCGTGAGGGACAAGAGGAACATTCATACGTCATGCTCATGGGATGCAGTTCATGTAGAAGATAGATCCTATTTCCATGTTTGACAAAATGCGCTTTTTAGATTTGATATATGGGCCCTAAATAATAATACAAAAAACCTCAAGCTGATGCTGCATTTAAAGCAAACATTTCAAAGTAAGAGCCAAGCACCGCTATGCATCTGTAAAGCTGGCATTACCTCACAGTACAAGAAAAAAAAAGCCCCATGAATCATCCTCCGCTGAAAGTCGCTAAACTTTATTTTTAACATTTTATTTATGATTTTCAATTTACTGCCGGAAAACTTTTTTCTATTCTTACCTCTAAACCCTCTCTCCTTTCTCTCCCACATCTCTCTGGGGTTCTGCAGGTTGTTGTACAATACATCATCTGATACAGGCCTAAGTGTCTAGAGTAAACAAAAATACAGAAAATATGACTGAAAACGAAAGAATAACAGGCCGATTAATCTGCTTGAGCTAAAAAAAAAAATTATGGTGAGTTCCAAAATTTTTAATTCTTACAATAAATTAGATGTTCAGTGATTCAAGTGTTAAACAGTTGATCAGCTTCTAATAAAGTACAAGATGCCAGACATACATAATCCTGATTTTTGGAGAGAAAGGCAGAAATATCGGCTTCACTTCCCTGTTATGTCAACCTTTTCTCATTACATTTTTTTGTTTTTAACTAAATTCATATCAACTGAAAAGATTATCTGACAAACCAGAGCATGTTTACAATTTGTTGCATTGCATGATATTAATCAACAATACAAAATTATTACATTTCACTATTGAGATATTCATGATTTTGCACAGGCACAGTAAGAGACAGCCATCCCCATCACCCTGGTAATTAACTTTGACTTTGCTGCTCTGCTTCATCACATGGATGTATTATCATTGAGGTTAATTTTCACCCCATGAGACAGTGGACATTAGGTGTGATAGTGAGCAGCTCTGATTTACAATGTCACAACTAGAATCAGATCAGAATTAAAGTGAGCAGAGACTAGTTTCTGTCATTGTAAAAAACACAGAGTACCTGTTGGCTAGATAACTTAATTGCTGATTATCTGACCACTGATAATGAAGTACACAAGAACAATAATGTTGAATATAACATTCTATACACAGCTTATAGTGGCTTTTCCATTGGACATCTGTGCGAAACTTTACTGATATTTACTAAATGTCAAAAAAACAGAAGTGCGTAATGTCGGTTTTTCCATTAAATCACGAAGGCGATTATTTACTTATTTATTATCATGAAATGATACAAGAAGTCATTCCATTAACACAATGACAAACATAAATATCACAGTGATTTAAAGATATATTAATTATTATTATTATTATTATTATTATTATTATTATTATTATTATTATTATATATTACCCCTCTATCCCATACTAAATTTAAAAATGATTCGGTTTCCTGGTGTGTCCACACATAACGTGCCATGTTTGTTTTAAAACTTTTCTTCACTTGTTGTAACATCCGTCAACATCCGTTTTTTTTTATTCACATGACTCTAGTTGTGGAAAAAGGTCTTTCCATTGCAGTTTTGTGTGATATAGCCTACCAACACCTGAAAAGCCACCTCTTGCCAGCGATAAACTTTTCATTGAAAAACGAGAGTTTTGGCAAAATTGTCGTTTTTTCCATTTGGCAAATTTTTATGCACCAGTTATATTTGCGCAATTTGAGGGTTAATGGAAAAGCGTCTTACCGCATTGAGATGTGTTGATTTGTCAGTGCAGCTGCAACTCTCATGGTTTCAGAGGCTGCTGGTTCAGGGTCCGGTTCAGTGTGTTTTGAGCACAGGCATGAACGCACATCCGTGTTTATTACAGAATGTAGTTTGTCTTGTGAGTTTCATTTTCATTGCAATGCATTGGAATGTTAAGAACAGCTCTATGTTCATCCCACAATTAATTTACACTAGTTAAGTTCCGGGCAACACGGTGGTGCAGTGGTTAGCACTCATGCCTCACAGCAAAAAGGTCCTGGGTTCGATTCCAACACCAGTCGACGGGGGTGGGACCTTTCTGTGTGGAGTTTGCATATTCTCCCCGTGTCTGCGTGTAGTCCGGCTTCCTCCCACCATCCAAAGACATGCACTGACAGGTTAATTGGTTAATCTAAATTGCCCATAGGTGTGAATGTGAGAGTGACTGTCTCTATATGTCAGCCCTGCGATGAACTGGCGAAATGTCCAGGGTGTACCCCACCTTTGCCCCTATGTAGCTGGGATAGGCTCCAAGCAACCCCTGTGACCCTAGTGAGGATAAAGCGGGTTCAGAAAATGAATGAATGAATAGTTAAGTTACATTATTAGCAACACGGTTAAGATGGACTCTGATCATCACTATATTTTCTGTGGCTGTAATGGAATTTTAACGTCTTTATCTAATCCCTTCTCTGTTCCCGTATCCTTTCCCAAATACCTCCCCACTGCATGCTAACTTTCCCGAATACCCCCTACTGCATCTTAAATTTCCCATACCTCTACCCAAACCCTCCTACTGTGTGTGTTAATTTTCTTGGAAGGTAACAAATGGTGACTGTTAAAACCTAGGGCTCATCACTCAATCAAAAGGCCATTTGAGGAAACTGAAGGTGTCACTTGCAAATGGGCTTCACCCTATAAATGGTGGATCTTTTGAGAAGCTCTTGTTTTTTTTCTTCACAATCGCCGTTCGTGTGCAGAACTGACCTTCCTTTGCAAAGAAATAAAATCTTGTTGGCTGGCAGAAGTCTCTATTTCATCATTCACCAGCAACAGAGCAAAAATTTCCATAACAGGCGTAGCAAGACAACAGAAACACCAAGGGAATGTCAATCATTGAGTTTCTTACCTTTTCCAAATTACTACTCATTATTAAAGATTAAAGGTTGAAGTTAACTAGCTTTATTATCCCCATAGGGAAACTAGGTCTCTGCAATTAACCCATCCTAATACATACAAACATAGCACCTAGCATTAGCATTAGCATAAGGACACACATATTGGGAGCAGTGAACTGTCATTGAAGACCTTAATAGACCAACTCCAGATCTTCATCAGGGGAACTGACGGGAGATTAAACCTATATGTACCTGTTACTAATGGCAGGGGTAAACAGAGCACCCAGAGGAAACCAGTGCAACATGGAGAGAACAGGTAAACTCAACCCAGAAAGGCTCTGGTCTGACTGAGAGTCAAACCCTGAACGTTTGCTGTGAGATGTAAGCGCTAACTACTGCACCACTGAGTCGCCAATTATACAAGCTTTTAAAAATCCATTCTTGTACAGAACTCTCAACTGAAAATCTTTATTTTGGCCATTACTGTACCATCCCACTGCTGCTCCCTGACATCCTGCAAGGCCCTCAGGTGCTAAAATGTCACACAAATTACTGCCTGCCTGAGCCTCACAAACCCTGAAGTAAACATCCACAGCCTCGATACAGGTGAACCATGTGACTGTTCTCAAAAAGGTTATTTAGACTCAGTACCAGTACGAGGCGAGCGCTATCAAAGCATGATTTGTTCCCATCTTCCGTGAAGACCCCAGGACGCTCCTCTCTTTCCCACTTCACAGCAGCGTGTGGGCTGTGGAGAAAAGACGTCAGCTGCAAATCTACTCTAAAACGCAAATCCAGAGCATCGCAGGAAGCTGTTGGCACTGTCCTGCAGCCGGCAGATGAATGCCTTTAGAGATCTCAAACCCCACTGCGTCATGTGAGTCTCTCCTCGCCTGAGTTGGGCTGCAGTGTACTATAACCCCACAGACCACACACTGACACACACTCACACACTCCACTGCCAAGTTTAAATGGCTAGTTTTCACAGTGTGTAAATAGAGTGGTCTGTAGCCGTCACAAGGCGAGCTGCGAAGCCAGTGTCTAGCATAAATGCTCTGATTCAAACCATATGGGCATCCCTCGTGTAGTTGTAACTGAACATTGTGTGTACAGCTGCTCAGCTCACAAACTAACAATTATCACACTCTATACTGATGCAGGGGTAGCAGCAATTCTGTAGGTGCATGCTTGATATACTGTCAAAGTCAGTCATGCAGAACGAGGATGTGTTACAGGGAGCTCGGTTCAGACAGGCTTCACTGTAAGCTATGTGGGCACTTGTTGTCCCATTGTCCATTCAGCCAGTATTGTGGCAGAAGGCTTTGTATTGTTGACTGTCATGCGTGTCAGATGGATTACCAGTGACTTGTTTTCTCTAAGCCTTGTACAGTACTGTGTTACATTCTTCTATCATTCTATCAGGCTACAAAACTGGCATGAGTTAAAATCTGATAGAAAATAAAGAATCCAATTTAAAAATCAAGTTTTCACATAAGCACTGGTCCCCACTGGTGTCTCTTTTCAACATGGAGTTAAGTCTCAAGCAGGTGAAAAATGAAAAAGAAACATAAAAAGGAGAAGGTGTGAAAAAAAAAAACCCTGCCTTCTCATAAAAGGTTTGACCTGGTTTGATGGATGGTTATAGAGAGAAACCGCTGGCAGTTCAGCGAGTTGATTATGACAGAAGGACTTTCATTGAAAGAAACTCATGTAATACTCTCTAGAATTGATTCAGACAGAGTTTCTAGTCCACCGTGCCGCCACTCTCCCTCACTGTCTTTCATTGGCAGCGCTCCCTCCTTGGCCATTTTCCGACTTTGGTCTAGCATTTCATCCCCCCCTCCTCATCCTCCTCCCCACACAGACACACATATCTCCTGTCTGGCTCTCTCAGACATCTCACCATCCAAGCTACTACGCCTGTGTCTCGCTCTCACTTTTTGTCTTCATGTGGTCTTTTCAGTCTGTTCTGTCTCTCTTCATCTGGACTTTCACTGTTGACTTACAGCCTGCATGTGTGTCCCTTTATGAGAAATGACGGGCACATATTGTCAACCATATCCCACTGAGCAGATCTACGCCTGTAATGCAAACCTTCACCATCGCACCATCCTCTACTTTGTTCTACCACCTCCGGAGCTCCCAACTCATGTGTGGGTGAGTGTGTAGGTGGAAAGTTCTTATAATAAAAAGAAGTCATTTTTTGCATAATGTTCCCGAAACAAAACCCCAAAACAAAACAAAAAAACCAGGAGCTCTGCAGCCTTCTATTCCTGCAGGCAGCTTTACAACATCCAGGACAATGTTTATTCCAAATGAGAGAACAGACTGAGGCATAAATCACACACCTGCTCACATGCGAACGCACACACACTTGTCATTCTAGGTCATGATCCATCCGTCTATCCAACTTCACAGCAAACAGTGCCACAAGGGAAGCAAGGAAATTGGGATGTATTCTTAAACTCTATGTGTATGTCTGCATAGACCTATGAATGAGTGTGTTGTGTGTGTGTTTATAGCCTCCTGGCTGTTGTCAGTTTTCCCTGGTTGGCATCACAACACCATATGTCTGTCTGTGGGGCTGTGCTGACGTGTGCCACCGCTGGAGGCCAGGAAGGTCTGACACAGTACAATGACAGCTTTATGCCCGTGCGCCATGCATGCAATACTACAGCACACAGTCACATCCTGCAGCTCTGCATACAGCGAACATGTGGGAGGGAATACCACTTACACCATTTAGCAGAGGTGAGATGTCCCGCGGGGTTAGGCTAGAACTTGACTAACTTTGTGAATTTGTACACTTACAGTAGGATTACAGGCTTGGCTGAGCTGGCTAATAATGGGTGGATGTAGACCACAGGCTCCTGTTCCAATTCAGAGCCAACACATTCTTTAAACAAGCTCAGCCTTTGTCATGAGTCAATAACTGAATCCGTATCTCATGGCTATGCTTGGCTAAAGACCTGTTGGTCCACAGTGGCACCAGCCCACAGCTGACAAAGGCTTAGATAAACACAGCACTACTGTAACACACACACACACACACACACACACACACACACACACTGTAAAGACTTACCTGTTCAAGGCTGATCACCTCAGTGAGTCTTAATCATCACCAACACACTTTAAGTGGGTCAATCTCATATCATAGCTGTTCATATATCAGCATGGGTGAGAAAGCCTGAATAGTTGGATGATAACTTCTATTTCTACAGAGGGAGATGCTGATGTTGAAATGTGTGTACAGGAAAAACAACTCTTTGTAAACTGATGACGTTATAATAATAATAATAATAATAATAATAATAATAATAATAATAATACAGTAGTTTACAGAAGCACATGTCTGCCAGTAAGAGCTGTTAGTCTAAATGAAAACCACATAATAAATCGTACCTTGGTTGTCCTCGTCCATCATCGCTGCCTTTGAATGAAGATCCCCCAAAAATCGGTGACAAACTTCCGCTGTGCTAAATGGATCTAATTTATGGCAAACGCGCGTCCTTGTTTCCAGGACGCATCTGGTACACAGGTTGTCTCACGGGTAGTGTGTTCTTTTAGGAAACGCTGTGTCCATTTACGCCTCAGCCGCGGCTCTGTCCCTCCGGTGGAGCGGTGTGTTTCTACGCACAGCTGTGGCAGCGGCGGCCGTGTCTTCCCCCCCTGCACAGTGGTCCTTCACAGCGCCGTGCTATCGTTATCCCTTCAAATACGCCTTCACTCCACTAGTATCGGGAGAGTAGTTGACACAGCTGCGTCAAGTTACGCAACATGAAGGCGGAAGTAAACAGGAAGCAGCGCTAGTGACGTTTCAAAATAAAATGCTCGCGCTTTATCATATTGGTTCTTCAACCAGTTTATTTTATTTTGAAAAGAAACACAAGAAATTATAGTTATATGCGTTATTACAATTGACACTAATAGTTAATCCCATCCCAGCTTGTTCTGCGCGTCAGCATTCATCACTGATCAACCCTCACGTGACTCCAGGCAATACTGAGAATATACCATATATGCACCCAATAAAAGTGTGTCTATACTGCCATTGATTATTTGACATTTTCTCACTTAGCTTTTATATGTTTCACTCAAAACCAAGGTGATTAAAAAAAGGATGGTAGAATAGAATAGAATAGAATAGAATAGAATAGAATAGAATAGACTTTATTTGCCACGCGCACAAATAAATAGTAGTATAGGCGCATTGGAATTCTTGTGCGTTTCCCTGAGTAAGAAAAGGAGCTAAGTACAGATATGACAAGAAAAGACAGATACCAAAACATAAACACAGCTAAAACATACAAACAAAAAACAGTTATTGCACATACAGCTCAGATACACATTTGTAAAGTGGAGTATTATAGAAAAAGAGTAATAGTAATAATAATAAGAGTCCTGAGAGGCAACAAATTAGTTATTGCACATTTGAATTAAAAGTACTGGGAGGTAGAGTAGGTTATTGCACATTCAGTTAAGAGCATGGTATTTGTTAAGTGTTAAGTGTCTGACATGGATGGTCTAAAAAGATGAAAATGGACTTTATTTATTCTTCAAGAAAAATCAACCAGCCTACAAAATAAAAGAAATAAAATAAAATAAAATGAAATAATTATTAATTTATCATGTAGGCGTTAAGTCCATTTCTGCTATTGGTCAAGGTTTAGTACAGCTTGATTAAATGTGAAGCCAAAAAGAACCAAAATGTTGCCCAAAATGTCATATATATATATATATATATATATATATATATATATATATATATATATATATATATATATATATATATATATATATATATATATGTGTGTGTGTGTGTGTGTGTGTGTGTGTGTGTGTGTATAAACATCTACAGATTCATCCTTATGCTCTATAAACCATAGAATAGAGTCATCATATGGACATTTACATCATTTTCATTACAAAAAATGAGTAAAGCCTATGTTACTGTCAATATCAGACAATCATGTTCCATTACAGAAAAAAAAACTAATAATAATTACTTGTGTATTCACTGTCAAGTGTGATTGTGGTTAAACTGATAGCAAGTCTTAGGACACAGCTGGGTGATTCTTTACAATGTACAAGGCCTATCATAATCTTTGAGGAAATATTAATGTTAAAAGTGGATAAAAATGGTAGGACCCACTTCTTCTGATATTTGTTCTGAGAGCAACCATCTGCATGTTTCATGGAAATTATTATGAAATGAAATCATGTTTTGGAGGTAAAATAAAGGTCAGTATTTTCAGATCTGTCAGGTGTTCTAATAATTTTGTGTAAGCAATGCAGAAAGCAACAGTCAAGAAAACAGTCTTCATCAGAGCATAACAATACAAGAGATGTGTTCTCAATTAAAAAACATAATGCCAATGTGAAATGTGGTTTGTTTTTTTTCTCATGAAGCTGGAACAACAGAGGTTACAAGGTTACAGAGTGGGTCAAACTGATTATAAAGGAAGAACTTAATGGGAGCGGTGTCCATCAGGATAGTCTGATGAGTGTGGAAATGTTGCAAATCCTGTCTCAACCCGGCTGAGCATTTAGAGGAGATTTTGGACTGATGTGGACTAACATGGACTGATAAAAGTGCTGACATACTTGTAGAATCAATACTAAAGTGCACCAAGGCTGTTCAGGCTGACCAATATTGTTTTTGTTTTTTTTTAATTGTCTGTTTTTCTGCACAGTTTCTACATGTATAAGTGCATTCTTTTGTTGTGTTAGAGTAATATACTGAAAATGTTCTCATAGCTTTATGTTGTTCTTTTCCTCCTCTTGTTTGTGAATACAATTTCATCCCCACATAGCTATTTATTTGCTGTAATATTCAATGAACCACTCGACAACACAAACTAAATTATAGACTCTGTGGCTGACCCTTCCAGGTTGCATTTCCTGCAATGTTTCATTAGTGCAAACAGTCCAATATTTCTCCCTTGCAGCGACAGTAAACCACCGAGGTCAGCTGGACTGGAAGCGTAGGAACATTATTACACACAAACGTAGCACATTTTCAAGGCAAAATAGCACAGGTGGCATCAATATATTATGCTGTAGAAATCCAATAGTCACCTATTCCCCTAGTATAATTTCATTTGGATTCTAAAGTCGTCTGGATGATTACATAAGCAGTAAGTACCATCAGGTTAGACAACAGTGGGATGAGGCACACACTCACAGAGAGGGAAGAAGACAGAGTTTTGCAGAGCTTGTTTCTCCAACACACGTGGTTTCAATTATAACATTCCTGCCTCCACAGAGAAGGAGGGGGTCTCACTTCCTGTGTGTATTACTTTAATGGTCAAGCATGAACAGATGTAATGAATTCATTCATTTGTTTATTCATAGGTGTCTCTCTGGACAAATGTTTGATACTCAGACCTCTTTTCTAAACCAAGACAAACCCTCCAGACATAACATAAACACTTCTCCTGACATTATTTCAGTTATTTGTGAGGTTAAGGCAATCAATTTAAGTACTTGTTTTGTTTGGAGTAGAGGAAAAAGCAAATGACTTACCTCATTTTCCATGTATAATCAGATTGAGCATGATTGATTAGCACTACAGCGGTTATATTTAAAATAACAATATTTATCATAGAGCTTAACACTTGTTTTTCATAGTTTGACATACTTGTCAGTTTTTCCTCTGGTTAATAGGCAAAACAAACAAAAATGTCTTCATCACCCTAAATTTGCTTCTCCATCTTCCCTAAAAGTGGTGGTAACAGGGTATGAGAAGACAATGAATGGCTCAAATGAGTCATTTTCTGCAAGTTCACATCAGCGGGGCCAAAGGATTACACAATCCACTGAACCCCTTCAATCCGGCATGATCCAGTCCTCTGCAGTCTGATGCCGAATGTCAAGCTTTCACATCACAGCAAGACACACTACAGACATACAGCCAGACCCTGAAGTCACACCTGGATAAACGTGCTCCCTGCTTGGCTCAGGGTTGGGGGTAGGTGTGAATATATCAGCTATCCAACAGAGGCTGAATACTTGGATACATACACATCTGGAATGTTTGTTTTTTCTGCACTCTGGTATGAAGTGTATGTCATGGCAACCTAAGTTTTTCTGAAAGAAAATTTAATCCTTGGAAGAGAAAAAAATTATTCAAGTAAGTATGTTGTATAATAAAGCTGAGGGTGAGTAGAAAAAGAAAACATAAAACATAAGGATCTAGGGCAGGGGTCTCAAACTCATTTCCTTTCAGGGGCAACATTCTGCCCAATTTGATCTCAAGTGGGCCGGACTAGTAAAATAATAGCATAATAACCTATAAATAATGACAACTCCAAATCTGTGTCTTTGTTTGAGTGAAAAAAAACCCCAAAACATTAAATTGTGAAAATACTTACTTTTATAAACTATCCAAACAAAAAAAGATGTGAATAATCTGAAAAAACTGAAATTTCTTAAGAAAAATAGGTGCAATTTTAACAAAATTATGCCTCAACTTATCATTTATACATATGCATTATGGATCAGATCTACAAAGACACTAAACACTTAGTAACAGGCAGAAAATTGTAAAATTGTGCCTAATTCTCTTACATTTCATACATTTCAGGTTGTTCATAGTTGTTCAGGTTATTCACATTTTGTTTTTACAGGATAGTTTGTAAATGTTAATATTTTCATAATTTAATGTTATTTTTTGCACTTTGAAGTTGTCATTATTTATAGGCATAATGTAATACTATTTTTTTCACATCAAACCGAGAAGAAAATATGGAGTCATTAATTTTTGTAGGTTATTATGCTATTATTTTAATTGCGATCATATTGGTGTGTATGTGGAACAAACTAAAATGACTTTGACAGCCTTGACTGTAGAATTTTTGCACTTTGCAAATTCATCCCACGGGTTGGATTGGAACCTTTGGCGGGCTGAGTTTGGCCCATGGGCTGCATGTTTGAGACCCCTGATCTAGGCAGAGTAGAGCCCAGTTTGGGGTTCTTTCAACCCAGGAAACACTTTCCTTCAGTCCTGCCGTTTATGAGTTTTACATACTGTGGATTGATGCAAAATAGTTAGCACACAGAGCAAGACCTGATTTGAATATTGTGTGTGCTACAAGTGGAAAATAGGTCATATGCATAATGTTGGCGAGAGCTTAGGGAATACAGTTCCCTAAGCTCAATGTTACTGTCCATTTAAGTCAGAGATGGACCTGGTCAGACAGTACACCCTAACTAAAAGTCAGAGTAAGTCCCATTAAATGCAATTAGATTCCAGAGTCTGTCTCCTTGACACACATACACACTCACTACGCTCTATTCAACATAAATGTCATGCTAATGTGTTTATGAGTCATAAGAGGAGCATCCGAGTGTGGCCCAGTTACCCTCGGTGATGAGAGAAAATGTGAGTGCACTGAATTTAAGACTTTAAGCATGAAAATCATCAAAATATTGATTTGGTTCAATTAGACTAACCTGGACAACAAGTATGCATAAATATAAACTGCCTGACATCTGAACAACAAATGGCACACACACATTTAAAGCTACAGTCAGTGGCTTGAAGTGAACATGTGTGGTGTATTCTGGCCGTCTGATCGACTGTCTGAGGGTACGTACCCTCAGGGAGGCACATGTCTGGCAGATTAGGCCGACCATCATGGGAAACGTCTGTGGGACTCCTGACCGACTTCACGTGACCTGATTGAGCAGTCGTACCGCTTCACATGCTCCAGTCACCACGGCGATGCCCGAAGGGTAATTACCTCCTGTCTCACAAGTACTGACCCCCACCCTTAATTACCCAAACACACTCACACAGAGTCAAAAATGCTCAACCCTGACCCTCAGTTCTCCATCTCCAAATCATATGGAACCCCAAATGTACAGAATATACCCTTAAGCAGAACTGAACAACACAATGAATAGATGTATCTTGTCTTTCCAATGTATGTTCAATGTATTGAAGGGGTCATATTTTGCTAAACCAACTTTAATTAGACATTTATTTGTGTATTTGGACCCTAATAGTTAAAAAAAATTTGAATTTGAACCCTCCAAGTGCTGCAAAGCTATCATATATTCATTTAGGCAAAAATCGAGTGGATTTCCACAACACGTTTTAATCCCTGTTTAATTTGTTACATTTATAACTAGCTACGTCACAACATTTGAACATACAAGATCAAGACTTCCGATGAACATTTCTCCCAGTACTCCATAACTGTTTATCAGCAGCAGCAGTTACAGTCCATACTGAAAATATGTCCAAACTTCAAGCCGATTACCTAAAATGTTCAGTTGTTGGTTGTATTAATAAACACAAGAGCAGCACAGTCAACAACCTGGAGGGGGTGGGGCATGAAGTGGCTCATTTGCATTTAAAAGGGCCAACGCTCAAAACGACCTTTCTGGTGTCATTACTCAGAAATAGGGTTGAAGATGGACCTGTGGAGTTGAATTAATGAAGAATTCAGACCCGAGCATAGTATTTACGGTTTATGTAGACCACAGGGAAATGTTTTAAAATGCATAATTCCATTTAAAAAAAAAGCAAAATATCACTCCTTTAAATGAGGTGAATATCAGTGTGAATCAGTGTTTTTCAACCTTGGGGTTGGGACCCCATGTGGGGTCACCTGGAATTCAAAAGGGAGTCACCTGACATTTCTAGTAATTGATAAAAGAACAACTTACTAATAAAAAATACATTGGTAAGTTGATAGAGACAAGCCCAGTACATAAAAGAGATGACAAACTCTGAAGCAGAAACTGAAGCACTGTGGTACTGTTTATCTTTCTTTATGTTCATTTAAGATGCTGCAGCTCTTTCATAATTCATAGTTTGAGTTATTGTTTGTTCAGTATTAATTGTCAGCCTTGTAAATCCAAGCTGGACTGACTGTACATACACTGTTAAAACTACATATACTGTACATAGTCTGTACATCCTGACCATGGAAAATAAAATTCTCACTTTGTGCAGTAATCTACACCTGGCTTTTCTGCCTCCGTCCATAATAATATACATTATATAGACTAAATATCGTCTAAAATTAACATTTATTTGCAACATAGCATAGCAAACTATTACATGGTCAAAAAAATAATAATTTTAACCAAAAAACAGTCTCCGTTTTGAATGTCTGGGGTCGCCAGACATTTGTGATGTTAAAATGAGGTCATGAGCCAAAAAAAGGTTTGGAACCACTGGTGTAAACACAGCTGCATAATGTCTTTTTAGTATACGCTAAGCTCTAGGAGTCTAATAATATGTAATTTTCTATATGGGTGCATTTTGAGAACACATTACAAGACGTATTAAAAATAGCAATAAATAACATTTTTTAAAAACTACATATACTGTACATAGTCTGTGTTATGTATTTTACTGGCCATATTGAATCAAGTTTTAGTTACAAGTTACAAGTTTTTGGTAAGTTTCCACTGAGTGTTTTAAATTGTGCTTGATCAACACTATTCAAAGACAACAGTTATTTTAGATCTTTTCTGTCTGGGATATTATTAGATAAAGGAACTTAGAACTGATTACGAGGTGAGAATCTGATATTGGGAAGTTCCAAGGCCACATTCCTGCTGTATTTATACCCTAAAAACATCTTAAAAGTGAGGCTGTCATGGGGTTTCCTGTTGCAGAGGGTGAAGGGGTTAATCTTTAGGTGATGGTGTGTGTGTCACAGAGGTCACAGGAAGCAGAATTCAGCAGGATTTCCCCCTTCACTTCCACTCCTTTCCTGCCACCATCCAATCGAAGGTTAACACTGTGCTGATTTTTTTCTCTGCTGGATCCAAGGACATATATGAGTGGAGTCTTTATTTGGATTCGTTGTGCACAAAGGCTGCAGTGTATCCCTAATAACCTGTAAGTAAAGCTGTATGTGTGCGTGAGAGCGGCCTCCCAGTCCATACACACAATCTTCCTTAAACCTGCTGTGGTTACATAAGGAGCTGTAAAGGTTACTGCTCACAAAACATTTCACTACAAATTATTTTGGTGGTTCTTAAGCTTTTACAGTGCAACACACAGGCCGCATGTCGTCAGTTGTGGAGTAAAGAAAGATTATGCGATCAGGGTGAAGTATACATGAGTGCAACCGGGGTGCAACATGAGGATCAAACAATAACATGAGATAAAAGCTGGAATATCCCATCAATAGCTATAATGCCTCTCGATAACTATGATCCTTTAATACCACTTTAATGCATGGAAATAAGCTGCACAGTCAAACACAGCTGACAGTTCACAGGACACTCACTTTACATACTTTGACTTATCATTATGTGCAACCATTATCTGATAGATATTAATATTCGGCACGTTTATTCTTGCTCCTGCATATGTATTTTGGTGAATAATTTCCCTTACAGCTTCAAGAACACACAAGAAACTGAACAATTCATGAATGATGGTTTCTTTTCTATATGGGTGCTTCTGTGAAACTATGAAACTAGTAAAACAGGACAGAGGGGCTAAAAATTCAAACCAGATGTAGACTAATGTTATGAAGCAAGTTTGGAAGCACTTTGAGTCTATTTTAAAAATAAATACTGAGATAAAAGAGAAACTATTTTTCAGAAAAAGCACATTTTTTATATTATTTTACATTATATTTAATACAAAAATCTGTATGTAACAAGGTCAAAAGGACACAAAGATTACACGCTACTATTTTTTAAAAATATCTCTTTATTCTCTTACAGGTACATTTTAAGAATTGAACTAATTATGCAAGGCAGAGTGTTTCACAAAAATGACCGCTGTTGCAAAATCCATCGTGGTTTATTTGTGTTTAAATGGGCAGGTTTTGCATGTAACACAAGTGGACACGATGGGTTACACACAAAACCTGGAGTGACACTGCCAATTCATGAAAAACCTACTTGTCTGGATCACAAAATCCACTAGGATCATCAAATTTAACACAATGTCTTTATTTATAGTGGTATATAAGACCATTTCAAGCCATGTTTTCCAGATCAAATGCACTGACACCTGGGTAGTTTTTCATGTCCCAATTTTGGTCCTATGTTTGGCCCCAATATTTCATTAAAAAATCATTAATTTTGGGATGGCTCAGAGCAAGAATATGATATTTTTGCATTTATCTGAGGTCATCATTAGGTACATCCTGGGGAAATATGTCTAAATTTACCTTTTATTATTGGGTCTAAAAAGCTGACAAATTGCCAGGTACCAAAATGAACCCAGTGTCATAGAGGCACCCATATTGTAATTGATTTATAGTATTTTACCTAATGAATTATATTGATATAAAATGCAGAAAAAGGTCACAACCTGGATTTAACTAAGCAAACAAGTAAGTTTTGATTAATGTGTTTCAGCTGCCACAAGTTCTTCAACTTTATCTGACGCAGTAGCTTCACATATATTAAATACTAAAGCGTAAAGAGCATAAAGATTGGGTGGTTTTTCAATGCAAAAGGTCATGTGGTCTGATGAGTCCAGACTGACCCTGTTCTAGAGTGATGGGTGCATCAGGATGAGAAGAAAAGTGGATGAAGTGATTACCCATCATGCCTGGTGCTTACAGTACATGATGATCATGGTTAGAGGGGTCGCCAGTGATCCGGTGGAGTTCCAAAGACTACATGCAATAGTAAATTAGAGCAGAAATTTCTGTTCAAATCCAGAAAAAATATTTTTTTCTATCACTATCTTTAAGTAAATTTGCATAAACTGCATATCAGTATGTTCAGCTGAGTCTGCTCTCCCTCACTGTGTTTTATTAATATAAGGCGCTGACTGTGACTGAGAAGGGGCAAATCTGCAGCGAGCGGTTGGCTGATTAAAAATTTCTGCCAAATTCTCATCCTTACATTTAATATTTTAATGCAGCTTAATGGGAAATGTCTTGGTTTTCCTTACAGTCCTGCAGGAACAGCTTATTTAGCATTTCCGTCTTATTAAGACACAGCAACCTACCAATAAAGCAAATAAACCCAGTTTGTATTTTCAATAAATCTGCATCTACTTACCCCACACATTAATGCAGAAACAATAAAGTTCACATTATGAAAACAACTCGTGTAAACACTAACGCCTCCCCAAAATAAATACGTGTGTGAATGCTCTTTTGGCTGTGTGACCTATTTCAGTTCCACAATATGAATTCAGTAAATATAACACTTCCTCCTCCCTCCCCTCCTCCACATTTCCCTCTCTCCCTCATTCACCCACTCCTCTCCTCCTCCCCCACTCCTTTCAGTTTTGAGGTCACTTTGGAGCTCATCTCAGCACCTGATCTTATCCCTTTTTAGTGCTTTGCATACGCCTCTCCCACCCAGTCAACAACAGCGTTTCAACCGGCGGTGGCATTCAGGCCCTATTTTAATAAACCACAAAGAAAGAGCGTTGGACACAGTAATTCTCTCCGGTGGCACTTCCTCCAAAACCTCAAACTGGGAGTGAGAGGGATCAGTATAAATCACAGTTTAAAGACTAATGCATCAAAGCTCCAATCAAGTGGATTAATGTTTGATTACATTTAGCATTAGTAATCCATTCTCTGTGCAGGCATGTGGCGTGTTAATGTGTGTCACTTTAAAAATGTCCATGTTTCCTGACTATTATGCTGATCAACAATAGAAATCATATTTATTTTTAGTTTTGTGCTATTTATTTGGATTTTCTACAGGTAAGAGAGATAAATGCATATAACATAAAAACATGCCTCATTACTTGTTTGGTCATGAACTACAAAGTTGATGGCAGATGCATGAACAGTTTGGATTTTCAGATGTGTAGTTCAATGCTTTTGATTAAAATTGGATCCATAACAGTAACAACTGCCAAAATAAATAGAAGTTTCTTTCTGGCCTAGTTGGATGAAAACTCTGGCAGCTGCAGAGTTTACTTTTCCCAAGATGCATTTTGTTTTGAAGTAGAAAAAGAAAAAAATTTGAAAGAAAAATGGATGCTTGACCTCCCCCAATGCTGATTCTTTCTGATAAACATGAGCAGTAAAAGAATTGGCTTGTGGTGCTGAACATATTTATACTTCAACTAAACAAAGACAACTGTGAGCATGAGAAAAGCTCTTTCACTTTCAGAGTTTTTTTTTTTTTTGACAGTACGTCTGCTGTTTTACATCTACGTTACAAGTGAGCAAACGTCCTAAGCTTAAACAAAGTACAGAAGACAACATTAAACAACTCTGAACTCATCTGTGTAATGTGTGTATAGAAGCTGTTGTTCATTTAATATACTGCATTGCAGCTTTGACTGAATCCCTGCCATATTCATTTGCAGTATTATCGCTCCCTTACACACAATCAAATAAAACACATGTGAGTGGCTGCAGATGCCAAAGGCTAAAACTCTGTAATCTTTATACCACAACCCCTTTTTTTTCTGAGGGTACAAACTGCGGTTGGCACAAACAGAGTAAAGATAACCCGACTTATCCTTCATCTATAGATCTCACTCTCTCTCTCTCTGCCAGTCCTCTATGATAACCCTATTAAAATATTTTCCTCTGGCAAATCCCTGAAAAATAAATCCTCTTTTTTTCCAGAAAGAGGGGCGGGCAGGAAGGTTTGTCTGTCATATGGAGGAATACAGTTGCCTTGGCAACCGGTGATGATTTTGCACCACAGCCTGGCATCAGAGTGACTGGTTAGGATAAGTTTGCTGGGGACATTTCTGATCGAGGGTGTCAGCAGTTTGGAAAAATCTACTTAAAAGAAGTGCAGATTCAAGGGAAGTGCCAAATGGACCTGCTGGCTAGAGTTCACACTTTACAAACATTGACTCACTGTGCAGATTTTTAATTGACAGAGATCAGAGAAAGATGATACAAATAGTTATTAGTGAAAGCTACATCTGCATTTCCTTCCAGAATATGTCTATGAAAACAATAAATCACTGTGGCAGAATAATATAAATTAGTTCCAGGAGCTATTATTTCAATTATAGCTGTGATGTCTTGGTGTCTTTAACACTGCTCCGGTAACACCTTTGTCATCTTTGTGGTTTTTATCAGCCTGTATCCTAGAGCGGCTGACAGCTGCTGTTTTCATCTGACAGGAAGGATGGTCAGTTGTGTTACAGTCTGCCTCCCCTATGTGGACAGATGTGGTACTACACCCACTGACTGAACATTTGAGTATCACAGAGTAGTTTATGACATGATTCTATCTCAATACAGTGAATCTATGATACTGGAAGGGGCGTGGCTTTGGAACTGGAGGGACGCCGGTTCAAGTCCCATCCCGGACAAGTTGTTGCATGTGGACTGGTACTTGGAGAGGTGTCAGTTCACCACTAGGGCACTGCTGAGGTGCCCTTGAGCAAGGTACCAAACCTCCAACTGCGCGGAGCACTCAACCAGATGGCATTTGACACTGCTGTATACATCAAGTGCAAGTATATTGTTCCTGTTTGTATGTGTGTGATGCTTTGCAGTACAATCATCTATGATACATCATAATATAAATAAAAAAGAAATATGTCTCTACAGAGCAAATAATGTTTTTATTTACTGAACCACAGTGACATTTTAACAATTATTATTTTATCCGGGTGCTGTAAACAGGTTTGATATGATATATTCCAGTGTCAACATTTTGTCTGATCCCTGCAACTGCTGTGGACGGTATTTAGATTGGAGCCTGTTTGCATTATTAAAGGACAGACGGGAATTACTGATCATGATAAAATGAATATTTCTTCTGTCAACTCAAATGACCTCTATAAACTTTAACTATTTTTTCAAAAATTACAAAAGCTTAAAAGAGGGGTGGCTGTCAGTCTGCGTGTTTTATACCATTCATCTCTCCTCACTGTCATTAAATTCAACACATCCCCATTCCCACAATAAATAAATTGCTGCCTTTTTTGCGAGTATGTAACTGCACAGGATAGTATTTTGATTGAGACAGATTGCAATTGTTGAAAAAGCTGAATAATGCTTGAAAGTGTAATTGATGGATTATTTGCCTTTAAAATAAGAAGTCTAAAGGATGGAAAAAGATGTGGCGAAAAGCTTGTTTTGTTTAATAATTCTGTAGAAAATGAGGTGGATTTCAGATCAGATTAACTTTATTGATTCCCTCTAAGAAATTCAATTAGAGAATGCAATTGTCAAATTGGATTTGTAGACATTTCCAATAACTGCACTGATAGAACAATGCAAATGAGAGTAAAATAAATAACCTTTACATTGGTATGGGAGTTAAAAAACAGTCTCTCCAAGAAGATTAATGTAAATTCATCGATCCATCATTGTGTCTTTTTCTACTTATCTGAGTCCATGTGTTGAGTAATTGGGGAAAAAAAATGGACAGATGGATTAATGGATGGATGGTTGAATATCCATTAAAAATGGCCTTTTTGGGGGTGTTTGGTTTGGTTTTTTTGGAGCTTTTTCGAAAACTGGAAAATTGGAAATATTGAGAGGATGTGTGTACTGAAAATGTGTCCTAATAAAAAGATTATCAAAAAAAAAAAAAAAGATTTATGCTTTTCCCACTTGCCTGGTTCCATTACACACTGTTGTTGCTTTTTTTGTTTTGTTTTGTTGTACCTGTTTAAGGTCAGTAGGTCTCATAGCCAACACCAAAAATAAATCTTGCTGTGAAGTCGGTGAACACACATTGTTGGTGTTCCTAAGTGCACACCTAGCGTCAAGTGCAACACACCCACAAGCGTAAAGACCAGGACAAATCTCCATATCTCATACATCTAGAAGGCAACATGTATGGAGCTGGGAGGAGAGGATTTCTTTATTTGCACTTGATAAGGGAGAAGAGTTGAGGAACAAGTGATTAAATTTATTTACAACACCATCAGTCAACAATTCAATCCCAGCCTTTGACTGTGTTTTACTGTGACGACTGCTTTCATTATCGGCCGCAGTTTGAAACTGGATTCTAACTGTGTTTTCTGCTGAAGGATAGAACAGTTCCCAGTTTATTATGCCCAGATCCAGAATCATATTATCTAAGTATACGTGTGCTTTATTATTTGTGCATTTGCTTCGGTAGAAATGCAGATTTGTCATTTAAATCCAGTTGCTGTGTTGTCTAATATTATTATGTTCTAATGATTATCTCTTCACATCAGCTGCTGATCCACCGTTACTTAAACTAATGTGGAATCACAGCAATGTTTCCTTTACTTGTAACCCTATAGGTGGAAAAGGTGGCATCCCCCCCCCCTCCACAAAAATGTCCTCTGTCATTGTATTAAGTTTCTTCACTAATAAACATATCAAGTGATAACATTAGGTTGTTTAATCTTCCTGTATGTGCATTGATGTCAGTACAAATCAGGCTAAAATGACAGTGAGAATGGAAATTGATAGAAAAAATCTACATACATGGAAAACTGTCGCAAATTACTTTACAAATCTGCCATATCACATACAAACAAATGCCGTTACCTAGAAACTTTCAACATTAGGAATGCAAAAATCAATACATTCATGGGGTAAATTTGACCCAGGTCAGAGGTAAAAATGCCCATGTTTTTAATTTGAATTTATCTTGACTGTGTTTAACAACAGGGACTTTAACATGATGTAATTTTAGAAAAAGTAAAAAACTGAGCTTCAACATTTTACAATAGAAAAACAACCGCTACCCCATGGTGATTCTAGTGTTAAGAACTGAGTTATGTTAGAGTTAAAATGTGATGTTTACCTAATGAATAATAATAAAAAAAGACAGTTAAAGTAAATGAAAGGGTATTTTATATTAAGATAATGTTTAAATACAATCCGTGGTGTGGTCCTTGGTTTTGTGAGCCTATCATGTCTTCATTGTTCACTATGAAACTGCATTAGGTGCATTTGAAAGCGTTAAGAAATGTAGCCGTGAGACTGTGGAAGAATCTGCTTCGTATCAGCAGATTCACACCAGGGATTCATGTCAGCTGAGTCACTGATCGCTTTCAAGTCCTATTTTACAGCAAAGCACAGTTTCATCTGAGACGTTTAATATAATTGAACTGTTCTATGATATGTTCATTAATTGTGGTTTTATATAACAAACTGTTTTTGTCTGCTTTCTTAAACCCTTATAGACTTAGTGCTATTTTTGTGGCAACTTCCAAATGAATTTGTCCTTTTCTAGCTTATTTATTGTCATTTATTATGTTATTCTCTGCATTTCTTCCATGAAAAGCAGGTATGTTCCTATATTTAATTTACTGACCATATAGAGCTCAGAGTAAATGCAAATATTATTATATCAGAGCAGGAAAAACTCAAGAAAACATGACCTTTTCAGCAAAATATATCATTAACTAAATGTAATAACAAATGTCTACGAACTATAGTTGTGCTCATAAGTTTACATACCCGAGCAGAATTTATGATTCTTTGGCCATTTTTCAGAGAATATGAATGATAATACAAAAGCTTTTCTTTTACTTGTGGCTAGTGGTTGGATGAAGCCATTTATTATCAAACAAATGTGTTTGCTCTTTTTAAATCATACTGACAACAGGAACTATCCAAATGACCCTGATCTAAAGGTTACATACCCTAGTTCTAAATCCTCTGTATTGGCCCCTTTAACATCAATGACAGCTTGAAGTCTTTTTTGGTAGTTGTGGATGAGGCACTTTATTTTCTCAGATGGTAAAACTGCCCATTCTTCTTGGGAAAACACCTTCAGTTCCTCTAAGATTTTGGGTTTTCTTGCATGAACTGCATGTTTGAGACCTCCCCAAAGTGGATCAGTGATATTGAGGTCAGAAGACTGAGATGGCCACCCCTTCACCTTCACTTTTTTCTGCCGTAGCCAGTGACAGGTCGACTTGGCCATGTGTTTTGGGTCATTGTCATGATGGAACATCAAGACCGTCCCATATGCATTTTGTCAGGGTATGTAAACTTATGAGCACAATTGTACGTGGGTTTTACTGGTGAATCAGTGTGGCAGATGATGACGGTGTTTCCATGTTCACTACAGAGCCCCTGAACATCTAATTAAGAAATGTTGAAAAGATGAGAAACTGTATTTTACCTGAATTGTTTACATATACATATATTTATAGGATTAATAGTCCAAAAGTTATAAAACATTATAAAACAGTGGATGCTTTTAATCACCAGAGGCTGTTTAGGGGCGAAGTCAAGGGAAGGTTAACATCTGGTCAAAAAAATTAAATTACAATAATCTACACCAAATTTATATTTTTGAGTAGGTAATTACTTATATTTTCAGGGAAATGTATTTTGGATTGAGAAAAAAGTTTGAGGAGTTTTATGAGTGTGAATGTTTGGAAAGTGACAAAGTTTTCTGCCGTCATTCTGGGTTCATTTTACAAACTCTCATAAATAAACTAAATTTATTCCAAATACATTGATATTTGACTTGTTCCTTTTTCTGTTATCCTATTTTTGTTTTATTTTTTTCCCTCTGTTTTGTATTATGTTTGTTTGAAATAAACTATTTAATTATTTATGTCATATTCTAAACAGTGTTTAAAATTAATGAAGCATATATCTATGCAAAATACATTTGAATTTAATGTTAATATTATTTGTATATTGTAATTACTGTAAAAAGTATATATATGATATTGATAATTGAAATAAAAAATGTTTAATTTGATATTTACTTTTGTTGTCCATCCGTGACGCTGGCATTTGTCAAAACTCTTGCTATTTAGGTATGATAAAATATTTTTTTCCTCTAACCAATTATCAGGTTGTGAAAATGAGGGTTTAAGGTATACATTGAATACATTTTAGGATGAAAATGTCATAGGAACTTCACTTTTGAGATCTTTATAATTCTTGCAAAAAATAGACGTTAATTTTTTGTCCATCCGTGACACAGTAGTTTTTGATATTTTTCATTTAAAAATATTTGAAACTAAATTTCACCCTTTTAGTATGTTTAAGATGGCATTTAGACCTTTCCAATTATGTGTAATATTTGTCTTAAACTTGTCTGGTTTGAAAGTTGTGAATCAAAAAGTAGTGGACTGTCCATCTGTGATGCCCTTGACCTCCCTCTTAGGTCTTTGAGGGTGAAAAAACAATGATTTTAATTACTTGTCTCTCTTCTTTTACTGCCTTTATGTCAATAATCTGTAAAATGACCACTGATGTTCTTCAAAACATATCTGAAAAACACGCACAAATCAACCTCAAGAAAAGACAAACAGCTGTGATCTCATTAATTTATTCCTTCCTAAATCCAGCAACCCATTTCTTCTTTACAATTATACCAAGCACACATTTTTCACAGACATTAAAAAAACTGTCTGTTGCTAAAAAAAAAATATTTTACAAGTAACATTTCACTCCTGCCACCTCTTTAGTGCCACTGATCTGTAGAAACACAACATTAAGTGTGATAACCTGTATGTCTGAACGTTACATGACAGAAGATATATGGGGATTCCTATTTTGTGACAAGCAGCGTAAACGCAGCGTAAACGCTCAAATATCAAGAATGACGGTTGTAGAAAGGTACCTGTGCTGCTCTTCTACAAAAATCCTCCGTTAAAACATGGTGTACCATACACACAACGAACTCAAACCTCTATGAAGGTGTCAGAGCCAACGAAAAACATGCTTGCTTGTGACATGCCGCGTAGGTATTTACTTTTAAATTAAAGTATGATGATTCCACTTATTTCTGTGAGATGTTTACACTGGAAGCCTAATAAATACACGTCAGACAATAAAGAGTAGCTACAAAGTTCCACAGTAACAATCATCTGTGTTTGCAAATTCACACCGCAAATCCTTGATACCCAGAGAGGAAAAGGCAGTGTCAAAAATCCACAATCCATCCAAAACAATCTTCACAGTTATGACGAGCAGGTGCTGAATCTCAGGTGGCACGTTAAAAGCGTGACTGCGAGGCATCTCTCCCCTCCACCCTCACACATCATGGCTTGCTCTAGCACTTTTTTTTTTTTTTGTTTTTGTTTTTTTTGCGGACATCACCATCACTGTCATCCTTCCCCTGCGAAGGCACTGGGCTCACGTGACCGGGTCCGACTGCGATGGCCGGCCGTGTCACTTTGTTGCATTGTCACACCAGTTTGCAGAGTCAGTGTCCTCCTCCTCCTCGGTGTTGTGCAGTGTCACATGTCTTTTTTTTTAGAAGGTGTAAACATGGCAGTGCTCATTATTTAACATGTAGGTAGGTGATGCGGGCTTTAGTGGATTTCGATGTGGACCTGCGGACAGATAGGAAGACTATCAGAGACCAGACTATGTCCAAAAACTGACGAGAAAAGTGAAAAGCAGTTTTACAAATAAATTCCAAGTGAAGACATGCATGACAGTGGGCCTCATACCACTCATAATTTGCTCTTAAATGCAACATACCAGTGATTTTTCTCGCTGCATTCACAATTTATTCTCTAATGTGAATTCATTTCAGGTATGAACACAATTTACAAGTGGTCCAGGCTGGTTGTAGGAATGGTCTCTAAGTCCATCCAAAGATTTTCACAAAAACTGAATCATCCTACTCAACTGTAAAAATAGAGCAAAACTATCAATAAAGCACTGGCTTAACATACTAACAGACCACTCAAACCTGGAAAAACTCAGTGTAACCATGCAATACAATCTCATCTCATCCCATAAAACACTGGCTCCTTTCCTACAGTCCATCCAGAGCTGACTTCTCTTTACATCACCACAAATAACTACACTTTTATGTTTGTTTGCCATATGACATTTTATTCTATAATGCGCTTGCCTAAATACCACCAGTCAAAACTGTTACCACACAACCAGCCCCAACCTCCACATTTCTAAATTAGAAGTTTGTTTTATTTCATTTTTGTTTAATTTCTTCTTAGATATGTATCTCTTCATCTTATCCATGTACATATATGCAAATATTTATGAATTGGATGTCATGTCTGTATCACTGTGTTTGTCGTGCTTCACTAACAAACTACAACAAACAACACTAACTAAGAACAGTTTCTGAGTTTGTAAACCCTGCACTATATAATCTGTTGACATTCAAATTGACACAGCTGGGATTTATGATTATGTGGGTCATTTACACAGTTTTTGGTGAATCTGATGTGGCAGTTCTTAAGAGCCCATCATACTGAAAACAAATATAAGTATAGTAAGTACAGTCGCGGAAAAAATTATTCGACTACCCCTTGTTTTCTTCAATTTCTTGTTCATTTTAATGCCTGGTAAAACTAAAGGCACATTTTGTTGGACAAATATAATGATAACAACAAAAATAGCTCATAAGAGTTTCATTTCAGAGCTGATATCTAGCCATTTTCCATGTTTTCTTGATAATAACCAAAATCACTTAAGTTCTTACATCAATAGCTATGACATTGTACTGCCAAAAACAGTGCTTTTAGACATTCCATGTTTTCTTTTCTGTTTGTTTTAGTCACATGATACACACAGGAGTTAGTACTTGATTGCATAACCACTGTTTTTGATGACTTTTGATGGCCTAATATTTTTTTCCGCAACTATTAGTAACGTATAAGAAAAAGTTCAGATACAACGAAATATTGTTGCATGAGGTCCATTGTTTAGAGATTATTGAGCGCAAACTTCAATAAATAATAAAATACTAATAGTTGCTGACTCAATATAGCTTTAAAAAAGTTGTGAAATTCTTGGTCAATACTGATTGTTCTGCTTATTTTGCTGTTTGAAGTCTTTCACCATTTAATCAGTGTCTTTGGATAAGCACAAATTCAATGAAAGACTGCAACCTTTAGTACAACACAACAGATGAACATTCTCTACTGCTGTCAGTGATGCCCATTAGATGATCACAGACAATAAGGGCAATGTTTGACATTATATTGCATGTGCAGTTTTCCAAACACTGAAAGCAGATGAATTCCAAATGAAGAACAAGTGACTATTACTGGACAAGTGAGTGCTGAAAGCTGGTAGGTTATGGGTTCGTTTAAACAGCATACAGTGTGAGATCAATAATAACAAATAAAAAATAATTCAAGTTTAATTATTGATTTCTTCATCATCTTCATTTTCTTTGTCTATTGACCTTAAACCAAGTTTCATTACACTATGTGGAGCAATCTTAAAAAATATATATATAAATACAAGTGTTCTAAAAGAAAATTAGATGCAGACTTACTTGCGTTATAAATAGGAATTATTTTAACATCTCCTGTCATTGATATGCAAAGAAAAACTAAAACTAAACTACAGGTACTCCTCAACCTTACGATCTGAGTATGGTTTCACTGATACTGTTTACATGAAGATGTTTATCTGTTGTGTCATCAATTCGTTGGACTGAATTCAGTCAAAAATAGTGTAATGAACGTCTAACAGACTTTAAACAGTTCAGTTATTGATTTACAAAGCAGATTTATGTGGTTTTCTGGCAGTAAAGGTGAATGAATAACAACAAAAACAAAATAAATGATCAGCAAAACAAAGAGCAGCACCTGAAAGTAAATAAATGTAAATAATAATAGCAAATGATGACAGTGGTTATAGCTGACTAGCTTTAAATCTTAGCTGTTATTCACATTAAAGCTGGAAACCCCTTCTAAACACTGAAGTGGACGGTGTTTACATAGAAGTAATTACCTGCAATCTGACATTAAACATCATCGAAGCCACAAGGTATATATATGGGAATCTGATTCGCAGTCGCCATGCAAGATCAAAAAATATCAACAAAGTCCTCGTCAGTCCTTTGGAAAACACTCCGTAGGTCCGACCAGCGGAGCCCGAGAACCGGACCACCAAATAAGACAGACCGGCCATAAAGGCGAAGTCTGCCCCGGTGGCGTCTACGGCGGGGCGGCTACGGTGTTAGCTAGCAACGCGAACGGCCGAGGAAGACGGTGGATGGCAAGTGACAGTTCATATTTCTATCTGGAACTGACGCCGAGGTCCATTTTTCGTACTGGCTGGTTGTGTGTTGGCAGAGGTGCTCCACCCCGACCACCGCTTCTCCACCGAGTCCTGTTATGGGCAGAGGGAGGACCCCAAACGGTGTGACACACGGAAGGAGAGGGACACGGCACGAGGAGCCCCGAGTACAGACTCCCAGGCAAATTTAGATACATAAACATTCATAAATATAAACATCCAAACATACATACAGGCCCATATAATCGTACATATACATAAATGCATACAAACTTATAAGCATAAACATACATACATACATACATACATACATACATACATACATACATACATACATACATACATACATACAAACATTCAAACATATAAGCATAAACATACATATGGGCCTGTATAATTGTACTATACATACATACATACATACATACATACATACATACATACATACATACATACACACACAAACATATAAACATTCAAACTTATAAGCATAAACATACATACATACATACATACATACACACACACAAACATATAAACATTCAAACTTATAAGCATAAACATACATACATACATACATACATACACACAAACATATAAACATTCAAACTTATAAGCATAAACATACATACATACATACATACATACATACATACATACATACATACATACATACATACACAAACATATAAACATTCAAACATATAAGCATAAACATACATATGGGCTTATATAATCGTACACACAAACACACACACACACACACACAAATATGTATAAACATAAATGCATACATACATACATACATACATACATACATGCATGCATACATACATACATACATACATACATACATACATATAAGCATAAACATACATATGAGCCTATATAATTGTACATATACTGTACATACATGCATAAATACATACAAGCATTCAAACATATAAACATAAACATACATACATACATACATACATACATACATACATACATACATACATACACACTTACATACAAACATTCAAACATATAAGCATAAACATACATATGGGCCTATATAATCGTACATATACTGTACATACATACATACATACATACATACATACAAACATTCAAACATATGAACATAAACATACATACATACATACACACCCTACATCGTTCCATAATGCACCTCCTCACTTCATAACTATTACTGTTTTACACCACCCCTACTATCGTAATTAGATTTGATTTACATCTTTCCTATGCTATTATAGTTGTTTTTGTTTTGTTTTTGTTTTTTGTTTTTTTTTTACCACTTATTTAGTGTTAATCAATTGGTACCTGATTTTTTTTTTTTTTTTTTATTGCATGGCATATAATGGCAGGGTGAGAGAGAAATGCTATCTCAATTCTCTGTATGTCCTAACCCTAACCCTAACCCTAGTGAATTGACATTAAAAAAAGTTTTGAATTTTTGAATACATACATAGATACATGCAAAACTTTTCTCATTATAACAGCATAAGTTATCATGTTTTAACAATATACTATGCCGCTATAAGGCAAAACATGATCAAGTTATAGAATGATAACATTATATGTTGGAATAATAGGAAAACTTCTTGTTAAAGCAATAACTTCAGGTTATAACATGAACCAAATATTTTTTTCCTGTCCTGGCAGGAATGCCTCTGTTTTGTTTCCATCTGGTTGTTTTTTCTGTATTAAATTTGTAAAACAAACATTCCAGGCATTTTTGCAGGATTTTTGACTCATATTTACATACAAGAAAACTCTAGTAGTAGTAGTAGAAGAAGAAGAAGAAGAAGAAGAAGAAGAAGAAGAAGAAGAAGAAGAAGAAGAAGAAGAAGAAGAAGAAGAAGAAGAAGGATTTCAAGTGTTTTATGGTTCACATGCAAATGAGCAAATAATAATTACAATTCAATATATCTAATCCAATAAATGTATGTATTAGACCTTTTTCATTAAGAATGTTGATTCTTATAACACTAAATTTCTTTCATTTGTGCTGGATGGTAAATAGGACGGTGGACAGCGTATTTTTTTTTTTTTTTGTATTATTTCATTTTATTTTTTTAAGTAAAGCTGCAAAGCTCCTGTTCACTACTGAGGACAAAAATGCATCGCTGGGTCTCAGGAATCAAGAAAAGGAAAGGAAAAAAAAAAGCCTGGAAGAACACACTCCAGTTACAAAAACCCTTTACATGATATGACGTAATTTCCGGCTGTTTGTGTCACACTCTAAATAGTCCAGTTTTTTTAATTATCAGTTTTAAATAGTCAAATACAAATAAACTATCTAAACCATTAACAGCTGGTTTAATTTGCTGCTGTACATTATAACTAACAGTGGCTGACTCTCTGGTTGTGTCGAAGCCGTTTGGGGTCGTACCCTCTGTGGGCGTGTCCAACCGGAGCACCGGATGCACCATCTGCTCGCGGTGGATAACTTCATTTTTTTCCTTAGGGGTGGTGGCCGCTGTTTTGCTTCATAGCCTCCAGATCAGCCCACGAAAGCATGGGAATGTTGCGAGGGAATTTCTGAGTAAACTTGTTTAAAAGTGACAGATAAGTTACAGTAAGTTTCCGAGAAGCGGTTCCACATCCTAGGAGTTCCGCTGTAACGCTAAAGGCCGGCAAAGACACGCTGTTGGGACACTTTTCCAGCGACCAATTCCGGACAAAGGAAAAGAGAGTTGTGAGCTAACGTTAGCTGGTTCCAAGCTAACTTAGCATTCCTGTAGCTGCGGCGCAATGCAGGCCATAAAGTGTGTCGTTGTCGGAGACGGGTAAGTTTATAAATGCAGATTTAGCTGACTACTAATCTGTGCCTCTCTTATTTTATTATCACTGTATCTTAAATGTGCAGTAATAGAAAATGCTGTCAACAGATTAGCTAATGTTAAAGCCTTTTCCTCCAAACTTAATGTAGCTATCAAGCTTTTACGACTACCTGTTTATGTTACACGACCACAATCTGCACCTTTAGAGAATATTAATTAATGTCTCTTGAACATCATTTTGTTATTTTCCTAAAACATAGCTAGAATACGAATGGCTAGAATGTCCCATGTTTCGCATAAGTTATCCCGATGACATTGTTTTCCTCACATTTGGGTGAGTCAGACATCACCTATCCGTTTAAGCCACACTTTAATATTGCATTTGGTAACAGTTGCTTTTCAGTTGGGAGATTAGAAACAGCTCCTTGTTTATGTCTGTGTCATTTCAGAGGTATGTAGTTTACTGCTGGGTAAACGCACTACTGTGTTACACAAATGGGGTGTTTTCCTTACTGTCTCAGGACAACAAAACATAGAAAGGACACAGTTCACAATTGGTAGAAGATTAAAAAAATAAGTTAAGGATGTCATTCAAATGTGTGGTAACATGGGAGGTTAAATACAGTCAGAACTTGGTGATATGGGTGTGGTGAATACCGCAGGAACAGAGTCATATCTGTATTTATTTTCCAATTTCATTTTGTCCAAGGATATCATGGTAGCAGATGAGACATATGAACTTTCTTAAATCTACTTCCTCATTAAGTCAATGAACTATAAGTGTATTTTTATGGCATTTTTCTAAAAGCAGGGGTTAGGCTATAGAGTGCTAATATGCAAGGAACACAGAAGATTTATCAACAATAAGGAAAATAGGAAATGCCTAAACAAGGGTAACTGAAATAAGAATAAAAAGTGAAGTGGCATATTACAATGACAATAAAACCAATCATAACAATAAAATCAAAATTAGAGAAGTTGTATTTTTTTTTATATTAAGGTTGATCTTTTCAAGCAACAATACCAAAATTAACCTGGGGTTTTCCCTACATTACTACATTTAAAAGTGCTTTTTCGTGCCATCTTAGCCAAGTGACAATGAAATCCGATTTTTTCTTCTGTTCTTTATATTCACACTAGTAATATTATTCATTTTACTCACATTGTACATTTTACATTTTGTTTAAAGTGAGATATTATGTGTTTGTAGTGATTTCATTGTTGTAAGGCTCACTGTACTAGAGACAATAATTAGTTAAATTTTAAACATAAATCAATTGAGGTTATTATATTTAAGGCACCCAGTGCATTCACTCCAATATAATGAAACGATTACTTCAGGACATTGTGCTTACTGTGGTTTATTCATATTTTTGCCTACCTATGATAATAATAATAATACATTTTATTTGTAACATACATTACATTTGACACCAAATCTCAAAGTGTACAGTACAAAAAGAAAAACACAGAAAGAGCAACAATGTACAATAAAAAAAAGAGATAAATCGGGTAAAATAAAACAGATAAAATCAACCAGAAAAGGCTTTACTTATAATCATTATACTTATGAGCATAATCTGAAAACATTACAACCTGTGACTCTTTGTAATAAATATTGTAATCATAATATTGTTAAATTATATGAAGATATTTTGATTAAAGACCACATTTAGACCCCCAAGCCCCACAAAGTCCTAGGATTCCTCCACATAAGCACAGCACCTTTGGGCCCCCTGAAATCCTGTAACCACAAATATATCAGACTTGTTATATAAAAGTGGGCTTACAGGAATCAAGTTATAGCCGGTGTGATAACTGATTATAAGTGATTGCATTTAGGAGACCTGTGATCTTATCAAAGTTCATTCATATTCATATCTTTCTGTTCATATCTGAACAGTTTGCTGAGGAAAATAAGGCACTTTAATACTATTATCTGATATTGTGTTCACCAGGTACTTAGAAACATAAGTGACACATTAAGGATTAAATAAGATATCTTTGCTTGAAATCTACAGCTGTCTTTTGTGAAATCTCAAAAGGAAGGGAGTCATTATTCTCTGTTCTTCCTTTCCAGAGCTGTGGGTAAGACCTGCCTGCTCATCAGCTACACCACCAATGCCTTTCCTGGAGAGTACATCCCCACAGTGTGAGTATCTCGGACAGTAATCCAGTGTGAATAATTCATGTAAGACTAGTGGGTCACATCATTTGCATCCACTCTTTTTCATTACTACCATTTCCTGTAGAGTCAATTTATAGATCAGATAGCATCATACTCTTGCATTACTTTATAGATAAATTTGTGGCTGGTTGCAGAACAGATTGCAGTAACAACTGTGGATGTAACAAAGCTTTACAGTAGTTGCGTAAAAGATGTTTTTGGAAGGTATGAGGAAAGGCCGCTTCATATCTGGTTGTGACTTACTGTAACAGCTTAGTTGCTCCAAGTCACTGCATTTATGGCATGGACAATTCAGATAGTAGCCAGTAAACATAACTGTGGTCCTGAAGAGCCACAGTTTGTTGTTTATAAGTCTTTTTGAAGAAGTGGATAAAGATGCACAGTAGAACAACTGGTAATTAGATTAGATTAGATAGAACTTTATTGATCTTTTGGGCAGAACTCTCAGGAAATTGAAGGCTCTGGAGCTAGTTTTACACTTAAAGAGTTAAAATTTGTGTTATTTTCTATTGTGGTGCTCTTTCAATGTTTTTATATGAAGTCTGATGGGTTAAACTCATTCTTATGCGACTTCCATCAGGTTTGACAACTATTCTGCCAATGTCATGGTGGACGGGAAGCCCGTGAACCTGGGCCTTTGGGATACAGCAGGCCAAGAAGACTATGACAGACTCCGCCCACTTTCCTACCCACAGACGGTACAATTACTGACAGTCAGACAATGATGTATTATACTGCAGCAATTGTGGTTCTTTGTGTTGTGTGATATTTGTCCTAAAGCATGTTTTAATGTGGGTGATGATGTTACATAATCCATCTGTTAAGTTAAGGGTAGAATGAATAAGGAAGTTAGAGGGGGCTAAAAAAAACACCACGCCTTTCTGCTGCAGAAACACAGGAGGGCTTTTCTTTCTCTGAAGGAAGGGATTGTTATGGGCTCTGATTGCATTGTTTTTTTTTACCCCCAGGATGTGTTTCTCATCTGCTTTTCGCTTGTGAGTCCTGCCTCATTCGAAAACGTCCGTGCCAAGGTGAGTTAGTACAGTATCAACATCGCATATCCATCCCCTTTAGGACATGACAAAGTGTTTTTAATCAGCCAACCACCACAGCCTGTAATGCTGTCGTGTTTTCTCAAGATTCAGAATAATAAGATTATAGCAATCACTGAGTGCACATCATCTTGAAACATAAAATAAAACTCTTATCCTGTTTTGTAACACAAACAAAACTGTACCTTGAGCAGAGGCACTGTCTTTTCAATTAAACTGAATTATATGCAGTTGTGTGAAAAGTTTAGATCAAGCTGACAATTAGTGTCACATTATTCCTGACTTGATTATTGACAGTAATTTGTCTCAATCTGCTGCTGCAGCCCAGAGAAGCATTGGGTGAAATTATTGGTATATTTTATACTCCAGACACCATCTTGTTATTTGCCCATCTGTTATTTCCGTTGTTAATCCTTTGAATGTTTAAGATAACACCCCAGGATTAGGAGATTTATCACTGTCGTGTTCTCCTTGCAGTGGTATCCAGAGGTGAGGCACCATTGTCCCAACACCCCCATCATCCTGGTGGGTACCAAACTGGATCTGAGGGATGACAAGGACACTATAGATAAGCTGAAGGAGAAGAAGCTGTCTCCGATTACCTACCCCCAAGGCCTGGCCATGGCCAAAGAGATTGGTAACGCTGCTCTTCATCTTTATAGTTTTTATTGACAGATTAGAATGGGATGTTTAGGCTTGGAGACACTTAAACCATAGTTTAAGAAGTTTTAGGTCTGCCCTGTAAAGCTGTCCAAATGATTATATAATGGTCTTATTGCAGCACTGTAATAATCCTGATGATCATTTACATTCACCTGGATAAAAAGAGCTGGAGAATCTAATACAAATGTTGTATTTCAATAGCTATATCCACATCATTTTCCACTGTGAGACACTTCTATTGTCTGTAATTAGAGTTCTGTCATTTAAAGGTTGATATAATAACCATAATTTGGCATGACCCCTCCACCCACTCAGTTTGACAAACTGAACAAAGTTAAAGCTCCAAATACCTAAATTATTATATCTGAACAACTGAATATCAAGTGGGAGAAAAATCTGTTAGGAACCAAGGTTTAGCTTTTGGGGTAACATTTCCTTTTACAGTCAGTAATTCCAAATCAGAAGCCTAATACCATCATCCACTGCTGGAGCCTGTACCGATTGTTTATAAAACATCGTCTTGACCAAATTGATTAATTGGTTCATCTCTATCTGTGATTATTAGGATTTTATTTCGATACTGGGCTTTGAAATTTCAGGTTATCTCATATTTGCCGTGTGCAGTTTTTGTTAACGAAGCGTAAAAAACAAACTGTGTTCCACTGTTCAGTATCAGTAAACGGCTTTTAATTGACTTATATTTTAAGGGGCATAAAATGAAAAGAGTGTGTTAGAAAAATATCACTGGAAACCAAAATGTGAATTAAAATGGACAATTTATTCTTGCAAGAAGGAGAAATAAATGTGAATTATACAACAGTAACCAACAAGCTCAGACTCAAAGGACTGCCTCCTTGGGCCTCAGTCGTATAGTTGTGGAAAAACAAAGCAAGATCAGTCTGGGAGAAAGCATTCTCTGCCATCCTGGGAACAGTTACCTTGGCTTATGATGTATCTCTAGCAAGGGTGCAATGATTATTTTGTCTAAATGATAGGAGACCAACACATGGCTGAGGCTTTGGTACTTTTCGAAGATCACACATGAATGAACACTTGAACACTGTAATTGAATTGAATGAAGTGTCTAATTAACTTCATTTGGATAGCAAATGACTTTTGTATCGGAGGTACTTCTATTGTCTGTAATTATAGTTCTGTCATTTAAAAGGTGATATAATAATCATAGTTCAGCATGACCCTCCTTCTAATCAGTTTGACAAAAATATACATGATGCAAATGAGCTACAAAGTGTATTAGTGTTGAACTAAAAGTCAAAGCTCCAAATACCTGAATTAATTTATCTGGATGACTGAACATCAAGTTAACTGTAAAAAAATCTAGTTTTATTCTTTGAGATATTATTTTCTTTTACTGTCAGTGAGTCC
The DNA here is from genome assembly GCF_902148855.1 of Sphaeramia orbicularis. Taxonomy (NCBI): domain Eukaryota; kingdom Metazoa; phylum Chordata; class Actinopteri; order Kurtiformes; family Apogonidae; genus Sphaeramia; species Sphaeramia orbicularis. The sequence continues at coordinate 29,908,990 of NC_043964.1, read as the reverse complement.
AGTTCAGAAACTGAATAATAACCATCATCTACTACCGGAGCCTGTACGGATAGTTTGTAAAGCACCCTGTTGGCCAAATTGATTTATTGTTCCATCTTAACCTGTGATTATTAGTATTTTATTTGAATTTCAGGATTTAGAAACTTCGGGTTATTTCATATTTACCATGTGCAGTTTTTGTTTACAAAGTGTGAAAGGCAAATGGTGTTTCACTGTTCAATATCAGTAAATAGCCTTTAATTGGCTTTTATTTTAAGGGGCATAATAAAAATAAAACAAGTAAAACATAGTTAATTGCATTTATTTGTACAACAATTTACCATCAACTAAATGTAATTTTTGTGTTAGTGTGCTAAACACTAAATCTTTTTAACTCCTAAATCTCATATTTTATGTGCTCTTTCAGGTTCTGTCAAGTACCTGGAGTGCTCAGCCCTGACTCAACGTGGCCTTAAAACTGTGTTTGACGAGGCCATCCGGGCCGTCCTCTGCCCCCCGCCCGTCAAGAAGAAGAAGAGGAAGTGCTCTCTCCTCTAAGAGTTCCTCCAGTGGAACGGTTACAGTGGAACATGATCGCTAGCGACGAGGGTGGCTACAGACACAGGAGAAACACACCAGTATACACACACAAACTATGTACTTCAGATTCTTTCCTTCCATAAGTGTAGCTTCAGCAGTTAAAGCAGCTGGTTCCATGATAAATTGGGCATAGGGTCAGATTAAAGAGATTGGGTACAGACCCTAGTTTTTCCTTAACGTCACTCCATTCATACTGTATAGACGAGTCTTTGAAAAAATGAAACTCTTGAGGCCTTCTGAAAATGGATTGGATGTTTTGTAAAACAAACCGTGGAATGTTTTCAATTCGTTCTTCCACTGGTTGTCCACCTTGTCCTTTTTTTTTGTTTACAGTCGTAGTTGTTTGTTTTGAGTGGAAGAAATATTGCCAAATGCATTCTGCAGAAAAGGTGTATTTTAGCTGACAAGAAAACCTTTTGTTCCATTGTCTGAAAACCGTTTTAGCACAGCTGACAGTTTGGTTTTGTGTGCTGCGTTTTGTTCAGCTGCAGGATCAAAAGCATTTATTAATTTCACGTTCACATGCGAGGGCCGTCATGTCATTGCATCGTCAACAAGGAACTTACGGTAAACATCTGTGAAGTTATTTTTGCCGCAAATTACTGTTCATGTACCATAACCTTTTTAACAGTAGTTTTCAGTCTTAGCACATGATTCTTGTTAAAGCATTCTCACTGACTGAACAGCACCTGAAATGTACTGAACCTTCAGACTGTAAGCAGGTTTGCTGACACCGACAGTGCTATTACCCCCTAAAATGAAGACGACCCAGTATTTTAAGTGTTCAGCTTCCATTGGACCTGTCGACTTAATGGTATTTTTTCTTTCCTGTTTGCAACATTTCCCTGCAAGTGTCTAAACTGTATCGCTGCCCAAGTGCAAAGCTCCAACCTTTCTTAGATATAACGGATTAGAACTATTTAGGTATTTTGGTGGTGGGAAACAAGAGCACCTTTAAAGCTCTGTGGGCATTTATCAGAAAACCTTCGTGCAGCAGATTTTAATAGCATCACTACTGGCTAAGCAATGTCACTAAGAAGAGCATTTATGCCTGCTAATAACAGTAACAAAGCTACTGTCGGTTATGGTGTAGTATCTTTTGTTATAATCATGTGATTGACTATTTTTTATCTCTCTTTACAGAAGTTACACTTCACTCACTGTATTGTTAAACTAACACTATGAATATCGTTTGTTTATTACCTCTACAGTTAACGCTACCTTAATCTCCCTACAAGCCTAGCTTTTTGTAATTAATGCTGATAGCATGTATGTGCAACATATACTGAAAACTAAGATTAGAATTGCTACAGTTATATTTTTGCCTATTTACAAATGTATTTGAACTACTAGATCAGGGGTTAAGTACATGTTGCTCATCTGTATTGTATTCAGACATCAAGCTGTGCTTTAATTCAAGCCAATGTTGTGACTCTTTAGTTTTATGAATAAAAGCTATTGTCACTTTTTGAAAAAGCCAATAAAGTCCAAAAAAATAGACTCAGTTCTCTTCCTCTGTTGTGCAGTAGAGTGTGGTGGATGCATTTTAAAGGTATATACTATAGGTTCAAACTAACTTGGCCTGTGCACTGCTCAGTAGACTGAGCAACCAATGGACTGAATGAGAACAGAGTGTAATGAGGAGAAATCGTAGAGAAAAATGAATTACTTCCTTGTTCTGTCACAGTGGTTACATTCTAAACACAGTACACAAACTACTAGAGGCAATATACAGCTGAAAATGTGCTTCCTCATTGTGATGTCTGGAAAAGCAGAGATCTCTGCCAGTAAATATACAATCACATGCTGAAATCTGCCAGTAAACGATCATGCTGAAATCCAGTCTCTGTATTTTACCCATTGTAATACACACAGTACCCAGCATTAGCACATAGCACACATGAGCAATGAGCTGCCATTGAAGGACCACAGGGACCAGCTACAGAGGTGAGGGGCACTGACAGGAGAATTAACCTGTATGTACCTGAACTTGTAATGGCTCACAGTGATTTATGTTTAATATTAGTTTAGTATTTAAGATAAATGTTTTATTTTGTGACTGAAAACCAAAACCAAATTGAAGATGCAATCACAAGCTTAATTTAAACAAATCAGACACCACACAGAAGGCAATGCTGTTTCAACCTTGTTGAAAATAATTTCATTTTTATTACAAGATAATTGAAAACCTGACAAGGTCATGTAAATACATCTCTTCATTCACAAACCCACAAGGTTTTATAACACATTTGGCACAAAAAAAATCTGAAATCTTAAATTAAGTCACTTTCTCACATTCTTAGTTTCACTTCTTCGGTCCAATCAGGAGCCTTGTCTGTTAGTGGTTCTAGGAATCAACAAATCGTAACAATATCCCTGAAGTTGTCTGTATGCTGCAAAAAAAAAAAAAAAAAAAAAATCCAATGAGTGACTTAATGTCAAATTGAGTATGCTGTAAATAGGAACAGAAGAAACAGTTGGCTATGGATTTTTTGGGATTAAAACTCAATATAAAATACGTACCTCTCCACTAGTTCAGCACCAACAATATCATGAATGTGGTATTTCATATGGAATTTCACGTGTGCAGTTGTTCGTCGCTCCTCTAAATCTGCCTTTAAGACTTCACCATATTTCGATTTCTTCACCATGTTGAGCACCGCCTTACGACCTGACAAAAAACAAACGCATTTAGACACAACGAGCGCCCAAAGTTCAGATACTCATTGATTATCTGATATCATTTAAGCAAAGTATTGTTGAGCTTTTCTCCAACTTTTCTTCACACCTTGTATGAAATACTTGGTAAATTTGCCAGAGTTGGGAATGGATAACCACCAGCTGCCTGCATCCCTCACAGTCAGAACCCCCGACTTCACCAACTGCCTGGATGGTCAGAAAACAAAGTATGTGCTGATTGTTAAAAATGCCTTTGACAAGTCTTACAGGTATTTTCACAAAACAGTAGCTCTGTTTACAAGCTGAACTGTAAAATTTGCAGGTCGAGTACAGTTTTCTAATTGATAAGAGAGGTGAAGCGATTATTAATGTCCTGTTTATAGAAATCATGTTGTGGATTTAAAGTTCTAGATATATTATGCATAATTTTACACAAAAATTTGATATTTTTCATCTTAACGTATCTTGAAAAACTTAATCTTGGCTTGGAGTTTGAAATAAATATCCAATGTTTTCGGAAGAATATCTTATTTTAACAGGAACCACAAGGTTATTTTACAAGATTTCATTGATCATGTTCAAGGTACAATATTAATGTTTTTTTAAGGTGCAACACTATGTTACTTTTAACACAGTTCAAATTTCTTATGACTCCTGTGCATGTATATGTACATTTATTATCTTTTCCCCTTATTATTTATATTCTAACTGTTTTTTTTTTTAACATGCACAGTGTGAGACATTTCTCTTTTTTTCCTTAACTCAAGAGCAACACAACAGATTCCAATGTACTTGTACTGTAATGTAGATGTGTAAATGGCAATAAACCCTATTTATCTTTATAAAAAAGATGATACTGAAGGTTTTTCATACGTTATCTCAGAATCTGTGAAAAGAAACTCCCGGAGCATCTTGTCTTTGCTGAAGCTCAGTTCTGTGCAAAATGCCACCACTTTGTCCAAGAACTTCTGCACCGTCCCTTGTGTGTCTCTGCCTTCCTGTTCTGCCAACACTTTGGCCTTGTAATCAGAAGCAAAAACCAGCCCGAAAGCGTCTGCATCAAAGCCTAACTGGAACATCAGCAACTCTCCTTGTTCCCGCAGTTTATTCTGCAAACCAAATAGAGGAAGAAGAGTTATGGTAAGAGAGTCAAAGTTCAATTCAAAGAAACTGACTGCGGCTTCTTACCAACTCCCTATCCACCATAGTCTTGTCATTGTGTATACTGTAGAGTTGGTGCTTCAACACAATCTGAGGTAAGGCATCATTGAAGACCTTTCTAGGGAATAGTGTCATGAGATACTCCAGTGTGGATCTGATATCTGCTGGTCCTGTAAGACATTAAAGCTTTGTAATTAACTCATCACTTTTAACAATTAAATGTCTTTATAAGGTAACAACACTTACCATCCCCTTCACTGACAGTCCCAAACTTCTCTGTCCCATTTTTTCTTTTCTTTGTATTAAATGTGTCCAAAATCAGAGCACGTTTCCGGTTCATTCCTAAAGTAGAAATTTAGCATAAGGTAAAGAAATCAAACACTCCCATTCAGTCCTGTCACCTGTTCATTTAGACAAATAGATCACTTTAATGTAGCAACGACTGACTCAAAAGACATACAATTCAGGCATAGTTATTATCTGAGATTTCAGTTTCTATTGTTTCTTCTAGGACATGTGCGACAGTTTTTTTCCACAATTAAAGCCATTATAAACTCATTTTCTTCTCCATATCTGGCAACGTTAGCCGAGCTAGCAAACAGTTGTTCTGTGACTTGCATTAGCTAGTAACAAAGAATAGGAGGAAAAAAAAGAAATCCGTAAAAGTACTTAAACACTTACCTATACGCTGTAACATATGTAATGAAGAAATCACATTACCTTGGTCTCATTCAACACCACAAACTGCCAGCACCTCAAAAGATTAAATTAAAAAGTCGTCTTTTATGCCGATATGTCAATATGAATATGTAGCTAACTTCTACCCCCTAGCGGACTGGAGGTTACACTGCTTTACGGAAGTAGCGTTAGCGTGTTGTTAGCATTGTAAAGCTAGTTAGTATCGCAGCTAGCTCCCCATTTACGTCTTGTAAACCCCGTTTTTATTTTATTTCTAAAATACACTGACACCAATATCAGCCGCTTGTATTAAATCGAAGTCATGATAGTAATAGAAGCTTAACTAACCCAGCTTCTGTGGCGTTTACTGTAATTTAACCTATGTTTGAATGCACTCTAAGGTAGGTAAAATGTAATTTTAATATGATTTAATATGATGTTTTGTGGCTAAGTATTTTATTATAATGGCAAGAAAGTACACGAAAAAAATAAAGAGCATAAAATATTGTAGCTATTTAGCTATGGATTAGTATCATTTTTAATGAGAATACTTTATAAATTGTTGAAAACTGTGGTTAAGACTAACGTTTTACTTGTTTATGTACAGACCACGTGCACATAAGTGTTTGTTTAGACTAAAAAGGGTTTGTGCATACAGCTCTGGGAAAAATAAAAGACCACTGCAAAATTATCACTTTCTCTGATTTGACCATTTATAGGTATGTGTTTGAGTAAAATGAACGTTTTTTTTTTATCCTCTGAACTACCAACAACATTTCTCCCAAATTCCAAATAAAAATATTGTTATTTAGAGCATGTATTTGCAGAACACGACACATGGTCAAAATAACAAAAAGATGCAGTGTTTTCAGACCTATAATGCAAAGAAAACTAGTTCATATTAATTTCTAAACACAATACTAATGTTGTAACTTGGGAAAAGTTCAGACATCAGTATTTGGTAGAATATCCCTGATTTTCAATGACAGCTTTCACATGTCTTTGCTCTCCACCATTGCTGTTGGATAACTTTATGCAGCTCCTGGCAGAGAAATTCAAGAGGCTCAGCAATGTTTGATGGGTTGTGACCATCCATCTTCCTCTAGATGTTTTCAAAGTGGGTTCAGGTCTGGAGATTGTTCTGGCCATGACAGGGTCTTCATATGGTGGTCTGTCATCCACACCTTTATGGACCTAGCTGAGGCCAGGAGCATTGTCCTGATAGAAAAACCAGTCCTCAGAGTTTGGGAACATTGTCAGAGCAGAAGTCCAGTAGTTTTCAATAGTTATTTTTTGATTCCAATTACTTTTGCGGTACTAATATCACTGTTTTTACCTATTGTAAGAAGATAGTGATGGCCACAGTAGTGGTTTTTATACTTCTCCTTAAATAAGACATGAATCAGGTGTTTATTAAGGGTCAAAACACACTAATGTCCAGTCAGAGAGCGAACTTTAATTGATTGCCATTCCAACATTTATTTCAGTATAAAGTAGCTCCTTGTTTCGGATAATCCCTTATGGTCCAACTAAAGCAAAAATGAATTTAAAAGTAAAAATGTGTGTCATTTAGCAACACTAATTTGTCAAATTGTCTCGACTCGACTCGACTAAAATGTCCCATTAGAGAGATTTCGAATACCGTGTTTTGACCCTTAAGTAGAGTAAGTTGTGCTTGTGCTGGAATTCATCGGTCAGGAATGGAATGGCTGTCATACATGCAGACATTCTGATTTCAGAGGAAATTGCAGTGGTCTTTTTCCAGAGCTATTTTGTAGTTACAGACAGAAAATTACTTATGTGGTAAGATTGCAGCTTAAAACTTTTGTGGCAACAGTGGGAATGAGTTAAAATAGCATTAGTAATAACACAAGTGATAGTGATGAAGAGGTTTCAGACTCTTGTAGAAAACCAAGACTGTCAGGGAGATCGGCAATGATTCAGAGTCATCAGTTCAATTCATTTATTCTGTTTTCTCCACTAGGCTGTAATGAACCAACGGTCCTACAGATCCCAGAATCCCAACTCCAGCTACAAGCGCCCCTCAGAGTATCGACCAGAGCAAAATGATGATGGAAGAAGTTACCGTGAGGCAAAGCACCGCAAACAAGATGACCACCACCATTATCAGTCTCAGTCCAGGTCATTTGCAGGGAAATATACACCCAGCTCTGGATCCTTGAGCACCAGAAGGGAGCTGTATGAAAAAGACTTTCCTTTGTACAAACAGCCTGTGGAAATAGGATGTTTTTCCCTTGATTGTAACAGAAGATTTTTCAATGATGGGAGGCAGATGAGATATTATGTAGAACCTGACAGGAATCCTAACTTTAATCTGAGGGATGGATACAAGGACCGCTTCACAAAGAGAGATGAAAGCCAGAAGGAGAAGCTGGACCACATCCTGAGGTGGATCGTGTCTAACAGATCAAAGCTCAACTCAAAGGGGGTCGCAGCTTCATCATCGTAAGTGTCAAATGTAGTATACAAGGGTCAAAAGTCTATAGACAAACACACCACACATTCAGAACTCCTGCCAACAATAACTGTGTCTCCTCTTGGACATCATTCTGTTCTTTCCAGTGCTATCGATTTTGACTTTGTGACATGGCGTGGTCATTTGACAAAGCTGCTGTGTACACCCTATGAGATGCGGGAGGGCTGGATGCTGGCCGTCACCAGGTTTCAAGGCACGATTTACATCAGTGAAGTGGAAACAGAGGCTGCTCGCAGGGATTGTGAGAATCGCACTGAGAAGCATGAAGAAATGATGTACTGGGGTTACAAGTTTGAGCAGTACGCCTGTTCAGGTAGATATGCTTTCATAATAGTATTACAGTAGCTATATTGTTTTGTGTCAACTGATTACTGACTGTTTATTGGATCTGATGTTCACATTTTTATGATGATGAGTATTTCTTTTTTTTATCTAATTAAATAAATTAATTGACAAGTAAGGGCTGATCAACACTGAAATAAGAAAATAATATTTATTTATTATTTCTCATCATTTATAAGGTTCTGTATGAAAACTCACAATAAATATTGCTGAAATAGTGTAAATAATTTGATCTGACTTTCAGTTAAAGGGCATTTAATGGCGTTTTACTTTGGAATTACTCAAACAGTTGATACCAAGATTTTAATCCTTTCATGCATGAATTATGAGAACCTTAGTCAAGATTTTTTTCCTGAGTGTTTTCATTCCTCTCTAGGCATGAAAAAACAATGTGATTGAATTTTTTTTAATGAACCTATTTTTCATGGAGTTACATGTCCACTCAGTTGGACACCATGTGTTTAATTTTGAAGCAAAGAAACATGCATTTAAAACGCAATATCAGAAAGTGATATAATGTGTGAAAACTATGAAATAAAACATTTTTAATGCAGCTAATCTGATGTTTTCTCACATTTTAACATACTTTAATACTAGCTATTACTCATTTCATGGAGATATTATGCAAAAAAAAATCTTTTTGTTTAAGAATACTATTATTTATAGTCTAATAACCATAAGCAATTGATTTACACTCAAACATGTCACTGCAGATCAGGTTTATCAAGAACAGCAAAGTTACAGTAATGGTATGAATTGCCATGTTTGGGATTGTGCATAAGTGTCCAATATGTTGGCTGATATGCAACTAAAACGACAAAATCCATGAATATACAAGAGAACAGCTGTAGAACAGCTGTCCATTGTAGTGACCACTATGCATGAAAGGGTTAATATTTGCCACAAATGTATCTCCAAATGTTGGTCGTTGATCTCCACAATTACTAACAATTGGTGCTGTATCAAATGTCTGTGATTTCAGTCACTTTTCCCTTACAATAAAAAAACATTTGGTGTTACATTTAGTTATATTAGTAAAGTCCATATCATTTAATTTCAGTTCACTTCAGCATAATCATTATTATACAGTAAACAGAACCTGTACAACAAACATTGATAGTAGCTCCTCGAACTAGTGAAGTAGTTTTTCCATTTTCAGTCTCTGATGTTCATCCAATTCTTATCTGAATTCATCTGTTATTATTATAAAAGATCAGTTAAAAGCAATTCTAATCCAAATTTATCTTTCAGCTTTTTTTTATATTCAATTTTGACATCAAGATTTCAAAAGGCTGCCTGTTTTATTCAGTTATGTTGCTTGTTGCAATATTGTAACTTCGGCACTTAAAGGGTTAATATATGATCATGTAACTAAATAGACCACATCGGCAGCCAGTTCATTGCGCAGACAGAGGTAATGACTGAAGAGAGAGTCCAAGGTTTATTGATTAGGATGTTAGAAGTGTGTTCTTGGGCTCAGAGTTCAGGTGTCATTGGGTAGAGGCTATTTCTGACCTGGAATCTCCATCCTGAGGGCAAAAGTGTGAATAGTCTTTTGTAGGAGTGAAAGGGTCTGTTTGGAAGCAACATCCCCTCTCTAGGCAACATTCACTTCAGATGTTCTCTACTGATGTTCCTGTTATTGATGCGCTGTGTGGGTGACAGTCGACAAATGCATATATACACCAATAAGACATAATATTCTGAGCACTGACAGGTAATAATATTTAATTTCAACGGTACCTTTCGCTGGGTTGGATATACTTTGCCTGTCAGTGGTCATAATGTTATGGGTGACTGGTTTAAAATCAAACACGAGATGGTTTGTATAAAATAAAGTAAGAAGCATGTTAGTGATTAACTTGCTGATGTAATTCTGATTTACAAGAGTATTTTTTATCTGTTCTCTTCCGACCATTAATGTTTTTGGCACAAATTGGTTGTCATATACAGCAGCATATTGCACCCATATCTGATAATACTGTATAAATCACACACAAATATAGCCCAGTATTACAAATCACAAATTCCCCTCATGTTTTAAAAATCTGTACTGAATTGAATGAAACAGGTTTGAAAAACTCATGACTCTGGCTCTTGTTCATTCCTTTAGACGACGTTGACGGTTCCCCTGACCCGAGTGGGGTGGTGAACACTAATGAGGCATTTTGCACAGTGGTGCAGACTCGCCTCGCAGATCACAGACTTCTGTTTTCTGGTGAGGTCGACTGCCGAGATAAAGACCCCAACGCTCCGGCTCCCCCCGCCTGCTACGTTGAGCTGAAAACCTCTGCAGAGATCTGCACCCCCAAACAGCGCAGTAACTTACACAGGTACATGTCTGACAAAACACTTTACTTCTCATTAGGCTGTGTAACTGTGTGTTGACAAGAATCTGGCGATATGATACAAATCACAACACTAGGATCATGATATAACAAGGCAATATTTTTTTTTCTTTTTTGAAAGGATTTCCTGGAAAAATGTAATTACACCAGAAGTAAATAATGTAAATATATATTTTTTCTCTTTGTAATAGTTTAGATTTGTAGGCTTATTTTCTTTTGCATGCCATTCTTAAATTCCATTTTGTTGTTTTTAATTTCCTAGTTATATTATTCTATTTTAAATTTTTATACATCTTATATTCTCTTAGCATTCAGTGTGGATGGCAAAGTAAGATTTTCATTGTACAGGGAAACCTGTTCCTTTACTGTACACACATGACAATAAAACTTTGAATCTTTGAAATATGCACAAATACTACAAAACTTTCCTCTGTAAAAACCTAAAAGTGCAGGATTTGGATAACTAAAGTTTTAACATCCAGCTTTACCAGTACAAAACGCACACATACACAAAAAATAAATAAATAAAATTATGTTTTACAGACATTAGTTCAAGATCCTGCTCAAATGTTATTTTTGTGCAATCCCAACAAAGGAACTAATATCTGCCTCTTTCAGACAGTAAAAAGGGCTTTTAGAATGCTTGAAATAAACATTATTTCACAAAACAGTGTTATCAATTTCAAAAAACTACATGCAAGACCTGCAATATCACAATACTACTTTTTTAGTATACAAACAACAGAGCAAACACCCATGTGAATATGTAAGTAAAAAAGCTTGCTGGATCCCCAAAAATATAAACAAAAAAGAAAAGCATGAAACAAAAATGAGCCTCTGCCTTGTCTGCATTTGAATAAACACCTAAAAATATTGATACAGTATCGTGAATGAAATATTGCAGAACTGATATTTTCTTACATCTCTACTTCTCACATTGTGTTGATGTGACTTTTAGTACATTTTCTGTGTTTGGGTGGTATGCAGGTTCAAACTGCTGAAGTGGTGGGCCCAGTCTTTTCTGCCTGGCGTCCCTCGTGTTGTAGCCGGTTTCCGGGATCATGATGGGGTGGTAGTTGCTGTGGAGACGTTTCACATCTCTAAAATTTCACAGCTCATCAAGGTACAGTGTGTTTTTGTTAGAGAAATAAATGTCTACATTTCAGCTGGTAAATGTAGATTTACTGACACTGGTATGTAACACTGAAACCCTCTTTACTGTATGTTGTCAGAATGAGTACAACTGCTGGAAGCCAACCGTTTGCATGAACTTCTGCAGCGACTTCCTGTCTTTTGTGAAGCGAGTGGCTACTGAAGACAATCCTTGGTGAGTGGACATGGTAGACTATTCTTCAACAGATAGATAAACACAGGTGACGTTGGTCCGTGTACATGGCGGCCATTTAATTTCCATTTTGATATCAATAAATGAAAAACAGAAAACGACTTATTCCATTTTAAAATTGGTAAACGAAAAACAGCTTGTATCTTGTTATTACCTCCGCCAAGGAGGTTATGTTTTTGCCAGGGTTTGTTTGTTTGTTTGTCTGTCCGTTAGTGTGCAACATAACTCAAAAAGTTATGGACAGATTTTGATGAAATTTTCAGGGTTTGTTGGAAATGGGATAAGGAAGAAATGATTAACTTTTAGGGGTGATCCGGAAGAAATCCTGGATTCTGGATCACTTTGAAATTTTCGTTAACATTGTGGTAAATGGGGCCAAAATTTTCGTTTCCCAATATCTCGCTTAATTATTGACCAAAACTCATGAAATTTAACTCAGGAATTGACAATGGGGTCCTCTATCACATTTCAAAGGCTGATCCGGATCTGATCCAGAAGGCGGATATTATTTTAAAAAATAAATGTAGGATTTGTATCACCGATTATGTGGGGAATTTTTGCGCTTGGCGGAGGTCTGCGCTCTCTGAGTGCTTTTCTAGTTTGTAATAAAATCAAAAAAAACGAATGAGTCATTTTCCCTTTTTCATTTATTAAAATCAAAAGAACCATACAGGGACTGACCTTTATCCCTCGGCCATTGACTTGTTTTGCTCTTTCAGTGTGGTGTACCTGTTCTCCTGGGAACCCCGGAGAGATGTGACCTACTCCATCCACAGGGACTCTGAGTTTTCCTTCCTGCCTCACTGGTATGTAGAGGAGATGACCAGAAGACCAGATTCACACACTCAGCCCTGATTTTGAAGGACTGTACATAAAACGTAAATCTCCAATGGAGGGTTTTCTACCAAAATGCTTTTACATTTGATGTGTATAGTTTTACTTTGAATTCACAAAAGAATTTACTGTAAATGATAAAATGCTTCTCCATTACCTTTACAAGCAACTTTGTCATAGAATGTCACGTTTTGTTTTGTTTTGTTTTTTTTAAATGATCCACCACAGCATTATTATTGTATTCAAACTTTATTTTGGGGTTACATCAATAATTTAACTTGCGAAAACAATAATACGTTCATGTGTTAAATTAATTCTGGTTTGTAAATACGTGAAGAGGACTTCAAGTAAGATTTGTTTTTAAGTATTTTCATAATAAACAATTTCCAAAACAGTACAAAGATGTCAAGTTCTTGTCTAAACTTTACAAAAAGGAATGAAATTATACAGAAGACAGTAAAAAGCATGACCAGAATTGAGCTCCTTAACCATTAAATGCACTTGTTTGGTCCTTTTCCTTTGGCTGAATTAGTCAAACTTTGTTTTGTGAGTGGTTTTTTTTTTTTTTTTTACTGTTCCAGACACCTGCCATTCAAAGTCTCCATTTTTGTCTTATTTATTACTCCATAGTCACAGACAATAGCAGCTAATCTTGGACCTCTTGTATACTTACTTAAGTGCACCTGTGAAACAAGGTCTGAGAAAAGTCAATCCAGAACATGGATGACTTTAACTTTCATTATTAACACATATATTGTGATTTTGCAGCATATTATAGGTTCAGCGGAAAAGTATAAAAGCAAAATCAAGTCACAACAAAGATAAGTTAACTGTGAAGGAGCTCAAATCTGGTTTTTTAAACTAGTTTTCAGTTTAGAGTGAAAACAAACAGAAAATCAATAACGGTAGAGTTAACGCCGAGCACTGTAAATTAATGCGAGCCCTGCCTTTCTCAACCTACAACGAACGCCTGCATGACAATGTTCACACTGACCCGAGCAGTCATGAGGACAGTAGACGAATACACCAGTGCATTATGGGTTTCCTACATCAACAGTCACAGCACTAAGTTATGTTGGAGTAGTTCACTGTGATATCAGTTAGAGGCACTTAGCACCAACTCCAGTATTTATGCATAACACATCCAACTGTTCACACCCATTTATATTAAATTAACATATTCTGACTAAAGTCATACCGCTACTGAACTGAGAGGAAGGTAGTTGCAGATTTTATATGTAAACTATATCTCATTTCTGTTATTTATGTTATTACTGGTCAGTTTTTGTAAGTTTGCACTTAAAAAAAAGTATATGACAAATTTGAGACAAGTCAATCTTCTAAAACAGCAAACTTGATTAAATTCACAGTTAAAAACATAAGACACAGGGTGAGGAGGAATCAGGTGGTTTAACTGAAGGCGATATGTTTCACTAAGTAAAGGTTGGTAACTTGGGCAGCATTTGCAGTAAACTGTCATTGTAGGTGGTATTCCTGAATAAAGGCAAATCTGTGATAAATTTTGCCTTCAGTTTCCAACATGTACATGCTTTAAATGTCAAAAAACTGTGCCTCTTTAGTTAACTAGTTAGTTTTTGACTCAGGCAAAACCCATGCTTGTCTATCATACTGTAATGTTTTGGGTTATGTGAATCCCAGCTTCTGTAAAATCACTTCAGCTACGTTCACACTGCCAGCGTTAGTGCTCAGTTCTGATGTGATTTTTATTTTTGTTTGGCATTCACATTTTTTGTGGCCAATATCAGATTCCAGAACATTCTCTTTTGTTAAAGTACTGAGACACAGTGAAAACACTCCACTCAAGTAAAAGTTGTGCATTCAAAGTCTTACTTTTAAGACTCATCGATATTCATTGCATAATAAAATGGTATCTGTCTGTTCAAAAATTCATGGGAAGGAATGCCTCTAGAACCAAAAAAGAGGTTGTTGGAGGTGCTCTTTGGAAAAAGGGATTCATAAAGTAGATGACAATCTATCCTCTACGGTATCTGTCAGTGTTTTATTATTACATGATGTTTTGGATTCATTCTACTTTACTTCATACAATGCAAGTGACTTCTGACAAATTGATGAATTTTGATGTCACCATTCAGACTGAGGTCACTTTAAAAAAAAAAAAAAGATCAAATCTGATTCAGGACCAGAGTTATAAAGATCAGATTCTGTCTGATTTATCTTGGGAAAAAAAAACATAAATGCGTGAAAATATCAGATGGGACACTTGTGCCTGCAGTGTGAACGCAGCCTTAGAGAGGAATTTACCTACAGCGATGAAACCACTTGCTAATAAAGACGACGTACTGGAAATATCACAGCTGTCTGAAACTAGTCCTCGCATTAACATATTGTAAAAGTTTTAGGCATGAATCCTACTGACGCTGATTAAAGGTGTAATCTGGTTCCTGGCTTTCTGACTACCAGACTATTTAACTGAATGTCTCATTTCTTCAGGTTCTTGTTCAGGCCCATGACTTTGAATGTGGTCGCTGTGATCTTTTCATACACAACAAACATGAGGGCAGCTGTCAGTACCGTCTGCAGCAGCTTTGCCTCCAGGCCTTTGTACAACCCGAGAAATCCGTGTCGCCTGTAACACACAAAAAACATGTAAAGTATGAACAGCTAGCTCCAGAATGTGTTTATGTTGCTGTATGTGGCAACACTCACTTGATTCTGTCCATGAGCAGAGTCAAAACGTTGGAGAGGCTTCCCAGGATGCCACCCTTGCCCTCACATTTATACTGACCAAACTGAGGAGAAAACGTCCAGTTGGTTATGTCATTTGCTTGAGGTAGGTATCATCCGAACACAAAGGTTAATTTTCACAGTACTTACCCTTAGAATGGCCTGAACTGTCTGCAGGGGGTACGTCGCTGTGGTAGCAATGGCCTTAGCGATGGCTCCTATGAGGAATATCTCTGCTGAGGATATCTGAGGAAGGGCACAAAGATTGAACCTACACGCACATAATTACAAGATATTAGGCAGAGTTATTGAACTTTTTGTACATTATGCATCAGTCCTACTACATCTACGGTAAGTGTCGAGGGACAAAACCGTAGCAATATAACATCTCCCTTTTTTCTTTTTTTCAAATGTTCAAATGGAAGATGTGGCCTATGCTATTAAATTGGCTTAAATAAATCTTTACCAGTGACACACCATTATTTTTTTCTTAGTGTCTTTTTGTTCTAATTAAAGCTGAAAATCAATACAAAATGGTACTTACATGAAGTAACTAGTTCAAGATAACTTCAATCTGGTGATCGGTAAGTTGCACTTTGTCAATTTCTTTGTG
This sequence comes from Sphaeramia orbicularis, assembly GCF_902148855.1. NCBI lineage: Eukaryota > Metazoa > Chordata > Actinopteri > Kurtiformes > Apogonidae > Sphaeramia > Sphaeramia orbicularis. The sequence continues at coordinate 29,893,208 of NC_043964.1, read as the reverse complement.
CAGAACTCATCAGAAGTCACAATTTAAAGGGTTATTTTGCAAAAATTTTCCTCTGGGGGAGCATGCCCCCGGACCCCCCTAGTGTTAATAGGTTACCGATACAGCACCGCTGCGACAAAAATTTCTAGGGGAATCACTGATTCGTGATAAGTCAAACTGTTGTTTATAATGAATGGACATATATTATTCTACTCAGTAATGCATTATTATTGGAGACAAAAAAGTTAAAATTAAGATATACAAGACAAATGTCCAGGTCAGAAATTAATCTACATGATGACTGTGAAGGGAAAAAAAAATACTACCATAATGTGAAAGGGCATTATGTTATTTGTGTTAATGAGGGTAGAAACAACACTTCAAGAGCAAAGCAGATCATCTGCTTTCACTTACATAATGAAACAAACAGCTGCAAAGTTCATTTCTGTAAAAATGTCATCTTTCTATTTTTTTAGTGTCATAAATAAACACAATTAAGCATTTCTTTAAAAATAATTATGTTATAATACCTTATTCAAATGTGCAACACAGTCACAGAAAAAATTATTAGACCATCAAGTCATCAAAAGCAGCGGTTATACAATCAAGTATTAACTCCTGTGTGCAACATGTGACTAAAACAGAAAGAAAAGAAAACATGGAATGCCTAAAAGCACTGTTTTTGACAGTACAATGCCTTAGCTATTGATGTAAGAACTTAGGCGATTTTGGTTATTATCAAGAAAACCATGGAAAATGGCTAGATATCAGCTCTGAAATTAAACTCTTATGAGCTATTTTTGTTATTATATTTGTCCAAACAAATGTACCTTTAGGTTTACCAGGTATTAAAATGAACAAGAAATTGAAGAAAACAAGGGGTGGTCTAATAATTTTTTCCCCAACTGTATTTCAGAATTATCATTCCCTTATGTTGCATAAAAAGTATCCTAGAGGAAAACCATAACTCCATTTAAATAAGAAGTTTGTAATTTAATAGGTAAGCTTAACAGTACTCTGCTGTGTATTCCTATAAAACCCAATATTAAGTACTTTTTAGCCTCACAAAATTAACTTTGTAGCCGTTATGGTTATGATTATAGAGCATTAACTGTACTAACTTGCACAGTCCATTCTCCACTTTATATATTGAACAGAAAATTGATTATACGTCAGTGAGTCACAGTTCATTCACGTGTTCTTGATTCAGAAACCGTTATCTGAGGTTCTGGTTGTCATCTGACCTTCCTGCCTCCTTTTCCTGCCTTCCTCTTCATGGCCTCATAGAACATGAACTGCACTGCAGGGTTGAGGACAAGGATGAGCGAGGGCAGGGTCCCATTCCACAGCGTCCTCACCCCTTCCCTGGTGATGATCTGTGAGAAGGCATCTGAGGCACAAACACAGCAGAGTTTCACATGTGCACAAAACAAACAGCATGTCTGATTTTTAACACTGATCTGATCTCCAGGAACACACCATATATGCCTCTGTACTGGGTTTGCTGCAGGTCTTCATTTCTGAACTTTGCCCCCTGCAGCTTCAGTCGGGTGTTGACCACCCACATGGGAGTGGTCAGGATCACATTCACTACCCCTGCATCAACAACACACAGTTAGCTCCCTTCAGTCATTCTTACATCTCTCTGTTTAATAGATTTTACTCTGGGTTTTTACCTGATACGACACCAATGAGTAGGTCTTTTCCAGGTCTGGACCCACGTGGACCAGCAGCGGTGAGCTTCTTCAGGGTGTTGAAGGTGTAAAAGTACACAAAGTTGGAGCAGCAGAGACTGGAGATAACTGGGAACCAACCTCTGTACAAAGACAGTCTGGGAGGAGTAGCAGAGTCTTTTTTTAACAAATTGGGTGGGTGTTTTTTTAATACTCTTAATTACACCCCCCCCCCCCCCCCGAAGGGAAGCCAAGGGCTATTGTTTTTGGTGCAGTTTGCTTGTTTGTTAACACTCTAGCAGCAAAACTATTGGTTGAATTCATACCAGATTGGGTTTATAGATTGCCAGTGATGCAGAATTGATCTCAATACATTTTGGGAAAAATAGGTCAAAGTTCAAGGTTTTTTTTTTTTTTTTTATGAATTTAAAAAAAAATTACAAAAATATGACTTAGGCAATTATGCTATGAAGCTAATGTATGTATAATATGTTATATGATACTTACAGGCCTTCTTCTTTTGCGATCTCAGCCAGGATGACAGGGGTGGATTTAGATTTCCGACTCTCATCCACTTTGGGAGAAACACAAAAGTCAAATGTCAGAGAACAGGTCTTGGTTTGATGTTAAAAGGCCGATTCTCATGAAGGCCATGTCATTCCAGTCCGAAACTTCAGGGTTAAGAGGATGTACTGGTTTCTGTTGGACGTGATTCTGGACTTTTCTTAATCTGTCCTTTCAACATCCTTCAATTTTATGGAAGTGTGACATATAAGGACTAGCAGCTGTGGATATTGATTTTTTAAAAAGTTACAGTTAAATTGCTTTGTCCATAAAAAAAAAAAAAAATCTATATACTCTCTCACCATCAGTGCAACCAAGACTAAAGACATGATAATTGATTTCAAGAAAAATCCTCCACCATTGTCTCCTATGGTCATCCAGCCAGTTGGATGATTACAACTTTATACTGAACTGAAAAAAAACAAAAACCCACCAGTGTATGTATTTTTTTTTATAAGATTTGTGTTTTTAATGTCAACCACCCTTTTATGATTATAAATTTCTTTGGTCCTTTACATTCATTTTTTTTTTTTTTTTTTTTTGGTCAAATGTAGATATATGTGTGTTTTTAAGTACATGACGCCCATTATCCTTGTTTTAGAAACTCAAGCTCCACTGCCTATTTCTGCTCTCTATGTTTATAGTCCTAATATGACATTTGCGCCCATCTTTAATTGGACACTGCCCTTGTCTCTCTGCTAATATGGTACAAATGGCCATGAGCCACCTATTCATTTGCAAAATTCATCTTTGCAGTTACTCTAATAGCTGCTCAGTTTGTGGATGTGCAGGATTGAGTGTTTTTCTTGGGGTTTTTTTTTTTTTCATTTTTCCTATGTTTCATAGTGCTGGACATCTAATTCCTGACAACCCTAACAAAGGCCACTAAAGAAACGCATTGATCTTCATTTAGAGTGAAGTAAAGTTCTTCAATACGACAGTTTGATGGAGTTCTTGACCTGTATTTTCATGAACCTTGGACGTAGGCGAAGGTGTGCCAAGAACCTATTTAGATTTAGACCAGATTGTTGTTTTATTGCCCCGCGACCCCGGTGAGGATAAAGCAGGTTCAGATGATGAATGAATGAATGCTGTTTTATTGCTTTAGTAATCACTTTTTCTCTTATTTGCTGGTTTGGATCACTGTCACTTAGAAGGAATAACTGACTGCAAAGCATCGTAAAAATGTAAAGTATAAGTGCAACCATTCATTCATTCATTCATTATCTGAATCCACTTTATCCTCACTAGAGTTGCTGGACCATATCCCAGCTAAACCCTGGACATGTCGTCAGTTCATCGCAGGGCTGACATACAGACAATCGCTCTCACATTCACACCTATGGACGATTTAGATTTACCTATTAACCTATCACTTAACCTAAGTGCAGACACAGTTTTGCATTATCTCCCATAACTTTACATGGTGACGTGTTCGAAGAGGCTCAGTCAATGATAGCTGACATAAACCCATCCACTCCACAGTGAGTTTGTGGTGCTTCCATCTGGTCACCAACATGCACATAGAAGAATTCCTATGGCCCTGCTGTGATCAGTTCTTTTTATTTTTAATGATTCAATAATGATGGATTGATTTATTATTGTTTTGTTGGTTGTACTTCATGCTCTTCTGTTGGCTGCACCCCATTTGCTTCCTTTGGTGACTGTAAATATTTAATGAACTACACTATTCTTTAAACCGGATTATTTCAATAGCACCCACACCAAACATTAACTCAGTCCATCTGCAGATACTTGTGATATATAAGTAAAGAAAAAGTGGAATGACAAAATAAAGAACCTATGAGATATGACCAAAAGTTTACTTCTTGGGATCAATGGGCCAGAGTTATTATGAGGTTAACATGTAAACTTATTAAACTCTGTGTTTGCTGCTTTATCAGTTCACCTCTAACCAAGATAATAAGACCTCCAACTCACCCTGCAGTCTGCTTTTAGCCGTGTCCAGAGGGAAGAAGACGCTCATAGCTGTCACACTCCCCTGAAATAAAATCCATTATGACTGACACTGTGTGGTACAGATTATACTAAGGCAACACAGCCTAAAAGCTCGGTTGTTGCTCTGCACGTTTAGCCAGTAAAACAACTTTAAACATGACAGTTCAAGTTAATGTATCCTGTTTGTGTGTTTGATTTGGGTTTTTTTTAAAAATTGATATTGGCACAAAGCAAACATATCAAAAATGGGAAAATATTATAGAAGAGTAAAACAGAAATACACTAGGATACATGGTGGAATAGTGAAACAGAACCATTGCAAACATCTGAAACATAATAAACAAAAAGATTAAGACATTTGAAGTGTAATGAAAAGAGAAACAGAAGAAACATAAATAAAAAGATTAATCTGACTGGACAATTTAGCACAAAGGACCAAGGCAAGATACAATTAAAACAGCAAGGACTTAGATCAGGGGTGTCAAACTCATTTTCGTTCAGGGGCCACATTCAGCCAAATTTGATCTGAAGTGGGCCGGACCAGTGAAATAATAACATAATAATATAGAAACTAGACAATTTCCACACGCGGAAATCGTGAGAGGGGCTCGGGGGTCGGGGGGGGCATGTCGGTTCGACGTTACCAAAGACTTCATGGTCGGAGGGGAATTGTGTGTTCTGAACCCCCATTCACTTTATATGGACAATCTGTGTGTCAAAGTTTGGCAGCTGACAGACGTCACCGTTAGTAGTAGTAATAGAAGTAGTAGTAGTATTTTTAGTAGTAGTAGTATTTTTAGTAGTTGTATCAGTAGTAGTTGCCACAGCGACGGCGCTTCACTGACACACACACAGAATGAAACTGACACAGAGCAGCAGGAATAGGCATGAGACTGGAGCAGAACAGGTCCCGAGAAACTGCTAATTACAGGAAAACCGTAAAAGATAGGAGAAAACTGAAATGACCGTGAGCGTCAGAGAGACCTGGGGAACATACAGATGTAGGTTTTTTCCCGTACTGTGAAAAATGACTGAGTTAGGGCAGTTTAAAAACAGTCAACTGACCAAGACAAGAAGGAATCCGCTACAATGGAGAGTTAATGGGAGAAAGAAGGGATGAGCCTCCAAACTAGTGCCTGTCATTTCACTTTAAAAAGAGCTAGGTCTTCAAACATGGGTTCATATGAAGCCCAGGAACCATGGCTACGTTTTTGGAAAAGATCATTTGCCTGCGATGTATCGTTTGGCCGGGAGGGCGATTTATTCAGAGAATTTTCAGTTGAATTTTCACTGCTCTTCCACTCTAGTGTGATGACATCACACACTCTAACTCAGGAAATTTGGACAATTTTCACTCAACCCAGGGGTTTTTGAAGACTCACCTATTGAAAACCGTAAACCCCATCCTCATACCAAGTACATTCGTGCGGAGAGGACAAAAAGGCCTGCGTTTTAAAGTTTCAATGAAGTCTGTAGGTCAAAGTATGGCGAAGTAGTAGTGTCTGGAAAAAAGTGGACTTTTCTGGCTGATTTTTTCCTCTCCCCATTAGTTGTAGTCATGTGTGACCTGATTGGCTGATGCTGATCACCTGACACCTGAGCTTCAACTGTCTGTGTTCTATACTCTGTGTGTGTGTGTGTGTGTGGTGTGTGTGTGTGTGTGTGTGTGTGTGTGTGTGTGAGTGTGTGTTAGTTTTTGAGTGTGTGTTTGTGTGTGTGTGTCAGTGTGTGAGTGTGTTTGTGCATGAGAGAGAATCAGTTTGAATCAGTTTAACAGTAATAGGAGGAGAAGGAGTACAAGTAACAGTAATAGTAGTATTTTTGGTAGCAGTAGTGGTAGTAGTAGTAGTATTTTCAGTAGTAGTAGTAGTAGTATTTTTAGTTGTAGTAGTAATAGTAGTAGTATTTTTTGTAGTAGTAGTATTTTTAGTAGTAGCACCTGTAATAGTAGTAATAGTATTTTTTAGTAGGAGTAGTAGTAGTATTTTTTGTAGTAGTTGTAGTAGCAGCAGTAGTAGTAGTAGTAGAATTTCTAGTAGTAGTAGTAGTAACATTAGTAGTATTTTTAGTTGTAGTAGTAGTAGTAGTAGTAGCAATTGTAGTAGTAGTAGTAATATTTTTTAGTAGTAGTAGCAGTGGTAGCATTTTTAATAGTAGTAGTAATCATAGTATTAACAGCAGTAGTAGTATTAGTAGTAGTATCTGTACTTAACAGACACACAGCGTTGCTATGGACTCTCCAGGGTTGCTATGGGAGGAGAAACATGTCAGACTGATTCAGTTTATTGGACACACCTGGGACACACACAGAGCAGTGGCGCCGTTGCCGTGGAGACGCTCAGTGCAGGTCAGAGAGACACAGAGAAATGGAGCAGGAATAGACTGAGTGAGGCACTCAGAACAGGTCCCGGAAAACTGCTAATTATGGGAAAACCGTAAAACATAGGTGAAAACCGAAATGACCGTGAGCGTCAGAAGGACCTGGGGAACACACAGATGTAGTTTTTTTTCACGTACTGTGAGAAATGACTGAGTTAAGGCAGTTTAAAAACAGTCAACCGAGAAGGACAAGAAGAAATCTGCTATAATGGAGAGTTAATGGGGGAAAGAAGGGACTTGCCTCCAAACTAGTGCCTGTCATTTCACTTTAAAAAGAGCTAGGTCTTCAAACATGGGTTCATATGAAGCCCAGGAACCATGGCTACGTTTTTGGAAAATATCATTTGCCTGTGATGTATCGTTTGGCCGGGAGGGCGATTTATTCAGAGAATTTTCAGGTGAATTTTTCACTCCTTTCTCACTCTAGCTGCCGTTACCATGGGGACCACACACTCTAAAATGAGGATTTTGAGTCAACCTGGGGGTTTTTGAAGACTCACCTATTGAAAACCGTAAACCTCATCCTCATAGCAAGTACATTCGTGCGGAGAGGACAAAAATGCCTGCGTTTTAAAGTTTAAATGAAGTCTCTAGGTGAAAGTATGGCGAAGTAGTAGTGGTTGGAAAAAAGGCAAGTTTTTTGTCACTCCCATTAAAAATGAATGGGGTTTTTCTTCGCATATTTGTGCGAAAACCGTAAGTGATATCGTTACCACGTGATGACACAGATAATCTTTGGGCCAAGCTGAACATTTCTGCGTTGACAGAATATTTTTAGGACAAATCGTTTGGGAATGGTAGCCACTTGAAAATGGCCCCATTCATTTCGGATGGAGAAATTTGACTGGTTTTTTCGCAATTTTAACGAAATCCGTGCATCGGAATGGAACGCCTATAACATAGCACACGATTCCCGAGCAGGACGCACATTTTGTAATAACATGTGTTGGTCTATTTCCAGCGGTTCGGGCCGCATTAACGGACGAAATTTTGTCCGGAAGATGAATAATATACTAGACAATTTCCACACGCGGAAATCGTGAGAGGGGCTCGGGGGTCGGGGGTGGTGGTGGGGGGGGCATGCCAGTTTGAGTCCATGTTCAGGCTGAAGCAGCATGTAGCTGGAGAATGACACTGAGAAATGTTGGAGAAACACAGCAGACATGACAGGAGACTGTATTCATTAGATATTGTCATGTGTGACCTGATTGGCTAATGCTGATCACCTGACACCTGAGCTTCAACTGTCTGTGTTCTATACTCTGTGTGTGTGTGTGTGTGTGTGTGTGTGTGTGTGTGTGTGTGTGAGAGAGAGAGAGAGAATCAGTTTGAATCAGTTCTATCAGTAATAGGAGGAGAAGGAGAAGTAGTAGAATTTACAGTAATAGTACTATATGTAGTAGTAGTAATAGTAGTAGTGGTATTTTTAGTAGTAGTAGTAGTAGTTGCCACAGCAACGGCGCTGCACTGACACACACAGAGAATGAAACTGACACACAGAGCAGCAGGAATAGGCTGAGACTGGAGCAGAACAGGTCCCGAGAAACTGCTAATTACAGGAAAACTGTAAAAGATAGGTGAAAACCGAAATGACCGTGAGCGTCAGAGAGACCTGTGGAACACAAAGATAAAGTTTTTTTTCCGTACTGTGAAAAATGATCGTGTTAGGGCAGTTTAAAAGCAGTCAACTGACCAAGACAACAAATAATCCGCTACAATGGAGAGTTAATGGAGGAAAGAAGGGATGAGCCTCCAAACTAGTGCCTGTCATTTCACTTTAAAAAGAGCTAGGTCTTCAAACATGGGTTCATATAAAGCCCAGGAACCATGGCTATGTTTTTGGAAAATATCATTTGCCTGCGATGTATCGTTTGGCCGGGAGGGCAATTTATTCAGAGAATTTTCAGTTGAATTTTCTCTGCTCTTCCACTCTAGCGTGATGACATCACACACTCTAACTCAGGAAATTTGGACAATTTTCACTCAACCCAGGGGTTTTTGAAGACTCACCTATTGAAAACCGTAAACCCCATCCTCATACCAAGTACATTCATGCGGAGAGGACAAAAATGCCTGCGTTTTAAAGTTTAAATGAAGTCTGTAGGTCAAAGTATGGCGAAGTAGTAGTGTCTGGAAAAAAGTGGACTTTTCTGGCTGATTTTTTCCTCTCCCCATTAGTTGTAGTCATGTGTGACCTGATTGGCTGATGCTGATCACCTGACACCTGAGCTTCAACTGTCTGTGTTCTATACTCTGTGTGTGTGTGTGTGTGTGTGTGTGTGTGTGTGTGTGTGTGTATGAGAAAGAATCAGTTTGAATCAGTTTATTCTATCAGTAAAAGGAGGAGAAGTAGAAGGAGAAGTAGTAATAGAAGTAGTATTTTTAGTAGTAGTGGTAGTAGTAGTTGTAGTAGTAGTAGTAGTATTTTTAGTAATACTAGTAGTAGTATTTTTAGTAGTAGTAGTAGTAGAAGTAGTTTTCATAGTAGTAGTAGTATTTGTAGTAGTAGTAGTATTTTTATTAGTAGTAGTAGTAATAGTAGTCATATTTTTAGTAATAGTAGTAGTACTTTCAGTAGTAGTGGTTGTATTTTTAGTAGTAGTAGTAGTTATCATAGTAGTAAAAGTAATAGTAGTGGTATCAGTACTGTCTCACACACCCAGCGTTGCTATGGACTCTCCAGGGTTGCTATGGGAGGAGAAACATGTCAGACTGATTCAGTTTATTGGACACACCTGGGACACAGAGCAGAGGGGCTGTTGCCGCAGCAACGGCGCTGCACTGACACACACAGAGAGAGAGAGACACACAGAGCAGCAGGAATAGACTGAGTGAGGCACTCAGAACAGGTCCCGGAAAACTGCTAATTATGGGAAAACCGTAAAAGATAGGTGAAAACCGAAATGACCGTGAGCGTCAGAAGGACCGGGGGAACACACAGATGTAGGTTTTTTTCACAGTACTGTGAGAAATGACTGAGTTAGAGCAGTTTAAAAACAGTCAACTGACCAAGACAAGTAAGGAATCGCTACAATGGAGAGTTAATGGGGGAAAGAAGGGATGAGCCTCCAAACTAGTGCCTGTCATTTCACTTTAAAAAGAGCTAGGTCTTCAAACATGGTTCATATGAAGCCCAGGAACCATGGCTACGTTTTTGGAAAATGATCATTCACCTGCGATGTATGGTTTGGCCGGGAGGGCGATTTATTCAGAGAATTTTCAGTTGAATTTTCTCTGCTCTCACACTCTAGTGTGATGACATCACCCACTCTAACTCAGGAAATTTTGAGAATTTTCACTCAACCCAGGGGTTTTTGAAGACTCACCTATAGAAAACCGTAAACCCCATCCTCATACAAAGTACATTCGTGCGGAGAGGACAAAAATGCCTGCGTTTTAAAGTTTAAATGAAGTCTGTAGGTGAAAGTATGGCGAAGTAGTAGTGTCTGGAAAAAAGTGGACTTTTCTGGCTGATTTTTTCCTCTCCCCATTCATTTCTATGGGACTTTTTTCGCATGTTTTTTGCGAATAAGTCTGCGAAAAATTCACGAATCTCTACGAAAAATACATAGCCCGCTATTCCCGATGAAACCGCACGTTTTAATGTATAATTTGCAGGGGTCTTTCCAGCGGTTCGGGCCGCATTAACGGACAAAAATGTGTCCGGAAGATGAAGATGAAAAATAATAATAAACGAGCGGAAGAACAATAGGTGCTCGTGGCTTCGCCACGAGCACCTCTCTCCCATTGCTTTGCAATGGGGGAGAGGTGCTCGTGTCGATGCCCGAGCCCCTAACTAGACAATTTCCACACGCGGAAATCGTGAGAGGGGCTCGGGGGTCGGGGGGGCATGTCGGTTCGACGTTACCAAAGACTTCATGGTCGGAGGGGAATTGTGTGTTCTGAACCCCCATTCACTTTATATGGACAATCTGTGTGTCAAAGTTTGGCGGCTGACAGACGTCACCGTTAGTAGTAGTAATAGAAGTAGTAGTAGTATTTTTAGTAGTAGTAGTATTTTTAGTAGTTGTATCAGTAGTAGTTGCCACAGCGACGGCGCTGCACTGACACACACACAGAATGAAACTGACACAGAGCAGCAGGAATAGGCTGAGACTGGAGCAGAACAGGTCCCGAGAAACTGTAAATTAAAGGAAAACCGTAAAAGATAGGAGAAAACTGAAATGACCGTGAGCGTCAAAAGGACCTGGGGAACATACAGATGTAGGTTTTTTTCTCGTACTGTGAAAAATGACTGAGTTAGGGCAGTTTAAAAACAGTCAACTGACCAAGACAAGAAGGAATCTGCTACAATGGAGAGTCAATGGGAGAAAGAAGGGATGAGCCTCCAAACTAGTGCCTGTCATTTCACTTTAAAAAGAGCTAGGTCTTCAAACATGGGTTCATATGAAGCCCAGGAACCATGGCTACGTTTTTGGAAAATATCATTCGCCTGCGATGTATGGTTTTGCCGGGAAGGCGATTTATTTACAGAATTTTCAGTTGAATTTTCACTGCTCTTCCACTCTAGTGTGATGACATCACACACTCTAACTCAGGAAATTTGGACAATTTTCACTCAACCCAGGGGTTTTTGAAGACTCACCTATTGAAAACCGTAAACCCCATCCTCATAACAAGTACAGTCGTGCGGAGAGGACAAAAATGCCTGCGTTTTAAAGTTTCAATGAAGTCTCTTAGGTCAAAGTATGGCGAAGTAATAGTGTCTGGAAAAAAGTGGACTTTTCTGGCTGATTTTTTCCTCTCCCCATTAGTTGTAGTCATGTGTGACCTGATTGGCTGATGCTGATCACCTGACACCTGAGCTTCAACTGTCTGTGTTCTATACTCTGTCTGTGTGTGTGTGTGTGTGTGTGTGTATGAGAGAGAATCAGTTTGAATCAGTTTATTCTATCAGTAAAAGGAGGAGAAGTAGAAGGAGAAGTAGTAATAGAAGTAGTATTTTTAGTAGTAGTGGTAGTAGTAGTTGTAGTAGTAGTAGTAGTATTTTTAGTAATACTAGTAGTAGTATTTTTAGTAGTAGTAGTAGTAGAAGTAGTTTTCATAGTAGTAGTAGTATTTGTAGTAGTAGTAGTATTTTTATTAGTAGTAGTAGTAATAGTAGTCGTATTTTTAGTAATAGTAGTAGTACTTTCAGTAGTAGTGGTTGTATTTTTAGTAGTAGTAGTAGTTATCATAGTAGTAAAGTAATAGTAGTAGTATCAGTACTGTCTCACACACCCAGCGTTGCTATGGACTCTCCAGGGTTGCTATGGGAGGAGAAACATGTCAGACTGATTCAGTTTATTGGACACACCTGGGACACAGAGCAGAGGGGCTGTTGCCGCAGCAACGGCGCTGCACTGACACACACAGAGAGAGAGAGACACACAGAGCAGCAGGAATAGACTGAGTGAGGCACTCAGAACAGGTCCCGGAAAACTGCTAATTATGGGAAAACCGTAAAAGATAGGTGAAAACCGAAATGACCGTGAGCGTCAGAAGGACCTGGGGAACACACAGATGTAGGTTTTTTTCACGTACTGTGAGAAATGACTGAGTTAGAGCAGTTTAAAAACAGTCAACTGACCAAGACAAGAAGGAATCCTGCTACAATGGAGAGTTAATGGAGGAAAGAAGGGATGAGCCTCCAAACTAGTGCCTGTCATTTCTCTTTAAAAAGAGCTAGGTCTTCAAACATGGGTTCATATGAAGCCCAGGAACCATGGCTACGTTTTTGGAAAATGTCATTCACCTGCGATGTATCGTTTGGCCGGGAGGGCGATTTATTCAGAGAATTTTCAGGTGAATTTTCACTGCTCTCACACTCTAGTGTGATGACATCACCCACTCTAACTCAGGAAATTTTGAGAATTTTCACTCAACCCAGGGGTTTTTGAAGACTCACCTATTGAAAACCGTAAACCCCATCCTCATACAAAGTACATTCGTGCGGAGAGGACAAAAATGCCTGCGTTTTAAAGTTTAAATGAAGTCTGTAGGTGAAAGTATGGTGAAGTAGTAGTGTCTGGAAAAAAGTGGACTTTTCTGGCTGATTTTTTCCTCTCCCCATTCATTTCTATGGGACTTTTTTCGCATGTTTTTTCGCGAATAACTCTGCGAAAAATTCACGAATCTCTACGAAAATAACATAGCACACTATTCCCGATGAAACCGCACGTTTTAATGTATATTGTGCAGGGGTCTTTCCAGCGGTTCGGGCCGCATTAACGGACAAAAATGTGTCCGTAAGATGAAGAATAATAAAACTAGACAATTTCCACACGCGGAAATCGTGAGAGGGGCTCGGGGGTCGGGGGGGCATGTCGGTTCGACGTTACCAAAGACTTCATGGTCGGAGGGGAATTGTGTGTTCTGAACCCCCATTCACTTTATATGGACAATCTGTGTGTCAAAGTTTGGCAGCTGACAGACGTCACCATTAGTAGTAGTAATAGAAGTAGTAGTAGTATTTTTAGTAGTAGTAGTATTTTTAGTAGTTGTATCAGTAGTAGTTGCCACAGCGACGGCGCTGCACTGACACACACACAGAATGAAACTGACACAGAGCAGCAGGAATAGGCTGAGACTGGAGCAGAACAGGTCCCGAGAAACTGTAAATTAAAGGAAAACCGTAAAAGATAGGAAAAAACTGAAATGACCGTGAGCGTCAAAAGGACCTGGGGAACATACAGATGTAGGTTTTTTTCTCGTACTGTGAAAAATGACTGAGTTAGGGCAGTTTAAAAACAGTCAACTGACAAAGACAAGAAGGAATCTGCTACAATGGAGAGTCAATGGGAGAAAGAAGGGATGAGCCTCCAAACTAGTGCCTGTCATTTCACTTTAAAAAGAGCTAGGTCTTCAAACATGGGTTCATATGAAGCCCAGGAACCATGGCTACGTTTTTGGAAAATATCATTCGCCTGCGATGTATGGTTTTGCCGGGAAGGCGATTTATTTACAGAATTTTCAGTTGAATTTTCACTGCTCTTCCACTCTAGCGTGATGACATCACACACTCTAACTCAGGAAATTTGGACAATTTTCACTCAACCCAGGGGTTTTTGAAGACTCACCTATTGAAAACCGTAAACCCCATCCTCATACCAAGTACATTCATGCGGAGAGGACAAAAAAGCCTGCGTTTTAAAGTTTAAATGAAGTCTGTAGGTCAAAGTATGGCGAAGTAGTAGCGTCTGGAAAAAAGTGGACTTTTCTGGCAGATTTTTTCCTCTCCCCATTAGTTGTAGTCATGTGTGACCTGATTGGCTGATGCTGATCACCTGACACCTGAGCTTCAACTGTCTGTGTTCTATACTCTGTGTGTGTGTGTGTGTGTGTGTGTATGAGAAAGAATCAGTTTGAATCAGTTTATTCTATCAGTAAAAGGAGGAGAAGTAGAAGGAGAAGTAGTAATAGAAGTAGTATTTTTAGTAGTAGTGGTAGTAGTAGTTGTAGTAGTAGTAGTATTTTTAGTAATACTAGTAGTAGTATTTTTAGTAGTAGTAGTAGTAGAAGTAGTTTTCATAGTAGTAGTAGTATTTGTAGTAGTAGTAGTATTTTTATTAGTAGTAGTAGTAATAGTAGTCGTATTTTTAGTAATAGTAGTAGTACTTTCAGTAGTAGTGGTTGTATTTTTAGTAGTAGTAGTAGTTATCATAGTAGTAAAAGTAATAGTAGTAGTATCAGTACTGTCTCACACACCCAGCGTTGCTATGGACTCTCCAGGGTTGCTATGGGAGGAGAAACATGTCAGACTGATTCAGTTTATTGGACACACCTGGGACACACAGAGCAGAGGGGCTGTTGCCGCAGCAACGGCGCTGCACTGACACACACAGAGAGAGAGAGACACACAGAGCAGCAGGAATAGACTGAGTGAGGCACTCAGAACAGGTCCCGGAAAACTGCTAATTATGGGAAAACCGTAAAAGATAGGTGAAAACCGAAATGACCGTGAGCGTCAGAAGGACCTGGGGAACACACAGATGTAGGTTTTTTTCACGTACTATGAGAAATGACTGAGTTAGAGCAGTTTAAAAACAGTCAACTGACCAAGACAAGTAAGAATTCGCTACAATGGAGAGTTAATGGGAGGAAAGAAGGGATGAGCCTCCAAACTAGTGCCTGTCATTTCACTTTAAAAAGAGCTAGGTCTTCAAACATGGGTTCATATGAAGCCCAGGAACCATGGCTACGTTTTTGGAAAATATCATTCACCTGCGATGTATGGTTTGGCCGGGAGGGCGATTTATTCAGAGAATTTTCAGTTGAATTTTCACTGCTCTCACACTCTAGTGTGATGACATCACCCACTCTAACTCAGGAAATTTTGAGAATTTTCACTCAACCCAGGGGTTTTTGAAGACTCACCTATTGAAAACCGTAAACCCCATCCTCATACAAAGTACATTCGTGCGGAGAGGACAAAAATGCCTGCGTTTTAAAGTTTAAATGAAGTCTGTAGGTGAAAGTATGGCGAAGTAGTAGTGTCTGGAAAAAAGTGGACTTTTCTGGCTGATTTTTTCCTCTCCCCATTCGTTTCTATGGGACTTTTTTCGCTTGTTTTTCACGAATAACTCTGCGAAAAATTCACACATCTCTACGAAAATAACATAGCACAGGATTCCCGATGAAACTGCACGTTTTGATGTATAATTTGCAGGGGTCGTCACAACGCCCGAGGCTGTATTAACGGACAAAATTTTGGCCGGAAGATGAAGAATAAGTGAAAGAAACGCGCGGAAGAACAATAGGTGCTCGTGGCTTCGCCATGAGCACCTCTCTCCCATTGCTTTGCAATGGGGGAGAGGTGCTCGTGTCGATGCCCGAGCCCCTAACTAGACAATTTCCACACGCGGAAATCGTGAGAGGGGCTCGGGGGTCGGGGGTGGTGGTGGGGGGGGCATGCCAGTTTGAGTCCATGTTCAGGCTGAAGCAGCATGTAGCTGGACAATGACACTGAGAAATGTTGGAGAAACACAGCAGACATGACAGGAGACTGTATTCATTAGATATTGTCATGTGTGACCTGATTGGCTGATGCTGATCACCTGACACCTGAGCTTCAACTGTCTGTGTTCTATACTCTGTCTGCAGCTGAGAACTGAAGAGCTGTGTGTGTGAGAGAGAGAGAGAATCAGTTTGAATCAGTTCTATCAGTAATAGGAGGAGAAGGAGAAGTAGTAGAAGTTACAGTAATAGTACTATATGTAGTAGTAGTAATAGTAGTAGTGGTATTTTTAGTAGTGGTAGTAGTAGTAGTAGTAATATTTTTAATAGTAGTAGTAGTAGTATTAGTAACATTTTTAGTTGTAGTTGTATTTTTAGTAGTAGTAGTAGTAGTAGTACTACCTGTTATTGTAGTAATAGTAGTAATATTTTCTAGTAGTAGTAGTAGTGTAATAGTATTTTTAGTAGTAGTAGTAGTAGTAGTACTAGCAGTTGTTGTAGTAGTAGTAGTAATATTTTCTAGTAGTAGTAGTAGCAGTAGTTGTATTTTAGTACTAGTAGTGGCAGTAGTAGTAGTAGTAATATTTTTAATAGTAGTAGTAGTAGCATGACTAACATTTTTAGTTGTAGTTGTATTTTTAGTAGTAGTAGTAGTAGTAGTAATCATAGTAGTAAAAGCAGTAGTAGTATTAGTAGTAGTATCAGTACTCTAACAGACACCCAGCGTTGCTATGGACTCTCCAGGGTTGCTATGGGAGGAGAAACATGTCAGACTGATTGGGTTTATTGGACACACCTGGGACACACACAGAGCAGAGGGGCTGTTGCCGCAGCAACGGCGCTGCACTGACACACACAGAGAGAGAGAGACACACAGAGCAGCAGGAATAGACTGAGTGAGTCACTCAGAACAGGTCCCGGAAAACTGCTAATTATGGGAAAACCGTAAAAGATAGGTGAAAACCGAAATGACCGTGAGTGTCAGAAGGACCTGGGGAACACACAGATGTAGGTTTTTTTCACGTACTGTGAGAAATGACTGAGTTAGAGCAGTTTAAAAACAGTCAACTGACCAAGACAAGAAGGAATCCGCTACAATGGAGAGTTAATGGGGGAAAGAAGGGATGAGCCTCCAAACTAGTGCCTGTCATTTCTCTTTAAAAAGAGCTAAGTGTTCAAACATGGGTTCATATGAAGCCCAGGAACCATGGCTACGTTTTTGGAAAATGTCATTCGCCTGCGATGTATCGTTTGGCCGGGAGGGCGATTTATTCAGAGAATTTTCAGTTGAATTTTCACTGCTCTCACACTCTAGCGTGATGACATCACCCACTCTAACTCAGGAAATTTTGAGAATTTTCACTCAACCCAGGGGTTTTTGAAGACTCACCTATTGAAAACCGTAAACCCCATCCTCATACCGAATACATTCATGCGGAGAGGACAAAAATGCCTGCGTTTTAAAGTTTAAATGAAGTCTGTAGGTGAAAGTATGGTGAAGTAGTAGTGTCTGGAAAAAAGTGGACTTTTCTGGCTGATTTTTTCATCTCCCCATTCATTTCTATGGGACTTTTTTCGCGTGTTTTTCGCGAATAACTCTGCGAAAATTTCACGAATCTCTATGAAAAATACATAGCCCGCTATTCCCGATGAAACCGCACGTTTTAATGTATATTGTGTAGGGGTCTTTCCAGCGGTTCGGGCCGCATTAACGGACAAAATATTGTCCGGAAGATGAAGAAAAATAAACGCGCGGAAGAACAATAGGTGCTCGTGGCTTCGCCACGAGCACCTCTCTCCCATTGCTTTGCAATGGGGGAGAGGTGCTCGTGTCGATGCCCGAGCCCCTAATAATAAAAATAACTAGACAATTTCCACACGCGGAAATCGTGAGAGGGGCTCGGGGGTCGGGGGGGCATGTCGGTTCGACGTTACCAAAGACTTCACGGTCGGAGGGGAATTCTGTGTTCTGAACCCCCATTCACTTTATATGGACAATCTGTGTGTCAAAGTTTGGCAGCTGACCGACGTCACCGTTAGTAGTAGTAATAGAAGTAGTAGTAGTATTTTTAGTAGTAGTAGTATTTTTAGTAGTTGTATCAGTAGTAGTTGCCACAGCGACGGCGCTGCACTGACACACACACAGAATGAAACTGACACAGAGCAGCAGGAATAGGCTGAGACTGGAGCTTAACAGGTCCCGAGAAACTGTAAATTAAAGGAAAACCGTAAAAGATAGGAGAAAACTGAAATGACCGTGAGTGTCAAAAGAACCTGGGGAACACACAGATGAAGGTTTTTTTCCCGTACTGTGAAAAATGACTGAGTTAGGGCAGTTTAAAAACAGTCAACTGACCAAGAAAAGAAGGAATCCGCTACAATGGAGAGTCAATGGGAGAAAGAAGGGATGAGCCTCCAAACTAGTGCCTGTCATTTCACTTTAAAAAGAGCTAGGTCTTCAAACATGGGTTCATATGAAGCCCAGGAACCATGGCTACGTTTTTGGAAAATATCATTCGCCTGCGATGTATGGTTTTGCCGGGAGGGCGATTTATTTACAGAATTTTCAGTTGAATTTTCACTGCTCTTCCACTCTAGTGTGATGACATCACACACTCTAACTCAGGAAATTTGGACAATTTTCACTCAACCCAGGGGTTTTTGAAGACTCACCTATTGAAAACCGTAAACCCCATCCTCATAACAAGTACAGTCGTGCGGAGAGGACAAAAATGCCTGCGTTTTAAAGTTTCAATGAAGTCTCTTGGTCAAAGTATGGCGAAGTAGTAGTGTCTGGAAAAAAGTGGACTTTTCTGGCTGATTTTTTCCTCTCCCCATTAGTTGTAGTCATGTGTGACCTGATTGGCTGATGCTGATCACCTGACACCTGAGCTTCAACTGTCTGTGTTCTATACTCTGTGTGTGTGTGTGTGTGTGTGTGTGTGTGTGTGTGTGTGTGTGTGTGTGTGTATGAGAAAGAATCAGTTTGAATCAGTTTATTCTATCAGTAAAAGGAGGAGAAGTAGAAGGAGAAGTAGTAATAGAAGTATTATTTTTAGTAGTAGTGGTAGTAGTAGTTGTAGTAGTAGTAGTGGTATTTTTAGTAATACTAGTAGTAGTATTTTTAGTAGTAGTAGTAGTAGAAGTAGTTTTCATAGTAGTAGTAGTATTTGTAGTAGTAGTAGTATTTTTATTAGTAGTAGTAGTAATAGTAGTCGTATTTTTAGTAATAGTAGTAGTACTTTCAGTAGTAGTGGTTGTATTTTTAGTAGTAGTAGTAGTTATCATAGTAGTAAAAGTAATAGTAGTGGTATCAGTACTGTCTCACACACCCAGCGTTGCTATGGACTCTCCAGGGTTGCTATGGGAGGAGAAACATGTCAGACTGATTGGGTTTATTGGACACACCTGGGACACAGAGCAGAGGGGCTGTTGCCGCAGCAACGGCGCTGCACTGACACACACAGAGAGAGAGAGACACACAGAGAAGCAGGAATAGACTGAGTGAGGTACTCAGAACAGGTCCCGGAAAACTGCTAATTATGGGAAAACCATAAAAGATAGGTGAAAACCGAAATGACCGTGAGCGTCAGAAGGACCTGGGGAACACACAGATGTAGGTTTTTTTCACATACTGTGAGAAATGACTGAGTTAGAGCAGTTTAAAAACAGTCAACTGACCAAGACAAGAAGGAACCTGCTACAATGGAGAGTTAATGGAGGAAAGAAGGGATGAGCCTCCAAACTAGTGCCTGTCATTTGTCTTTAAAAAGAGCTAGGTCTTCAAACATGGGTTCATATGAAGCCCAGGAACCATGGCTACATTTTTGGAAAATGTCATTCAACTGCGATGTATCGTTTGGCCGGGAGGGCAATTTATTCAGAGAATTTTCAGGTGAATTTTCACTGCTCTCACACTCTAGTGTGATGACATCACCCACTCTAACTCAGGAAATTTTGAGAATTTTCACTCAACCCAGGGGTTTTTGAAGACTCACCTATTGAAAACCGTAAACCCCATCCTCATACCAAGTACATTCATGTGGAGAGGACAAAAAAGCCTGCGTTTTAAAGTTTAAATGAAGTCTGTAGGTCAAAGTATGGCGAAGTAGTAGTGTCTGGAAAAAAGTGGACTTTTCTGGCTGATTTTTTCCTCTCCCCATTAGTTGTAGTCATGTGTGACCTGATTGGCTGATGCTGATCACCTGACACCTGAGCTTCAACTGTCTGTGTTCTATACTCTGTGTGTGTGTGTGTGTGTGTGTGTGTGTGTGTGTGTGTGTGTGTGTGTGTGTGTGTATGAGAAAGAATCAGTTTGAATCAGTTTATTCTATCAGTAAAAGGAGGAGAAGTAGAAGGAGAAGTAGTAATAGAAGTAGTATTTTTAGTAGTAGTGGTAGTAGTAGTTGTAGTAGTAGTAGTATTTTTAGTAATACTAGTACTAGTATTTTTAGTAGTAGTAGTAGTAAAAGTAGTTTTCATAGTAGTAGTAGTATTTGTAGTAGTAGTAGTATTTTTATTAGTAGTAGTAGTAATAGTAGTCATATTTTTAGTAATAGTAGTAGTACTTTCAGTAGTAGTGGTTGTATTTTTAGTAGTAGTAGTAGTTATCATAGTAGTAAAAGTAATAGTAGTGGTATCAGTACTGTCTCACACACCCAGCGTTGCTATGGACTCTCCAGGGTTGCTATGGGAGGAGAAACATGTCAGACTGATTGGGTTTATTGGACACACCTGGGACACAGAGCAGAGGGGCTGTTGCCGCAGCAACGGCGCTGCACTGACACACACAGAGAGAGAGAGACACACAGAGCAGCAGGAATAGACTGAGTGAGGCACTCAGAACAGGTCCCGGAAAACTGCTAATTATGGGAAAACCATAAAAGATAGGTGAAAACCGAAATGACCGTGAGCGTCAGAAGGACCTGGGGAACACACAGATGTAGGTTTTTTTCACATACTGTGAGAAATGACTGAGTTAGAGCAGTTTAAAAACAGTCAACTGACCAAGACAAGTAAGAATTCGCTACAATGGAGAGTTAATGGGGGAAAGAAGGGATGAGCCTCCAAACTAGTGCCTGTCATTTCACTTTAAAAAGAGCTAGGTCTTCAAACATGGATTCATATGAAGCCCAGGAAACATGGCTACGTTTTTGGAAAAGATCATTCACCTGCGATGTATGGTTTGGCCGGGAGGGCGATTTATTCAGAGAATTTTCAGTTGAATTTTCTCTGCTCTCACACTCTAGTGTGATGACATCACCCACTCTAACTCAGGAAATTTTGAGAATTTTCACTCAACCCAGGGGTTTTTGAAGACTCACCTATTGAAAACCGTAAACCCCATCCTCATACAAAGTACATTCGTGCGGAGAGGACAAAAATGCCTGCGTTTTAAAGTTTAAATGAAGTCTGTAGGTGAAAGTATGGCGAAGTAGTAGTGTCTGGAAAAAAGTGGACTTTTCTGGCAGATTTTTTCCTCTTCCCATTCATTTCTATGGGACCTTTTTCGCATGTTTTTTGCGAATAACTCTGCGAAAAATTCACGAATCTCTACGAAAAATACATAGCACGCTATTCCCGATGAAACCGCACGTTTTAATGTATAATTTGCAGGGGTCTTTCCAGCGGTTCGGGCCGCATTAACGGACAAAAATGTGTCCGGAAGATGAAAAATATTAACTAGACAATTTCCACACGCGGAAATCGTGAGAGGGGCTCGGGGGTCGGGGGGCATGTCGGTTCGACGTTACCAAAGACTTCATGGTCGGTGGGGAATTGTGTGTTCTGAACTCCCATTCACTTTATATGGACAATCTGTGTGTCAAAGTCTGGCGGCTGACAGATGTCACCATTAGTAGTAGTAATTGAAGTAGTAGTAGTATTTTTAGTAGTAGTAGTATTTTTAGTAGTTGTATCAGTAGTAGTTGCCACAGCGACGGCGCTGCACTGACACACACACAGAATGAAACTGACACAGAGCAGCAGGAATAGGCTGAGACTGGAGCTGAACAGGTCCCGAGAAACTGCTAATTACAGGAAAACTGTAAAAGATAGGAGAAAACTGAAATGACCGTGAGCGTCAAAAGGACCTGGGGAACCCACAGATGTAGGTTTTTTTCCCGTACTGTGAAAAATGACTGAGTTAGAGCAGTTTAAAAACAGTCAACTGACCAAGAAAAGAAGGAATCCGCTACAATGGAGAGTCAATGGGAGAAAGAAGGGATGAGCCTCCATAACTAGTGCCTGTCATTTCACTTTAAAAAGAGCTAGATCTTCAAACATGGGTTCATATGAAGCCTAGGAACTATGGCTACATTTTTGGAAAATATCATTCAGCCTGCGATGTATCGTTTTGCCGGGAGGGCGATTTATTTACAGAATTTTCAGTTGAATTTTCACTGCTCTTCCACTCTAGTGTGATGACATCACACACTCTAACTCAGGAAATTTGGACAATTTTCACTCAACCCAGGGGTTTTTGAAGACTCACCTATTGAAAACCGTAAACCCCATCCTCATACCAAGTACATTCATGTGGAGAGGACAAAAATGCCTGTGTTTTAAAGTTTAAATGAAGTCTGTAGGTCAAAGTATGGTGAAGTAGTAGTGTCTGGAAAAAAGTGGACTTTTCTGGCAGATTTTTTCCTCTCCCCATTAGTTGTAGTCATGTGTGACCTGATTGGCTGATGCTGATCACCTGACACCTGAGCTTCAACTGTCTGTGTTCTATACTCTGTGTGTGTGTGTGTGTGTGTGTGTGAGAGTTTTTGAGTGTGTGTTTCAGTGTGTGTGTGTGTGTGTGTGTGAGAGAGAGAATCAGTTTGAATCAGTTTTAACAGTAATAGGAGGAGAAGGAGAAGGAGTACAAGTAACAGTAATAGTAGTATTTTTGGTAGTAGTTGTAGTAGCAGCAGTAGTAGTAGTAGTAGAATTTCTAGTAGTAGTAGTAGTAACATTAGTAGTATTTTTAGTTGTAGTAGTAGTAGTAGTAGTAGTAGTAGTAGCAATTGTAGTAGTAGTAGTAATATTTTTTAGTAGTAGTAGCAGTGGTAGCATTTTTAATAGTAGTAGTAATCATAGTATTAACAGCAGTAGTAGTATTAGTAGTAGTATCTGTACTTTAACAGACACACAGCGTTGCTATGGACTCTCCAGGGTTGCTATGGGAGGAGAAACATGTCAGACTGATTCAGTTTATTGGACACACCTGGGACACACACAGAGCAGTGGCGCCGTTGCCGTGGAGACGCTCAGTGCAGGTCAGAGAGACACAGAGAAAAGAGCAGATTTAAGCCTCTGAAAAGAAAAAAAACAGCTCCCGCAAAACTGCTAATTACGTGAAAACCGTATAAGATTGGAGAAAACCGAAATGACCGTGAGTGTCAGAAGGACCTGGGGAACACACAGATGTAGATTTTTTTCATGTACTATGAGAAATGACTGAGTTAGAGCAGTTTAAAAACAGTCAACTGACCAAGACAAGTAAGAATTCGCTACAATGGAGAGTTAATGGGGGAAAGAAGGGATGAGCCTCCAAACTAGTGCCTGTCATTTCACTTTAAAAAGAGCTAGGTCTTCAAACATGGGTTCATATGAAGCCCAGGAAACATGGCTACGTTTTTGGAAAATATCATTCACCTGCGATGTATGGTTTGGCCGGGAGGGCGATTTATTCAGAGAATTTTCAGTTGAATTTTCGCTGCTCTCACACTCTAGTGTGATGACATCACCCACTCTAACTCAGGAAATTTTGAGAATTTTCACTCAACCCAGGGGTTTTTGAAGACTCACCTATTGAAAACCGTAAACCCCATCCTCATACCAAGTACATTCGTGCGGAGAGGACAAAAATGCCTGCGTTTTAAAGTTTAAATGAAGTCTGTAGGTGAAAGTATGGCGAAGTAGTAGTGTCTGGAAAAAAGTGGACTTTTCTGGCTGATTTTTTCATCTCCCCATTCATTTCTATGGGACTTTTTTCGCGTGTTTTTCGCGAATAACTCTGCGAAAAATTCACGAATCTCTACGAAAATAACATAGCACACTATTCCCGATGAAACCGCACGTTTTAATGTATAATTTGCAGGGGTCTTTACAGCGGTTCGGGCTGTATTAACGGACAAAAATGTGTCCGGAAGATGAAGAATAAAAATAAAAATAAACGCGCGGAAGAACAATAGGTGCTCGTGGCTTCGCCACGAGCACCTCTCTCCCATTGCTTTGCAATGGGGGAGAGGTGCTCGTGTCGATGCCCGAGCCCCTAATAAACGAGCGGAAGAACAATAGGTGCTCGTGGCTTCGCCACGAGCACCTCTCTCCCATTGCTTTGCAATGGGGGAGAGGTGCTCGTGTCGATGCCCGAGCCCCTAATAAACGCGCGGAAGAACAATAGGTGCTCGTGGCTTCGCCACGAGCACCTCTCTCCCATTGCTTTGCAATGGGGGAGAGGTGCTCGTGTCGATGCCCGAGCCCCTAATAAACGAGCGGAAGAACAATAGGTGCTCGTGGCGAAGCCACGAGCACCTCTCTCCCATTGCTTTGCAATGGGGGAGAGGTGCTCGTGTCGATGCCCGAGCCCCTAATAAACGAGCGGAAGAACAATAGGTGCTCGTGGCTTCGCCACGAGCACCTCTCCCCCATGGGGGAGAGGTGCTCGTGTCGATGCCCGAGCCCCTAATAAACGAGCGGAAGAACAATAGGTGCTCGTGGCTACAATGGAGAGTTAATGGGGGAAAGAAGGGATGAGCCTCCAAACTAGTGCCTGTCATTTCACTTTAAAAAGAGCTAGGTCTTCAAACATGGGTTCATATGAAGCCCAGGAACTATGGCTACGTTTTTGGAAAATATCATTCACCTGCGATGTATGGTTTTGCTGGGAGGGCGATTTATTTACAGAATTTTCAGTTGAATTTGCACTGCTCTTCCACTCTAGCGTGATGACATCACACACTCAAACTCAGGAAATGTGGACAATTTTCACTCAACCCAGGGGTTTTTGAAGACTCACCTATTGAAAACCGTAAACCCCATCCTCATAACAAGTACATTCATGCGGAGAGGACAAAAAGGCCTGCGTTTTAAAGTTTCAATGAAGTCTGTCGGTCAAAGTATGGTGAAGTAGTAGTGTCTGGAAAAAAGTGGACTTTTCTGGCAGATTTTTTCCTCTCCCCATTAGTTGTAGTCATGTGTGACCTGATTGGCTGATGCTGATCACCTGACACCTGAGCTTCAACTGTCTGTGTTCTATACTCTGTGTGTGTGTGTGTGTGTGTGTGAGGGTGTGCGTGTGTGTCTGTGTGTATGAAAGAGAATCAGTT
The DNA here is from genome assembly GCF_902148855.1 of Sphaeramia orbicularis. Lineage (NCBI taxonomy): Eukaryota > Metazoa > Chordata > Actinopteri > Kurtiformes > Apogonidae > Sphaeramia > Sphaeramia orbicularis. The sequence continues at coordinate 29,868,382 of NC_043964.1, read as the reverse complement.
TGAATCAGTTTATTCTATCAGTAATAGGAGGAGAAGGAGTACAAGTAACAGTAATAGTAATAGCAGTACTAGTAGTAGTAGTAGTAGTAGTATTTTTGGTAGCAGTAGTAGTAGTAGTATTTTTGTAGTAGTTGTAGTAGCAGTAGTAGTTGTAGCATTTTTAGTAGTAGTAGTAGTAGTAGTAGTAGTAGTATTTTTAATAGTAGTAGTAGTAGTATTAGTAGCATTTTTAGTGGTAGTTGTATATTTAGTAGTAGTAGTAGTAGTATTTTTAATAGTAGTAGTAGTAGTATTAGTTGCATTTTTAGTTGTAGTTGTATTTTTACTAGTGGTAGTAGTAGTAATCATAGTATTAACAGCAGTAGTAGTATTAGTAGTAGTATCAGTACTCTAAAGGACACACAGCGTTGCTATGGACTCTCCAGGGTTGCTATGGGAGGAGAAACATGTCAGACTGATTCAGTTTATTGGACACACCTGGGACACACACAGAGCAGTGGCGCCGTTGCCGTGGAGACGCTCAGTGCAGGTCAGAGACACACAGAGAAAAAGAGCAGATTTAAGCCTCTGAAAAGAAAAAAAACAGCTCCCGCAAAACTGCTTATTACGGGAAAACCGTATAAGATAGCTGAAAACCGAAATGACCGTGAGTGTCAGAAGGACCTGGGGAACACACAGATGTAGGTTTTTTTCACGTACTATGAGAAATGACTGAGTTAGAGCAGTTTAAAAACAGTCAACTGACCAAGACAAGTAAGAATTCGCTACAATGGAGAGTTAATGGAGGAAAGAAGGGATGAGCCTCCAAACTAGTGCCTGTCATTTCACTTTAAAAAGAGCTAGGTCTTCAAACATGGGTTCATATGAAGCCCAGGAAACATGGCTACGTTTTTGGAAAATATCATTCACCTGCGATGTATGGTTTGGCCGGGAGGGCGATTTATTCAGAGAATTTTCAGTTGAATTTTCGCTGCTCTCACACTCTAGTGTGATGACATCACCCACTCTAACTCAGGAAATTTTGAGAATTTTCACTCAACCCAGGGGTTTTTGAAGACTCACCTATTGAAAACCGTAAACCCCATCCTCATACAAAGTACATTCGTGCGGAGAGGACAAAAATGCCTGCGTTTTGAAGTTTAAATGAAGTCTGTAGGTGAAAGTATGGTGAAGTAGTAGTGTCTGGAAAAAAGTGGACTTTTCTGGCTGATTTTTTCATCTCCCCATTCATTTCTATGGGACTTTTTTCGCGTGTTTTTCGCGAATAACTCTGCGAAACATTCACGAATCTCTATGAAAATAACATAGCACACTATTCCCGATGAAACCGCACGTTTTAATGTATATTGTGCAGGGGTCTTTCCAGCGGTTCGGGCCGCATTAACGGACAAAATTTTGTCCGGAAGATGAAGATGAAGAAAAATAATAAACGAGCGGAAGAACAATAGGTGCTCGTGGCTTCGCCACGAGCACCTCTCTCCCATTGCTTTGCAATGGGGGAGAGGTGCTCGTGTCGATGCCCGAGCCCCTAATAAACGCGCGGAAGAACAATAGGTGCTCGTGGCTTCGCCACGAGCACCTCTCTCCCATTGCTTTGCAATGGGGGAGAGGTGCTCGTGTCGATGCCCGAGCCCCTAATAAACGCGCGGAAGAACAATAGGTGCTCGTGGCTTCGCCACGAGCACCTCTCTCCCATTGCTTTGCAATGGGGGAGAGGTGCTCGTGTCGATGCCCGAGCCCCTAATAAAAATAATAAACGAGCGGAAGAACAATAGGTGCTCGTGGCTTCGCCACGAGCACCTCTCTCCCATTGCTTTGCAATGGGGGAGAGGTGCTCGTGTCGATGCCCGAGCCCCTAATAATGTCAACTCCAAACTTTCTTCTATGTTTTAGAGCAAAAAAAGTAAAATTCTGCGATGAAAATGTTTACGTCTACCAACTATCCTTTAAAACAATGTGAATAACATGAACAAACTGAAATTTCTTAAGAAAACTAAGCACAATTTGAACAATATTATGTCTCAGTTTATCATTTACACATGTAAATTACAATTTACAGATCACAGTGGATCTACAAATACACACAATATTTAATGACAGGCAGAATATTGTTAAAATTACACTTCAGACATTTCAAAATGTTAATATTTGTTGAGGTTATTCGTGTTTTTCTGAAATGATAGTTTGATTTAGTGTAAATACAGTAAAATGACATGAAAATTTTTACATTTACAAGGAGAAAAATTTGGAGTTGTAAGTATTTATAGGTTATTATGATAGGATTTTACTGATCTGACCCATTTGAGATTAAATTGATCTGTATGTGGAACCTGAACTAAAATGATTAAAATCTTAGTGTAATTTTTGCATTTCACAAATTCATCCCCGGGGCCAGACTGGACCCTTTGGTGGGCCGGATTTGGCCCCCGGGCCGCATGTTTGACACCTGTGACTTAGATAAACTGAAATAAAGTTTTCTGGCTTTTTTGGACATATTTTCAATATACTGTAGAGATCTGTAATATCTGATAATAGCCTGTTTGTGTCCTGTTTGTGTGTGCTCACCGCTGCACCTGCCACAGCATGGACCAGAGTCTCATAGGACAGAAGGCCGACCGCCGAGCCGCCGTTGTCGGACATGTCTGCAGCCTCTCCCGGTCAGACGAACCGAACAGCCCACGGTGAAGGCACAGAGCGCTTCCTCTAGCGGTGAGACAACTTAGGGGTTTAAAGAATTTATTAAATATACTATTTCATTATGCTCTAAACTCTAAAGGCGAGAAGAGGAAGAAAGCTATGCAGAAAAAAAACAGGTAAAACTAGGTTTGTCCGGTTTCCTCCCAGTCTCCATTCATTGGCTGCTTCAGGTGGTTCGTTCGCTCTTCTTCTACGGACCCTTCGACCGCCTCCTCTTCTTCTTCTACGCCTTCTTTTCCCACTTCTTCTTCCTGCTTTTGACAGCTCACGTTTACACATTACTGACCCCTACCGCACCGGAGGATAAACACATAGGCATACCATCTAAATTAGCCTTCCAAATAGAAAATAAATTACCCGATTTGATTTCAAGTAAAATAATATTATAACTTGTAAGTAATATTCATTTTTTTTGCTTCAGAGTGAAAAAAATAAAATTACTCTTAATGAAAATGTGAATGACCGGAACAACCATATACAACCTGAAATTTGTTAAGAAAAATAAGTGCAATATCAACAATACTATGTCTCAGCTTATTATTAACACAACAAAAGATTTAGTAACGGGCGTTATATTTTAAAAAAAAAAAAAAAAAAAAAAAGAGAAAGAAAGAAATTGCACTTATTTTTCTTAAGACATTTGAGGTTGTTCATATTTATTCACTTTATTCACATTTTATTCTGAATAGATAGTTTGTAAATGTAAATATTTTTATAATGTAATTTTACTTTTTCTAATAATGGTGATGATAATGATGATGGCCATTGGCATCTTAAATTAAGCCAAAAAAAAAAAAAAACACCAACAGATAATATAACTAATATATAAGGTAAATTATATAATATATTTAATATAAACTAAGCAGATAACATAACTAAGCAGAATTAAAGTTGTAAAATATTTATTAGAATATAGTTATTTGTTTGTTTGCTTGTTTTTATTAATCAAACACACTTAACTTACATGTAATATCAACCTTTCAATCATAATTATCATCATTACAAACATTATGCTTATTTACTTATTCTTTATTATACCAACAGATGTAAGTGAACATTGAAAAATGTGTAAAATACAGAATTTTGAAAAAAGTAAACCCAATTTCCTGACTGTTACTGTTATTAACCCTCTAACACCTAAACAGTCACTAACAGTGTCTGCTGATCTAAAATGTTTAATCATGTTTCAACCACTAATCCCATCAATACAATGAAATAATTCAGGTAAAATGCAGTTTCTCAGCTTTTCACTGACATCAGTTATGAGACCTTTGGATGTTCAGAGACTCCATAACAAATTTTGGAACATCATCTCCTGTAACAACCCATATAGTATGACATTTAACAGTGGTTGTAGACGTTTATTTTGATATTCAGTTAATGATGTATTTTGCTGAAAAAGTCACTTTTTCCTCAGTTTTGTCTATTTTAAAATAGTAAACTTCAAATTTACTGTGAACTGTAATGAATATCCACACGGTCTGTAAAGATGCAAACAAATACTTTATTTTCTCTGAAAAATACATTTGAATGAATGATAAATCACTCAGGAAAGGTTAAATGTAGAGGAAAAATTATTTGTACGTTACCACCAAAACAGTTCTAGGTCTGTGTAAGGTTAAAGTCTACACAGTATTATGTAGTTGGATTTCCCTATTGAAACTGGTTAAAATACAATCAATAAATTAGCCTACACTACAATCAATTTAAGTAATAGGCTTCTACATTTATCTTTTTTATTCACAAAGAACATTTATCATTATTAATCATAGCATAGTCTCACTTTTTACAGTGTAAATGAATGAAGCCTGAATGAAAATCTTGTTAATACACTCATCATTTTAACCCATAAAGACCCAAACATCCACCATTGACCAAAACCATCTACTGATGATTTAATACCTGTTGATCCACTAATCCTATCAATCCATGTAAATAATTGGTGTAAAATACAGTTTGTCATCTTTTTATGGTCATCAGATATGACCCATTTGGATGTTCAGAGGCTCTGTAGTGAACATGGAAACACTGCCACCTTCTATAAAATTGATTCATCAGTAAAACCCATGGAGTTGGATCAATGACAGTGGATGGACACACTTGGTTTATGTTCAGTTAATGATACATTTTGCTGAAAAAGTCACTTTTTCTTCAGTTTTTTCTGCTTTGATATAACTTTTGAATTAACTCTGAGTTTTCATGAATATCTAAATCAAATATAGAAAATACATGATTAACAGTGAAAAAAAAAGTTAAATATAGAGGATGACATAATAAATGGTGATAAATCACTTTAGAAAGGTTAAATAGAGAGAAAAATTAATTTGGGAACTGCCATAAAAGTAGCACTGGGTCTTTATGACTTAATGGGATCAGGCCGTTTTTAGCATATTTAGGTAAAGCAACAGGAAACAGAAATGTTTTAATCATGGATGACTGAGTGCTGGACGCTGATTTGGAGATAAAACTGCCAGCTGACAGCAGCGAACTGGACTTTGCTTTTGTTTTATGGCTCTGAGCTGCTGATAAGTTGACGCCCAGAGCTCACATTGTTTCCTCGGGTCCTGGTTGATGGGAGTAGGGGGTAAAAAGAGAGACAGAAAGGGACTGATTTGTATTGAGCTCACGCTTTGAATAAAAAGATGTCGAGGTACCACAAAGCAGCCATCGACGGGTACTTGGATCTGCTGAAGGAAGCCACGAGGAAGGACCTGAACACTAAGGATGAGGACGGCATGACTCCCACCTTACTGGCAGCTTTCCATGGACATGTCGATGCTCTTCAGCTCATATGCAGCAGAGGGTGAGCACATGCACTCTCCTCCAGCCCTTTTTTTTTTTTTTTCTAAATTTTCACCATTAAACATGCCAATATTAACAATCATAGATCAGTGTGATGTGATACAGTTTCTTTTCTAATATTAATGTAATGCCTTAAACCATTGGATCAACATGTTGGTGTTCTCTGATTGTTCTTTGGAAACTTTTTCGAGAACATTTGCTGAACTAAACCCCCCTCACTCACAGTGTTTAATCAACCAAAGCCATTCTGTAAAACAATAGGGCCCTTCATTTCTCCTCAACCCCACCTCCTCCATCTCCCATTCAGAGAAACAAAAGACACACTGCAGCTTTTCTTTCTTTTTTTTTTCTAAAAAATGCTTTTCACTCTTAGGTTTACAAAAGATATAAATAACTGAAGCATTTTCATTTCTGCCTCAGTCATTACCAAAGTCTGTTTTATGAGGAGCAGTTTGAGATACAAGCAATCTAGATGTTTATTGCACTGACAATGACGCCCAGCACCAGAGGACTTTATATCCTAATAGTTCACCAATTAACTGAAACCATAGTTTATATTTTGGATTTTTCAACTCAGTATTGAGGAAGAAGTCTTAATGTTAACACTTTTAAAGCAAAAAACAGACATGAAATCCACTTTAATGTAGTCCAAGGTGCATCATTTGTAATATCTGGGCATTTCTCTGAGAGATTTTTTTTTCAACTAGATGTTTTATTGTTACACTTTCTGGAAGACAAACCTATATATAATGAAAATGGTTTAACACTTATGTACTCTCTTTGACCCAATCTGACATTGTTATTATGCCATTTTTAGTCTAAAATGTATTGGCTTTTCCTACAGTGACCTAAAGTTCACCAAACATCACCACCTATGTGGGTAAAACTTGGGACTATGAAACATCATTGAACCTATTCTGATTTGTTTAACATAAAAAAACATAATTTCTTAAACAAAATAATCAAACAAAAAATAATAGCAAAAAGATAGCATAAACAATGGCAAAAAAGTCATCAAAGCATACACAGGTTATTATGTTAATTTTACATTCACCTGATTGTTTTTTTTAGCAGGTTTAATACTATTAGAGTTATACCAACAGATTTAGTTTTCAGTTTCATTGAAATATATGATATTACTGATTAATTCTATCATGACAGTGGTTTACGTACACAGAGAACACCATTATGATGGAGTTATTGTTACTTATTTTTATGGTTTTACTGTTTTTCTATACTTATACTGTGTTTTTATTGTATTTAGTTGTTGTCTGTTTTATTATTGATGAGTAAAAGGGTGCAGCCAAACATGAATATATACAAGAATTTCCTTTGAGGGATTAATAAAGCACTGACTTATCTTACCTTATGTTAGTGTACAGTCTAAAAAACACAATGTCTCTTCATTCTGAGACATGAAGTAAGGATTAAACACATTTTTGTTCATGTCAAGACTTGCTTTTTTTATTCATTCCACATTGATTTGTTGTTGAAAATATGTTATAGACACTTGATTTTTGTGGGATTCTTGATCATGGTAAACACTGATTACCATGTCTACAAGGAAAATGCTTCCAGAATAGAAGTAGTCATACTTAAAAATTAAAATTAAGTTAAAAATGCTGGTTGGCTGTAATTTCAAAGATAGAGTCTTGAAAATGTGAAATTCTGAGAATGAATGAGAATGGGTCTTAAACAAAAGGAATGTTTGTCTCAGAGCAACCAGATCTACTTCAAAACACTGTCTGTACATTACAATGCATTCACTTTTCAGGTTCTTTCTAGTGGAATATTTACAAATCTATTGTATAAATGTACATAAACCAATATAAATGTGTAATAACACTTCATCATACAAACTGAAAACATCAGCTATCCAGCACTTTTGTTGTTTTGTTTTCCCAATTCATATTATCGTTTCATGTCGTCATATTATTATTAAAGTATGTAAGATTTAGCACATTTAATCTCTGAGGCAGATAATTTCTAAAAATGACCATTTGTTACGATGATTAACTGTAAGGATTAAAAAGTGCCATGTTATCACTGCTATTATATTTTCTCTCTTGTGTTACACAGTGGTGATCCCAACAAGAGCGACATCTGGGGAAACACTCCATTACACCACGCTGCAGCCAACGGCCACATGCACATCCTCAGCTTCCTCGTCAACTTTGGTGCCAATCTCTTTGCACTTGACAATGACTTCCACACAGCTATGGATGTTGCTGCGTCACGTGACCGCATGGACTGTGTGCGCTTTCTAGATGATGCCGCCTCACAGCAGACCAACCAACATGCGAAGAAGGTTGCCAACCTAAAGAAGGAGGCGACCAAGGAAGCAGAGAGACGTGTCAAAGAATGTGAGAAGGTTAAGAAGAGACACCAGAGCAAGATGGATAAAATGTACCGAGGAGGAAACAGTGGGTCAGTTCCAGAGGACGGTGTGGCATCAGGAGTCTCAAATGCCGGCAACTTATCTGGTGTCAATGAGCAGTTCTCCAAGCTTATTGCCTCTGACAAATCTGGCTCCTTAACAGCAAGGTTTAAAGGGACGTTCCAGAAGAAGCTAGGAAAGAAAGACAAGAATACACTGCAGAGATCAGGACAAGATGGGAATGTTATTTTCGTCAAACAAGAGAACGGATCGTCTGAGAAGCCAGAGTTTTTAGATGTCTTCAGTGAGCAAGATGAGCGTATGTACGATGATGATGGAGGGGCTGGTTTTGACAGCGCTGATGACAGTGAAGAACCAGGTCAAATCCAACAGTCCATCTTTAACCGGCCTGGCCTTGGAGGTCTCATATTCATGAAGAAGATGGGGCTGGAGTCAGATGACTTCCCCAGCAGCAACAATGAAAATCTCGGCTACCTGGTCCAGAACGAGTTGTTTGAGGCAGATGAAGATTTTGCCGGCTTAGATGGGACAGGTGCTGCAGACATACCCTGGGAACAAGAAGATCTGGGACTGGATGATGATGAAGATGAGGAAACCTCTCCTTTGGATGCATTCTTGTCTGCCATCTCTTTGCCAGAGTTTGCCCTTGCATTCAGAAGAGAGCATCTGGACCTGGAGGCGCTCATGCTTTGCTCTGATGATGACCTCAAAGGCATTCGCATCCAGTTAGGGCCCAGGAAGAAGATCCTGGAAGCTGTTGCCCGCAGAAAGAGCGCCCTGGAAACTCCTGGCATTATAAAGGACAGCTGCCTGTGATAACAGACAAATAAATACAACGTAGAACAACAGTTCCATTATAAACTATAAATGAGACTGTATCCATTGATAAGAGCCAACAGGTTGATTTCTGGTTGATTCAGAAAAGTGTTACCCAAGATGATCAGACTTGTACAGTAATATTCTGTTTAAACTCTTTGTGCCATAATATAGCCACTTACTACCCTCCACAAGCCAGAGTCAAAAATCATGTGACTGGACAAGACAAAAAATCTGCATGAATATGAATTGGATTAAAAAATAAGTCCAACATCAATGTAAAGACAACCAAGAGAGTCTCTGGAATAAAACAGATACAGATTTGTTGCATCCATACTGTGCTTATGCTCTTCTTTGCACAAAAAACAAACAAACAAAAAAAAAAAAAACAGAATAACTGTGGATGATTTGGTTGTATCTGTTTCTGTTGTCAGCAGAATGTTTGTGAATGAAATAATAACATGGCTATTTTAATGGGTCTGCTAAATATATTACAACCATGTTGCCAAAAAATGTGTCTGTGAACATTTACTTACTGCTCTGCTCTGATGTACTACAAGTTACATCACACTGTAGGAGGTTGAACTACAGCAAAGTTGAAAAATCTAATTAGGTTACATGAAAGTTTATAGATAAATTGTTTTGTGTTGTAAGTGAAAGATATCAAAGTAACAATATACATGTAACACAACAGTCAAGTGAGTTTTGTTTTGTTTTTTCTTTACAAATTATTCTAGTTTAGTTCAGGATGAAATATAAAGGAATCAGGAAGAAGTTCAATTATAGATGAGACATGGTAAAATAAGTAAAAACTGTAATTTTCTTTTACGGCCCTGCCTTTTATTAGTTTCAGTAGCTAGTGGCTGTCTAACCACATAGTTACTTACCAAGTGGTAAAAGTCACCTGTTTAGCTCAATTTAGTACACTTCTCACCAGATATAGATTCTGTCTCCGCAGATACGTCTTATTTTTACGTTATTACTGGCCCAACACTGATTTTTCACATTGGAGAGGCCAAAATATATGTTTCAACAAAGAAAAACCGAAGAGGTGGAAGAGTTGAAGCGAAACCGGAAGTTCAAGTCGGTACACTATCTTGATTTACGGCGGAAGTGGGAGGGGCTTCCGGTGAGAGGCGTTAAATTCTGCTCCTAGCGACAGCTGCGAGACTGGACTGTACGCGGGGGAGCGGGTCTACACCGTACCAGTCACGATTATGAATTTCAGGTAATATCACCGTAATAACACCTGAACGTTCAGTCTCACCCACCTTTACAGCAAACGCATTCTCTTCAGACAATACAAATCTGTTAGTCGATAGAAAGCAACTTTGCGCCGCCAAGTCGCAGTCTCAGCTAAGCCTTATTAGGGAGCTAATAGACACAATCTCGGTTCGTCTCTCCGTTAATGCTCTTGTGCAAATTACTAAAACAAATCACATCAGAACGCATTCATTGTATCTTTCTTATTCAACTTTCTTGTGTACTTCCTGTGGTTAAAATCTGAACTGAGCTGTTGACGTCAAAGTGACCCTAACTATTTGGACTGTTTGCCCCAGGCTTGCCTAGCATGCTGAGATATGGCTGAAATTGTTGCAGTCAACGCCGGTTTGCCCTCATCGTCTACTCTGAACGCCAGCTTCCCGGTTCAGGAAGGAGCTGTCACAATCTCTGCTGCCCCCCCTGCTCCTCTGAGTACGGAGGACTACCTGTTTGTGGAGACCAGACACCCCAACACTGTCCTGCAGGGCCTCAACAGTCTGCGGCTCAACAACGCCTTCTGTGATGTGACACTGTGCTGTGGAGGGCAGGAGTTCCCATGCCACCGCATTGTACTGGCTTCCTTTAGCTCTTACTTTCAGGTAATCACATCCATCCTCACAGACACTGATAATCCATATTCATTCACCTAAAGCTATGTTTTCAATCGTCTCCACAGGCAATGTTTTCCACTGACCTGATCGAGTCTAAACAGGAGCGTGTTGCCATTAATGGAGTTGAACCCCAGATGATTGGCATGCTGGTGAGCTATGCCTACACATCTGAGGTCTACATTTCTAAAGCAAACGTGCAGGTAAAGTGTCACTTCTTGCTTTCCTGTTTGCACTGCTGCCCTCTTTCAGGTGATATCTGCTGATAAACGCATTTCATTTGGATCAGGCACTGCTGGCAGCTGCCAACCTGCTGGATGTTATGGCCGTTCGAGAGGCCTGCTGTCGCTTTATGGAGCGTCAGATGGATGAGATGAACTGTGTGGGGATTCACTGCTTTGCTGAAGCACATTCTTGCAAGGTGCTGGAGAAACGCAGCATGGACTACATACTTGAGCACTTCAGCAGTGTGTATCAGCAGGTGGGTGACTGATGCAGTCACATATTGCATTTTATCTATTAAAAAGTTTGCAGCAGTGACAAAATGTATTATGATATAGCCTCCAGCATGGTGTATATGCCAAGAGAAGCTTCCCACTGTCAGCAGATGTGAGCATGAGCAGCATTATGAAGACAATTCAATCAGATTTTCTTCTCTAAATTACAAAGTAGGAATTTAAGGTCCACAGGGTAAAGGCTGTTGCTGCCTTGATTACCATCATTCTAAGTGAACCTGGCATTGTTGTGTTTTTCATGTGTGAAACCATCTGGGTAAAGATTTCTAGCCTTCCTGTCAGCAGTCATACCAAAGCCCAAGGCGTTTATGACTTACGACAGGTTTCTTGTTCTGACTTCTCAAATGTCCCTCTGCCTCAGGAGGAGTTTCTGTCTCTGTGTGTTGACAAACTGACGGAGATCCTTGGCAGTGACCATCTCAACGTGCCCAAAGAGGAGATGGTTTTTGAGGCCGCTGTATTGTGGTTGAATAAATGTCCCTCTCGCAAACAGAGCTTTGAAAAGGTGAGTTTAACTGAAGACCTTTTCTTTTTTTTTTCGTATCTGACTTTGCGTACTGTTCATCTACAGCAGCAGAGTTTTGACCAGTAGGCATGTCTGTTTGTGGTCCACTCATGTGTATGGCTGTAATATGAGCGTAACTCAAAGTTGTTGGAGCCATATAAAAGAGCCCTCAAGTCAGCAGCTGCTGATCTTTAAAAACCCATAAATTTAAAGACTATATGTGTCTGTTGTCACTTTATCCTTGACAGGCAGTTAATTATTAAATAGTAAAATTGATTCAGTCATTTAAATATAGACATATTTTATTTTGGTGGTATTTTGTGGGCTGGAATATGTGTGCATTCAACAGCAGTATTTGTATGATAATAATTAGGGATGCACCGATCCGATACCAGTATCGGGCATCGGCTCCGATACTCAATGTGTGTACTTGTACTCGTGAAAGTAGTCTGATACAACTGCACCGTTACCACTTACGGCCGTGTGACATCCAAAGTTCAGTGCAGCAGGTACGCGGTGGAGGAGTAATGTGTGGGGAGTGTGAAGAGTGTGGAGATTTTTCAAAATAAATGACGGTGATAAAAGTAATGTTGACTGCAAGTAACATTAAAGACACAAACGGATATGGATGGAGCGTTCTGTCCGTACTTTGCGTACATTCCCTCCGTTTTCCAGGCGCTCACGGATGTGTACCCAGACGGAGAATACCACCGGAAGCCGTGGAGGTAGAGGATCTGTTCAAAGAACGACTGTGTGAGTTAGAGAAAAACTACTGACAGATTTATGACAGCTACCCAGGGCTGGGCCGGTTTCCATCCTACTTATAATACTATGGGGGTACGGAGCAGTGCGGACCGCCATCAGCGGAAGTGGAAACGAAACTTATCACTCATTTCTCTTTTCTCTACCTCCTGAAGCTAAGCTTTTAAACCTTACCAGCAAAAACACTGCAATATTAGTATCACATTAGTGTTACCTCTGTCTCCATGTTTGTTATTACTGACTTTCTTCTTCTCAAAAATCTTTACTCTTCTTCATGGTATTTGCCCAGTATGGTTAATTAAGAGCGGCGGCCCCTGGTGGATTAATTGAGAAACGCTCATTCCAACACATTTAATGTCAGTAGCAGCACTTTGTTCCAGTCAGACTAATGACAACGACAATAAAGCACATTTACAAAAGGAACTAAGAACTGGAATGGGATTATTAAGTACTCATATCGGTAAGTACTCAAATGTAAGTACTTGTACTTGTACTCGGCCTGGAAAAAAGTGGTATCAGTGCATCCCTAATAATAATGATAATAATAATAATATATTAGTAATATAATAATAATGATAATAATAATAATAATAATAATAATAATAATAATAATAATAATTGTTATTATAACCATTATAATAATAGTCTCTGTTCATTCAGGATAAAAAAAGGACAGGTGAGCCCTGTGACTTTGTAATTACACTTCTCTCCTTTAATTTTTTCCTTAAAGGTCTTAGAGCACATACGTCTGCCTCTTATCAGCCCCTACTACCTCCATGATGTGATCGAATCTCTGGACGTGGTGATGGAGAACCAGAGCTGCCAGAAGCTCATATCCGAGGCCAAGGACTACCTGCTGCTAAAAGACCGCCGTGGAGAACTCTACTGCCCCCGAGCAAGGCCACGGAGGTCCACAGGTAAACCCACTTTCATCTGTCCTATGTATCTGCATTAAAAATGGAAGCCTTGTGTGCATATATGAGTCAGATCAGTAAAGCAGAGCTCTGACTATAGGAGACTAATGTGGTGCATCAACTTGCTGCAGGAAAAAACAGACAGAACACTTATTGAATCATTGTTTGGTTGAGAAAGTGGTTGGCAAGACATGGCCATCACAGGAACCGAAGATGATATTTTTGCTGTCAATTTAAATACTCGTCAAAAGAAGTATTCTGTCTAATGTTGGCCTTGTTAGCTTTAAGGAAGAAAGTTTATTGTTGCTTGGTAACTGTGCCGTCACTCTCATTGGATGTTGTGGGCCTGCTTAGACAGTACTGATATAATCATCCAGATTTTAACTCATGAATAGCAGCTCTATTTAGAAATTTTCAATCAGTCTGAATACTTCGACAGGTCTAAGATTGGGTCTGTAAACCGCTCACTTTACCAGATTCCTGACCTAGATCAGGTTTCTCCAGGATATCAGAAGGGACCAATCTAAGGTAAAACATCCCACAACTCTTTGAGTCCAAGCCCGTCTTAAGTGTGTTTGTGTCTTGGTGTGTTTGGGTTTGTTTTCTCCAATATTTAGCTTAAAATATTAGTGTCTTGGTGCATAAGGAACAAAGAAAATCAGTTGTGTAATTTAATTTTTTAGGAAAGTACATTTGATGTCACACTCACTGCAGCAAGGTTGACAAAGCAATAGTCCATTACTACTCACTACATCCCCACAGGGTGTAATAGTCTTAAATTAACATCTATCAAAGGCCGACATGCCTCTTCTCACTGCTATCTTCTTCCCTACACGCGTTGCCATGGCAACAGGGACAGCTGAAGTGATTGTGACAGTTGGCGGGGAGGATGACAAGGTGGTGTTGCGCAGTGTTGAGAGCTTCGATCCTGTAACCAATCAGTGGAAGAATCTGGCCTGCCTGCCCTTCGCTGTGAGTAAACACGGACTGGTCGTGTCAGGTGGGTGAACTCCGTCCTCTGCATACACAGCATGTCACTAGTGTAAAATGTGTCTACTCAGACATGAACGGGATGTAGGGCATATGAAGCAATGTGTTTCTTTCCCTGATCTGTCTGCAGACTCCACGCTGTATCTGGCAGGAGGGGAGTTTCCTGACGGTTCAGCCAGCAGGGAGATGTGGCGCTATGACCCCTGCTTTGACTCCTGGATGGAAATGGCTCCTATGAATGTAGCACGCTCTGAGCTAGGTAACACTGTCAGATTAATTTGTGCCAGTACAGAACACTTGCATAGGGCTGTCCTTTATGATTCAGATCTGTTTGAAGACCCCTCAGTATTCTGAGCTTTTCTCTTTTTTTGGAAGTCAAAGTGTGTTAGAGTGACGGTGTAAAGTGCATAGAACCAACAGAAATGCACTGGGATAATGTGAATTATTATACATAAGGGTTGACGTAAAGAGTTTAATAGAGCACTTTAGATTCAAAATCACTCTTAAAAAGTGCAAGTTCTAAGTCAAGCCCAGGGAGGTTGGAGCTGAACCTGTTTAGTGACCTGAAAACATAACTGTACCTGAGTGGAGATCTTAATGAAGTTAACTGTTAGTTCATTGGCCATTGTTGACCAGCTTTAGTGGAGTACAGCTACTTATGACAGGGCTACATGCGTCATATGTGGCAAACTTTTTTTGTATGACTGTTAACAACTCATCACTGGACTTTTCTGCTTGTGAGGAAAAAAGATTACACAGCCCTACTATCATACACTCTGGTGTAACTGTGTTGTAATAGGACAGCTATACCTTTCTATCAGCTCTAGAGAACCTTATCTTTTAATTTTCACTCATTCGCAGTGCAACTCATGCTTGAAGGACTATTACCTCAGATTGTTTGAGGGCTGGGTTATTTTTCATCTTTATCTAAGAAGGTGTTCTCCCCAGTGACTTGATAAACCCTCTTCTCTCAGGCCTGGTGATGCTGGATGGCTTTGTGTATGCAGTGGGAGGATGGGAGGGGCGGTCTCGTCTGGACTCGGTGGAGTGTTACAACCCTCACTCCAACTCCTGGCAGTTCACGGAGTCTGTGAAGATGGCCGTCACAAGTCCTGCTGTGGTGGCCTTGGATGGACTGCTTTATGTTACGGGTATGAAACACAGTTTATACACATGAACCTCTTGATTGTGTGCTTTGAAATGTTTAGATGGGACACATTTAATCTATCATTTTGCCATTGTGTTGACATTTCTGCCTGTCCTGGTAGGTGGTGCTGTTTTAGAGGATGGCGATGGTACAGATCTCGCCCAGGTGTACAACCCTAAAACCTGTGTATGGACAGAAGTTGCCCCGATGCAGATTGCTCGCTCTGGTTCAGCAGCTTGTACACTCAAAGGAAAGATCTATGTTATAGGTAAAACACTTTAACCCAGAACATTAATGGAGTAACTCATGAAACATTAATAAACCGTTGTAAACAGTCATTCTTACTTGCAGGTGGGTGGCACGCCTCAACAGAGAACACAGATAAGGTGGAGTGTTATAATCCCAAGACCAACCAATGGACTATGTGCGCACCCATGAAGGAACGACGATACCGGCCCGGTGCTGCTGTAGTGGATGGAAAGATCTATGTGCTGGGAGGAGAAGAGGGCTGGGACAGGTACGGGATGATAGTTATGATATAGAATCAGTACTAGGAAGGAATAAAAATCTGAGTTTAATTCTTTCACCACAACTTTACAAGTGATTTAACAGTTACTGTGTGAGATAAAATATTGTCACCATGTTTACAGACACTGATTCTTAAACCCTACCTGGCATTTTTGTTCCTGATCTACCTCTTATTACGAATTTGTTAATCACAAAAAGGCAAAGCGCGTTTTTTTTTAATTGGTGTCAATTTTACAGCTGGTTAAATCTGTTCACCCACAGATATCATGACACTATTGAGCGGTACTGTGATGAGACGGACACATGGGAGATCGTCGGGGAGATGCCCACCAGTCGCAGCTGGCTCAGTTGTGTGTCTCTTCAGCTGAGAAAGGACATCCACATGAGCAGCTGTCCCAGTATGCCAAATGACAACTGAGGGACATTTTTAAGGGAGAAATCTTGGGTAGTTATTTGCACCCTCCTTGTTGTTGGTGCACTACAAAGCTCAGTGTTCTGCAAGAACGGTTTCACTGAGCAGAGATGGGCGCTTCGGATATCTTTTTAGTGGCAAAAAAGTAGTCTGCTTTTAACCAGAAGCAGCTTTTAGAATGAGCCTTGCTTATGTGGGTCGTTCCTTTCCTTTGATGCTAAAGGAGACATGGTAAACCCACATGAGAATCAGCATTTGACTCAGTCTGCAGTCTAAATCCACTTTCTGGATGATGTGAACATGTTTAGAGTATTTTATGAATGGAGCACCTGAAATCTGTGAAGATTTTCCAAGCCAACATAGTGTATTTTTGTATAAACTGTTACTGTACGTGATGTATTTATCTGGGGTTCGATTAGCTGTGAGAATTGTACATCTTGCTCCGTTAAAAGATGCTCTATGGGCCAAAGAGTTCAATTGTGAGTATTTTTGAAGGTTTCCTGTGAAAAACTGACTACATGTGAGCAGTGTTTTTTTAAAAAAAAACAAAAAAAAAAAACAGTCAAGCAAAAAAAAGATTTGTAGTTAATGAAAGATTTCTTTTGACCTGTTATATTGTACGTGGAGTATATTTTTGTATGTAATGTGTGTCAGTTGGTGAAATTAAATGGAGTTGGGTGCAAATGAAGATGTTTAATTTTAGACTGGATGTTTTTGTTGAATTAAAGCCTGTTTGAAACCAAATGGTCAGAAAAGTAGAACCATTTTTGTCTTGTAATGAAGTGAAAGTTCTAGTAATAAATGCAGTTAAATACAATGCAGAAGAAACATGTTTCTGCTACATAAAGGAATTAATCAGTTGAATAATTGACAAGATGCTTAATTAGTTCATAAGAAACTGTTTATAAATCACATGTAGTGGAATACGACAGTGCCTTACTTTATGGGAACAAATATGAGTTACTTCACCTGAGTATTTTAAATGAGTATTAGATATAGCATAGAATGTGTTCCATAAAAAGTTGAGGAAAATCAAACTACTTAACCATAACTGGAAAATGTGACACTCTCAAGAATAAAACAGTTTTTATTTGTTTTGGGGTTTTTTGTATTCTCACACTGTGGTATTAGTACTTTTACTTAACTCAAGTATCTGAATAATTCTAAGTCTAGAAGGTTTTAGTCTATGTTAACTCTATACCTGTTGAACTTTGTCTTCAAGTCCTCAAGTATCTATAATCAGCGGCGCCGCGCATTGCATTGTGGGTAAGAAGTCAGTCCCTGCCGCCATAGCTGTCTACCGGTGAAGGAGAGGTCCTTGAGTCATGAGAGGAATCCGGTATTTTAATAATGTCCCGGTGAGTCCTCTGTTGTTTGTATTTGACTTAAGCCTAGAAATCATGAGGACATCCGCTTGTCTCGTTTTAGTTCACGACCCGCTTGAAAAATTAAACATTTTGCTCCAGTTAGCCCGAATGCTAGTTAGCCTGCTAGGTAGCTAGCACATGTAAGTTAATCTAAACGCAGTGTCTGTTGTGTCTTCGTGGACAAGATAAGTCTCTAAAATAAAAACAGGTGTGTAAAATCACATACAATGCAAGTTCTCCTTAGGAAGCCTTTAAGACGGCTTCGCTTAGGTGTTTATACTTTCTTTGGGTTTTGTGCTAAACGATTCTACCTGAAGGTCATCTCGGGCTTCGTTTATCACATATTCCTGATGTAGAGGAAGTTTCGAGGGAAATAAAACGTCTACTAGGTCAGTTTTTAGTGACGGTAGGTATTTTGCAGGAGCACATTCGCATTTATCTTCATCTTTGTTTACAAGGATCAAGCTGTATGGACGTGGCCTCTGTACTAAATTTACACAGGTTATTTCAGGTCACCCACTCCCACAACCCCTACTGTTCCTATTACTACTGCTTAATGACAGCTGTTCAGTGTCTAGAGGTGTCAGTGGCCAGCAGAGTATGTTTGATATTATGTCATGTGTAAGTATTAGAGACAGACTTAAATGCACTCCTGGCAGTTCATAGGAAAGCCTTGTTAGTTGTTTCTTTATCATATTGTCATTTATTATTCATTATGATTATAATGGCTAAAGAAGCTGTAAAGGTAGAACTAAATACTGAAAGATAAGGTTGTTGGGATGGGATAACATGTTTATATTTTAACATTTTATAAGTGATTTTTTTAAATTGAAACTGATAATATAGGCCTATTAATCTCTGCTAATAGGACAAACCATCGTTTTTGGCAGAACATGGCTTCAATAAAGGTCAACTATGAATGTCAGAACTCTTTATTTTTTGGAGAGAATAATGATTCAAAGTTTGGTGTGCATTCACAGATTCATTGATTGATTATTTTGAGTTTGATATCCAGATCCAGGTGTTTTTATTACCTCGGCTTGATAGTTATTTGACATTATTGTTAAATGATTTTACACTTTCTAGAGAT
Organism: Sphaeramia orbicularis; assembly: GCF_902148855.1. Taxonomy (NCBI): domain Eukaryota; kingdom Metazoa; phylum Chordata; class Actinopteri; order Kurtiformes; family Apogonidae; genus Sphaeramia; species Sphaeramia orbicularis. The sequence continues at coordinate 29,849,568 of NC_043964.1, read as the reverse complement.
GTTAATTGATGTTGCAGACTAAATGCCAAATGAGCAATTTCATAGTGCAAACCCTGGTTATTATATTTGCCTTTGTCGACTTCTATCTGATTATTACAGTGAGCCGCCTTCTCAGTGGTTTGCAGCATATCAAAATGATCCAAATGTCTATTGGCTCATAGAATATATTAAAATGTTCCCTGCCTGTTGTCCAGATAATGGATAATTGCACCTCTAGATCATTTTATCTAGATATTTTTCCATCATATTTAGGATATTTATAGCATGGAAAAGTTTTCAGCTGAACTAAAAAGCAGAATCACTGAACTCCATTGTGTGCATCACTCAAACTCAAAAACAGCGTAAGTTGCTTAGCACTCTCTTTTCCCTGTTGCCTCTTATATATCTTAATAAAGAAATCGCTTAAAACTTGCTGTCACCGCTTCCTGCAGAAACGGTGCTATGCTGCTGCCAGGAGGAGTGAACCCCTGACTGAACCCCTCTCGGGCCGCAAACCCTCCCCTGCGGCCCCTCTTCCTCCCCAAAATGTCCAGGTAGGGTGTAGTTAGTGTACACATGAATAGCTGTAAGGTGTACACCAGAAAAACATAATTTTAACAGCTTGCTTGCATGTTTCTGTTAAATTTTCTTGGCTGCTTCAGGTCTCCAAGCTTCCCAACGGTCTTGTGATAGCATCACTGGAGAGCTACTCCCCATTGGCCAGTGTCAGTTTGTTTGTCAGAGCCGGGAGTCGTTATGAAACTGTGGAAAACAGCGGGGTTGCTCATGTGCTTCGACTGGCAGCAAACTTGGTAATTTATGAATATTTTTGAAATGCACGCAGGCATTAACTGTGTTAGGTATACTCATGAACATCTTACTTTTTAAATGATTCTGACATTTTACTTTTGCAGTATATTACACTCATTTATGTCCTGGACTCATGTGTTTGTTATTTGTAGACCACTAAAGGTGCATCTGCCTTTAAAATATGCCGTGGTGTGGAGGCACTGGGTGGCAGCCTTAGGTAAATGAGAACGCTCTCCACATTATGTTGTTATTCAATAGAAAGATAATTATGTAATTATAGCCTACCAAATAAACCAACAGTGTGTCAATATCTTTTTACCTGTAGTGTGACATCTTCAAGAGAGACCATGGTTTACAGTGCAGACTGCTTGAGAGACAACTTGTAAGTGCTTCTATAGTTATGGAAATCAGTTTTTCTCCTCATTCTTCTGTCTGATGCCGGTCTTTTATTTTGGAAAATAAAAACACAACACGGGGCTACTTTAAGTTCGAAATTATGTTTTATCACACCCATATCTCTGTGTGTCTAGAGACTCACTATTGGAGTATTTGGTGAATGTGACCACAGCTCAGGAGTTCCGGCCATGGGAGGTAGCGGAACTGACGTCCAGGGTGAATATTGATAAGACACTGGCTCAGCAGTGTCCTCAAATAGGTGAGTATCAGAGGCAGCAGTTCAGCTAAGAACCACCTGCATTTGCGCTGTATATACTGTTTTGGCAACAAGCTTAAAATGCAAGTATAATCCATGTGTGGAAAACCTGTCTCCTTAATGGGCTTTTTTATAGCTCAGCATACCTTTGTGTTCTTTCCTTCAGGTGTAATTGAGAGACTTCATGAAGCTGCATACAAAAATGCCCTGTCCAACTCTTTGTACTGTCCTGACTATATGGTGGGCCGTGTCTCACCTCAACAGGTATGGATCTGGAATCTGTTGGATTCCTGTTTCTAAGAGAATTGTTAATTGTGTGGTCCTAAAATAAAATAAAACTACTTATATATGCTTTTTTTTAGGATAAACAAAAAACAATTGGTTATAATATGACTATTTATCTAAAAATCTTTTCAGAACAACTTTGTTAGTTTTGCTTTGCTCTCACCCCCTCTCCTGTTCCTTATGCTCCCTCGTAGCTGCAGTCATTTGTTGATGAAAATTTCACCACTGGCAGAATGGCTCTTGTAGGACTAGGTGAGTGTCAACTAGTGCGTCACGCAGAAGAGTGTAGTGCCTGGTCTAATCTGGAGTGAAAATGATCTCGAGTGTGACTCCTAAAGCGCATTTAACAAACCTTGATCTCAAATCATGAACTCTGAGGTGATGAACCTTGAGATGAGAAACAACAATCTTCAGCTGCAGAAATGCTAATCAAAGATAGATGAGACAACTCTCAGTATATTTTCAGTGAGTTAAAGATAAAAAAAAGCGCCATTAATTGAGTTAAGACACACAGATTCATCATGACAATGGGTAATCAATACTGAGCTGCAAAGTTAATTGACTGAAGGTAATAAGTAAATAGGTGAAGGCTATATTTGTTCAGCTATGAGCAACCTGAAGAAAAAACAATGAACAGGAGGTTATAGACGTATAGAACTGAAAGTGGTATAACTACAGTTGAACATAAAGTCAACTGTTTTATCTGCAACTTGGCGTATATCAGCAGTATACTTTGTAGCTTTCTAATTTGAACTCTGCACTTTCTTTCTCTAAATAATTCTCAGTTCAGTAACTATTTCAGTGCAGTCTCTCTTGACAACACAACACCCGCCTTAATATGCACAACACAGTTTCAGGGAGAATGAAAATTCACATATTGAATTCTGAACTGAGAGTAAATCTCTGATGTGTAATATGTGGTGTAAGGTAACAAGCTAATATAAAACTAACACATAATAAAAGTGAAGGTGATCTCCCACTTCTCAACTGTAACATAGTTGTGTGAATTGTGGCTGTGTCCATGGTTTGGGTATGTGCAGTGATATCGTCTGTGTGTATATTGAAATGTGCATCAGAGAGCTCCTTCAGATGGCAGGAGGGTGGAGACCTGCAGAAACTCACAGTTTGTTAGAGAAAACCTGCTAGTAAATATGTTGCCACAGACTCAAAGTAACTGACTCAGAGTTGCTTACTCACTTTATGAAACCAAAAACATAGTTTATCATTATTTCAAGGTTAATAAATTCATGGGTTTTCACTAAACTTACTTTTTTTAAACTTGCTTTTTGTCATATCTGTTCTAAAGAGTGTCTCGATGCTTTAACACAGCTTCATTGTATGAATGGTTAGCTCAGAGGATGTGTGTGGTTATGGCTTTTTCAAATGTCATATGTCTTCTGTCCTAAATATAAGAGTACTGTGTTAAATGTGAACAAGAAAGCAAAAGTGGTACAGATGTTTTTGTTTGTGTCATTTTGTATGTAATAGGGTCACTTCAGCCCACATGCTGCTTGGCATGCAGTCAGTTTCTGTCCTGGGAGTATGTTGTTGTGATCATTGGGGTGTTAGTGTCACACATTAGAGTTTGTTTGTTTGTTAATGTTAGTATGTTTAACTCCCGTGTCCAGGTGTGAAGCACTCTACTCTTCGACAGGTCGGTGAGGGGCTCCTCAGCGCTCGCTCTGGACCTGGAGCTCCTGTGGCCAAGGCCATTTATCGCGGAGGTAGAAGCTTGTGTTGAAAAACATGCCGCACTACAAAATTTGTTACTGTGCTGTTGTGTTAATGTTACTTCTTCTCTGTGTGTAAATGTGAAGGTGAAGCCCGGATTCACAGCAATGACAACTTGGTCCACTCACTAATTGTAAGTGAAGGGGGTGTTGCAGGCAGCGCAGAGGCTAATGCCTTCAGCGTGCTGCAAAGGGTCCTGGGAGCTGGGCCACATGTGAAGAGGGGCTCCAACATCACCAGCAAACTGAGTCAGGGCATCGCCAAAGCTACCACACAGCCATTTGATGTAAGTTCAAAGAAGAAATAAATGACTTTGTTTTGTTCTAATAATAGTTCTGAAAATCTACCATGACTTCTGTCTGTCTTGCAGGTCACAGCGTTCAATGCTTCATACTCTGACTCTGGCCTGTTTGGAGTCTATACCATTTCACAAGCAGATGCCGCTGGAGAGGTGAGGCCAGGTTTTCTACATCCAAGACACACTCAGCCTCATCTTTATGGTGTCAGATTACACTGTACCTCTGCTTGTTGCCCTCCTCCACACAGGTGATCAAAGCTGCCATTTCTCAACTTAGAGGTGTGGCTGAGGGAAATGCATCAGACGCTGACATCACCAGAGCAAAGTGAGTTCAGTAGATGGCACTAGTCGGTTATATTTAGAGGCTGTCATCATAGATGTTATTGATTCAACTCTGATGAATATATTTGTTCACTCTGGGTTTTCACAGGAACCAGGTGAAAGCAGAGTACCTGATGTCTATTGAGAGCTCTGAGGGTCTGATAGAGGAGATCGGCGCTCAGGCTCTGACCACAGCAACGTACCAGGTCCCTGAGACTGTCCTCCAGGCTATAGATGCTGTCACCCATGATGACGTGATCAAGGCAAGTGACTGTATGACATGTGGGGTCTTCAGTACATCAATAGCCATCATACCCAACACTCCCATTTTTATCACACTGTCCATAATCTGCTTTAAACATAAGTCAGTTATGATGCATGAATCACATTTAAATCAGCAAACCCCGCATTAAATCCACAGATTCGGTGGGCTAGGTCATAAAAATGGATATTCTAATAACCATGAGTGAATAGATTCAGGGTCGGTGACAAAAATATGCAACATCAATGAGGACAAATTAAGGCCTAATCAGTGTCAGCTTAGTGTGTAAATTTTTTTCTGCCATAATGTAAAAAAAGTCATTCAGAGGCACCAATATGGACTCTGAATAGACCCTCTCTCTCAGGATATTTGAATTTCCAGACCACACAGGAGTTATCAGTGATGGAAATGGTAAATAGTTATATAATTTTTAAAAAAAGTTGATGATTTGCAATCCCTGAGATGACTCAGGTGTTTGCACCGCCCACTGGAGCTACACCTGTGAAATGCAGGTGTCCTGAGATCCAGTAGGGCAGAATAAACACCTTGGATGTGGGTTTGAGGAAGTTAGTTTGAGTGGGTGGCATATGTGAATATGTGTGCATGCAAATTGTGGTAGTATCACAGCAGATTGATATATGATTATGACATGGTCACATTGGTAAAAACCAAATGAAATGTTACAATGACAACATTATTTCTGGAAATTTACCAGTGACACTTAAAAGTGATACTTTTTTCAGGAGTTTAATATGAATCATTTAACCAGTGTATTGCTCAGCATCTGAAAAGCTGTTATTTCTTCACAGGCTGCCAACAAATTTGTGAATGGCAAGAAGACCATGGCGGCTAGTGGACTCCTCATTAATACACCATTTGTGGATGAGTTATGAAATGAGATATAGGAAACGCTGATTTTAACTTGGGCATACAATGCTGGGCTGCTTGAAATGGAAAGAGGACCTGAAAAGCACAGCCTCCTGCAACAAATCATTCAGTGTCATCAATCGCTTGTTTTCTGTCGTGCAGTAAACACCAACATGGAGCTGGAGAAAAATAATGCTATTTTTCTTGGTGTTTGTCATTTTCACTGTATATCTATGTAAATTAAAGTAACAATGGTAATAACAGATAGTTGTCAGTGAAATTTGTTTCCGTAGTGTGACTGAATCAAGAATCAGGAAGCAAGATTGTACTATTTGTAAACCAGTAGAGGGACCCAAAGATAGATTAATCCAGAATAGAAGACATGGATGAGTGATGCAAGTAGTAGAATCTTTTACTTTACCAGTAAAACATACATATTTATACAGTAAACTACTGCACAGTTTTAATCTCAACTGTATTGAGTCATATTCTCAGATGGTGATAGGTGACTGATTGTCAGTATTGGAAGTCAATTGGGAGATGTACTTTTGGTCTCAGTGCCCTTTTGCTTATCATAAATGGAAAAACTAAAATCAAATAAAGACTTCCATAAGAAAAACTACCAAGTATTTGAAGGTACCACACTCATCTCTACAAATAATAGTACACAAATATACACAACCAGGGACCACATAACTATTGACTCGCAGTGAGATGAACAAAAGCATCCCATATATACAGTATATACACACATTCAACAGAGCAGGCATAAAGTTAATTCCCTGATCAGCCAAGTCTGATGAAGGACGCTTATTTGAAACATCTGCTCCAGACAAAACATAATGCATTTTGCTTTGGTTTGGTCTCCTTGGGTTCTCACTGGGTTTTCACTCAATGCATCACTAACTCCCCCTGCAGAAAATCCCAGATGACTAAAAAAACCTGTAAAAATGTACATATTTATATATTTATTTTAGTAATATGCAGATTTTTTTTTAACCTTGTGCATTCAGTTTAACTGTCTCATGCTTTAAACAAATGAGTTTCACATATTGAAGCATACATCAAGAGAAAATCTAACAAGGCTGCAAAATAAAATGTCCCATGTTCCTTCAGTGGCTTAAAAAAAACACCAAAAACAACAGATTTTTCTTGCTCATTTGTAAAATTTGCCATCAGAATGTAGTAAACAGGACAAAACAAGGACATACAGACACAATGTTTGTTCGTCTTCACTAACAGCTGTTTCCATGCAGCTGTTTTATGGATATTTTCATTTCCCATTGCTCATCATTTATGCAATAAAACACAACACTCGGAGCTAAACATCATAAAAATGGAGCTGCAATCAAAACCCTCGCAGTCATCAAGAAAAATGGCATTTTTGCAATAAAATAATACACACATCCACCATCTGAATTCCTCTTTCAAAGCAGCAATGACACACTGTACTTTAACAGATTATAATATTACAGGTTAAGTTTTTTTTTTTTTTTTTATTACCATTTGGCCTTCTCCTTATAAGCTCTTCTGTATCACAAGTAATGTCATCCTTGAGTGGATAACAAGAAAAATATGACTCTGACGTTGAATTGAGTTGAACTTACCTTTGGTTTGTTTGTAGATCTACTCCTCAGACTGTTCAGAGTGTTTTGAAAAGTTTGTACAATGCTAGTTTTACTGTTATGTTAAATAGAGGTGATTTTCCAAAGACCGTAGGAGTTTTCATATTTTTCTTTTTGTTTAATCAAAGAAGAAACTGTGTATTATTTTGCAAGAAGAGTGTTGCAAAATTGCAAACAAAGTGCAGAACAGTAAGGTCTGTAGGCACTTTTGGCAGCTGATAGTGTGTAAACAATCAGCAAAGACTGTGACACTATCTGTGGCATAAATAATAAAACAATTGAACAGAAAGTAGACAAATTAGTAATACAAGACTGTGTTTGTGTCCTTAGTCACAAATCTGCAGTTCATCAGATCAGAGTTTGACACATGTATTCTTGGACTGACAGTCATAGAATGATAAGATTAGGATCATGTTTTCATGTTGCGTTTAAATGCCATATGAAAAGATAAGACGACACCCCCCTCGTTTTGTCTATTATCGCGAGAAGAGGTCGAATGCCCCCCTCCTGAATGTGAAGACACTCTATGTATGTGTGTGTGTGTGTGCGACGCTGCGTGGGGGTGTTCGCCTGATGTCATTTGGTGGAAAGGGAGGCTGAGCTAACGGTGCGCACACGGGTGGAAAGCATAACAATAACGTTCCCGTTCAGCAGACACTGTGGGAGCTTGAACGTCGCTGTGGGTTTAACACCGTCTCCTGTCTCCTCACCGCGGACCAGGACCAGAGGAAGAAGAGGAGGTGGAGGTGAAGCTGCTGGCTAACGGACTCCCAGTACCAGATGCTATTCCAGCGGAGACGGAGAACGGGCTCGAATAAGCAAGAGAGGGTGATGGGTTCTCGTTTTCCTGACGGTTAGCGTCAGACTGTAACTGTGAACCCGCATACGGAGAAGTGTGGGGACTTGTTTTCCTTTACACCGCTGTTTGTGTAACATTGTGTCTGAAATGCTAACGCAGTCGCGGTCTCGGCCGTCGAGCAGCCACTGGGCCGCAGCTCGGCACTCCGAGCCCGAATCTGGGAAATAGCTAGCTAGCTACCTGCTAGCCGCAGCTATACCCGATGCTGCTGCTGCGGCTGCTGCTGCTGCTAAACGGATCTAAAGGACAACACAAGTGGTTCAGGGCTCCGGCGCTGAGTGAGGCTTTGTTTTACCTACTGGACTACACCGGGCATTTGAGATGTGATGATTTTGTGCGTCTTCTTTGAGCCCTTTGTAGTTGGGGGCTCTCGACTGCTTGACGCAAAGGAGCTAACGTTGCTGCAAAATGCACAGCAGAACCACAACAGCAGGCTCTTGTTGAAGGGGGCGAGGTTAGACTGATAACAGCCCACCCTGTGTGTTTCAGCTCTCGGGGTCACATTTGGACAACGACCACCACATTTTTCCGCGTCATTCACCGCTTTATCAGCTGGCGTTATGGATAAACTCACGATCATTTCAGGGTGCCTGTTTCTGGCAGCAGATATCTTTGCAATAGCCAGCATTGCAAACCCAGACTGGATCAACACTGGTGAATCAGCAGGTAAATGAAGCACACCGTGTCTGCCTTTTAAAAATGGTGTTTTATGTGTCTATTTTAACAGTACATCCTGTTTCTGAATCTAAAGCAGCGTCCCGACTTTTGTCATCAGATAATCTCCACAACTAAGATATGACCCATTGTGCACAGGGTTTCATCTGCATTAGCATCTTTTGTCCCACACAGCAGTGTTTTCAGTGTATTGTATCCAATTCATCATCAAACCAAAACTAAATATCTCTGCATTGTAAGGTATTGATCAGTACTATGGATGTGTTTTCTCAGAGAGATTCAACTAAGGATATTTTTACTGTTTTGATCATTATGTGGTTGACATGTCAAAAACAAAGTATTAATCTGGCACTGCTAGATCACATTTAGGTTCATTTATGACAGGTTTTCTGTGGACTGATCAGTTTCTAATAGTTTTCCATGTAAACCTGAAAAATTTGAGAACATACATTATGTGTATATTTTACATCAAGAATAGACAACCTGTATTTTGTTTGAAGCACTTTTGCCATTTTCATCTAGATTTTATTCAGTATTAAAGCTGAAACTGCTGAACCTGGAATAGGTGAACAATAAGAATTGACTGATGTTCTAATTAGGAATTATTTATTTGCTACAGAGCTTTTTTTATAAATGCTGAAATGATTCAGCATTTATATACTTAAGCTTTTTTCAGGTGTATTTAGTTTGAGTGAAGGTGAGTTCATTGGTCATGGTCTGGACAAATTAGTGTTGGATTGTTTGTGGGATTCTTGCTGGGTTTGGGCAGACATGCTGTAGGTTTCATTTGTTAGTCATGAAAACATTCATGCTGTTGATAGACAGCTGCTCCTCTTTGTTCCTGCTGCAGAATGACAGCTTAGTAACTGGGTCATGAAGGGTTCATCATTCACCAGCTCACATGCACACCGTATAGCTCCACAGAATAATCAGGCTACACAAAAGTAATTGTATGAGTGGTACGTTTCATCTCAATATGTTCAAGTGCAAACAATGTTTTTTTAATGAATCTCAAGCTGTGCTGGAGACACACTTTTTTTTTGCAATTTTGTATCTAAAAGTAGCCTACAACAACCAAACAATAGAGTCAAGGTACAGTAGCCTTCAACTGAAATGTGCAGATGTATCCCTGAACAGAACCATGATCTTTTTTTTTATTTATTTATTTATTTATTTATTTAAACTCCGGTGTTGTGATGACTGTGGGTGTTATTGACCAGTAGGCGTAGTAGAGCCAGCTTTCATCTTGCTGTCTCTGTTCTCACCTCCACTCCCCACACTACTTTCACCACTCTGGTTTTTGTGATGTGACTTGACTGCTGGTTTTATGAGAAAAGTGGTAGACCAGTCACATCCATTCACCATTTCCTACCTCATTGAGAATTTCCTGGGACTTGTCTCATATGCTATGTTACACTAAACTAATGTTTGATTCCTATGTATATGTATTAGCTCAATACAGATGGGTAGAGAAACAGAGTCCTTATTTAGGAAAAATAAATGTGAATGGTGTTGAGTGGTGGGACACAGACATTTTTTGACCCTCTTTGCGTTGTGCCATCAGCTACTCACACAAAGTTCGTCTTTTTAGAGTATAACTGCACAAGGTACTAAAGCCTGAGTTTATGGTAAAGATCATAAAGTAACATCAAAGTTTGTGACTGCATCTGTCATTGCATGTGAGACATGACAACACCAACATGACCGTTACCACAACACATGTAACCTTGTTTTTGTTTTTTGTTTTTTGTTTTTTTACGAGGTGAAAATCACAAGTCTGGTCATGTTGAAGCTGCAGAGGCTGCTTCAGCACTTCTGAGTAGACTGTTGAGACAAAGTTATGGTGACTTCACTTACAAACAGCTTTACAAACTTTGACTTTCTTGACATGTTAAATTGTCTTCTGTCTTCAGGATTCAAATTCATTAAATGTCTGTCTTAGACTAAATACACACCCTGACAGGGGACTTCAGTTTACAGCAGGAACATCATTACTGGCAAATCACAACCTTTATGACGTTTTAGTTTGTCTCAATGATCCATTTTGTAAGATTTAAGGTCTTTTATGCACCAGGGATGGTTTTGCATGTGATTGATTTGTATATCTGTATTTTTTTTAACAGCTGATGGTTGTGAGTACTTTCATACACAGAATATTTCCCAGCAGATAGTAGATTTTTTTTTTTTTTTCTGATTTTTTTTCTTTTTGGTGTGACTACAGGCATCAGCCAATCATTTGTGTGAATTCAGATGTCATGACAATGATGATAAACCTGTACGCGTTGACTTCTAGCCAAAGCGTTTAGTATGAAACACACAAATGACAAGGACATTTAACTGAACAACCACCAGCCAACCTAGGAGCTAGGCAGGGGGTATTCAGTTGTTTGCAGCTGCACCTCTTGCTGTCACTAAATATCACACACAGAACCTTTAGTTAGTGACCTTTAGTTCCTCTTTTTCTGATGTATATGTTGCACGTTATGAGTCTTTGGAACCTCAAAATATGTTATTGTAAAGTCTCTTCAATAAGCTTATCAGTTTGAAGACTTGTAACTGACTCTGAACCTCATGCTTCCCATGTTTGCTGTTGTCATGCTTACATATTTTCTTTAACCAACTGCTAATATGTGGTTAAAAGCCATATGAATACAGAGTCTCTGATGATGCTTCATTTTGTGTTGCAATCAGTTGATCTGAATCTGATTCCCAGTGTTGACATGTTACCTGTGGGGCTAAGTGCAGCCTGTCCTTGTAAGACCTCATCTTTTTAAACAGTGTTAAGAAACAGACATTTTTCACCGGGCAGTTTGCACTGATGAAGGCAAAAGTAACTCAAAATGTATGTGGCTCCTTTTCATTATCAACGCTGATGACTCCACCGGCGTTTTTTTTTTTTTTTAATGTCTGCAATAATATTGAAGTTGTGATTAAAATTTGACACCAAGTCAAACCTTTGCATGTGATTCAGGTGGGAGAATCAGAAGGGCTGTCAATGAACACATTGAGTGTGGAGTCATGACAGTGTCCTCACTTTTCACTGTGATATCCCCAGGCAGTCACAGTGTAGATGGTTTCCTGTGCTGAGCTTCAAAACAAAGCATTGTTTGCAGTGTCAGACAGAAGCTGTGATTCTCGGCAGCTCTGTCGCTGACTTGTCACTACAGTGGGTATCATTCTTTAGACCTTGAATAACTTCTGAAGCACTGTATGCGCATGCTAAAACTGCTAAATCACATCCTGACTGCCTTTTCGTGATATTATTCAAGGTCACTGAGGATACTGGCTTGTTGTGCCTGTCATCTCTGTGCAACTTTTGCACGCGATCTGTTTCAGTCCTAAACCTTACATTTCTGCTGAAATGACTTTGAAAAGCATATTAGTATATACATGGAAGTACAGAATGTCTAGTGGCAGAAAGTGATGGTTGTGACAGAACGATTGACCCTAGGACAGTCCTCATCTAATCTCGCATTAGCAACCATTACTAGGGCGTTGAACCTGCGACAAACAATTAGCATTGAGTGTGGTAAAGCGGTGTGCCTATGGAACCTGTTATTCTGACAGCGGATATCCTGAACATTTGGAAGAAGGTGTTCTCTTCCACCCATTCCCAAAGCCTAAAACTCAACTACAGAAATGTCTTGTAGATTAAACATTGTGGCAGACCCCACTATCAACATCTTTGAACCAGCATTGTTCATAGTAGCTACCATTTAGCCTATCATCCTTAGCTTAGCTAGTATTTATTGTCATTTGTAATTTGTACTCTTAAGACTGATCTCATGAAATCACGTTGTATGTCACGCCGGCACTTATGGCATGGTATATGTATGCATTTTCGACCTTTTGCGTGTTATTCAACGCCATTTGATTGCGTGTCAATTTATGCCAAGATCTCCGGTTCACCTAACCCTAACCATAACCCTCAGTGCGTGGTATGTGACACAGCGTAAGCACACATGTAGAAAGCTTATAATGCGTACAGACAACATGCCAATTAAAAGTGGTGTGTCTATTTATGCGAGTCATGATATCACGTTGTCTAATGAGGATGCTACGGCTTTTCAATTAGGACAAACATAATTATGATTTACAAAAAATCTTACCCAGCAGTGCAAGAGCATCACTGGTCCAGAAGGGTTTGCTGATTGCATTTTATATACAAATTGTGGGGCTTCTCTTGTTTCGGTAGGGATCAGTATGCTTTTACCTCGATGAGAGTTATGTCCCCATCCTTTCTGAAGTTAATGTAGTGGATGTAGCACTCAGCTGCATATTGCACCTTCGACCTTGATGAAGTCTTGGAGTTATTACTCCAAAAAAGCATCACTGACACTTGAAGATACAGCTGCCCATGCCATGACACTCAACTTTCCCAGGAGTTTCAAAGAACATGCAACGATAATTAACTTGTGGATTTGAAGTACCAGTTCATTATGTTCCTCTGTAGAATGCATGGTTTAGTTTTAAGATGCGTCATTATTTCACAGAAGTAGCAGACATTTTTTTCATCAATGCATCACATTTTCAGTGTAAATCTATGGAGAGATTCTGAAAGCTTGTCGCACGTAGCAACAGTAGCTATCGGTCAGTTGATTGGTCAATTCCAATTGGAGAAACTTTTTTTTGTATTTGTTTTTTCAACCTAGAAGCACACAAGATGAGATGAAAACATATAGTGCATTTCTGTTACGACTTATTGTATATTTTCACTGCAATCAACGTTTCCTTCTCCACAAACCATATTTATTCACTGAAACACTGTGCCAATAAACACTATCGGCCTAATGTGGAGATGAATTACTTTTTCAGTGAACAGCATTAGTACAAAGGAACTAAACTGCATTAATGTATTTCTGTAAGTGGTATCAGTGTTAGATGTTGAAGGAGTGCAGAAACATCATGTCAGTGTACAGAAATACGCAACAGAGAAAAATAGATATAAGTACTTTATAAATATTACATTTACAGGATTTGCTGAAAATGTGCACAGAAACTGCTACTTGTAATATGAGTCTCACATTGTCTAAACCGGACAAAATGAGAGCGTATTAAATTGTTATAAATTTAGGTGTCTCTTTTCAAAGCACAAGGACGCTCAGTGTCATTCACATAAAGCAACTGAAACCGACCACATAATATCAGCCTGCTGGAAAGCTGCATTGCCAAAAAAAGGGAAAGAGCTGGTCTGAACTTCACATGTAGACGTAAATGTGATGGGATACTTTATATGCTAGTGTAATATGGACAGTCCTCAATCTGAATTTTGTTCATTAAAGATTCAGTGCACAATATTTTTTGGTGCCATTGGTTTAAAATTATGTTATAACCTTTCATCATATTGTAATTCATGTCAGCTTAGAGGAAAAGAGAATTCTGTACCTCCTCTTCACTTTCATAATGTAACAGAATATATTGACCAAACACAGGTGGATATAAAAGCAGGTGATGGACAGGTGGAGTGACCAATTGGTGGCTCCTCACAGAAACAACATGGCAGCCCCATCATGGTGGTATTTTAACTCCACTCTTCCATAGCAGCTTGAAACGGTGTTGTTGTATATCATTATATTCAGTCTGTCCTTGCAATAGATGAGCTACAGGAAGATGCTGTACCAAACACTGTGTATTTTAAAGTCTGTAATTTTTGGCCCCTTATTTCTAGTTACTTCAGCTTCAGCATAATAAGTAAAACATAAAACTATTGAGCAAAAGAGAAAACAACTCCACACCTTTCAAATGTAAAGCTGAAGAGTTAAAACTCTAGACTGCAGATTGTGGTGGTCAAAGCAGCTGCTCTGTATTTACCTTTTCTTAGTTTCTACAAGCTGTTGTGTACATATCTTGATTGACAGCAACTGAACAGGCTGTGGCTTAATCTGAGGAATAAGTGAATTGTTGGCTTGTTTCTCAAGGTGCTTCATATCTTAATCAAAATGAATCTGCTTTTGCATTAGATTAACTGGCGGTAATAGATGCAGTACCTACAAGCTATCAAAAAGATAATATTATATAACCCACCTATGACCTTTGATAATTACTCAACTTCTATTTTAGCAATTGCATTTTCTCTTTTTAGCTAATGTGGTCACATGTCCTCTTGAAACATGGATCTGGCCATTTCTCTTTGGTTGAGAACAGTACAGCTGTATTAATCATATGCCTATGAGTCCTTCCTGTACCATAAATCATAATTCACTGTCCCTGTAAAATGGAAATTATCAGTTCAAGCTGTGAATTGGTTTTGAGTTCTTGTAATATCACCACTTAAGCTGGTAGCACGTAGCCATAAAATGTTAAATTCGGTTTCCTGTTACCAAGAACCAAGGGCAGCTGGTGTTCAACATTGGATTTGTTTGCAGTTTGTCTTTTTGCAGACTGTGTATTGTGTGGGAACAAATGCTCTGTCTATTTTTCACATGGGTTCTATCTTTTTGTAAACCCTTGGAGATGTTGAGAGGTGACTGATGCTGCACCTCTGTTTGGGCATTGTTGTCTGCAATGTTTTGTATGCATGTTTAGACCGTACATATCTGTGCTCCGGTGCCCCTACAGTGTAAGTGGGCACTGTAAAAGCCTCTAGCTGCAGCAGAAGAAGCAGCTGTTAAAGCAGCCGCTTTAGCTTTGCTACTTGCCGCCCACCATAGTTCAGAGGCCTGTTTGACTCATCTCTCCAGAGCTCACAAACAGCAGCACCCCCAGTGCTCCGCTAATGACGGCATCACCATGCTGAAGATGAGCAGACACGGCCCTCATTTCCTCTCATTTGGACCGAGAAATGGTGCGGGGAGTATTTTGATCATGGTGAGCCTTGAGCTGACTGCAGGGTAACAGGGCATGATGGGGGCGTGAAAGTGATCTTGGACTCAAAATGAAGAACTGGCCCGTTGCACGTCATGGAAGACACAAAAGAACTGTTAGGGAATTGTTTGTAACTTATGACTGATTATCACTCATTACTTATCTCCATTTGAAGCATTTCCTGTTAGTGTGATGTCCAACCTGACAGGCGCTTGCATTGAGACACTTAAATGACTAAGGTCGGCCAGTCTGACCCTTTCCTACCATCTCACCTTAATCTAAAGTAATGGCTCAGTGTCTATTCGGTTACAGATGTGCTTACAGGTCCTGCCCATGTTGGTAGATGGGACTTCCAGTTATCACCCATGTTAAAATGCTACATACGCATCATAAGCACTCCTTTACTTGACCTTAAGACAGTTTTGAAGTGTTTGTGTGGTTGTAGTTGTTTACCTGTGTCTGTGTACCATAGCGTGCCTGCCTGCTGTAGGGCAGGAATTCCACTGAGAGCCTGTGAAACAGCAGGAGGCCAGATGATCCAGTGGAAATAGTCATAAAACAGTGCCATTACCTACAGCTATCAAACTTTTGCTCAATAGTCGTCTTTTCTCAGCAGCACTACCTGATTCTTTTACCTTACTCAGTCGCTTCTTATATCTGTTCAGAGTTATTCTTTAATATGGGGCTGTTCTCTGAAATAGCCTATTGAGTAATTCTGTGAGCTATTTGAGCCTTGACCTCCATTCCTTTCTTTTTCACTGTTAATGTGCAAGTGTTCTGCACAGCACGAACTGAGTTCGTGACAAGTAAAGATAAGCAAAGAGACAAGTGATGAAATAGAACTTTAGAATCTGAACAATTTATTCATTGAATTGTTAGTTGAATCCATGAAAACAGAAACATCATGAATATTTTGATGGATATTTTAACATAAGAATGAGAAAGGAATTTTGCATTTCATTTGAAAGGAAAAAAATATTGTTTTTTCTTGTTTCTGTACAAAACACACACATTCCCTTCCATTTTGAGATATTTTTTATAAGCCAAGGAATTTCTGAAATTATTGCACATTTTAACGTTTCTAAGAACTTGCAGCTCCTGCAGTTTGAATATTGCTCATTTTGATAATATTTACATTAATGCGCTATTATGCTGTTGCCCATAAAATTGGAATTATTTTGTCTTTGGGCACATTCCTCTTTTTGTTCCTATTTATACACATCAGTAATCACCTTTGACCGGGTACAGTGGTTACTTACTGAGTCTCAGTTACACTTTATCTATCAAGAATAAATCACATTTCTCACAGACATTTCATGAGAAAACTTTAAGGCATTTTATTCCAATTTTATTGGCAACAGTGTAGTTTCCTCATCAGCATTGTTTCTGTGGGAGGGGTCTGAAGATCTTTTTTGTGTGGAGATTCTGCAAAACCACATATGGCTCACCTTCACTTGCATGCCCTTGACGTTGTTTGCGTGGGTTGACTTTGTGTTTTGCTGTTGCTGTAATAGCAGCGCTTTCACTGGATGTCATAAAGGGGACAGGATTTCCTTCCCACAGCCTGCAGAACCCACCACACCCCCGGAGCAACAGGAGCACTTTTTCTTCTTCCAGGTTCTATTGTTTGTGAATTCAAATGCTTTCAACTCAGTGTGGTTGTTTGCAGCATCATTTGCTTTGTGTACATACACAAAGGTTATAACGGTTATAAAACATCTCAGTTGGGCTGCCAGACAGAGTAAGTAACAGGTTTGACCTTCTGAAATTCTAGCCTGCATACTTGTCTTGTGTATATGTCTGCCCACCTGCAGAGCCACTGTTGAACTTTTAGGTCGCCTACACAGGCTGGCCCTCAATGAATAGGTTATTTTGTGGTCAGTGGATTGAGTGTTTACCTCATTAGATTTTTTTTTTTTAGTTCATGCCTTACACAGAAAAGGAAATTCTGCTGTATTTTTCTCAAGAGGCATCAGTTGGAAATGACTATATGACAGTATAAGCATTTTACAGATAAAATTGAGCATGTTGAATGCTCTGAGTCTGTTTCCTTAATATGTAGCTATATCTGTTGTCATGGCAGCGATTACTTTTAGAGCGGCATCACTTCATTATTGCAAGAAACTATTATTGGCAACTGCTTTTTTTAATCAACTAATTACTCTCAGCTACTAAAATGTAAAGATTTGCTGCTTTTCTTTGTCACATGAAAAAGTAGCTGATCTGGAGCTTGGATGTAATGTTGGATATCACTTTGAGAAATAGCCTAACATTTTTTGACAATTTACAGATGAACCGTTGATTCATTAATCATGGCGATCTGCAGATTAATGGATAATTTTAAAAAATCAAAATTTTATCCACAGATATGCCATTTGACAGTCCTTGTGCAATTTGTCTTTTTATTTGTCTACATAGAGGAAATCAGCCAGAAACATCAGCCAGGTGGCAGTACTCAATCCTCTTTCACCAACTTTTCACAGAAGCCCTCGTGTTCCTGCAGTCTCATGCTTAGAGTCTGCCTCTTTATTGTGTGGCGCCTGTGATCAGCAAAGGCCTGAGTGATGTGATGCTGTTCTGCTTACTCAGGTAGAAATTCCCCTTGAGGACGCGCTCTAATTGAATGGCGTCCCTCCAGAGCGGCTGCAGAACAGGAGCATGTTTCCACTCTGAGTGCTGGCCTTCAGCCTCTGGCAGAGCAGTGGATCCATTCGTCTATGTCTCTGATCAGTGAGCGATGGATGCAGAATGTCAAGTCATGCCATGTTTTGTAATAGCTTTCAAAATCCAAGCCAGATACCTCTATTCTCTAAGTTTTAAAGGCATAAAGATCATATCATATATCATATCATATCATATTGCAGTATATTTACAGCCTGTAATCATCAAAGCGTCATACCTGCGTGGGATAGATTCAGTAAATTGGAAAGGTTGTTTCAGCCCCCATTCTCTTCTCTTTTGCATGAAAGCACTAAAAAGATGATGTCCACTGGCATAATTGGGCCCACCAGTGTAAAAAAAAAAAAAAAAAAGTAAATCCTTCCCTCACAAGCACAGAGTTAGTGACAAATTAACGAAGTCTCTCTTCTTTTTCCACTTCCTTTTTCATCTGTCACTGATTCGCTTGGCAAGCAGCTGGGCTGCTCCGTCAGAGCTCCCCCGTCACAGACATTCTCATTAATTAAGGTGTGAATTCCTCTTCGCTACTGCTTATTTTGCCATCAGTAAGCCACATTTATGTTTTTGTTATAATAATTTTTTCTACCTTTTTTTTTCACATTGCGTCTTTGCATAGTCACCTTCTAAGTTTGGACTCAAGCGTTGGTGATTTTAAGTAATTTATCTGGACTTAATTTTTAATTCTGTGTTGTATTAATATAGGTCTGTCATTTCTCATATGTAAACATTTGACCTTCGACTGAAAGAATATCCAGGGCCATAATAAGAGATGATAACAGTTGACTTAATATTTACAATTCATTGTGTTACCAATAAGTGTCAGACATTTTAATGTGTTGCATGCGCAGTGTGACTTCATTATATTTATCAGTATAACTCGGCAAAAAGCTGTGTTGCAGGTACAAAAGATGTATAGAGTTGGAGAGCTGACTGTTTTGTGCAGATTCGGTGTTTTCCTCATATGACCAGATAAAATAACAAAGATTTAATCTCACCTCTCAGGTGCCCTCACCGTTGGTCTAGTCCGACAATGTCAGACCATCCATGGACGAGATCGGACCTGCATTCCACCACGGCTGCCTCCAGAGTGGGTCACCACACTTTTCTTCATCATCATGGGCATCATCTCCCTCACAGTCACCTGTGGGCTCTTAGTGGCATCACACTGGCGCCGAGAAGCCACCAAATACGCCCGCTGGATCGCCTTTACTGGCAGTAAGTGAACAAAACAGTGCCATTCTCTTCAAATACAAATGGGTTTTACTTCACTAGATAAAGCTGTCGGCACATTTCCTCGGGAGCTTTCTCACTTTACTCCCTGTCTCGGTACATCTGTCATGACAACCTTTCAAGAATCACTTTTGCCGCATTAGCACAACCTCTTTAGGGTAGACAATATTAACTGGATGGGAATGGTGGGGGGATGAGGTGGAAAAAAACTGTTTTTCTAGTGTAGTTATGTACTGTTGATTTAGTGTAGCTGACTTAGGTGTATTTGCATTTCTGTGTGTATTTGCTTTCCTGTGTGTAGCATAAAAATGTGCACAGACAGTTCACGTGTTTGTTTTCAAGACTCAAGTGAGAACCTATGAGTCGGCATGTGCAGTGCGTTTTCTTCGCACATTAATAGGGATTTATTTTTTGCATGGTTGAGGACTTTTTTTTTTTCTCCATGAAGCTGAGATATTGAGTAACGCAGCTCCTCAGTTACCTGAGTGGGTGGCTTGTGTGCCACAGCATTTCTCTAGTGTTTTTCTCTCCCTCTTTGCCTTGAACATCGCCACTCTTTTTCAAACACCCTTTCTCTATAGATGCACTTCCAACACTCGATAATAACTCAGCATCCATCTCGTGCTCCGCGGCTGGGCTGGTTTCATAAGGCTGTGTGGGAGGGTGGAGCCTGATTGGTCGCTTAGTTAAGGGAATTGGCAGCCTCGAGCAACCTCATACAGATGGAGGCGTGGCGTGACCTATGAAGAGACAGTGTGCTGTATTATTGTTTAAAAGCTGCGTTTCATGACACTGTGACTTCTTTGTTCTACAGAGGACTAGTAATGAGCACCCATTTCTTTTCAGGTTTGTTGCACAACAGGCTAAATCCAGACTCATAATTGGGATTTGTAACTTTGCTAATCACTGGCAAACAGCTGATGAATCATCCTTTTACATGATCCCAAACCCTCTACTAACTGTCTGTCCGGTAGGCACCAATCTGTGTCACAAGCTAAATTGGAAGGCATTGAGTCATTGTTTAACAATCGCACTCATAGGAAAGTAAGGAAGTTGCCATGGCAACAGTGAGCAATTGTCACCCCTGTCACTTGTTAAGCTTCTGCTGGCCATATTAGAAGAGATATATTATTAGCACTGTTTGTTTCTTACTTACTTTGAAATGGTTTTACTGCATGAGAATAATTATTGCGTCAAATGAGGCGATCAGGCTGAGGGAGGGGGGGGCTTAAAGTGCCAAAGTAGGACCAGTATGTTTTCAGAGAGAGAAAGGAGAGGAGAGGATCACTTTGATTTAATGCAGAACATTAGTAACAGAGACTGATGTTTTTCTAGTGTCGAAAATGAAGAGCTTCATTCAAGTGTAGGAAGAAGTGACTAAACCAGGGATATTTTTACCCTTTGATCGTGCTGAACACTGAGGTTCTCTGCACCCTGGGTCATCAAAGGTTGGCTGTCCGGGGGAGAGGCCGAGAGGTTAAGTGAGGAAAGAGAGGTGGGGGCTTTAGATGAGGTGAGTGAAGGAGAGCTGAGTGAGTAATAATGTTTGTCCAGGTCCATAGCTGAAAGTGTTTGTAGCTGAGATTAATGCTTATGTAAAGATGAAGTGGAGAGGAAAGCAAAGCAAAGGGATGGGGGTGGTTCAAACAGGTGATGAAGGTGGAGACGAGGACGGCAGTCTGTAGTGGATCTGGCTCCACGCCTCTAGCACCTGAATGGACAGCTTTGTATGGCCGACACAGGCCTGACTCTGTCCTTGCATCAACACACAGCAGCAGTGTTTCTGCCAGGTGCAGGTGTGCAGGAGTCATCTATGGGAAGTTAATAAATTGTAAACATACATATAAAAATGTATTTATTCACAAATGTCAAAAAAATTATAACGGATTCTTAAGTATTTTATTGTAATATTTGGAAGGTGGGCAGTAGGGCTGGGTGATATGACCACAAATGTTATCACAATAAAAATAATCAAGTTAGATGCTGATGATTGTCAGGGTACATATTTTCCCAACAATGATCAAAAATGATCATTTGGGTTTTAAGAATAAAGAGCCTTGACATTATGCCTAAGACACAAGGATGGAACAGATATGAACTAAATGTATTCACATCGAGGGAGTAGTGAGTCACTCTGGTCTTTTATGGTGAGGAAAACTAACACCACAGAGCCTTTGGCCAAAGCCTCAGAAAATGATGAGATGGGATGAGAACCAGAGTCAAAGAATCAAAGAAAGTGATAAAAGATAGAAGCTGGACACGGCTCTAAATTGAAAGAATGGAGTTTGTTGCTGAAATCATAGCATTTCTTCAACACGGTTGAGTTTGATTATGAGACTTATGATGGTATAAAGTTATTATTTGATTCTCAAGGACACTGTACACCATTCAAGAATCACTACAACAATGGATAAAATCAACATACAATAAGAAAAGAAGTGCAGGACAGTGTAATTGCAGTGAAAATTGTTATAGTGAGTAGGCGATCTTGAACAGGATGGTTGTTTTAACTTACAATATAAACAAAACCCAAAAGAATAATTACCTCCGCCAAGGAGGTTATGTTTTTGCCAGGGTTTGTTTGTTTGTTTGTCTGTCCGTTAGTGTGCAACATAACTCAAAAAGTTATGGACAGATTTTGATGAAATTTTCAGGGTTTGTTGGAAATGGGATAAGGAAGAAATGATTAAATTTTGGTGGTGATCGGGGGTGGGGGGGCCCACGGGGGGGGCGCAGACCAGAAAATTTCATCAAAATCTGTCCATAACTTTTTGAGTTATGTTGCACACTAACGGACAGACAGACAGACAGACAGACAGACAGACAAACAAACCCTGGCAAAAACATAACCTCCTTGGCGTGGGGGGGGCCCATGGGGGGGGCCACTGATCAGCCTTGGCGGAGGTCTGCGCTCTCCGAGTGCTTCTAGTTTATAGTGTGATAGTCAACATCATATTGTTTCCAGTCATTCTAGACAATGGTGGAGTTTAATGTGAAGAGGCCAAAAGCAGTTAAGAAATGGATACACATGGTGCATAAAATGTGTGTGAAGGAAAAATGTGATTAATTTCATAACTGTGTACATTTTCTATGGCAACTGTTAGTTATAAATTGATTTATTGAGATGCTGTAGGTTCCTGAGCAGCAGGTGAGTGAAGCACTCTGTCATCAATTTAGCCTCATAATAAAGCAGTGGACCATGTGGCACACTTGCAGCTTGCAAGAACAATGCTGAGCCACAAATTTCTGACAGCACTTTAGCTTATTTTGCAGTGCATCTTTTGGCAGCAATAGTCACAGACGAACACAAGGCTGAAGCAACGAACAGGCAAAAAGACAGACTGGTGTGGTTAGTTAGGCTTAAGGCATGTGATTTTTCTCTCAGAACGCAGCAACCGAGTCTTAATTAGATCAAACTATTCCACAAATCCAACACCGCCATTTATCTGTCACGCATTTGGCTGTTAAATGCCACTGTGTGTTGCATAACTGGACCCTGAAGTAAAAAAACATCTTCACAGTAAACAAGAGGAAAAGCAGCATTTTTAATTAGTGATATCTTTGTTATTCAATCGCAAAACTCCCCTTCACATAACGCCTTCACATTTGACCTCAACTTTGCTCAAATCCAATGCACCGCATGCTGAGGAATACACGAGTACCTGCTCGGTGTCTTTTAGTGGGGTGTGTTTTAATGATTTTAATGATTCTCAGCATGTGGTCAGCTCACCCAGCTAATTGATCCCAGTTGGTTTGTAACAGTTTTCAGGACTCAACAGCTGGTATGTTTTACGTGCATCTGTGAGACCAGGCTCTTGAGGAAACTGAGTGTGTTTATGCTCACTACTACTGTTTCCTGAACCTAAAAGTCATATGGAACTAGAGTAAGACATTTGTAAGTAAGGAATTATGAGGTCAGGGATGGTATTAGCTTTAAAAACTAAAATAAATCTAAAAGCTTATTTGCCATAATGAGGATAAAACTACTGGGTCCGATCAAGCGAAAGTGAACATCAACATGAAAAAGTAACTTTGCACACATCATTTATCAAGTGGGCTCATTTTTTAGCTAAAGATTTCTATTGTATGGAACTGTTATCCTTTTTAAAATACCACTTGTAGAAAAAAAGTTACAACCAATTGTACTTTTTACACCGTAGCTATAGCTCGAATTTGGCGCAAAAAATGATATCTAAAAAATTAGAAAATGTAGTCAGTCTGTTGATTATATAGATGATTGTTAAGTTTCAAGTATTAGATTTTCATTATTTTGTGAATATTAATGATATTTATGAGTTTGAACATTTGTGAGTTGCTTAAAAGGCCCTGTCCATGTGTTACCACAAAAATACCAATTTTCAAGTTACTAATAATTCAGATATTTGAGTGAAACTTTCAGAAAGTAATGACCTTTTGATACATTCTGGGTGATGCATACAATGGCAAAGAGTCGTCCACATGTTACTATGGCAGCCTGTCCACATGTTACCACATTCTCATGCCAATAAAACAGAGACTTTTCAATATTTTTACTCCAAAATTTATGTTCATTATAGTTGAACATAATATCTAAAAGGTTTTGTTCTACTTGATATCAATTTCTGTCGAGAACCACATCTTCTGAATGTTTGCGTAAAGCTTAAAAAAATTGATGTCCGTTTCAAGTCCATGTGTTTTTGAGCAGTAATTTGACATTTTTCACCTAAAAATTTTATCTCCCCAAATTTTTTTATACATAATGTTAAAGTGCTTATAAATACCTACTCAAATATGTATAATACATGCGTATAAGTTACTCCGATTACATGACAGAGACTGTTGAACATGAAATGTGTCCACGTGTTACTGCTTGATCAGACTATTCTATTAGTGTTACACTATGATGTTACTGGTTGAAAACCTACTTAATGTGTCTCATGCTGTAAAGGTGCTGTTGGTGAGGTGTGTCTCTTATGTACCATCCACTGAAAGCCTTAGAAAACGACTACATCAGCACACATCCGCCTGTTTCCTCAGCCCATAACATGTCTTTTTTTAGGATCCGACTTACTTGCTGCCGATAAACAGAGCTCGATGTGCATGAAATCTGATTTGCACCTTTGAGCTCGTCTGGAAATGTTAAACTGTGATAATTAGCCCGAGGTGGGATAAAGAGCTTATTTGTGGAATGTACCGGAACCAATGCTGCATTCAAGTGTAGTGGGAAATGCTGTGAGTTTGTGTCGAGCTCAAGGACACCTTCCTTCCAGAGGGTTTTTGTTTAGCCTCAACATTTCACTGCTGAGGAGTGGTGCATTTAAGTGCTGTTAGAAGTGTTGTAATTTTAAAGTTGAGAGTACAGAAAGAATAGCAGAGACCATATCTGCTGCTTCATAGTAAAAGTTGTCAAAGCGCAGTGTTTCATTCCAGCTTTGTCATGGATTTTCTCACAAAAAAATACATCGTTGTCACTTGTTTCATGTTTTCATCATTAGCACTGTATGTGAGTTCTAAAGGCTTTTACACCTTGGGGGCACGGTGAATAAATTAGATGAAGGTGTGAAATACTCACCCATGAGTATTCATCAAGACTATTCTCACCAGTTGTGATGCAAGTTTGCAACACTTATAAATCCTGTTCAGTAAAAGGTTGGAACTCGAATAGTAACTGGTTCGACACCACCTGTTGCCTGTGTCTGATCCAGTGTCCTGTTCCTCTGGGTCATGTCAGGACACTCCACAAAACTCCTCCTCACCCAAGTAGTCTAGATCTATTGCGATGGTGATCCACACTTTTATCATTTCTATATTTCACAGTAAACTGTGTGACTCAACATCAACAAGTCAGGGTCCATTGATATTGTAACATGACATACATTTCACACAAACGATTCCTAAGGTTCCTAAGGTTTTGCCCCATGAATAAACGCATCAGCTAACCTTGTTCCAAAATATTAAATGTTGCTTCATTTGCATTCTGTGTGAATTTTCATGACATAAAAATCTGTGTGAAGTAATAGGATTATGTGTAAACTAATCGTAACAAAATCACGCCCCCTGTGTAAAGACGTTAGCTTCACCAGTTGCTTATTTTAACCCAGATTTTAATTGCAACATATATCAATTAAAACAGTTGTAGCGGGAAACAAATCATTTGTTACCCCATTCATTTAATTTTCAAATACTAAGTGTCTTTTTCCCACTTTTCACTTTCTTAAAAAACAAATTTTTGAATGTCTTTAGTATTAGTACAGATACTACTAGCATTAAATAAAGAGCTGATTCTAAACTGAATCTAAATATAGGTATAATAATATTTTTCTCTGCAGAGGTAGGTATTTGTACTATGTAGACTTTAAGCTTTTCCGTCTCTGCGTGGTGCCTATTGAGCCTGTTTTTCATTCATTCAGTTATAACCTCAAGGTAAAAATCCAAATTTAATCAGCTTTTCACTCCTCTTCTATTCAGCCGACAGTGTTCTTCATTTCTGCAAAACACTGCCACATTTTGCTTTTGTTGAACTACGCTTTTATTTTACAGTATAATATATAATTTATTCAGCATGTAAGCTACTTTTAAAGGAAAAGTTGAACATTCAAGTGTTAGGGAGCATCAGATTATTTTCCTCTCAGCTACCTGATACATGAGGCTGAGCCATGTAGACTCTGCTACACTGCATGAGTCTGCTTTGTGTAATTGCTCTTTCAAAGCTATTTTCAAAGGCTCTGTTGTACAACGCTAATGAACTTTACAAGATTGAATTAAGTTCGAGCCGCCTGTGCTTCCTGCGCAGGTTAAATTAGTTCATGTAATTTTGTGCATCCTGTGCAAAGTTAAAAGGCTTATGTTAAGGTTGGGACCGTGTAATATTTTTTTCCTCGATGATCTGTGTTGTTCCAGAGACATACTGTGTGCTGGTGCAGATGACTGATTTTACAGTGCTCTAACACTTTGTTTCTGTCTCTTTCCTTCCAGTGATCCTGTTCTGCATGGCGGCGCTCATCTTCCCCATAGGTTTCTATATTAACGAGGTGGGGGGCCAGCCGTACAAGCTGCCCAACAACACGGTGGTGGGCTCCTCGTATGTTCTGTTCGTCCTCTCCATCTTCTTCACCATAGTGGGACTGCTCTTTGCAGGCAAAGTTTGCCTCCCGGGCTGAGGACCCAGTCTCGCCCGCCTCTGGACTAACACAAGAGGCTCTGAAAATTTTATGGGATTTACAAAACACACAATGACTGAAAATCTAAAACAACAAACTCTGACCAGAAGCCTGAAACAGGAAAGTCTGATTACGTGTCAAGCGACCGCAGCACCACGGAGTATCTAACTACTAAAAGATGCAAATGAACAAAACACTAAGTGGACATGGGCACAAATGGGTGGAGGAGTGTGTGAGAGGGCAGCAGAGGCTGTCGCAGCACCCTGCCACTGTTGATTTAAAATATGGCCGGCTGTCTGTTGTTGTTCTATTGGAAAGGGTGCCTAATGTGCCGCTGTCATGGCAACCATGGCCACAATGCTGGCACACATTTCTTGAGGACCACTACAGCCACTCTTCGACTTGACTCCCCGTCGCCTGCCCTGAGTACACATCCGCGCTGTCACGACCGCTCCTGTTGCTATTTTTGGTTCCTCTGAGCTATTTCAGTTGTGTGTTTTTCTGTTGTTGTACATTTTGTGTTCTCTCTTTTCACCCCCCCCCCCCCCCCCCGTTCTCCCCCGCCGCCTTTCCACTGAAGTAGTTTGAGTGTAATTGAGGTTCAATTGAACTGAACCCTCGAGGGGGTCGAAGGGGGGTTTTCTGCCAGCTTGGCTTAAGAACAGGGTTTATTCTCGCCTGTCTCGTCACCCGGCCCCCCCCAGGTGTTCGCGTAGGTTGTGGAACACAGCTGTGATGGCAGCTGTCGGGGCCGGCGCGTAGGCTGCTGCGGACGAGAGGAAGGCGCAGGTGTGCTGCCTCGGTCTCCAACCAGCCCAGCTCAGGAGCAGGTAGCAAGTTAGAGATGACCTCCCTGCAATCTCTGAGCCGAGATGGCACAGGAGGTCAAGTACTATAAAGGAGAATGCCACTCAATATAAGACCATGCATAATGTTACTTATATGTTCTACTAGAACCGCAATAAAGTATTAGTAAATGTAGACAGCCGTTTTTCTAAGCTAAACTTATGGATATGTAGACTAATAACACACTGATACACATTATTTGCCAATACATAGAAGACTGTGAATATACACATTATTAATCCCAACATAAACACTTCTTGTATTTGTAGTAATAGCCTTTTGGGAGTATTTTTCATAGGTGTACATCGCTGTGGTGTTACATCTTTAGTGTTCGAGATGAAGTCATATTTCTAATACAGCAAACAGTATTGATTTTTATAAATAGGAGCTGAAGTTACCTGAGGTGTGAAAATAACATATGCTGAAAAATTGGTGGTATTCTCCTTTAATGTTGGACAGGATATATGAGCGAGCCAGGAGCATTTTCGTCTTGTTTTGTATTAAAAGTGAAGGCACTGGGACTGCAGGTC
This sequence comes from Sphaeramia orbicularis, assembly GCF_902148855.1. NCBI lineage: Eukaryota > Metazoa > Chordata > Actinopteri > Kurtiformes > Apogonidae > Sphaeramia > Sphaeramia orbicularis. The sequence continues at coordinate 29,821,976 of NC_043964.1, read as the reverse complement.
AGGTCCATGCATGGGGCTGGGCCTCAGTGTGCTGCTCTGGGGCTTTGGGATCATTTCACACACACACATACACTCACACTAACGCACCACACCGTCTGTACTGTAAATCCACAGGCTGCAAATCATACACACACACACACACACACGTAGACGCCTCATCGGTCGCTTCATTGCAGCTGTGATATGTCAGTGCATTCCCCAGGTCTGGTCTGAGCTGTTCTGTTAACACATATGAGTACACAGGGGAGCTGTGGTTTTCCCAGTAAAAAGCACTGTAAGATTTATATTTCTGAATCAGGTTCAATATAGTTTTTATACGCATGTTTATGATCTATCTGGGCTACAAACAAAAATCTTTCTCATTTTTAACTCATGTCATCCCCGAGGGTTGAGTAGCTGTAGTGGATCACACAGATCTGAGCAGGTTCAAACACTTTTTATCCAGAAAAGTAACAGCTCAACCGTTTACCTGTATGTGTTTATAGAGCAGTTTTGACGGGTCCTGACGGCTACAAACATACTGGTGTACAATCCAGTGACAAATGTGGCATCTACGTATTCATTTCAATGCTGCAAGTAATGCCTATTTTCCATCTGGATTCATTTTTCTGATATTGTTTCAAATACATAAATTCATTGTTGTTAGATTTTGTTAAACATAATCTGAGGTCAGCATCAAGTTTTGCCCCATGATTAGCTCATAACCCACTGTTAAACACTTCTACGTATTGCCAATCAATAAATCATAATTTTATGTGAGATTAACTAATTCCAAAAGTCTCCCTGAATCACATTGTAGACCACACATTCACATTCAGGTTGTGAATGTTTGACCTTTCAGAGGAAAGAGTGTTTGCAATAATTTATTCCACTTTGTCATAAACTAGTCAGTATTGGGGTTTATATTAACTGAGGACGTGTACTAATACACACATGTCAGTATTTATTCATCACAGCTCATTTCATTATCACAATAGAACAATGTTAATGCACATCACAGACGTTCATGATGCAGAGCAGACTGAATTTAGTATTATGGAAGGCAAAGAAACGCAGCTGTTGGAGTAATCTGTAAATGTTTCAGCTCTATCACAAATACATGGTAGCTTGTACTGTACATTTTTACACATACATTCACATTTGAGGAGCGTCTAGCCTACTGGTGTGTATGTGTGTGTTTGAAAACAGTCCCAAAGCTCAATCACTAAGTCTTCGGGTTTTGTTTTGTATTTCTGTTTCCTGCTCAGCTTTTCTGACTCTCGATCTGATGTAAACTGCTAACTGTACGCTCTGCAGTGCCCTGTCTTGGTTGGTTGAGTATTGTGCCATGACCTGTTTTTGTTTAATAATGTACAGACACAAAAGGCAGGATCTCTGTATTAGGAAGCACTGTGCATTCAACAGTATAGGTAACAGAAATAGAAGCACCACAAATGTATAAAAAAAAGAGAACTTCTTACCTCATTGTTTTTGTTTCTGCTATTATTTTCTAATGGTGGCAATGTGTGCCCTCTAATTTGTCTCTTGCCTTGATCGGATGTCTACACATAAAGCCTATGATCATAGGAAATTATTTATCACTCAATAAAAAGAGAAAAATGGGTGTGTGTGACTATGACGCCGTCTGTATGTTTTATTTTATGAACGATAGACAAAAGAGAAACAACCTGAAAACATCAGTTCAGGTTCTTAGTTTTGGGCCCCATACATGCATTTCTCAGTTTCTATGACAAAGTACTACCAGAATATACAAGAAATATGCAGACAGCATTTAAAGCAAACTACCCACAACAAAAATAAGAACAATAGATACTATATATGATCTGTATTGGATAGAGAAAAAACACAACAGCCTATTTATCATGAGATGACTGAGAAAACATCCAAGCAGTCGAACCAAGACAGTTTAACACTAAGTCCAAACAGAGTCCACACTAAATACAGACATTTACCAGTAGAAACTATTCAGCTCTGCTTTTTGTGTTTTTAATACTGAAAGTGTATTTTTTCTTGCATTTCTTTTTTTATCCTCATAGAAACTGAGAAATGCATACACAATATGGACAAAAGTATTGGGACATGTTGAATTTTCTAATGGGCCTGGGCTTCAAAACAACAATAAATGTCATAATATAGTTTTATATTGTGATAAATATCATTTCATTGCATTGATTAGTTTTGTCAAAATTTTTGTTCGCTTCTGAAATTCCTCAGACGGTTTTTACTTTATTTCTCTCAACATTGATTTAAAAAAAAAAAAAAAAAATTCTCCATGACTGATTTTAAATGTTCTACCACTAAAATTTCTAAAATATTTCTTCATGCCCTGACTAAATAATTTTTTTCTACCATTACTAACCATCTACTTTCTTCACGTCTCACTTAAGGAGAAAAATCTCCCATTAAACTTTAAGGAAATATTGACGTTTATATCTTAAATCACCATGAACGGGACATCTTACGAGCTGTAGCCGTGATGCATCCTGGTATTTTTGTCCATATAGTTTATAAACATCAGTCAGTGCAAAATAATACAGAAGATTTAGTTAAATAACAGCAACAAAAGCCATCAAAGCACCTAATCCCTCTGCCAACCCTGTAACCTGCAAAAACAACAAAGCTGCTCCGTTGGGCCGTCAGTGTTTTTGTCTGGTGAGCTATTAACCTTCAAATCAGCATAGTCCTTTTTGCTCCAGTGTCCCCCTCCTGCTCCATTAAATTTACATTTCCAGATCTCAGACACAAACCCACTGTGATTCAAGGACATCCACACAAGATGCATCAGTGGACGGGCTATCAGTGCACCGAGTGCATCCCTTTAAAAGCTCAGTAGATAGTCTCATTGAAAACAGAACCTCTTCTTCTACAGCATTAAGTAGCAGTTGAGATAAAACTGTCTTGATGAATGTGTTTCACTTTGCCAACTCACCTCTCAGCGACCTTTTAAATCTATGTTTAGAGCAGTGTTGTCTGGGCAAAAAAGGACTAATTAGTGTTTGGCATGGCAGACGTCTGAGGCTCACTTTAGTTTAGTTTAGCTTAGTTTAGTTTAGTTTAGCTTAATTTAGTTTAGCTTAGTTTAGTTTAGCTTAGTTTAGTTTAGCTTAGTTCAGCTTAGTTTAGTTTAGTTTAGTTTAGTTTAGTTTAGCTTAGTTCAGCTTAATTTAGTTTAGCTTATCTTAGTTTAGCTTAGTTTAGTTCAGATTAGTTTAGCTTAGTTCAGCTTAGTTTAGTTTAGCTTAGTTCAGCTTAGTTTAGCTTAGTTTAGTTTAGCTTAGTTCATCTTAGTTTAGTTTAGCTTAGTTTAGTTTAGTCTAGTTTAGTTTAGCTTAGTTCAGCTTAATTTAGTTTAGCTTAGTTTAGTTCAGCTTAGTTTAGTTTAGCTTAGTTTAGCTTAGTTTAGTTTAGTTCAGCTTAGTTTAGTTTAGCTTAGTTTAGTTTAGCTTAGTTCAGCTTAATTTAGTTTAGTTTAGCTTAGTTTAGTTTAGTGTAGTTCATCTTAGTTTAGCTTAGTTCAGCTTAGTTTAGTTTAGTTCAGCTTAGTTTAGTTTAGTTTAGTTTAGTTTAGTTTAGTTAGGGTCTGAGTGCACTGTGAATCAGCTGCAAAAGTCCTCCTGTATCTGTGTTTTTTTTGTTTATTTTTTTCCCCTTTTTGTTGGTTTGCAGGAAGTTTTGAAGGGCTACAGATGAATGAATGGACGGACAGACTTTATTTATTCCAATCTGGGAAATGACATGCATGAAATATGGAGGAAAAGTCAATAAAAATTTGCTAACACATGAAAAATGGCAACATTTTAATAAATAATTTAGAGCAGGGGTGTCAAACTCCTTTTAGTTCAGGGGCCACATTCAGCCCAATTTGATCTCAAGTGGGCCGGACCAGTAAAATAATAACAGTGAAAAAATTAAAATTATATTATGATCAGGTTTACATCAACAAAGTTTCCTTAAAAATCTGAATAACATGAACAACTTGAATTGTCTTAAGAAAAACAAGTGCAGTTTTAACAATATTATGCCTCAGTTTATCATTTACACATGTGCATTACAATCGCACAAAACATTTAGTAACAGGCAGAATATTGGTAAAATTGCATTTATTTTTCTTAAGACATTTCCGTTTGTTCATATTTGTTCAGGTTACTCATGTTTTTTTGTAAACGTGCAGTTTGGTAATGTAAACATTTTCATGTAATTTAACTTTTTTACACCGAAAAACCAAAGAGAAAATTTGGGGTTGTCATTATTTATAGGTTATTATGATCATATTTTACTGCTCTGACCCACTTAAAATCTAACTGGACTGTATGTGTCTGTATGTGAAACCTGAAATAAAATGATTTTGACACCACTGATTAATATCTTCAGTGTAATTTTTGCATTTCACAAATTCATACCGCAAGCCAGATTGGATCCTTTGGCGAGCTGGATTTGGCCCCCAGGCCGCATGTTTGACACCTGTAATTTAGAGGGTAAAATGCAAGCGTACTGTCAAACTGACTTTGCAGCGCCCCCTAAAAAACATTACTCCTGTCTACCTTCACCAATCAGAATGAACTTCAGCACACGTTTATCACATCAAGATCTACAACAAAGTCAATCAAATCTACAAAAGGAAGTCAGCCATACTGAATTTTGTGTGTGTATTTTATGATTTACACACATATTTTAACAAACTCCTTCCAGAGTATTTATTCAGAAGACATCAAATTTGGTCAGTCAAGACTTTACACGTTGAAGATGAAAATGAATGGAAATCTGGAGCTGTCATGGTACTGAATGGTCAGGACAGGGTGGCAAATCTGAAAACATGAAATTATTATAACTGCAGTTTTTCATCTAATCTGCATCAACCTTCATATGTGGGATACAAGTCCAATCCTGACCAAAACTGAATCTGACAAAGATAAATGTCATGGTTTTCTGTTTGAGGAGCTTCTCCTAGCTTGTGGAAGATCTCCAGAAGTCTTCAGACATTCCAAGGCTCGCACTTTAAAAAAGCTTAAATTAGTGGTTTATATGTCTTAATGTTTTGTTTCCCTTAAATACTTCAATCTTTATTTCGAAGTGTGCATTATTTTTAATATAGTAATACCAGGAATTCCATCTGTCCGAGACTGTTCACCTGATTCTTTTCAAATCTGACACACACCAGGAGAGGTGCAGCGCACAGTTTGGTGAATTTCAATTGTTTTTTTTGTTTTTTTTTTATTTTTCTGAACTTAGAAAATTTGTCCAACCAATTTGTTGAAGACTGTTCATCCATATTGGCAGAGATTGGGTCCAGTAACTGGAAGGTTCCAATTCACCTTCTCCTTTATTTCTTGCAGATGAGATGAGATTGTGAAATATTTCTAACACAAGTTTAAAATGAAATGAGATTCTCAGAACTTACCATTTTCTATTTATCTACCATCCAAAACCAGGTTTGACAGTAAAACTTCCACCACAAGTCAAAGAAAGCAACTGATTAAAGTGGAATGGTGTTAGTACCTTACGTTTACCATTCTAGACTGTCAGAATAAAATGAATTGCTACTGAAAAAAATGACACCACCCATCATAGCATTGCTTCTGTCATTGCCACGTGTCCTAAGTCATTTATAAAACTGCATTTTTAATCAAAGATGTGTCTTTACTTTACAGCAAAATGGATTTTAAGGCTCATGAAGTCTGCTCTAAGCCTCCAGCTGCTGAGAAAACACTTCTGTATCCGCAGCACTTAATGGATTCTTCTAATTATGTTAACAAACAGCTTTGACGTTTCTCATTCCTGCAGGCCTGATGCACTACAGTGACCACAACTGAGCACACTTCAAACCCAGGACACTTGAGTTAGAATGTAAACAGATTTTTTTATATATGAAATCTAATATTAGTGCCCCAGTCTACCATAAATAGGTCTCTATTAATATTTGCAATGCATTCAGCTGGATGAGTCAGGACCATTGTCATTGACTCACCGTCAGAGATAAGACAGCGCTCCTCCTCTCTGGACTGCAGCTCCATTAGCCTCAGTGACCTGCAGCTCAGAGTTGAGTGTGTTTAGTGCTTCCATTTAGAGTTTCAGAAGGTCACAGTAACACAGCTCAGCAGATCACATCAGTTCAACCATACTCCACTTTCTGAAGACAGCTGTGGGATGTTTGCAGAGCTGCCTTGTGTAAATCAATCGTATTGGATTATCAACAAGGATACAGGAGAAAAGCAATAATGTAACCCTCTGTAATTCCATTAGTCTTTTTGGTGAATATAGATTATCACTATTGATTGATTGTAATGGAAATGTCCATAATCACTGAATGTGTGCTTTCAAAAGCTGAAGTAAGTCTTAATCTGTAGGAAGGAACAAGGACCTCAGCTCCAAAATGAAGCCAATGCAAAGTATCTTAAAGCTGTAATACCACTGATAGCCACTAGATGCTGCTTCGAAAAGTCTGACTCCCATATTTTTACATCGGGCTTCTCTAAGATAAGTTAAGATAAGATAAGATAAGATACTTGATTTTCATTGTGTTTCCATACAACAAAAATTGGGTGCACCTCAAAAAATACTGTAAAAACCATACATACACACACACATACATATTGTACATACTGTACACACACACACATACACACACACACACACACATATATATAGACTACACATACATACACATATATACACACATTTATTTGACTGTCTGTCAGTTCTAAAAAATCTAAAACAAAAAAATAAAAATGCAAATTTCAGTTAATAAGTTAAAAGTAAATAAATATTATTGCACATCGTCATAAATCTGGCTTCATTTCAGTTAAACAATAATTTAATATGAAATATAATTTCAAAAATGTATGTGTCCGTCCAATGTTCCATTTGCATTGAGAAAGAGGGTATTTTTGCAATTACATACAAAAGGCTAAGGTTTTCTTGTAAAAAAAAAAAAAAGTTTTTCTGTTAAAATTCTGTTCATCTCACTTCTTTAATTATGACTTTCATATGACTTTCTTATATTTCATATCATCTGGTGGCCAGAGACTCAAGTTTCAGCTAAACCCAAAATTTATCAGCATTTGTCTCTTGATGCTGAAACTCATACATCACTCTACATAGGCATTCTTCACTCTGGGAAAAACCCAGGCAGTCTGTCTCTTGATCCTTGGTATGATTTGGTCACAAATTTCCTGGGGCACATTAACTTAGAAGTTAAACTTTGAACGCTGACTTTGGTTTCCTCTGTGTTTACTTCCAACAGTGTGATCTGCATGTGAAGTCAGCTGAGGATCCAAACTGGTTTCTTACACTGGTCACATTTAGAAGATGAATGTGAACAGGCAGGTGAGATCTGACTGATGAATCTGAATTCAGATTTCAGTGTAAAGGCAGCTCAGATGATTTCTGCTCTGTCTTGAAGTGTGTGTACGTACATTATACTGAGGAGACGAGTCATAAACCAAGAGGACCCACAGATGAGAATGTTAGATCTGATTTAGTCAGACCTTCCTGATATTCAGCAGATGCTTAATAGTGAGTTATTGGATGACAGATCAACACTGACAGAACAGATGGAGAGGAGATGCTTTTCTGGTCCAAACTGAGATCCAAGTCCACTAAAAAAAACAACACACACACACACACATGGCTTTGCCTTTAGCAGGAAAAGAAAGTGGTTTCATGGTATGTATGTTCCAGAGGTGATTTCTCACAGACTGCAAGGGAAGCTCGGCTTCCCCTAAAATTACGAAAATTAAATGGTCAAATATGTACGGTTGTGTTGACATTTCATTAACTACAAATGTGTTAGAACATGTTCATCTCAAAGATGAGTTCGTTCAGAATCAGCTTTATCACAAATCAACAGACTCGATGTTGTTCACTTCTCATACATTCCCGTTGCGCTGTTTTCTCATACGATCTCTGCTCAGTGCGTTTGCCCGTAGACGCTCAGCGTCCATGCACTTCAATGGGACTGAGTGGAACAGTTTTTTTCATTGCCTCAAAACTGGACGGTAATTGGATAAATGCCACGATGTTGTCCCGCCCCTGGACGCCCAGTGTCTCTGGGGGTGAATGGAGCTGTGGGCGGAGCTTGGCCGGGCTGGACGCTGGGCTTCCACGTGCTGATTGGAGGATCAGTCGAAAGGCTGAATCACATTTGATTGACAGCTATTTTTAGATCTACTCTACTTGACAGAGTTCAGTTTAATACCATCGCTCATTCTGCTGTGAAATCAAGAGAGAAACCACTGCGAAATTACTTGTTCATTTCTTGCACTGTAAATAAAACACACTCATTGTACTTCCTTGTTTCAGTATAACAGAATTTCAATGTTTTCTTGTTTAATTGGTACGATAAGGTCACTGACCATTTTCTTAAAAAGGAACGGAGGGCCGAATTTATGTTTAAATAACTTGACTTTTTTTAATGTAAGCTGACAATGAGCTTCCCCTCTCTGAAAGACGAGCACCCGCCACTGGTATGTTCCGTTACTTTAGAATAAAATGGGCATTTGCTATCTGAGTGGTGCTTCCTTACATACCGGGTGGCAATAAAACTAAATGGATTCCAAATCATTATCCAGACCTCATTTAAGTTTAATTAACAAAGTTATCAGTTTTATGTGCATAGTCTAACTCTTTAGAAGTAGCTCTTGGCATTGTCGCGCATTAAAATGGATTAGTGCAATAAAGCTAATACAATTAGTGATATCTTGCAAAATATTTCAATTACCACTGGGACTGCAATGTGTTTAATGACACATCATAAAGCAGTGATGTCGTTCTAATTTTGTGGAAATGTCCATCATTTATCTGCCATCTGTTGAACCGCTGGACCGTACAGAGCAGATTAAAGCCACCGCTGTGTCACACTGAATGTACATTTAACATGAAATACAGAGGATATACATTTACAAAGAGAAAATAAGCAGGTTTTATCAGACGGAGATAACATTCACAGCTGTTACACTCACCACATAGGGATAAAAACCCACTCTACTACTGTGGAACAGGATTGATTCACTAGTCTTTGCCTTCGCCCATAAGTAGCTGGGATAGGCTTCAGTGACCCCCGTGACCCTAGTGAGGATAAAGCGGGTTCAGAAAATGAATGAATGAATGAATGATTCACTAGTTAAGCACTTGCACTGTTATAAAAGCTATAAAAGCTCAAATACTGTAAACCTTAACTGTCTGGATTCATTGACCATTTCATCTGTTAACAAATTTATGAGTCAAAGCTTTAGTTAATGTGAAACAACACAATGAAAGACAAAAAAATTGAACTTAAAAGCTGAGTGATACTTAATATAGATGCTACATAGTGTATAGACCTTGTGCATAATTCACTCCTGGTTGTTGCAGCTTACACTGATAGGTGCTCACTGTGACATAAGTTGTGTGGGTGGAAGACGCTGTGAACAGATTCTCCGTGGATATGCTGCAGCAGATATTTCAATATTTGATGTTTTTCATTTGCAAATGCGTGGACAGGGATCCGTTCAGGAATGCTGTGTTCATGGGTTACTGTGTGCTGTCCTTCTTCCCACTAAGATAGATTATTGTGTCAGAGTTGCCAAGCACACTTAGATGGAAATATGGCTGCCATCTGTTCATGAAAGGCCGATCCAGCCCCCTACTGCACCTGAAGAAGAGATCTATCTATCTATCTATCTATCTATCTATCTATCTATCTATCTATCTATCTATCTATCTATCTATCTATCTATCTATCTATCTATCTATCTATCTATCTATCTATCTATCTATCTATCTATCTATCTATCTATCTATCTATCTATCTATCTATCTATCTATTTTTTACAGAATAGATTTAACTATATTAGTAAAAATGACTTATGAGAAGCCTAGACAAAGTGATCTTGGTTTCTGTAAACAGCATTTTTTAAAAAATTTTTTTATTTGATACTTTGGTACACTCATTAAAGTTTGCACAAATGGAAGTGTGTTTCTCAACAATGTGTGAAAACTGCAATACAGTAGACTGACTGCAAAAGCATGTCATTTGCTGATAACACTTATTTTCTCCAAATGTTTTTTTTTTAAATTAAGCCAAGATATCTTACACATACAGAACTGTTGTTTCAATGCTCATTTTTGCTTATATTAAAAAAAAAAATAAAACAATTAAAAGGAAAATAAAAAATACAGAGGTATTGGATTTGTATTTCTCACAAATATTTAACAATTACAAGTAGGGCAGGATTACCTCCTAAGACTTGAAACACTGTCAGGGCTGATATTTTAAAGAAAAGGGGTACATAAAAATAAAGGAAACAACAAAAACAGGTAACAGGCACATAGGAACACTAGCCCTTCATCCTATTTTCCCAGTAACCTTCCCCTTCATCCTTCCCCTCACCCATATCCCTACCCTCTACCCTTTACTCACTCATCTCCCTCTAATTGATATGTCCAAAAATATGTAAGACTCGATCATAATTTAAGAGCTTCTGCGTTCAAGGTGTGCTATGAGAGGTTGCCAAATGTTATTACACTGTCCAAGTCTGTCTTTTAAGATGTGTCTTATCCTTTCCAAGTGTAAAGTGCTGATTATATTATGTAGCCACATTTTGGAGGAAGGAGCTGTTGTTTCTTTCCATGACATTAGCAGTAATGTTTTTGCTGTAATGAGGTAGTAAAAAAGGAATTGTTGTTGAGCAGAGGTGAGCTTTCTTAACCCATAAAGACTAAAAACACCAATCAGTAACCGAAAGCATCTACTGATCTAAAATGTTTAATAACTTCTGAATCACTAATCCTATCAACACATGTAAATAATTGGTGTAAAATGCAGTTTGTCATCTTTTCATGGTCATCAGATATGATACATTTGGACGTTCAGAGGCTCCGTAGTGAACATGGAAACACCGTCATCTTCTACAACATTAATTCACCAGTAAAACCCATAGAATGTGATAAATGACAATGGATGGAGAGGTTTAGTTTTTTTTTTTTTTGTTTTTTTTTTACATTCAATTATTGATCTGTTCACTAGAAAAGTCACCTTTTCTTCATTTTTTTTCTCTTTCTGATATAATATTCCACAACTTTAATCTGAGCTTTTATGAACATCTACATAATCAGTAAATTGAATACAGGAAAAAACATGATTTCCACTAAAAAACGAGGATAATATTATAATGAATGGTGATAAATCACTTAAATTTAGAGAAACAAAAAAAAACTATTTTAAAACTGCCACATAATAACACTTGGTCTTTATGGATTAACGTTTCAGATACACCTAAGACAATCAATAGAGGTTCCGGTTCAATTTGAATATTAATGATTTCTGAAATATTGCTGAAGATATCTGTCCAAAAAGATGCAACTTTAGGGCATACTACAAAACTGTGAAAAGAGTTGTGTCTGAGGATTGACATTTGTCACTTGTAAATGATATGTTTGGGTATATGTTATGTAGTTTTACTTTGGAGAAATGGAGTGTATTATTTTGAATTGTATGAGGCAGTGTCTGGTGTCATTTTAGCATGCATGTCTCTGTTCAAGGCTTTCTTCCCATATGTCCTCTGGAATCTGGACACCCATTTCATTTTCCCAGCCAGTCTTAAATGTTTCAGAAGATGGAGAGGTTATTGTTATTAGGATGTCATATAGGTGGGAAATACGATAACACTTATTTTAATGTCAAAAGCAAAGTGTTTATACCAATGAAACTGTTAGTACCATCAAAATGACAAGTCCATATGCTATTGTTCAGCCATGTTATGAAAATGCTGCAGTAATTTCCAATGAAATCCATCAAAGCTTTTGGTAACAATGACTGAAATGTACAAGGCAACACTTATTTTTGTGCTGTATGACAATGTCAAAAACTCAAAGTTAGACATTAATGTGTGTAGGGGATTGATTCGAGGACACTGGATATGAGTTTTTACTGCACTTTTTGTACTATGTGATGGGCACATTTTCATTTAATTTAATTTTATTATATTTTATTTGTTTATTTCGAGCATTACAGAATATGTGCAAATTCAAAATTTCAAAATCATTCATCTACGCTCAAAAAGGAGTGGGATGAAGAAAAGCTTATTTAATCCCATCCCCATCTCCCTTCTCATTATCAGATAACATAATAACATTTTAAATACTCACTCCTGTCATTAGACTTCAAGCCAGAACAATGAACAAAATAGGCCTAAATCAAGAATAGAAAGAATAAACTCATTCAACAGTATTAACATTATAGAACCAAATGTGTGTGAAAAATAGAACAAAGTACATTCCTGGCAGTGTTTCCATGGGTAACAGTTAACTGTCAGCCTACATTATAATAATTACATACCAATAATGGTAAGAAAAAAAACTACAATACCACTAATGGTAAAGGGCAGCAACAATTACATACCAACAATGATAAGAAAGACTACAATACCACAAGTGGTAAAGAACAGCAATAATTACATACCAACAACGGTAAGAAAAAACAAACTACTATACCACAAATGGTAAAGGGTAAAGGGCAGCACATACCAGCAATGGTAAGAACAATACCAGAAGGTAAGGGACAACACATGTCAACTAGATGAGGAACAACAAGCACACATTAACATTATAAGACAGAATATTGATGTAAAATAAGTATTAAGACCCTCTATCTTCATACTGGGACCAGACCATATGTTTAAATAACAGTTTAAATCATACATATTGCCCCACAATTTTTAATTTTTTTTTTTTTACTCTGGGTTAGGAGCTTGACCACAGCTCATCTGAGATTATCAGGTTCACCTGCAATGGTGCCCTCACCTGGCTGGAGTTGGTCAGGTAGGCTTTAAAAGGAGCTGGAGCTCAGCAGCTCTGGCCATTTAGTTTTTCAGCCGGCCACATTTCATCCCTTTGGTCTACCCTTCATCCTGACCACTGGGTCCTACTTCCACACTAGAGTTTTTGAGGCCCACCTTTTCATTTCTTCTATCTTTACAATAGACTTAGTGCTCCTTTTAGAAACCATGTAAAAGGGCCCTACTTTGGTCTTACCCCTTTTCTTCGGTTTTGTGCAGTTTTGTTAGTTTGCCAACTTCTGATCTCTGTCCATGTTCCGTTGGATTTTGTTTGGGGGGAAACATAATAACTGTGAGACTTTTATTATAGAAAAACTCAAAATTATACAATCACAGTAAAAACATAGGTGTGCAGATTTGTACATGTAAATAGCAGTACAGTATCTTTATTCATCCTCATGGTCCTGTCTGGTAGGCAAATGATTTACATCCACATCGTTATGGACACTATTCCTACCAATGCAGCGATGGAAACATCACCTTTCATGTCTGAAGTATTCTTTGCAAGAGTCCACTGTGATGTTTTCAAACAATGACATATTTCCAAAAAATTTAAAAAATTAATAGCAAGATTTAATGACAGATCTACATGACAGATTAGGATAGCTAGTTGAGTAATAGTCAAGACCCAATGCCTAAATGTTTTGAGAGGTAGGACTATTCAAAAGAAAACCTGTAGAGTGTTATATAGTGCAATTTTGACTAACATGACAGTAGTAATTAATTATGTAAAAACAATATTTATATAGACAAATGTACACAAGCAATGGCATTGATGTGTGAAAGCTATTTGATTTTATAATGGGCACACATTACTTGGTGATGTGGAAGTTGAAGTAATAATTTAGGAAAAAATGCACCAAAGGTGTAATATTAAAAGTACCAATGGCTGAAATTCACCTATAGGCTGCAGCTGATTTTTAATTGTACATTATTCTGTTTTAATAAAATGTTACAATTTTCTTTTTTTTTTTTTTTTACTTATTTTTCTAAAATTATATTTGTATATTAAAATCAGTCCAGGTAAATTCTGATTTAAATAAAGGGATTTATGTCTATAACAGCCACCAGGTCAAATTAATCCTTGTAGAGATACATTGATTTTCACGTCACTCATGTTGAGATATTCTAGGCTTTTAGGCAACAGTATTTACTCTCATAAATATAAAGGTTAAAGGTCAACTTGCTTTATTAACCCTTGTAGAAAAAAAATTGGGCTCTGCATTTTATCCATGCTAATACTGAGTTGCTAAACTAACACAGACCCTATAATTAAACTCCAAAAAAAAAAAAGCTATTAGAGTAATAAATAAAGCTTGTTATCTTCAATCAAGTAATCCATTTTTTGTTGGATCTGGTATATTAAAATTTCCTGATATTATATATTTAAAAACAATGGAAATTATGTTTTGTGCTAAGAGCAAAAAAATAAAAAAAAAACACTGTAAGTTAAGAGAAGGGAATTATAATTTAAGAGGGTTTGTGTTTGAAACATGTAAAGCAAGAACAAATGTTAAATATCGCTGTGTTTCAGTTATTGGTGTCATATTATGGAACCAGTTGAAGGATGAAGTGAAACTGTGTAGCTCATTATCGAGTTTTAAAAAAGCTTTAAAATTTGTCAAATTCTCAAGGGCTATGAAAGTACAATGATCTCTAAATGATTTCGGAAACTGAATGTAGATTAATTTGTGTTAATGTTTTATTTGCTGCAACTTCAGGTATGGAGTTGGAGTAAGGATGGGCGTAGGAAAAGCAGAAATGAGCTCTGACTTCAGCTTCTTCCTTCTTCAGTTACCAGTTGTGTTAATTGTATGTTCTTTATATGTAGGTGTTTTTGTACATAACTGAAATAAAAATATTCATTCATTCATTCATTCATTCATAGTACACACACAGCACCTAACATTAGCATTAGTGATTAGCATTAGCACGTGCCACATTAGGAGCAGCTGGTTGCCATCGAAGGCGCTCAGGGACCAAATCCAGAACTTCATCTGTTACGTGGTTGGGGGCACTGACATGAGAATTAAACATTGTCATAAATCAAGTTATTTGTGACTTGATTTAATGAGGCAGAGATTTATGAACCAAAGAAATATGCAGATAATTACTTCTAATACCCATTTTCACTGTAATTTTTTAATTGATTTGTAATAAGGTCTGTGTGAAATGATAAGTGTTTTGTACTCTAATTATAAAATCAGACCAAAACGCAGGCAGATGATTGAACCAACTCATGTCATGACTTGAGAAATTCCTTACTGAAGAGAATGACACAGTAAAATGACAGGATATTTTTGTGGACTAGAAATGGTGTATGTTTAAATATGACCTGTTTGGCTGTTTCAGGTATGTGACTTCAGGTTGTTCTTGTGTTAAAGCAGGACAGAATGAAGATTTGTTTTCCATGGAAAAGTCTTGTCTGAGGTTGAGAAGTAAAACAATGAAATATATCAGACTGTGTTGAGAGTGATGGTAAAGGTGTTGGTCTGAAGCTGTCGAGATGCTTGTTGTTCTAACTTTGGCTGCCTTCGGTATCGATCAGTCAGTAGGTGGGAGGAAGAGGCCCGGCTGAAGACGCTTTGATGCTTCCTCCCAGATGGATGTCTGTTTGCTGTTTGTCAGCATCCATCACACAGCAGACCTGCTGCAGAGGCAAGAAAAACAGTCGGTTAAGAGAAGGTAAGAGTTATCTCAACAATGGAGGAAATGTGAATGTATGTCCTCATGTAATACTTTTATGAACAGGGTCATGGATTGATCCATCTCTGTCATCATGTACTGGCAATTGAAGAGCACTTTTAGCCTCTGCTCCACATGCTTTGTGTTTATTTATAAAGTATGGGAGTTCGTGTTTACTGCCCTTGACCCTGCAAAGGAATAGCTGTCAGGTCTGTCTTTATGTCTGTCCATGCCTCTACCTTTAAATCCAACACATTTTCACTTTCTACACAAAGTAGATCTGTCTCACATCTCAGTCCTGCTTGAAAATGATCTGGATCTGATTCCTTCACCACTGCAAGATAGAATAGAATAGAATAGAATAGAATAGAATAGAATAGAATAGAATAGAAAAGCCTTTATTGTCATTTTAATTAAGTAAGATAAGAATAGAGCTTAGTAGAATAAATTTTTTTTTTTTATCTTTAGCATTTTTCAGTGAAAATCAGGTATTATTCTATATTTAATTCACTAATCATATAGACGTTCCAAAAAGCTCAGAGTAAATTTAAAGGTTATATCAGAACAGCGACTTTTTCAGCAAAATATATCATTAACTGAACATAAAAACAAGTGTCAACAACCACTGTCATTTGTCAAACTACACAAACTACAAGGGTTTTCCTGGTAAATCAATGTTGTAGAAGATGACAGTGTTTCCATGTTCACTATGGAGCCTCTGAACGTCCAAATGGGTCCTATCTCATCTCTTCAGTTGGGGGCAGCCATGGCTCAGACAGTAGAGCGGGTCATCCAATAACCGAAGGGTTGGCGGATCGAATCCTGCTCTGTCCCAGTCTTGTGCAGTTGTGTCCTTGGGCAAGACACGTCACCCTCCTTGCCTCCAGTGCTGTTACTCACACTGGTGTATGAATGTTCAGTGGTGGTCGGAGGGGCCATATGCGTAAATTGGCAGCCACGCTTCCATCAGTCTGCCCCAGGGCAGTTGTGGCTACTTATGTAGTTTACCACCACCAGATGGAGAATGTGAGAGTGAATGAATAATGGATCCACTGTGCGCTTTGAGTAGTTCATAGAAAAGCGCTATATAAATCTAATCCATTATTATTATCATATCTGATGATCATGAAAAACTGGGAAACTGCATTTTAACTCAGTTATTTACATGTATCGATAGGATTAATGTATCAACAGTTAGTGAACATTTGAGATCAGTAGATGTTTTTGGTTGCTGATAGTTGTTTAGGGTTTTAAGGGTTAAAGGCTTTTAACATCTGTGCCTCAGTTTTTTCTCAGTAACATGCAACTGAGAGCCCAGACTGAAGGACAGTAACTGGGGCTTTTTACATATCAGCACATAAAATGTAATATTTAACTAAAAGTGTCTGGAGTACCTTAATCGTTTGGTTTTCTTTTTTTTAATTTCTTAACCCATAAAGACCCAAAGACCAAAAACATTTACTCATCTATAATGTTTAATGCCTGTTGATCCACTAATCTTATCAGTACATGTAAATAATTGGTGTAAAATGCAGTTTGTCATCTTTTCATGGTCATCAGATACGACCCATTTGGACGTTCAGAGGCTCCGTAGTGAACGTGGAAACACTGCCATCCTTTACAACATTGATTCACCAGTAAAAACCCATGGAGTTTGACAAATGACAGTATATGGAAATGCTTGGTAAATGTTCAGTTAATGATATATTTTACTGAAAAAGTCACTTTTTCTTCAGTTTTCTGTGTTTCTGTTATAATAACCCTCAACTTTAATCTAAGCCTTTATGAACATCTACATAACCAATAAATTAAATAATGGAAAGTACCTGATCTTGACTGAAAAAAAAAAGTAAAATAGAGAGGATAACATTTTATTAAATGGTAATAAATCACTTAAGAGAGGGTAAATAGAGAGAAAAAAAAATCCTTTTTGGGAACTGACACAGAAGTAGCACTGAGTCTTTATGGGTTAAGGTCTTTCATATCAGGGTGTGGAAGCATGGCTCTCATAGTTTTCCATATTATATTAAATCTGCACTTATAATTTAATACTAATACTTTGAAGAGCCAGACATTTCAGATAGTTGCATCTCTATTTAACTTAAACTTGTCAATTTATCATGGAGTTAAACCTGAAGCAGCTCTTGTTCACTCTTTCCATTCCTTCATGTTGGAGGCATGATCATGTGGTCCTCTCTGTCAAAGCATATTTTTGTTAATACAAAGAGGCTACACGAATAAAGTAGAACACATTACCACCACACGATTAGGAATGCAAAGGACATCTGCTGTCACTTAGGTGTACCAAGGTATACGAGCAGATGGTGTGGAATGTTGCCTGGAATGTCTTGTCTTCTGTCACATGCAGCTAAACACAGCTGTCACAGATCTTATATAGAGCAGCTGTGCGTCATGTTTTCTGACATCACATCTGGACTGTTTAAAGCATGAATGAACAGCGAAAGGGAGGCTCAGACGGCGGGGCATCGTCTCATTTTGTGTCTTGTCTGTGTTCTAATTGAAAAGCAATGGTATGGTAAAATGAAGATAATGAAGATAACGTCAGACTAGAGCTCGTTAGATGGTTAAATTATGCATCTTTTCAGTGACTATTGTGCTGATATGAAGGCAGTCGACGTCATGAGTCCCACTTTTAAAATGTCAAAGGTTATTGATTATATGACTGCTGATCAATAGAGCTTTACAGCATAATAAAACCCTTAGCATTAGCATATCGATTCTGCCGAGCTGTTCTGTTGTCTGGCTTTGTAATAAACAGACAAAAAAAACCAAAAAAAACCACACAGACACAAAGAAAACAGAGCTGAGTCATAAACGCCTCATGATGTTACATCAAGCTTTGTAGCTTTAACCGAGCCAGAGAACACAGTATGACACAAAGCCAGGTTTAACAATACAGCTCAACTGAACACTTCCTGTAGATATTGAAAAGGGAAATGTGGATTTTTTTTTACACATTAAAGCTCAGAGTAACAGTTTGATGTGGAGTGAAAAAGAGTGACTCCAGTACAGTTTCACATATCTGCAGTATGAGAAATGTAAGATTTTCTTGTTCTTTTCTACTTTCACAAGGAAAATATTGTTGATGGTGTTAATTTGGTTCTTATTTTGACCATTTTGTTGATTTAATCCCAACCTAGCTCATTATTCGTTTTATCAGGTATTTTGTGAAGTTTTCTTCATCTTGTTGATTTAGAGTGTATTCTGTTCATTGTTTAGTTCATGTTTGGTCATTTTGTTAATTTATTTTGTAATTTGTTTATTTTTGTGCAATATTCTCATGAGTATTTGGTTAATTTTTGTTTGTTTAGACAAATTAGCTCTCATTTAATTCATCAGTTTAGTTTACTTTATTGACTATTTTGTTCATTTGAAGAATTATATTCAAGTGTTGTGTTAATTTTTGTTAATTTTATTGTTATTTTGGAAATTTTTACCTCCGCCAAGGAGGTTATGTTTTTGCCAGGGTTTGTTTGTTTGTTTGTCTGTTTGTTTGTCTGTCCGTTAGTGTGCAATATAACTCAAAAAGTTATGAACAGATTTGGATGAAATTTTCAGGGTTTGTTAGAAATGGGATAAGGAAGAAATGATTAAATTTTGGTGGTGATCGGGGGTGGGGGGGCCCACGGGGGGGGCCACTGATCAGCCTTGGCGGAGGTCTGCGCTCTCCGAGTGCTTCTAGTTCTTTTTTTAATTTAGTCCTTATCTAGTTCATTGTTGCTCATTTGTTGTTGTTTTTTTTAAAAACTATTTTGTGATTATTTTTGTTAATTGTGTTGATTTACTGCTCATTTACTTCACTATTGTTCAATATTATCTTCATTTATGTTTTTAATTGTTTTTAATTTAATGAAATAAAGAAAAGAAATTGTAGCACGTCTTTGCAATATGAATATTGCACACTCCGTTATCGCGATATTTTTTCAATATATTGTGCAGCTCTGATCTTTATCTGTCTCTGTCTCTGTCTCTGTATCTGTATATATACAGATACAAAAATACACATTCATATAAATACCAGAGGAAGCCAGTAGCCTAAATGCCCTTGTCTTATTTTCTTCTGTTGCTTTTCTCAGCATTTTACCTTTACCCCAGATCAGTCCAATCAGACAAATCTCGGCCAAAGCCCACCAGACCTCTGTCAGTCATCACGGCCCAGATATTACTGCTGACACACATCCCTTGAAGTGCTTTGCTCGAGTGAAAGGGCCAATTATTCACTACACAGTCTTGCGGTATCTGCTCAGTCACTTCAGTTCCCTGCGGGTGTCAGTGTGTTTGGTATGTTGCTGTAACAGTAGGAGCTGGAAGAGAAGCTTCAGACTCTGCAGTCTCACAGTCCACAGACCAGCACGATGACCAGTGTTTATTTCTGCTGGGCCCCTCCGTTTATTTTCAAGAGGGTATTAATGTCTATTTTGATATGCCTCTTGTGTTATTTTAGATGAGTCACTGGGGAATGTGTGGGTACGTGTGAGAACAGTCTGTGCAGGGACGGCGAGAGGCAAGCACAGAGGGAATTATATGTATGCAGAATCAACAGGCATGAGAACAGACGCTACATCTTTTGTGAAGGGAAATGAAAAGAATTGACCCAAAACATAACATTTCAGCACAAATGTTAGTTCATATACAGCTCATATTGGAAAATTTCCTGCAGAACAAATAAATGAGCTTCATCTTTGTGTTGCTCGCTGGTGGTTTTGTCCAGTTATAGTCCTTCAGGGGCAATAGATTTGTCTCTTGCTTTTGTACATTTAATACATTTTGGTGTTTGCTTTTGTATGTTTTTTACTTTACAGGACTCTCCAATAAGTCATGACTGCCTCAAAAGGCCTTAGCAAATAAGAGATGAGACAAGAAATGTATATGAAAAGAAACATCAAAATTGAGAAAACAAAAGAAAAGAATTAGATGTAGATGCTAAATATATACAGGGATCAGCCATAACATTATGACCACTGACAGGAAGTTTATTGCTCCCACATTAATTTCCTTCAAACAAAAATGTAGTTTATCGAAATAACTCTGTTGTCTTATGTGCCCTGTTTAATGCAGATATTTTACCCTATTTCACCCACACATGGACAGCGTTTCAGTATAGAAACATTCATTCATTCATTTTCTGAACCCACTTTATCCTCACTAGGGTCACAGGGGTCGCTGGAGCCTATCCCAGCTACTTATGGGCGAAGGCGGGGTACACCCTGGACATGTCGCCTGTTCATCGCAGGGCTGACATATAGAGACAAATAATCACTCACACATTCACACCTATGGGCAATTTAGATTAACCGATTAATCCAGTGGTTCCCAACCTTTTTTGTCTCATAACCCCATTTTAAAATCACAAATTTCTGGCCACCCCAGATAATACAAAACGGAGACTTTTTTTCTTTTTTTGTTTTTTGCAAAAATTAATTTGTTTTTGATCATGTAATAATTTCCTATACAATGTTGCAAATGAACATTAATTTTAGACATTTAGTCTATATAATGTATATTATTATGGACAGAGGCAGAAAAGCTAGGTTGAGATTACTGCACAAAGTGAGAATTCTATTTTCCTTAGTCAGGATATGTACAGTCAGTCCAGCTTGTATTTACAAGGCTGACAATTAATGCTGAACAAACAATAACTCAAACTATGAATTATGAAAGAGCTGCAGCATCTGAAACCGACCACAATGAACATTTGACAGATAAACAGTACCACAGTGCTTCAGTTTCAGTTTGAGAGTTTGTCATGTCTTTTATGGATTAGGATTGTCTCTGTCAACTCAACATACATTTTTTTTATTAGTAAGTTTTTTTTTCTTTTTTTTTTTTAACAATTACTAGAAATTTCAGGCGACCCCATTTGATTTCCAGGTGACCCCACGGTTGAAAAACACTGGATTAAATGAGTACCTGGAGAGAACCCATGCAGACACGGGGAGAACATGCAAACTCCACACAGAAAGGTCCCACCCCCATCAACTGGTGTTGGAATCAAACCCCTCTTGCTGTGAGGCACGAGTACTATCCACTGTACCACTATGTCAACCTAGATACAGATCTAATTTTTTAAAGCATTCCAAACTGAAGATTTACTGTAGTGTGAGATTGGACAATGATTGCATCACACTCCATTTTCCTCATGTCTGCTACTGTTTTGCATAGTAAAGCTGCACCTACAATATCAAATCCAGGTGAATAAATCGGCATATGACCTGCAGTAGATCAAGGTCAGCATGGATAGCTTTAGGAGGCAGACTAGAGTGTTAGGGACAAATCTGCATAATATACAGAATACACTCGACGCAATCCTCAATCTCAACCAACACTTAACGTAAACTACATTTTTGACCTAACTTATTGCTACTCACCTTCATTACAGATTAAAGCCTCTGCATCTGCTACATTCAGTATTATCCAGAATGTACAGACTTTGAAATCCAACAGAAACAGTAGTTTGTCTGTTTGTAGCTGTTTTGGCACATTTTGCAAAACAGTCGTGTGAACAGAATTTCTTATAAAAGCAGAGGAAGAAAGTATTTGTTTAGAAAAATGTCCATTTTAGTATGGACAGGGCATACATTTTCACTCCCTGCATCACCTCCATTTGGAGTGCTTTTCTGTGGCATCAATAGTTGCCACAGTTTGATGAATAAAATGGTCTGAACTGAATTTCAACAAATGGATGGCTCTCATTCCCATGTTATCACATACCGCTGCTCGGTCATGACCCCTCAGCATCTGTTTCCAGTGCCCAGGTTACCCCTGCAGCGTCAGTGTCTGACAGAGAAGAGATGTTTTCAGTAGAATAGTTTATCTGTGTGTTCATAGATGTAGTCATTTTTGCATACTAGAGATGTTTTGCAAACACAGATTAGGTAGACATAATTTTAAAAAAAATGGAGGAGGAAATTACCTGTATCAGTGTTGAGAGTATGTTGTTTCTTACAGTTATGAAAAACTTCAGCCATGGTTGTATTTACAGTTCTCTCCTTGTCAGAGTGTATTAACCCTCTAAAACCTAAGCCTAAAATGGTCCGCCTGGACTTTTTTTCTTATTCTAAGTAAAAAGTTAGAAAATATGCTGAGTCCATTTGCCCATTTTTCCAGAGCATTTTTCCCCCAGATCTTTCCAAATCTAGCAATCATTCACAATTTACTGCATGTTATAATTCTGCTAAAATGGCTTCTTCTCCAGCTTCTAGTACAGGAATCAGTGAAATGACCGTAATGACCCAATAAAACCTAAAAACATCTCAGGTTTCATAAACCATAGGAATTTTTCCAGTTGCACAAAGAGTGAAAGAGTTACAGTGATCCAAACTGCATATGTGCAGGGTGTGTCAGCGCTGATCTGTCAGGTTTTAAAGAGTTAATGTGTTTAAAGTGAGGGCAGACTCAAGCCTACAATGGCTCATAACTCACTTCAGTGGTATTGAGGTAATATCGTATGCTGACATTTATAGCATGACATTAAAAAAGGTCACTCTAACAATAATTTTACATCATTTTTAATGGTAAAATTAGAAATATTACAAATGCAAATTACAAATTTGCAGAACAGTTCCATCTTGTACCTATTTTTGGCTCAAATTTCACCAAGTTTCATGAAAAGTTTTTGGATAATCCTGCTGACAGAAAGATGGATGGACAAACAAACCAGTCATAGCAGTTTATATTTTAAGTGTCTAAAAAGTATTTGGGAAGAATAGTTTAAAATGATAAAACCATAACTGTTTTCAACAGAATAGTTAATGTGTGTTCATAGATGTAGTCATTTTTGCATACTAGAGATATTTTGTAAAAACAAAGATGACTTGGACATATTTTTTTTTAAAAATGGAGGAGGAAATTACCTGTATTAGTGTTGACAGAGCATGTTATTTCTAACATTTTTGAAAAACTTCAGCCAGGGTGGTATTTACAGTTCACTCTCTGTCGTTGTGTATTAATGCATTTAACGTGAGGGCAGACTCAAGGCTACAATGGCTCATAACTCACTCTAGTGGTGTTGCGGAAATATACAGTAGTATGCTAACATTTATAGCATGACATTAAAAAAGGTCACTCTAACAATAATTGTACATAATTTTTAATGATAAAATTAGAAATATTACAAATGCAAAATACAAATTTACACAACAGATTTGTCTTTCACCCATTTTTGGCTCACATTTGACCAAGTTGCATGAAAAGTTTTGGATAATCCTGCTGACAGAAAGATGGATGGACAAACAAACTAATCATAGCAGTTTATATTTAAAGTGTCTAAAAGGTATTTGGGAAGAATAGTTTAAAATGATAAAACCATAAATCTCTGATCATCTCTCTGCTTTCTGTCACTCACTGTAAACTGTGGCAGCTGCTGTCATGAATAGACTTTTGTATCACAAACAATAACTGCTGAATACACAAAGGAAATATTGTTTTTTTTGCCAGTGAATATGAAAGATTAATATGGACTGAGTCTGAATAAAGGAACGTGTGCATGTGATACAGGGTTTGTCATCTTCTTACCATCTTGCCATCTGCACATGGAATGCATTTCTTGTTTTTGGTTGTGTTTCTGTGTGTATTGTGTTAATGCAGGTGGGGCTAATAATAGTACAGATGCCAGTGTGTTATAAAGGGAGATCAGAGCTGTGGCAGACTGACGGCTTCTGTCAGGGACGACTGGAGGTTAATGTGATAATACAAGAGGTGACTGTAATCCTTTTTGTCCTTTCCCAGTCTCTGTCCTTCACTCCCACTCCCTTGTAATTACACATGCATGTGTGTATGGGTTTTGTATGTTTAAACAACTGTGTCTTACCGTTTTACTGCACAGTTAAAACAGAAAGCTAGCTATTTTTATCCTCCTTTCCATTTTTCATTATGAGCCATTGTTTGGACGGCTGCATGGGACAGCAATGAAATAGACTGAAAGACAACAGCCAGATATTGATTTGCTGTGAGCCACAAACAAGGACAAGCTTAAAGCAAAAGGGGTCTGTCAAATTCTACTTGTCTGAGCTGATCTTTGGCCTTCTGCTAGAAAACTCAGACCTACATACGCTGACAAAACATCATACTGAATGTCAGACAGAAGCTGAAATAACAAACTACAGTCAAAATCAGGATATCCTTGTTGATTTTGGGGGGAAAAATGTGTTGACTCACATAATAAATCTTTTACTCCTTCTCTTTTTTGGCTCTTAAAGTCTGTTGGTCTTGTTACTGACAAAACAGTGAGTCTGTGGTACACCAGCAGGAGGTTTTTCCTCTCCTCTTGTATTTTATCTGTCCTTGAAGCAGCGCCGCTATCATCTCTGTCCCCAGCTTCCCATTTTTGCCCTCTAAGGAATTGTGTGCTTGTCTCCCGCTCTCTCAATTTCACTCACTTTGTGCAAGATAGAGAGCAGCTTCATTCAGTCATCAGAGGCATTTTTACTTCCAGCAATTCATCGTCGGTTTTCCCTCTTCTCACACCTATTATAGCAGCGTGTGGATATGTGGGTTAGTGTGGATGCATTTTGTGGCTAAGCAGCAGGAAAAACTTAATGAGCAGAGTAAACACTTAACCCATAATGACCCAAACATCCACTGGCGACCAAAGCCATCTACTGATCTAAACTGTTTAATACCTGTTAATCCACTAATTCTATCAATACATGTAAATAATTGGTGTAAAATGCAGTTTTTCATCTTTTCATGGTTGTCAGATATGACCCATTTGGATGTTCAGAGGCTCCGTAGTCAACGTGAAAACACCGTCATCTTCTACAACACTGATTCACCAATAAAACCCATGGAACTGGATTAATCACAGTGGATGGAGACACTTGATTATGTTCAGTTAATGATATGTTTGCTGAAAAAGTCACTTTTTTCTCAGTTTTCTCTGTTTTGATTTGGGTGCTTCTATGAAAGTGGTCCCTAAAAACAGGACATGGGGGCTGAAAATTCAAACCAGACTGATGTTATGAAGCAAGTTTTGAAGCACTTTGGGTCTATTTTAAAAATAAATACTTACTGAGATAAAAGAGAAACCATTTTTCAGATAAAACACATGTTTATATTATTTTACATTATATTTAATACAAAAATCTGTATGTAACATGGCCAAAAGGACACAAAAATTACGCGCAACCATTTTTTTTTGGAAATATCTCTTTATTCTCTCACAGGTACATTTTTGGAATTGAAGTAATTATGAAAGGCAGAGTGTTTCACAAAAATGACCACTGTTGCAAAATCATTGGCTATTTATATGAGTTTAACTGTGCAGGTTCTGTATGTAACGCAAGTGGACATGATGGGTTACATACAAAACCTCGAATGAGACTGATTTATGAAAAACCAGCATGTTTGGATTTGAAAAAACACTAGGATCATCAAATTTAACACATTGTCTTTATTTATAGCGGTAAACAAGACCATTTCAAACAATGCTTTCAAATTAAAATGCGCTGACACCTAGGCAGCTTTTCGTGTCCCAATTTTGGTCCTATTTGTGGCCCGAATTTTTATTATTATTTTTTTTTAATTTATTATTTTTTGGGATGGCTCAGAGTAAGAGTATAATTTTTTTGCATTTATCTGAGGTCATCATTATGCACATCCTGGGAGAAATATGTCTACATTTCTCTTTTATTATTGAGTTTAAAAAGCTGGCAAAGTGACAGGTACCAAAATGTACCCAGTTTCATAGAAGCACCCATATACTATCCTTTAAACTCTGAGTTTTCATGAGCATTTAAATAAAATATAGAAAGTTATAGAAAGAAAAACACATAATTTACAGTGAAAATGCAAAATATAAAGCATATTATTAAAACAAATGGTGATAAATTGGTTAAGAAAGGTTAAATAGAGAGAAAAATTCATTTGGGAACTGACATAAAAGTAGCTCTGGGTCTTTATGGGTTAAATCCCATAGACCAATACAGGTACCTTTCCCTTTTTGTCCCAGTTTGCAGAACTAGCTCCATGTACAGCTGTTTGCTACACGCTAACACTACTTCATCATGTTGTCAGTTTCCCTGCTCCATGCACTTGGTAACGTGGCTCAAACACAGTTTCAGCATCAACATAAAAACACCTGAATCACATCGTAGCTTGTGATTCCATGGAGCAACTAAAACCTAATCTCATGTGTTGACAAATAAAATGCAACCACTGCCTCACTGCTCATCCCCTCTAACTGAACAGCTTTCTTTCTCCTAGTGTCCCACTTTATCGCACAAGTGATTTGAGGAGGTTATACATGAATTCAAGCTAATTGATTTCACTTAAAATCCTCTCAGTGCATTAACTCATCAGGCTGTGTGACCTGAGAGCACTCACTGCCTAAAATGAGCATGAAATGAGATGACTAATCCCTCTCATTTACTCATTTCGAATAAAAATACACCTGCCAACACAATTTTGACACTAACAGAGGGATTTTCAAAGTGACGATGTTGGATGTAGAATTGAGGACATCAAGTATTCTTTGATGACATAATTATATACAATCCCTGTGGCTGTATGGAACTAGGAGTTAGACTATGTCATGTGTAAAGGAAGACACATTTTTTCTGATGGAGTGCAGTTTTCTTTGACCTTTTTACTTCCACCATTTTAGCCCAAAAAGACCCAGTGCTACTTTTGTGGCAGTTCCCAAATTGATTTTTCTCTCTTTTTTTAACCTTTTTAAAGTAATCTATCACCATCTATCATAGTATTATCCTCTGTATTTTGTGTTTTTCAGTGAAAATCAGGTATTTTCCAATATTTAATTAATTGATCATGTAGTTTAATTATCACGTTGAGTTTACAGTTGAGGGTTATTATATCAAAAACACAGAAAATTGAAGAAAAAGTGAATTTTTTCAAACTTAATTTTTATTTAGTTTTGCTCATACAAATATACAAGGCATTTTACATATATACACATGTCTAATCAAACATCCCCGTATGGCATATATGAAAAAATATGGATATCTGCAGTAGATATTGATTATACATTGAATGACACTATAAAGAGACAAAAACAACAACAACAAAACATACATGTAGATGACCACTTCTGAATGCTTACTGCATTAAAAGGTTAATCATGGGACTCCATCTCTTGGTAAATAGCTCTCCCTGAGTTTTAAGTACATAAGTAATTTGCTCCATCTGATAGATTTCCCTCACCTTCTCAATCCAAATGTTATATGTCAGAGGTTCAGGTTTTAACCACTCGACAGTGATGCATTTTATGGCTACCGTTGAAATTCGCAAAAGGTATTTTTAGTTATTTCCCTCTAAACTTTCTGGGATTACACCTAAAATAGCAAACTTTACTTCTTTAGAAAATGTTTGGTTGAAAACTGTGTTCACAGTGATAAATATGTCATCCCAGAAATGTCTGACCTTAGGACACATCCATAACATGTGGGTATGGTTCCCCAAGTGAGTTCCTCAATTTCGCCAACAGGTATTGGGGTTCACGGGGTTCATTTTTGAAATTGACTCTGGCGTCCAGAAAAACCTTGTGACAATTTTCCATTTGAACTCTCTCCATGAACTAGAATTAATGACCATATGGGCTGCAGAGCATATATCTACCCACACCTCATCTGGTATGTGTGTGCTAATTTCCAATTCCCATCTACATTTTAGGTTAGAAGAGTTAGTAATTGTAAAGTTTGAAAGTGCATGGTAAAACTGGCTAATTGCTTTTGGAAGTGAAAAAGTGACTTATTGAGTCAAATATATCATTAAATGAACATAAACCAAGTGTGTCCATCCACTGCCATTGATCCAACTTCATGGGCTTTATTGGTGAATCAATGTTGTAGAAGATGACGATGTTTCCATGGTAACTACAGAGCCCCTGAACAAGTGGGTCATATCTGATGTCTATGAAAAGATGACAAACTGCATTTTACACCAATTATTTACATGGATTGATAGGATTAATGGATCAACAGGGATGGAACAGTTCAGATCAGTAGATGCTTTTGGTTGCCAGTGGATGTTTGGGTCTTTATGTGTTAATGGAACTTTAACTCAGATTTTAGCTAAGTTCACATCATATGGCTGGTCTCATTTCTTATTTTTTGCTCATGAATTGTCACAACATTTATTTCAATTGTTTATGGATGCATAGCTGAACCTAGACCTGACCAGCTGAATCCACCCCAGATCAGAACACTGAGAGGTAATGATAAGCATGATGGGTAATCACTTTATCATCCTGATTTACCCATGACTCTGGAACAGGGTCAGTCTGGGCTCATCAGACCACATGACCTTTATCTATTGAAACACAGTCTGATCTTTATGCTTCTGGGTCCAATCAAGTGAAAGTAAACATCAACATGAAAAAGTAAATTTGCACACATCATTTATCAAGTGGTCTCTATTTTATGGAACTGTTATCCTTTTGAAAATACCACTTGTGGAAAAAAAGTTACAACCGATTTTATCGATTGTACTTTTTACACCATAGCCATAGCTCAAATTTGACGCAAAAATTATGTCTAAAAATTTTTTACATGTATTTAATCTGTTGATTATATAGATGATTGTTAAGTTTCAAGAGTTAGATTTTCATTATTTTGTGAATATTAATGATATTTATGAGTTTGAACATTTGTGAGTTGCATAAATGGCTCTGTCCACATGTTACCACAAAAATACCAATTTTTAATTTTCAAGTTACTTATAATGCAGGTATTTGAGCGAAACTTTCAGAAAGTAATGATCTTTTGATACATTTTGGGTGATGCATACAATGGTAAAGAGTCGTCCATGTGTTACTATGGCAGCCTGTCCACGTGTTACCACATTCTCATGTCAATAAAACAGAGACTTTTCAATATTTTTACTCCAAAATTTATATTCATTATAGTTGAACATAATATCTGAAAGGTTTTGCCCTACTTGATATCAATTTCTGTCGAGAACCGCATCTTCTGAATGTTTGCGTAAAGCTAAAAACACTGATGTCCGTTTCAAGTCCTCGTGTTACAGAGCAGTAATTAGACATTTTTTACCTAAAATTTTATCTCCCCAAATTTAGTTATACATAATGTTAAAGTGCTTATAAGAATAAGAAGCCTCTCACTGCATCAGTTAGAGTTAAAGAACATGTGTCCAGCTGAAAATATGAATCACTGCAGTAATGAGCCAGTGGAAGGTTCTTAGATATTTGTTGCATGAGTAAATCCAGGTGGGGACTTGTTTTGGCCAGGCTGTCTCTTCTAGGATGTCTAGTTCTAGCTGTCAGTCACAAGCTGCTGCAGTAAATATACATTACCATGAACTCTTTTTGTTGGTTTTCAGCACGACACTGTGAAAAATTATGGTTCCCTGTCCCCCCCCGCCTTGGGACCGAGGCCTTGTCATCCACTGCACTTGGAGGTTTTCTGCATGCATGGAGTTTTTTTTTTTTGTCTGCTTTTGACAGCTCTTCATTGCAGTTTCTCCCTCACCATATTTCCTTGAGAGCTCCTACATCGCTCTCAGCTGTCAGAGTCCTACTTCACACACCTCCTCGTCTAAAGTCATCCCTTCCACTATTTTCAGCTCATCTGCTCTAAATCCTCATGGATGGATTTAACTGCAGAGAATGTGTGTTTTTGTCTCATTTATTTATTTATTTATTTTCTTTTTACAATAATAATAACTTTATGAGAAACAAGCAACGTGAATTGTATTATCCCTTTGATGCAGAAATTATGAGAACCTTCGTCAAGATTTTTTTTCCTGGGTATTTTTATTCCTCTTTAGGCATGAAAAAAACAATGTGATTGAAATGTTTTTAATTAACCTATTTTTTATTGAGTTACAAAAATATGTGCTGCCCTTTACCATTAGTGCTATTGCAGTTTTTTTTTTTTTTTTAACCATTGTTGGTATGTAATTATTGCGGTTCTTTACCACTTATGGCATTGCAGTTTTTTTGTTTTTACCATTGTTGGTATGTAATTAATATCACGTAAGTTGACGGTTAACTGTTACCTGTGGTAACACCACCAGGAACGTACTTGGTTTCTATTTTTTTTTTTTACACACATTTTGGTTTTGCAATGTAAATACTGTCAAATGAGTTTATTCTAATTTGGTATAGGCCTATTTTGTTCTATTTTGTCTATTGTTCTGGCTTAAAGTCGAAGGACAGGAGTGAGTATTTAAAATGTTATTATGTTCAGTTATTTGATGATGAGAATGGGGGTGGGATTAAATAAGTTTTTCTTCTTCCCACTCCTTTTCGAGTATAAATGAAAAATTTTTGGGTTTTTTTGGGTTAGGAATTGGGAATTTGTATTCTATAAATGCTCGAAATAAACAAACAAATGAGAAATGAAATGAAAAATGTCCACACAGCTGGACACCATATGTTTAATTTCTGAAGCAAAGAGATATGTATTTAAAACACAATAACAGCAAGTGATATAGGTGTGAAAACTATGAAATAAAAACATTTTGAATGCAGCTAATCTGATGCTTTCTCACATTTTAGCATACTCTAATACTAGTTATTACTCATTTCATGGGAATAATTTACAAAAAAACCCTTTTTGTTTAAGAAAACTGTTAATTACAGTCTAATAACAACTAGCAATTGATTTACACTCAAACATGTTACTGCAGATCAGATTTATCAACAACAGCAAAGTTACTGTAATTGTATGAATTGCAGTGTATGAGATGATACAGTGTTGGCTGATATGCAAATAAAACAACAAAAGGCATGAATATTCAAGAGAACAGCTGCAGAATAACGGTCCACTGTAGTGACTGCTATGCATGAAAGGGTTAAGCATGCAATAAATAACCAACATCATAAATTATCATAATCACACTTTTATTACGAAGCAGTTTTGTTCGACTGGCTCCTGAGAATTGAGACTTGTAGGTTTTGTATTCAGTCTATCTGATGACACTTCTATTCTTTTTACTTAGTCCACAGTTTTCATTATCTTAGCAAATTAGCTAATTTGATCTCCAGTGGGCCAAAACCAGTAAAATAACAGCATAATAACCCATAAATAATGACAACTCTAAATTTTTTATATGCAAAAAATAACATTAAATGATGAAACTATTTCTATCCAAAACAAAAAAGATGTGAATAACTGGAAAAACTGAAATTTCTGAAGAAAAATAAGTAAAATTTTATCAGTGTTATGCCTCAGCTTATGATTTCTACATGTGCATTACAGATCAGATCTACCAAGACACAAAACAGGCAGAATATTGCTAAAATTGCACTTATTTTTCTTTAGATATTTCAGGTTGTTCATATTTGTTCAGGTTATTGATGTCTTATTATTAAAGGATATTAGAATGTAATGTTCTTTGCAATGAATCAAAAAGAAAAAAATGGGTGTTGCCATTATTTATAGGCATGATATGATATCATTTTTCTCACATTAAACCAAGAAGAAAATTTTGAGTCATTATTTCTAGGTTATAATGCTATTATTTTTGAGTTTGATACCCTTGACTGTTAACATCTTCAGGGTCGTTTTTGCATTTTGCACTTTGTGAATTCATCTCGTGGACCAGATTGGAACCTTTGGCGGGCCGGTTTTGGCCCCCAGGCTGCACGTTTGACACCTGTGATGTACAACATACAGTAAAGTATCGCAAAAGCATATAGTATATATGATCAGATATGAATACATGTAAAAGTATGCAACCAAACATCCACCACAAGTCATACAATCATAACATCTTTAGTCTAAATACTGTAAACCACAATCCAACTGTAACCCAAAACTCCTTAACCACCTTTTAAACACCTCAAACTATGACTATACAAATACATTTTCTCCATATTCAGCCTTTTCCGAGTGATTTATCACTATTTGTCATTTTATCCTCCACAATTTTCAGTGAAATTCAGATATTTCCTTATTTTTCATTTACTGATTATAAAGATGTTCCTCAAAGCGCGGAGTGAATCCAAAGATTAATGAATCAAAACTGAGAAAACTGAAGAAAAAGTAACTTTTCCAGCCAAACATATGACAAACTGAAGTTAAAAACAAGCATCTACAACCACTGTCATTTGTCAGATATATGGGTTTTACTGATAAATCAAGTTTAAGGAGATTGGTGGGGCTTCCATTAGACTACAGAGCCTCTGAACGTCCAAATGGGTCAAATGTGATGATGATGAAAGGCTGAGAATCTGCATTTTACCTGAATTATGTAAATGCATTGATAAGATTAGTGGTTTGAAAAGTTATTGAACATTTTAAATCAGTAGACGCTTTGTCCCTGGCAGCTGTTCAGGTGTTCTAGGGTTTTCATAGATAATTTCTTACTGCGTGAAGAACTACTTGATTTGAGTAACTTAGAATGGTAATGTAATCTTGTAGCTGCTCAGAAAATGAACATATTTGACATCACTGATTTATTTATAAATAGAACTGACTGACTGAGCATCAGCTCTTTTCCTTATATTTAGGGTTTGAGAAAACAATACAAATCCCTGACCTTCAAGGTAATTTACAGTGTGTTTAGGCTTCACCTGTAGTTTAATGCTGTTATCTGGCGCCCCCTCCTGTCTGAAATTATGGAGCACTGCTGAAGTATTAATGCCAGTCTGCTGAGATGGCATGAAAATGTAATGACATAGCAGAAATGAGAGCAAGCGTTTCAGGAATTGTATTTAGCAATATAACTGTATTTATAATAATAATAATAATAATAATAATAATAATAATAATAATAATAATAATAATACAATTTGTTTGAATCAGCAAAAAATCTAGAATTTTACAATTATTTGTTATGATACTGGTGGTGGAATTATTCAGTATAACTCAGCTTAATGTTTCATCGCTGCAGCAGGATTGATTAAAATCCTTTTACTGGATGAGCAGAACAAATATAAAGCAGGGATGTTTTATATTTAAGGATTTTTGCTCTTTGCTTCATGCTCTTTTACTATAAACCTTGACTTGCCATCATTTTGACCACAGAATTTTAAAAGTTTCAAAATTAAATGTATATGTAGTTAAAATTGTGCCCAACATTTTTTTTTTAATCAGGTATTGGCTATTTGTATTTCCTAGAGGAGACCAGTTGTCAAACTTTTATACTTTCCCAATACATCAGAAACTATTTCAAAAGAATGATTAATTCACTATATTATATATTTCAATGAGTCAGCCATAGAAAGATTGTATTTAAGCTTTTTTATAAAAAAAAAAAAAAAAAGTGTAGTATAAAATCATATGTTATGGTGAGTTTCATGCAAAACAGCAAGTCATATGCAAACTGATTAACAGTAACATGTAAAGAATCTGTACATACAGTACTTACACACGTGAAAATAGGTCATGTGAATTATTGCAGTAGAAAAAGAGATAAGTATATCACAAATGTCGAAAAGAACCTACAGATAAAAGAACAGCTGAAGATGAAAATAACAGCGAGGCCAAATGTAGGACTTAGCATTTCCCAGTTTCAACAGCTCTCCTCATGTTATTGATGATATAATGGAGTTTATGGCCAATCACAGGCTTTTCTGTGTCATGTCCTCAAAGCAAGTTCACCTCTGGAAAGGACTTGGCGAGGCTGCAGACAAGTGATGTCTTTTCCCCAGCGGTGCTTTCCCCCACCGCTACAGCAGGTCAGACGAGGTGACGGCTCTAGCTGACTTTGATTCATGAGAGAGCCAGACAGCATTTAATGAGACTAACTGAGCGCCTCCACAACAAATGAGCAGAACAGGGAGGAAACAGTGGTTGGCTTTCATTCTCACTATTGTGATAATGTAGAAATGGAGCATATTTTTTTTAACATTGTGCTTCCACCAGTGTGAATCAAATAAGTCTTTTTCCTCTATGTCCTATTGCTATATTTTAACATCTCACAGCACTTCCTTTTCTTATTTCATTTTATAGTCAGTGACATCAAGCATTAAAACGTTCCAACAGTTTTACAAATTTATTGCCAGCCACACTCTAATCTAATCTAAGAGTGTTGTGTATGATGTGTGCGCCTGAATCTCAAGTCACGATGTATGTCCAAGAGTAAAGCATTATCAGTACACATTGTTTACTTGTGCTGCTTCAATTGAAAACAGTAAAGATTAGTTTATGATGGAGCTGTGATAAAAGTAGTATTTTAAGAACCAACAGGAGAAAGGATCTGGTTATGAAATGGGGTAAGGGGTCAATGTACAGGAGTTTGAGACACAGAGGTGTATGTTAACACAATGCCAAGGAGGAAAAATATCATTGGTGATCTCAGAGACGCAATTATTGCTGCCCATCAATCTGAGAAGAGTTCTAAGGCCATTTCCAAACAATCTCAAGTCCATCATTCTACAGTGAGAAAGATTATTCACAAGCTGGAAAACAATCAAGACAGTTGCCTATCTTCCCAGTAGTGGATGTTCCAGCAAATTCACACCAAGGTCAGAGAAACTACAAAAACCAAAGAGCTACATCAGACTCCGAAGCTCAGTTATTGGCAATACAGTTAGAAAAAGAGTGGACAAGTATGGCTCATACAGTCTTGTTTGGAGGGGTTGCCAGGAGAAAGCCTGTTCTCTCTAAAAAGAACATGATACCATGGTTTAGGTTTGCAAAGTCGCATCTGAGCAAACCACAAGACTTGTGGAACAATGCCCTTTGGACAGAGACCAAAGTGAGGAAGTTTGGCTATAATCCAGTGTATCAGCACAAACATCTTTTACCATCTGTCTTGCACAGCGGTGGATGGGTGAGGATACGGGCTTGTTTTACCACCACATGATTTCAGCATCTTGCAGTCATAGGGCCTGATTTACTAAGATCGCAAATAACAGGCACAAATGTGCTTGCTAGCGCTAAAATATGCATGTGCTAT
Organism: Sphaeramia orbicularis; assembly: GCF_902148855.1. NCBI lineage: Eukaryota > Metazoa > Chordata > Actinopteri > Kurtiformes > Apogonidae > Sphaeramia > Sphaeramia orbicularis. Next base: position 29,786,634 of record NC_043964.1, on the reverse strand, counting down.
TGATTTGCGTGTCAGGGGTGATCAGCTTAGGGGGGTGGGGGGGCATATGTCTCAAATTTTTTTTTTCTTCCATCATTCCAAAAATGTTGATGTGATCAGAACAGATTGGTTCTCTGTGTTGTGCCTATGCCTCCTCCTCGCTACAACTACTGCAGCCAGTTTTGCGTGAAGTTAAAACCTGCCTTTCAGACGCGCTAAATATAGATGCAAAATCAGCCATCGCAATCAGTTTCAGGTTTGCACTTGATTTTTCGCACTTGATACTAAGACACTTTAACCCTTTCATGCATGAATTATGATAACCTTAATAAAGTGTTTTTATTCCTCTTTAGGCATGAAAAAAACAATGTGATTGATTTTTTGTTGTTGTTTTTTTTTAATGAACCTATTTTTCATAGAGTTACAAAAATGTCCACTCAGCCGGACACCATGCGTTTAATTTATGAAGCTCAGAAACACGCATTTACTGACATACTGTGTGAAAACTATGAAATAAAAGCATTTTTGACCTCCTGAGACCCAGCAATGCATTTCTGTCCTCTGTAGGGGACAAAAGTTTGACAGTTTTACTTAAAAAAAAAAATGTTGTCCATTGTAAAGGACATTCCATTAAAAAAAATAAATAAATGAAAATAATTTTTAAAAATGTCTCGGAAAACAAACAAACAAACAAAAACTGTTGCATTATGCGGTTTCCAATCAAGACAATTGTTTAATGGAAAAAAGCTAAAATTTTCACTTTCCTGGGTCTGAGGAGGTTAATGCTGCTAATCTGATGTTTTCTCACATTTTAACATACTATAATAGTAGTTATTACTCACTCAGATAATATGCAAAAAAAAAAAAATCCTCTGTTAATTACAGTCTAATAACAATTAGCAACTGATTTAGATAAAAGAACAGGGAAGTTACAGTAATGGTATGAATGTCAGTGTATTGGATGATGCATAAGCGTCCACTGTGTTGGTTGATATGGAACTAAAACAACAAAACCCATGAATATACAAGAGAACAGCTGTAGAATAACTGTCCACTGGAGTGACCACTATGCATGAAAGGGTTAAAAGAGCTGCACGTGGTATTTATGTTGTCAAATGTTTCAGGTCCAATGGATAGCTCAGGTTCAAGTCATAGATGATGCCAAAAAGGAGAGCACAGGCATTACCAACATCTTGGAGTTCCTGAAGCACTGTCACTCCTTCAACTACAATCCCAACATCCTCTGACAAAATGGCAGAGTTCAAGTTTTGAAAGCTGCAAGGGGTCTGAGGATGTGTGGGGTCTCCAAAGCTATTCCGAAGGGACAAAGTCTTTTTTTCTCAAGGACTGTCCATTGAAGGTAACACAGCTGCATTAACACAACTTAGAATCCCCGTGTACAATTGACTTTGCAGGATTTCACTTTCAGACAACACAAGAAACTTGATTTAACCCTTTCATGCATAGTGGTCACGACAGTGGACATCTATTCTACAGCTGTTCTCTAATATATTCATGGATTTTGTTGTTTTAGTTGCATATCAGCCAACACATTGGATGCTTATGCACCATCCCATACACTGCAATTAGTAGTAGTAGTAATTTATTCTTCCATTCAACAGAACATGATATATACATACACACAGTTTGGATTTCTATATTAAACATGGGTGAAAAGGCATAGGCTGAAGCAGCAGCTTATTTATGCCTTCCCTGTTAACAAGAAGAAAAGTTGCAGAAACAAAACAAGATAACAAGATGGCACAGTTTTAAACAATAATATAATAAAACAAATAATATAATCTAAGCAAAATCTTGGATTTACACTGATAATTGTCTTACTTTATCCTAATAATAATTCAAACCATTACTGTAACTTTGCTGTTCTTGATAAACCTGATCTGCAGTGAACATGACTGAGTGTAAATCACTTGCTTGTTATTGTTATTAGACTGTAATTAACAGGGATTTTTTTTACAAAAAGTTTTTTTTTTTGTTTGTTTTTTACATATTATCTCCATGAAGTGAGTAGTGACTAGTGTTAGAGTATGTTCAAATGTAAGAAAACGTCATATTAGCAGCATTAAAAACGTTTTTTATTTTGTAGTTTTCACACCGTACATCAGTAAATACATGTGTCTTTGCTTCGAAAAATAAACACGTTATCAGGCTGAGTGGACAATTTTTGGAAGACCATGAAAAATAGGTTCATTAGATAATTTTCATGCTTAAAGAGGAATAAAAACACTCTCATAATTCATGCATGAAAGGGTTAATATAAAAAACTTGACTTTTTCAGTAAATTAAATGTAATACTCCTTTTTATGGTCAACAAAAGTGACATTTCATTTTTTTGGAGTGTGTGATGGCTTAGCAGTGAAGAAACACACACACACACACACACACACACACACACACACACACACACTTTGTGCAGGTTAAATACAAAGCTGGAATTAAACTTTAGTTTGAAAGCAGGACACAGTATCCCACAGTTTTAAACCTTTCCCCTCATGTGATCTTTTGCCCTCTGTTGAGACTGGTGGGTCAAACTCTAACACTGTTTGTCTCATTGCAACAAAACACCTTGGAGGTGAGCTGCACGGTCTTCTAAACTGCATTGTACTGGATGTCACATGCGTAGTCTGAGTGAGGATTTCCAAGAGGCTATATTTAGGTCTTTTAAGGACAGCATCACTCACAAAGAGACCATTAATCCTCAAGTGAAATGTCCTCATATTTCAGATATTCCAGTTTCTTATCATACTTTGTAAAACTTCACTGCCAACTAAAATGGAAAATTAATTAAATGTTAAGTTGGCAGGCAGAAGAAAGCTCTGGATTTCTTGTAACAAGTACAATATTTATTTTTAGTCTGACAGTTTTGCTATTTTTTGAAGATAATAAAGTTGTGAGGCGTAAAGTGACACCTGTTTTCTTCTATAAAACGAAGTGCTACCAAATAAGTCAAGCTGATCTGTAATACAACAGCACTGCCAGCCTTGTCATTTAGATTTAATGAGGGTAAATGCAATCTGAGGTCTGAATGAATTACATCATGTACTTTCCTTTAAAAAAGTAAAGTGCATCAAAAATAGCTCACCACGCATTGACTCCTTTCCATTCCAGTTTAATTTACTTTTAGATAGAAGAGCTTCGGCCATTTGCCTACTTCAGACTTTTTCTTCCCTTACTTTAATTACATACCGTGCATTTAAGTGTCAGCTCAGGTTTGGCAGTCTATCTGCTAAATAAAACATGATACGTCTATTTTTGTCTTCTTCGAAAACACGCAACTTAGGAAGTGGCCACTGCTGTTGTTTACTTGGCCTGTTGTATCAGAGTTCCGTCAGTCTAATCGTCATTTAGATTTCAGTTAAGGGTCACACTGACATATCCTCACTGGTGGCTTGAACTGGAGGACCTTCCTCTCAGAACCATGAACTGGGGCTTCGAGGTCCTGGGCTGGTTGGTATAATGGACGCTGATCCCAAAGTTACTATATATATATGATAATAAATTATGCTGTCAGTACTTGTGAGTCACAGTAGGCTATGTTTGGGATGTTTTAACAAGTACTGTACTTAACCCTCCGGTATCCCGTCCAACAAGGCCCTTACTAAGCACCAAGTGTGCCTTTTTGGCACACTTGTGGAATAATGTCAATGAAATTTTTCATATAGTTTGTTTTTAATTCTTTTACACTTTTTTTCTATTTCATCAACTTGAGCCATAAATAAAAATACCAAATACTCAATAATTGTCACATTTTTTTTTTAACCCTTTAAATGCCATGTTTGTAATGTAAACAAACCATTTTTTTGGATGCAAAAAACACAAAAAAATTTTTTTTCCAATATACTATATAAAAAGTGGATCACATATTATTTGATTTTTGCAGCCTGGCATATGTCAATGATTAACTCCAACACTGGCTAATTTGCATGATTATTTTTGGCACTAGGTCAAATGTTCAAAAATACTAGCATCTGTCACCAAGTGTGTGTAAAATGCACACCTGTAAATCAAACTATTGAATATTATATGTGGATTTATTTTTCTGCTCTAATTTGATTTTATTTTTGTAAATCAAGGTCAGCCCTAATCATACATATCAAATGGAAGAAATAGTGCGTTTTAGGCACACTTTGGAGACAGATGCTAGTCTTGTAATTTTCTTTTGTTTACAATGTGCAAATTTTAGTTGGTGGCCAGAATTTTAAAGATCATGCAAAAATGAACAACTTTTGAATTCTAACCTTATTTCAATTGTGAAAAATTATTTGAAGTTTTTTTAAAACAAAGTGCAAAGTGTGCCTAAAAGGCGCACCCGGATACCGGAGGGCTAAAGGAGTTGTATGTGGTATTGATATTCAAGCTAAAAATCAGAAGGAAGAACCCACTTGCAATTACCAAAACCAACAAATCCACACTATGGATCCACACACTGTATCACTCACTGAATATAGTATAAAACTCACATCTGTATTATGGTATCATCAAGTCTGGTTAAAAATAACACTGTGCCTTATAATCTTTATGTGCTGCATAGGCTGATTACATTTACATTACAGCTCTGGTCAGGGGCAGACTGGGGCAAAAAAGCATCCTGGAAATTTGTACCCGACCGGCCCACTCTCCAGGGGGTGTGGATGGGGTAGTAGTGGTCTGCCGAAAAAAATGTCATGTCCCATAAAACATTGATATTATTTAAGTTTATGTAACACAAACCAGCCCACAACAAAAATAATTACAGTGTATGTTTGACACACAGACCCTAGGCTATACACAGCAGCCTGCCCCCCACTGGCTGCGTTGGCCCGCTGACCCAGTAGCCCACCAGGAAAACTCCCAGTACTCCTGATGGTCAGTCTGCCCCTGGCTCTGTTAGCCAGTAAAAATCACGAATCCCCTTCGTTTCCATGTTCAGTTTGGGCCATAAACTGCACTAAACATCAGTTTGGAATCATCAAAACAAGTCTAGAACTGTCACAGTTTAGTCTGGACCATGGACCAACAAATGGTGAACATAAACATAATATAACTTTGATCTTTCATAAGCCTCATCATCAAGCTGCTATAACTACTAATATATAACTACTATAATCAAACAACAGCAGTGCTTCTTTTTTTTTTTAATCACTTTATTACTTTCTCTAGCCCTGATAAACAACTCCATACATTCACAGTGGCATGGCAGGTTAAACTTATGAATAACCTCATAGACACAGGGGTTGGACAAAATAATGGAAACACCTGAAAAAATCTACAAAATATAATTTAATATGGTGTAGGTCCGCCTTTTGCGGCAATTACAGCCTCAATTCTCCGAGGTATTGATTCATACAACTTGTGAATTGTTTCCAAAGGAATTTTAAGCCATTCTTCAGTTAGAATACCCTCCAACTCTTTTAGAGACGATGGCGGTGGCAATCGATGTCTTACTTGAATCTCTAAAACTGACCATAAATGCTCAATAATGTTGAGGTCTGGGGACTGTGCCGGCCATACGAGATGCTCAACTTTATTAAAATGTTTCTCATGCCATTCTTTAACAATTCTAGCTGTATGGATTGGGGCATTATCATCTTGAGGTGAAGGTGTTTCCATTATTTTGTCCAACCCCTGTAAGTTCATATGCAGTATAATACATTGACATTTTAGACATATTGTCAAAACTTCTTTTTAAAAAATGTTTTTTTATATATATATTTCACAGTAGAAATACTACATATAAGTCACACAGTTCAATATACTCTCCATTATAGAAGCTCATTTCTACCACAGTGTTGAAAAAAGGATCATTTAAATCCAAATATGACTTTGCATCTCAAAAATAATGAGAAGCCTTTCCAAAATATGACAAAATATGACTAATCAGTAATGTATTTCTTATTATTCTGAGGAAGTTTGCCATTATCTTGGGACGCTAGGCTGTTACTGTGAGTCAAATACGACTGAGTACACACGTGACTGACTTGTGTGCTGTTAACTTGCCATTGGTACTTATTACTCCACCCCCCGAAGGGGAGGCATGGGGTAATTTTGTTTTAGGTTCGGTTTGTTTCTTTGTTTGTTAACACTTTAGCAGCAAAACTATTGGTTGAATTCATACCAAGTTGGGTTTATAGATTGCCAGTGACCCAGAATAGATGTGACAACATTTTGGGAAATGAATTATGAATTTTTAAAATCTTTTTTTTTCCCCATTTACTTTTAATGGCTGAAACTTGTCTATGCTGTCTGTGTGTATGCTGACATCAGCACATGCAGACATGATGACATCAGCTGGATCGATGCCAAAATAAGACACAATAAGTGCCAGGAGCGGGGTTTGTTGTGCCTGGCACCACTTGTTACTAATTACAGAGGAAATAACTTTTGAATTGGTTTATTTTTTTCCTGAATTGCTGATATGTATGTCTTAAAATGCTTTCTCTCCTTGCCAAAACACTACAGATCTCTGTGATTTTGATGAGAATCTCAGTGTTTTCACTCATTTTTCTTCCTATTCACTCATTTTCCTGTATTTATCATTTACATATTTTTCAAGGATGTTTTCATGTTTCATGCTGCACTATTACTGCATATAAGTAGATAATTCTGTTTTCACCTCTCTGCCAACTCTGGACTGAAGGAGTATTGTAATTGTTTTGTCATCTGTCTGTCTGTTCATGCAACAACCTAATCACATTATCTGAAGAATGCATTGACATATCTGCACCAAATTTATACAGTAGATGCATCTTGGCCAGGAGCAGAAGCCCATTGAAAATAGATGACCTTGACCTACTTTTTCAAGGTCAAATGGCGACTCCTTTTTTTTCTTATAGTGGATAATTTGTTGGGCTGTTCTCTTTTTTTCTTATAGTGGTTAAAATTTGGGCCGTTGTCTTTTTTTCTTATAGTGGATAATTTGTTGGGCTGTTCTCTTTTTTTTCTTATAGTGGTTAAAAGTTGGGCCGTTGTCCTTTTTTTTTTTTTTTTATACTGGATCATTTTTTGGGCTGTTGTCTTTTTTTCTTACAGTGGACAATTTTTTGGGCTGTTCCCTTTTTCTTCTTATAGTGGGTAATTTTTTGGGCCAATCTCCTTTTTTTCTTATAGTGGATAATTTTTGGACTGTTCTCTTTTTTTTTCTTACATGGATAATTTTTTTGGGCTGTTGCACCTCTGTGCCACTGCAGTTTTATGTGTTTGTGAGATGTGTAAATGCAGAGTCTAGTTTTGACGCGAAAATGATTACTTTTGCACAGATGAGTGTGTAGAGTCTGGAAAAGTCAGAAAATGCGTCTTTGCAACAGAAAAATACAACAAGGCTCTGATAAAAATATGACCCCCCCCCCCCCCCCCCACACACACACACACACACACACACACACACACAATATTACATTATCCTTAGTGTGGCCTTAATACTGTAAATATTGTAAATGTCAGAACACACTCTGAGCAGGAGATGCTGCTTCCACAGTTGCGCGTTCACCTGACGCACCGTGGAAACGTGATCCCCGGTGCGCGCTCCGTCCGGACATTACGGTGCGCAGGTAAGGCTGCAGGTGATTGACAGGTGAGGGAGGCGACGCATCAGGAGGGAGCACGAGAGTAAATGGATGGAATAGACTGGTTTATTCAGTGAGCAAAGAGGCAAAGGAATGGGTCTGAGAGCACAAAGGCTTTAATAAGGTAAGTCAACCTTTATTATTTGGAGCCTTTTATTTTCGTCGATGAAGAAATTGTGAAGTAAATGCAACCGGATCCCACATCGTTTATTCATCACTGTAATCATAGTGGCTGCTGTGTTCTTTCCATTGCAATGACTCAAAACACAGAAAGACAACAGTAGAACCTACTCTGCATTTCCATTCAGATGCACAGTGGTCCATAACAATGTTTCCAAAACTTTTTTTTTTTTTTCGGTGACTTACGTTTTGTTTTGTTTTTTAACAAATAACATAAGATTGTGACTCAATTCATAATGATAAAATTACTTATTTTAAAAGTAATTTTTGGGGGGTAAATGTACATTGCTGGTCATTTTTTTCCTTTCATCTTGACATCAGCTTATAATATTATTTTGAACCTGTGAACCAGCTATTTTTGAAGAGATGGAGTCCACTACATTTGATAAATCACAACTTTGTTTCATGCATTTGCTCTAGAAAATGTTAAATACTTTAAACAAACATATACATTCACTAGCGAGGAAGTGAATAAAAAAGGAAAGCAATAAGTGTTAAAATATCATCAGTCAGTCATTTTACTTCAGTTCAGTTAATTTAAATACTTTATGAATGAGACAAAGGTGGAGTGCAGAAATTCTGCAAATTTATTTGGAGACACCAGTAAAATATTTTTCTTTGGGGGAATGGACAGCCTGAGTGGAAAATAAAAAAAAAAAAAAAAATTCTGACATTAACCCATAAAGACCCAAAGCATCTACTGATATAAAATGTTTAATACCTGTTGATCCACTATCAATACATGTAAATAATTAGTGTAAAATCCAGTTTGTCATTTTTTTTATGGTCATCAAATATGACCCATTTGGAAGTTCAGAAGCTGTGTAGTTACCGTGGAAACACTGTCATCTCCAACCAAGCTCAGTTAATTAAAAGGAACGTAATGGCATGAAGTTTCTTTTCCTTAATATCTTTGCATTGCTTTTATGTGTTGGAATTCATTTACTATACTCAACCATATCACATTTGTGTAATGTAGGCTAAATACATAAAAATTAAGTAATCTGTTTAAGTTGAAGTTTCTTAACCCATAAAGACCCAAACATCTACCACCAACCAAAACCATCTATTGATCTAAACTGTTTAATACCATTTGATCCACTAATCTTATCGATCCAAGTAAATAATTGGTGTAAAATGCAGTTTTTCATCTTTTCATGGTCATCAGATATGACCCATTTGGACGTTCAGAGGCTCCGCAGTTACCGTGGAAACACAATCATCTTCTACAACACTGATTCACCAGTAGAACCCATGGAGTTGGATTAATGACAGTGGATGGAGATGCTTGTTTTTATATTCAATTATTAATATCTTTGCTGAAAAAGTCACTTTTTCTTCAGTTTTCTCTGTTTCTGATATAACAACCGTCAACTTTAACCTGAGTTTTAATGAACATCTACATGATCAGTGAAATAAATATAGAAAAATACCTGATGTGAGTGTCTGAAACATGTAGACAAGAATCCAAAGAATCCAACAAACAGACAAAATGTGTTTATGTGCTGAATATGAGAATGTTTTATTTTTTATCCAACTTTACTGGCATCAGTGTAGTGTCTGTTGTGTTTTGTGTGTTTGTGAAATGTCTAAATGAAGAGTCTAGTCTAGCGCAGATGAGTGTGTAGCTCTGGAAAAGTTAGAAAATGCGTCTTTGCAATAGAAAAGTATAACTAGCATCATGAAAAAAGGCTCTGATAAAAATATGAACCCCCCTCACAATATTACATTATTCTCCATTACCCTCAATGTGGCCCTAATACTGTAAATGTTGTAAATGTTAGAACACACTCTCTATATATAGGAAAATAGCTGATAGACACTTTAAAAAAAAAAAACACAAAATACTGAGGATGATATTATAATAAATGGTGATATATGACTTAAGAAAGGCTAAATAGAGAGAAAAATTCATTCATTTGTTTGTTTATTTTGAATATTTGCAATAAAATCAACAACAAAAGAATTTTATGACAAAGGAAAGTAAACCATTTGAAAATGAGTGAGATCAAGTTTAACTTTGAATCTCCCGCCCCCTTACTCCATCCTTCACCCACCCAAAATTCTTATGTCAGATTCCACATGTAACTCAAAAATTCTCTCGTATCAGACTAAATTCTGACTATGCATAAAATACAAAATTGCTGTCCACATCAAGGATAGATTATCCATTTTGCAGCAGCATTTCACATTAAAATAAACTCTGTCCTTTTCATAACAGTAATGATGCACATATCAAACAAAAATAAACTCTGTCCATTTCATAACAAAAATACACATATTTAAAAACAAAAATAAACTCTGTCCATTTCATACCAAAAATACACATTAAAAAACAAAAATAAACTTTGTCCATTTCATACCAAAAAATACACATTAAAAAACAAAAATAAACTTCGTCCATTTCATAACAAAAATACAGATATTAAAAAACAAAAATAAACTCTGTCCATTTCATAGCAAAAATACACATTAAAAAACAAAAATAAACTCTGTCCATTTCACAACAAAAATACACATATTAAAAAACAAAAATAAACTCTGTCCATTTCATTACAAAAATACACATTAAAAAATAAAAACAAACTCTGTCCTTTTAATGACAATAATACATGTATCAGAAACAAAAGTATACTATTGGTTTCATAACAACAATGCACAAAAATAAACTATAATTTCTTAGCAGTAATATACTTATCAAAAATAAACTATGTCCAATTCCTAACAATACCCATATAAAAAAAACAAAAATATACTTTGTCCATTTCATGTCAATAATACCCATATAAAAAACAAAAATAAGCTCACAAACTGACACAAAAGTAGCACCGGGTCTTTATGGGTTTAAAACTGTTTAACATATTGCAAGACTTTACAGGTCAGACTTCATTGATAGTCATGAAATAAATGACTAAAAGCTGCTTTCTTCTGACACTGTAGGGTGGGTTTATGGAGCTCTGTGGTCCCAACATGAGTGAGAGTGGAGGATCTCTGTGCCAGGTGAAGCAGCTTCCCTGCCACAGCGTCTCCCTTTGTCGTCTGCAGGCCGGTGGACACCATATGCAGAACCACCATCACCTCAACCACCAGCCGTGGGTGAACCACCCAGCCCCCGCTGTGGCCTCTGGCCCGGCGGTGGCCATCAGACACAGGGTAAATGGAGCCACGGCGTCCAGCTGCAGCAGCCCAGAGTGTGCAGCCTCCAGACTGGGAGAGGAGGCCACACTGGGCCGAGGCGTCTCCTTAGGGAAGGTGCTTGTGACGGGAGGAGGGGGATACTTTGGCTTCAGGCTGGGGAGAGCGTTGGCCAGCCAGGGGATGACAGTGATCCTTCTGGACATGCACAGGCCTTCCTGTGATCTCCCCGATGGAACTGTCTTCTATCAGGTAGAGTATGAGACAAAGCTGCAGGATAAATAGAGCACAGGGAGCTGATTACTACCAGAATCAGACACTTAATGACCCCTGAGGGAAACTGAGTAATATGACTTTAAGTAACCCTTCTCTACTGTAACAATTATTTTACCCCTGTTTTTATTGCTCTGATTGCTAAGTATAATAAAAACAATGAAGGCATTTCCATTGGCCTGATGCTCTTTACAGTAGGACAAAGAGCAGCAAAGAGTTAATGTAGTGCCAAATCATCAATTATTACACAATCATTTAGCTGACTGCAGTTATTTTTCTAATCATAATTGTCTCTTCATTGATAGAATAATAGCTGGATGAAATAAAGATAAATATATTTCATCATTATTTAATTATTTTACAGTTTCTTTCATTTTAAGGTTTGTCTGGGCACTTAATGTCATTTCTTAATGTCATCATATTGTGCCCCCTTCATCTCCAGATACCCAACTTCCAGTACCTATTGTTGTCAGTAATTTATTTTTATGCTTCTTTTTTTTTTTTTTTAAATGTACTTTTATTTTGTTCTTGAGAATACCATGTCTCAAGTACTTACACTAACAAAACAAAACAAACAAAAAGTGGGGGGAGAGTCCAACATTAGCCTCGTAAGACCCAGGACATGTCAGCAAAGTACAAGCTTTTTTGTTTTTTATTAAATAAGTCCTATATTGGAAACATCATGATGCAACAGTTTTTTCAGATGCAGCTTTTAAAATTTTTATGAAATGTCCTTTGTGGTGGACAGTTTTATTTATTTATTTTTTGTATAAAGTTGTGAAACTCTTGTCCACAAATGTGGACAGTGGGTTTTAGGAGGTTAGAGCACCATCTAGTCCACACATGCATCAATATACTTGTAAAACCATATTAATTTTTACCATTACAGTAAAGTTTGAGGGTCAGTTTTTTCTATTATTTTTATGTTTCTGTAATAGTTTTTGAGTATAAAAGTTATTTATCATCAAATCTGCCCTGGGTAATTTTTGTTCATTCATCCCAAAAGCCAAACAGAACACACTTTTTGTTTGTATTACAGTGTTTAAATCTATTAAATGACTTTTCTTAGATGGTTAAAAAAAAAATTAAGTAAAAAGACAATTAAATTCATCCATTGTCTGAACCCTTTAGTCCATGTGAGGGTCACGGGTGCCGGAGCCTATCCCAGCTACCCATGGGTGATGGTGGGGTACACCCTGGATGTGTCACCAGTTCAACATAGGGTGACAATTAAATCATTATCTTAAATTATTATATATATGGCAACCAAATATAGCATGATTGTGTCAGCTCTATTTTCAACTCTGAGACATGTGGAGATGTGAATTACCTCAGTTCTAAATGTGGTTCTATGTATTGTTGAAACACACACTACTGTTCGTATACTCAAATATCAAGTCGTTCCTTGCGTCACAGTCTCACTGGTTAGTCTGTGCGCTCGCTGGAAACAGACACAGGTGAGTGATCCTCCCCAGAGCGCCAGCTGCCGACTGGGTCACAGAGGGTGGAGACATGATTCGGGTTTCACCTGCAGTCCTCATAGCACACTCACCTTAATTATAACTGTCCTTTCATTGGATGGTTACTGACTCACACCACTATGTTTTGTGTCACTTATGCAGCGAAGTCCCCAACTTGTCACGCGTTGTATCGACACTACTGTAGAAATGTTTAGAAAAAGTGTAAATTAACATACAAACATAACTGATAAACTGAGCTACATCTGTGGCATGTTAAGACAAATGTCCACAGAACTGGGGTGAATTCAATAAATGTGATTCTTCTTGTTTCTTCTCTCTTAGAGCGACATCAGGGACTACTCCTCCCTTTACAAAGTGTGTGATGGGGTCAGCTGCATATTCCACACAGCGTCCTATGGCATGTCTGGACCAGAACAGGTGACGTTTCTCTCTTTTTTTTATTTCCTTTTTCATCCAGCATCCTTTTAAACGTTGAATTGACTTCAATTTGACTTCATTTCTTCTTTTCTTCATTTATTTTAATTCTGCTGAAAAGAACAATTTAGGGGCAAAAATTCAAGCTCAGCCCAAAAAGACCCAGTGCTACTTTTATGTCAGTTCCCAAATTAATTTTTCTCTCTATTTAAACTTCCTTAAGTGATTTATCACCATTTATTGTAATATTATCTTCCCTATTTTGTGTTTTTTTTTTTTCTGGTGAAAATCATGTGTTTTCCTATATTTAATTTACTGATCATGTAGATGTTCATTAAAGCTCAAAGTAAAGTTGAGGGTTATTATATCAAAAACAGAGAAAACTGAAGGAAAAAGGGTCAACTGAACATAAACCCAGTGTCTCCATCCACTGTCATTGATCCAACTATATGGGTTTTACTGGTGAATCAATGCTGTAGAAGATAACGGTGTTTCCATGGTAACTACAGAGCCTCTGAACATCCAAATGGGTCATATCTGATGACCATAAAAAAATGAATACCTGTATTTTACACCAGTTATTGACAGGATTAGTGGATCAATATATATTAAACAGTTTAGATCAGTAGATGGTTTAGGTTAACCCATAAAGACCCAAACAGCTACTAGCTACAAAATCATCTACCAATATAAAATGTTTAACCCTTTCATGCATGAATTATGAGAACCTTAATCATGCATTTTTCCCCCCTGTTTTTATTCCTCTTTAGGCATGAAAAAAAAAAACAATGTGACTGACAGCTTTTTGTGAACCTATTTTTCATGGAGTTACAAAATGTCCACTCAAATGGAACGTTTAATTTTTGAAGCCAAGAAACATGTATTTACTGATATACTGTGAAAACTATTAAATAAAAACACATTTAATGCTGCTAATCTGATGTTTTCTCATATTTAAACATACTCTAATACTAGTTATTACTCACTTCATGGAGATAATATACAAAAAAAAAAACATTTTGTTAAAGAAAAAATGACAATTATAGTCTAATAACAATTGATTTATACTCAAACATGCTACTGCAGATCAGGTTTATCAAAAACAGCAAAGTTACATGATGCGTAAGTGTCCACTGTGTTGGCTGATATGGAACTAAAACAACAAAATCCATGAATATACAAGAGAACAACTGTAGAATAACTGTCCACTGTAGTGACCAGTATGCATGAAAGGGTTAATAACTTATGATCCACTAATCCTATCAATCCATGTAAATAATTGGTGTAAAATGCAGTTATTCATCTTTTCATGGTCATCAGATATGATCCATTTGGACATTCAGGGGCTCCATAGTTACCGAGGAAACACAGTCATCTTCTACAACATTGACTCACCAGTAAAACCTGTGGAGTTGGATCAATGACAGTGGATGGATACACTGGGTTTATTTAAAAAAAAGTCACTTTTTCTTCATTTTTCTCTGTTTCTGATATTATGACAATTAACTTTAATCTAAGATTTTATGAATATCAACATAATCATTCAATTAAATTTGGGAAAACACCTGATTTTTACTGAAGAAACAGAAAATACAGAGGATAATATTTTAATAAATGGTGATAAATTGCTTAAGAAAGGGTAAATAGAGAGAAATATTAATTTGGGAACTGATGGAAAAGTAACACTGGGTCTTTATAGGTTCATAATCCCTTTAGATTCCCTGTTTAATTTAAGGGAAACTGTAAAAGGAAAAAAAAAATCAAGGACTATATATTCATTTAAAGCTATTATCTACTGTACATAAATTATGTAGTAATATCTCTTTCTCTGTCTCCAGCTGAGGAAAGAGCAAGTAGAATCCGTCAATGTCGGTGGGACCAATAATGTCATAAATGGTGAGAAATATTTTAAAACATACTCAGCAATATTTTTATGACTGTGAGAGTGATGATCCAGTTTAATGATTTGTAATTATATCAACTATTTATCTTTTAATATATAACTCTAATGGAGACTTCTACTCTGAAATGTTTTCTAAACATGTATAGGCTTCCCTTGTAATCTCTGTTTATGGTAGTGTTTGGTTTCAGTAGTAAATTGGGGTCACTCCTTATCTGGAAGTCAATGGGAATTTTTCATTGGCATGTGTTGCAGAAAGTGTTTTATCTCATCAACATTTGAAGCTGTAGTAGGTTTATAACTCTGCAGTTTTCCTCTGCTGTCCTCCAGTGTGCAAGGAGAGGAACATCCCTAGACTCGTGTACACCAGCACCATCAATGTGGTATTTGACGGCAAACCGATTGAGGATGGTGATGAGGCATCAGTGCCTTATGTTCCCCCTGACAAAGTGAGTGACTGTATCAAACTGATGCATTTAGTTCAGTTCAAACACTGTAGACAGAATATCTTAATTTTATAGTGATCTGTAACAAGTCTGCAGGTCCTTAACCTCCTAAGACCCAGGAAATGTTAGCAAAGTACAAGCTTTTTTTGTTTTTTATTAAATAAGTGCCTATATTGGAAACATTATGATGCAACAGTTTTTTCAGATGCAGTTTTTAAATTTTTTATGGAATGTTCTTTGTGGTGGACAGTTTTCTTTTCTTTTTTTTTTTTTTATATAAAGTTGTGAAACTCTTGTCCACAAATGTGGACAGAAAACCCATAGGTGGGTCTTAGGAGATTAAAACGTCTAAATATGTTAAAACTGCAGGAACTGAAATCAGAGTCTGCAGCTTTGTCCTCTCCTCTTTGTCCAAATCAAAAGACTAAATAGAAAGAAAACTATTGTAGAAAAGAGAAGTTACTCATCCATGCTTCTGTCAAACCACAGAGAAAAGCAATAGAATCACATCTCATTGAATCTAATCAATGACTGGTAATTATAGCAGTCAATCATATCTTTAACTCCCTTACATGTTGGAAAACGCAGGTGATAAAACTAAATTTGCATTATTTGATAGATTTCAGAGAAGTCCAGAGATAACTTCTGATAACTCTTATTACAATATTATGAAAGTACAAAATTTTATTTCTTAATAATTTTAAATGTAATTTTGTGAGTTTAATTACCACAAACATTTCATTTATTTTAATTTAACTGTCTTTCAATCTGTTTTTCTTAAAGTGAGTTGAGTTATTTTCTGCATGAAAGCCCACATTTTTGATGTTACAAAGCTTAAAATAATGTTATCATTTTTAGTTATCTTCTACTTAACTGTTGGCCAAATGTAATTAAAATTAACCCAACCCACTCTAAAAATCAATTTCCTGGATAAAACCACCATCTTTTGGATCACATATGCAGTGCTTAACTTTATATTAACAGTACCTGCAGTGCTTCCATAAGAAACAGATTAGATAGATAGATAGATAGATAGATAGATAGATAGATAGATAGATAGATAGATAGATAGATAGACAGACAGACAGACAGACAGACAGACAGACAGACAGACAGACAGACAGATAGATAGATAGATAGATAGATAGATAGATAGATAGATAGATAGATAGATAGATAGATAGATAGATAGATAGATAGATAGATAGATAGATAGATAGATAGATAGATAGATAGATAGATAGATAGATAGATAGATAGATAGATAAAATTTATTTATTTGTTTTTCCTTTCTGTTTCAGCACATTGACCACTACTCCAGAACTAAATCTATTGCAGAGGAAATGATCCTTTCGGCCAACGGATTCTCCCTCAAAGGTATGAGAAGATAAGTGTGTAATTTCATGGTAAATTCATGCTAAACTCACAAACTTGCAGTCGGACACTATTGCAGCCTGTCTTTAGCTTTTTGTATAAATATGTGTGAGCCTTATACAGGGGACTGATGCAGGTGTTGCCATGGAAACCCAGCCTCCCATGTTTGCAATCCAATACAGCAGTGACACCAGTATAAATTTAGAGCTGGACTCGACAATACCTTTGAGTTCCCCACATTCATTTGACTCTGCACGCACACACGCATAAATAGCTCCTAATATATTATAGGTTATTTACATTAACAGGTGTGAAGCCTCCCATTCACCTCATGGGTGTAACTGTACACCCTATTCATCACCATTACCATATACGTTTAATCAAGCTTAGTGCATGTAGCTCACTGTGTCATTATATACTGCAGGTTAAAGTTCATACATCTGCTACTTCGATTGTATTTTTTCCATTAGCTGGTAGGCTTAGTTTCAAACAGACACTTCAGTGGTGAATTAATGCACACAGAACAAATTTTATAGAGTAAGTAGATTTGTGAGGATCCGTATTGTACTGTTATACTGTTGTACTGTTTGATTCTAATTTGGCTTGACAAGTAGGGTTTGTTTGAACAGAACCATAATGTGTTTCTTACAGTTTGACTCATTTCTTGTTCAGGTGGAAGCCTGTTACGGACCTGCGTCTTACGGCCCTGTGGCATCTACGGACCAAATGAGAGGAGACACCTCCACAGAGTGATGGTGACTGACACTACAGAACATATAGATTTCATTCTTTATGATTAACATAACCGTCTTTTCTGTTGGTGCTGGAAAAATGTACATCTTATAGTGTCTTGTGCCCCTTTCCTGTCAGAATATATTCCTGCCTGAAAAGTCTACATTATTGATAGAGCTCTCCAGGCATCTAGTTACAACCCCCTTTTCTTCCATTCCTTCCTCTCAAAGGCAGCAGCACAGTCTGGTGAAGCGCCTGATGTGCCAGGCTCTGTCACATTTACTGCTGTTCATGTTAAGTTAACACACTAATCAGAAGTTTAATCATTACAAAGCATGCAATAAATGTATAAGTGATAAATGTACAGGTTTTGATCTCTCCGAAGCAGCCAGTTAAAGATAGCATCTGCTTTATTATATTATTTGTTTTGTGATTGTTTGTACTGACTGCCATAAATGCTAGATAGATAGCAACACATAAATGACCCAATAGAAAATAAAGATACAAACCACACAAATCAATTTTTTTATTGAATTATATCTGCAAATTGATTACCAAATGAAAACCAGAACATTTTTTGGATCCCAACTAAAGTGACTGAATTTTAATGAGAAATTTGACTATGAGTGTAAAAAAATAAATTTGCGATGGGGGTCGGGTGGGGTGAGTAGTTCATATAACCGTTGGGGGGGTGACTTCTCCATAAGTACCGCAACGAGCACAAACATACGGCTGCAGGCGCCAATGATGAAGGGAACATGCATTTACTCATATGCTTATTTATTTATTTATTTATTTTGTTTATTCTATTGTTTTTATTTGGTAGTGGTTTATTGTTCTTATTTATCTATTTTATTTATTTATTTTGTTGTTTTTAATTGTATGGCTTTTTAATCTATCTTGTGTTTTGTTCTTTTATATGGTTTTATTTATTCTTCTGTATAGCACTTTTTCCTTTTTGTACAGTTTCTATGTCTTTAAATCTATTCTGTATTTTATTCTTCTATTTTGGTTTTAATTATTCTTCTGTACAGCACTTTGGTCCACTGCAGTTGTTTTAAAGTGCTTTATAAATAAAGTTGGATTGGATTGGATTAGATTGGATATTTTTAAAACGGTGTGCTCAAAGATCTGGGGCTACTGCCAAAACATCTTAAACATTTTAAACATCTTAAACAGGTCTAACGACGCCCATGAATTTGACCAATCGGGTAATGCTACTGTTTAAAGTTGGCTGAACTGCATTTAATATTAGTGAATGACTGTAAAATACAGCCAGATTTACACCAGAACCATGCTGCTTTTATTATTATTATTATTATTATTAATAATAATAATAATAATAATAATAATAATAATAATAATAATAATAATAATAATAATAATAATAATAATAATGGATTATATATCCTCTATAGTGCTTTTTAAGGCACCCAAAGCACTTAACATTATTGATCCATTATTCATTCACTGTCACATTCTCACTCTGGTGGTGGTAGCCACAGCTTCCCTGGGGCAGGCTGATGGAAGCGTGGCTACTAATTCACACCAAACCGCCAATCTGACCACCACCAAATATTCATACACATTCATACACTGGAGGCAAGGTGGGTGAAGTGTCTTGCCCAAGGACACAACAGGACATGACTAAAGTAGGATTCGAACCCAACACTTCGGTTGCCTCCTGAGCCATGGCCACTTTTACTTGTATGCATATATTCAGCACATATTTCTTTGCAATTAAGCTTTGATAAGGAAAACACCTAAGTTACAAACAGTCAGAACAAACTGAAAAACAACCAGACAAGTGCAATTAACATCTGGAGAAAACTGCATACAAAGTCACTCCTCACTCACTGTCTTTCTGTCTCTCTCTTTTTCTTCAAATCTTTGAGTTTGTGAGGTTTGAATGACATTTAATTAATGTTTAATGATGATGTGATACTGCAATGAGCACTAAATAACAACAGTGGATACAATCAGTGACATCAATATGTTAAGATTTAGACTTCAGTGGAATACACTTCAGACCTCCTTGAATTACATTTCACTGGATTTTATTAAAGATGCAAAAAGCTACAAAAGTAAAAGAAACAAAATACATGAAGGCAGGTTTGGTTGTGCATGTCTTTGTTAACTGCAGATTTAATTTGAGGTGTTTTTGTTTCTGAAGTTATGGACCAATCTATAAATGTGGAGAAAATCCTGAAATACTAGAAACTGAAATGCAACTCAAAAACAAGAACCACTGCACTCAGGTGTGAAATCTTTATGGATGTTCGTTTGCCATCAGATCAGTAGCTCACAATCTTTTCTGAAGTCTTATGGGTGGTAAATCAGAGATCTATAAGCTCAAACCATTCTTTGTAGATTTGGCCCATAGAGGATATAAATTCTAACCATAAACAAAGCAGTTGATGAAATGGTTGAATCCACTTGTCTGTCTGAACAGGTGAATGTGGAGCGGCGGTTGTTCAGTTTCAGGTTTGGTGACTCCCAGGCCAGGATGAACTGGGTCCATGTCGACAACCTGGTTCTGGCTCATCTTCTGGCAGCTGAAGCGCTCACACTGAAGAGGAGCTGCATCGCTGTGAGTTACATCACCCTCCACAAAACGCATCAGACAACTTATATCAATAAAACAACCAAAATAAAGTAGACCAAATGTGGTTTTTTTTTATTTATTTTTTTTTTTATACATTTATGCATTTGTTTATTTTAATGATTAATTCAGAATCATCTTGGCCTGTTTTCCATAAAGTCATTATCCTGTAAAAAAAAAAAAAAAAAAAAAATCTTAAACATGATTAATTGTTGTTCATTTACTATTCACGTTGCCAATGATTGGATTTTCATCAGTTTATTCACTTAGATAAAGATTTAGAAAATGTTTATTTCTGTGCTTTTGCAGAGTGGACAGGCCTATTTCATCAATGATGGAAATTCTGTCAATCTGTTTGAATGGTTAACACCACTGGTAAGTTTCAGCAGTGTTTGTTAACTTGAGGTTCACTAAATTAAAAATAATCTGATCTGATTTTCCTTCCCCCACAGTTTGAAAAGCTGGGTTACAGCAGACCATTGATAAACCTGCCTTTTTCACTCGTCTACGCAGCAGGTAACTTCACTTCTCTCACCTTTTTCACATTTATTACCCTGCCCCTCAAAGGGGAGGCAAGGGGTACTGTTTTTGGTTTGGTTTGTTTGTTTGTTTGTTTGTTTGTTTGTTAACAATCTAGCAGCAAAACTATTGGTTGAATTCATAATAAATTGGGTTTATAGATTGCTAGTGACCCAGAATAGATCTGATTACATTTTGGGCACAGTAGGTCAAAGTTCAAATTCTTAATGATTTTTTAAACTCCTTTTTTTCCCCCATTTACTTATAATGGGCACTGTTTCAAATGTCTGCAGCAGCAAAACTATTGGTTGAATTCATACCAAATTGGATTTATAGATTGCCAGTGACCCAAAATAAATGTGGTTACATTTTGGGAAAAATTGGTCAAAATTCAAATATTTTATGAGTTTTTTCAGTCTTGTTTTTCTCCCATTTACTTAAAATGAGCAAAATTTAAAATTTCTATAAAAACATCAATTTTATTTCAATTTACTTCAAACCTGGCACATATATAGAGGCAACTGATATGCTGACATCAGCACACGCATAGACATGATGACATCAGCTGGATCTATGCCAAAATAAGCTACAATACGTGCGAGGGGCGGGGTTTGTTGTGCCTGGCACCACTTGTTTTAAAAAGACTTGATATCTGTTTTATTATACACAGTGTATCCTCCCACCATCCACAGACATTCACCTTTATAAATTAAATGGTCTATCTGAATCACCTGTAAGAGTGAATGTGAGAGTGAATGGTTGTTTGTCTGTATATGTCAGACCTGTGATGAACTGGTGACATGTCCAGGGGGTACCCCACATTCACATGATGGTGGCTGGGATATGCTCTAGCATCGCTGCGGTCCTAAGCAACTCAGAAAATGAATGAATATACAGAGTAAAGGCTTTTGAAGTGTAATTGATCCCTGATTACTAGCTATACACAGTTAAACAGCTATGTAACTAATTCATTAATTAATGTAACTTATTATATTTGCTAACTTTTCTAACAAATGTTTCAAACTGGGTAAAAACCCTGTAAAGTCCCCAAAACATACATTTAATCCAACACCTCACACACCTTCAGAGGGAAAATATTACTGAATTTGTTGCATCAAAATGAGCTTTTATGCTACATCTTTACCTCCTCCAATATGATTCTCTGTTATACTCTACATGTAAGCTTTTACCAAAATAATACAACCCATTTGTCATCACCAGCATTTAGATTATCAGCTGATTGAATTGCATATTTTCCTCAGTAACTGTAACAGAAAAACATTTTTATATTCTATTTTATTTTGCAATTAATAACATAACCCCCTAAATCTGCTGACATATATGATAGATGCATATGTTTTCTTTTTTCCAGCCATC
The DNA here is from genome assembly GCF_902148855.1 of Sphaeramia orbicularis. Taxonomy (NCBI): domain Eukaryota; kingdom Metazoa; phylum Chordata; class Actinopteri; order Kurtiformes; family Apogonidae; genus Sphaeramia; species Sphaeramia orbicularis. Next base: position 29,764,660 of record NC_043964.1, on the reverse strand, counting down.
CTGATGGAATATGTGCACATAGTTCTGAGACCTGTGATAAAAGTGCCTCTCCTGTTCACCAGAAATGAGGTAATTATTCTTCATGTTCCATGTCTCTTTTAGCCCTTTCTTCATTCTCTCAGGAATGCTGGAGATTGTGGATCATGGTGGCGTGACTCTAGTGTGCGTAGGGTTGAAAGTTAAAGCGCTTTGTATCTGTGTGTGAACGTATGCATGCATATGTACTGGTCTAATTAAAGTAATGTGTGTTGAGTATTTGACATGGGGGATTAGGTTACCTTCCCTCTGATGAGCAGATTCTTGTTTAAGTCTCTCTCGCAACAGTGAAGACAGACTTCATTAGGGCAGGTATTTTCCTATCAGCCCCCTGTACTCCCCCTCCCTCATCTGATGGTATCTCTTGTGCATGAATTATGGAAACCCACAGCAATTAATTCAGAAATATTGGCAGGTAAACAAAAGTCACTGGAAGACTTTCACTGCTGGTCGGTGGCACGTTTTCAAAAAAACAGATCTTTCATCAGAAGTGATTCTAGTCTGAAAGGTTCAGGCAGTTTGTTGTAATCCTCCTGGGAGGAAACCTTTATGATCATCTTAAGGAGCCACTGTCGCAGGCAGTAAGGTCCTCATGAATGTGTGATGAGGCAGAAACCAAAGCTGAGCCTGTGGGCCTGCACCCGAGGCTCATTCTGTCAGACAGCTGCAGGCCGGGGGATTGATGATTGTCCTGTGAATAAAACATAAACTGCTGAGGGTCAGAACAGGAAGTTCAAGATGAAGTTTACAGGAAGTGACCTCAGTACAGTGGCTGTTGCTATGGTGATTGGAGTTAGACAACCTCTTGGCTGGGCTCAAATGATCATGCCAAATCTCATGTTAAGCTATCAGCTGTGTTTTGGCTCCCCACAGGACAATCCAGTCTCAGCTACTTTAGCAAACAATACAGAAAATCACTGCAACACCTGCGTCATTACCAACTATTGTACATCAAACTTTTTAACCCTGTAAAGCCTGAACCATTAAATAATTGACAGAAAGTTCCAGTTTTTTTAAACTGGAGCCTTTATTGGTCCTTCTGTACAACCAAAAAAATGTTTTTTCAAATACCAGTTTCCATGTATGAGTTTTAGTTTTGTATCATATATGATACATCTGGTCTAAGTGCTCAAATATTGTTATTTTTGAACAAACAAAAACATAATATAACACAAACCTGTTTAACAAATTGGTGATTCTTTTTCAAAATTGGCAAAGTTCTGCCTCCTTCCTCATTAATTACAATCTTGTAGTGTCACTGGAAAGGCCTCTGGTGAACAAATTCCTCCCCCCTGGTGGATTATCTGTGTATTGCATGTATCTAATTGTATACATCAGGTTTTTCAAGAAAAAAAAATCACACTGACCATGTAGAGGGCTTCAAAACTCATGTATCAAATATGAGATGTTTGGCGTTATAGGGTTAAGTATCGTCAGGTCCGACAGGTACATCTGAGGTCAGTAAACGATAATATAGACACTGTGATCAGGATGACTGACCGGTCCAGCAAAAGGTTGTCCTAACAATTTCAATATACAGTCGAAAACCTTTGACTTTCTGGCATTTTTTCCACTGTCTGTGGTTAATAATAGCTAATCCTAGATTGTTTTGCAAGATTGTAGGACTCATAAAGCAGGTGTTGCTTTATGAGTCCTGAGTGGTGAACATGAGTTGTTCCATGGAGATGTTGTAGACTGAACCAGTTTTGCAGACTTCTTGTGGTTGCGGGATCTTGTAAAGAGGAAGTGCTTGTACATTGTAAACAACTAGAAAAGAGCTTGTTTTCTGTCCACTACATGTTTTCTTTGTTGTCTTGAATTGTCTAAACACTTTCATCACTGTGCGTAATCACATGCAGACACCTTATACTCGGGTGGTAAGAGGATGCAGTAACCAGACTCATCCGTCAGTCACTGGCTATCACAATGTAAAACCAAGTTCACCAAACTAAGGTTAATCTGTGCCATTAGCCTGACAGTGTCACCTTGCTCTCTTTTTGGCCTGGACTTCTCTACAAAAAGGAGCTTTTACTCACTTGCCATGATTCCTGAGTCCATGTGACACACCTTAATGCATTTTTAATCATCAAAATTCTGTCAGAAACTTACTTGATATATGTCACTCATTGTAGGTTTTCATTATCTATTGTCTTTTCAGATGATAAAAACACATGTGACACCTCCTCTGTTTAGGGTCAAACTGACTCATTTATTTAAAATCCATCCAAATGAGTCTTAAGGTTTTATACTGAATGTAAACCTGCATGTTCAGTACATTGACTTAAAACTTAAAATGAACATTACATTAATAGTATGAGGCATGTTTGTTATGTTTGAGTGACTTGGAACATGACATGCCTTCCCAGTGTGCATCATGCAAATTAGTTTTGATATTCCCTCAACCACGATATTCATGCATGAAACAGTGGTCCTTGTATGACAGTCTATATTAGGACAAAATATACAAAGGTGTAAAGGTGTACCACAAGGGTCAGGTTTAGGTCCTGTTTTGTTTTTTTTTGTTTGTTTGTTTGTTTTTTTACATTTTATATTAATAATATCATTTCTGCTCTAATAAACGGTCATGTTTATTTATGTGTGAATGATACACTTCCCTATTGTTTTGGAGGATCTGTACAGAAAGCTGTGAAAAACCTGCAGCTTTTATTTAAGTCAAAAGGGGAAAACAACTGTCAAAGCAACAATCCCATCTATCTTTCATTATGATGATGTGATCTATAGACATGCCTCAATTTCTATTTCCCCTTGGACGCAGTTTTTCCCCTCTGCACTCATTATTCATTATTGGGGATGCTTATAATACTCACCATTGCATTATTTTTTAATGAAAAAGTGGCTTGGTCTTCATTGTATGAAAAACAAAATATGCGTATGTACTTGTTGGTTTATAAAGCTGGGAAACTACCTTGTTATAGTGGTTTTCTGGAAATGACCATTCTCTATCCAATAACTGGCTGTCACTATAAATCCCAACTTTTTTTTTTTACCCAATTTAGTAGAAATAGTTTTTGTCTCTAAACTCTTGTCCCATTCACTGAATTTAAACAGTCACAAATCACATGTCTCCATATGCCTCAGATTATTGGTGTATCTTTAGCCATTATCTTTTTTTTTTTTTTTTTTTTACTTAAATTAGATGTATTTTTACAGAAAATATATGAATGTTGTAGAAGCTATATGGGACCATATGCACAGAGAAAAGGATAAAAGACCATGAAAGCCTCTGAAAGACATTCTGAAGGTGTGTAGTATAACACAATATTATATAATACAACATCCAGACAGTCAATCTAAATCACACTAATACACACTTTACCTGCAGAGGCCATTAAGTTTGTGTGTGTTCAATACTGTGCACATATTACCTGTATATTTCTTGTTAGAAATAAACACATAAGCACCTGGAAACAACAACAAAGCTAAAGGCTACCTGAGACTTGTTTGCAGCATTGTGTGTATGTGTATGTATATACACACACACACACACACACACACACACACACATATATATATATATATATATATATATATATATATATATATATATACATATGTGTGTGTGTGTGTGTGTGTGTGTGTGTGTGTGTGTGTGTCAGGTAACAATATGTGCAGTACACATAAGAAAGAGTACTGGGGGCTCAGGACCTTTTAACCCAACCTTTCCCAGTTCAATATCCTCCTGAGACCCAGGAAGGTACAAGTTTTATGTTTTTTATGTTTTTATTTTTTTATCAATTGATTGCTTTTATTTGAAATGGCACAATGCAACAGTTTTTTCAGATGCATTTTTTTTTTTTTTTTTTTTTTTTTTACAGAACTGTTTTTTTTTGTTTTTTTTTCAATAAAGCTGTGAAACTCATGTCACCCACAGAGTACAAAAATGCTTTGCTGGGTCTCAGGAGGTTATAGAAAATTATTCAAGAAATGACTTTTCTAGAAGGGAGGCATGTTTTTAGAAAGTAGTGGAAGGAGCCAAGGAGAATGTGACACTTATCTCTCCTTTTAGCCTCCACTTTCACTGCCATGGCAAAGGTCCTGAACAGTATCTCTGTGATGTAAACCTGAAAGTGAGGACGATTACAAACATATGAGATGTTTTCAAGAGGAGCAGAGGAAGTTTCATACTAGAAAAAAAAGTTTAAATATTTTCAAACTTAGCCTAAATTCAGCCCATGAAGTTATGTGAACATCCCTCACATAGCCCTGTTTGACATTTCCAGGTGAGAAACATCGCAGTGAGCCACACCTTCAAGATCGACAAGGCCCGTCAGGAGCTGGGATACTGTCCAAAAGCCTACAGCCTGGTGGACTCTGTGGAGCAGACACTGAGGTCCAGATGTCCCCCCTCTGGTTCAGCCCTTCACAGCCTGTCCTGGACCCAACACCGTGTCTCACTGCTGCTGCTGATGCTGGGGCTCAGCCTGATGCTACTGATATTATGCTGGATACTACGTCAGTATTAAAAGCTGGCTACTTATATTAAAATAATGTTCACTGTATTCGATTCACAGTCGCACCGCATTTTAGTTAAACTCTGAGATATATTAGATTATTAAATTAAAGGTTTTGCTTGGTTGACTAATAGATATTGAAGTAATAGCGTAGTCCAACCACATGTGGCTTGTTAACAGATCATCAAATCTCATAATGAACACAATAATATAAGCTCCAATAGAAACACACAACCCTAGTGAGGATAAAGCGGGTTCAGAAGATGAATGAATGAATGAAGAAACATAAAACAGACATACCTTCAAAAATCAGGTTCATTTTACTTTTTTCTTGTAAGTAGGCTATATGTACCACTTTCTTTCTCTAATGATAGTTTAAGTATGTCTAAGTTAAAATGACAAAAGTATTAAATCTGAATTGTGTGAATGTACTGATTTCTCTACAGTTTGACGTTACAGTGATTTCATTAAAAATACCATGTCTACCTTTATGTTACAAGTAGGCCTCTTGAAAGTTTGACTGATTGTATTGAAAGCATGCTTCCATTTTGTTTGATAAAGAAAATGTTGTGATTTACATATAATTCGGATTTAATCAGCATTTATTACTAACTAGTCATTTTTTTTTACACTTTTCAAAATAAAAGCAGCAACAATGAATGCCACTGACCATTTTATATCTATAACAAACACATTAATTCATATGTTTCTGATTATAGTTTGTATAGTTTGCACAAGCCAGAACTGGTCAGCCAAATTGTCCAATCTCAACTGTGGGATGAATCAGTGAAATGCAAAAATTACGCTGAGATAATAACAGTCAAAGGAGTCAAAATCACTTTAGTTCAGGGGCCATATAAAGCTCAATTTCATCTCAAGTGGGTCAGACCAAAATACCATCATAATAACTGATAAATAATGACAACTCCAAAACTGTCTCTTTGATTTAGTGTAAAAAAAAGGTACAGTTACATAAAAATGTTAACATTTGCATGCCATCCTTTCACAAAAAGTGACAATATCCTGAGCAAATACAAACAACCTGAAATATCTTAAGAGAAGTAAAAGTAATTTTAACCCTTTCATGTATGAATTATGAGAACCATAATCAAGTTTTTTTTAGTTTTCCTGAGTGTTTTTATTCTTCTTTTGGCATGAAAACAAAACAAAAACAAAAAAACAATGCGATTGAATTTTTTTTTTTATGAACCTATTTTTCACAGAGTTACAAAAACGTCCACTCATCTGGACATCAAGCATTTAATTTTAGAAGTAAAGAAACATTCATTTACTGATATACTGTGTAAGAACTATGCAATAAAAACATTTTTAAAGCTGCTAATCTGATGTTTTCTCACATTTTAACATACTCTAATACCAGTTATTAATCACTTCATGGAGATGATATGCAAAAAAACCCAACTTTTGTTTAAAATTGGGAATTAGGATTTTTTTTTTTTTTTTTTTTTTTTTTTTTTTTTTTAACGTTCAAGCATGTTACTGCAGATCCGGTTTATCTAGAACAGTTACAGTAATGGTATGAATTGCAGTGTATGGGATGATGCATAAGCGCCCACTGTGTTGGTTGATATGGAACTAAAACGACAAAATCCATGACTATACAAGAGAACACCTTTGAACAGCTGTAGCGACCACTGTGCATGAAAGGGTTAATGATATAATGTCTGTTACTAAATGTTTCGTGTATTTATAGATCTGCTGTAATTTGTAATGCACATGTGTAAATGATGAGCTGAAGTGTGATATTGTTAAAATTGCGCTTAATTTTCTTAAGAAATTCCAGGTTGTTCATGTAATTCACATTCTTTAAAAGATAGTTAGCAGATGTAAACATTTTCATAATTGAATTTTACTTTTCTCACTCTGAAACATAGAGAAAAGTTTGGAGTTGACATTATTTATATATATAGAAATAGATTTTAAATATATTTTACTGGTCTGACCCACTTGAGAACATATTGGGATATATGTGACCCCTGAACTAAAATGAGTTTGACACCCCTGGGTTATACAGTCAGAAGTTATTTTCACTATATTAAAAAAATATAGAGAAACATATCAACAGCAGGGTGACCACCAGAGGGCGCACAAGCACTGTGTGGTGTTTACAGACCAGCAGAAAGACCGACGGAGCAACAAAGATGAAGACTGTGTGGTGTAAATGTGTTCTGAGTCGCTTTCGGGGTATGTGCACGTGATGAGTGAACATATACAATGTTCATTCGAGGGTGCACGTGCGTAAAATGGATAATGCTGGCAGCGGTGGGATTCGAACCCACGCCATCGAAATGACTGGAGCCTAAATCCAGCGCCTTAGACCACTCGGCCACGCTACCGCTACGATTACCGATTTTAGTGTCTTTTAGATAACAAATACATTAAATCTGTATTTGTCGTCGTAGTGTTATGAGGGTTACTTATTTATTACAGTTCCCAGCGGGAGAAAAGTAAACAAATTGCTGCGATGAGTCTTTTCTGACACTTCTTTTATTCTATAGATCTTTTTAAAGGTCACATGTACATGACGGGTTACACACACACACACACACACACACACACACACACACACACACACACACACACACACACACACACAAAACAGATTTGAGTTTAGTTAATGTCTTTTCCCTTCACTGCCTAACAAATAAATGGGAAACATCTAAAAAAAATCCCATTGAAATGAAATCCTCCACGTGTCTTAAAGACAAACACGGATGATTATTTTTATTCTGTATTTTATTTGGCAAGGACAATTCCTATTATTATTTTATTATAATAGTCTTGATTTCTACCTGGCCCCTAATTCACAAAGGTAATTCAGTAGGAACCCTTCACAATGACAAAACACAGGCCTGTTTAAGGACTCATTTCACCCATTAAGACCCACTGCTACTTTTGTGCAGTGTTGGGAATTACGGCGTTAAAAATTGTTTTCCAGTAACGGGTAATCTAATGAATCACTATTTAAAACGTTACAACGCTGTTACCGTTACCGGCAGTGAAATGTGGTGGTTACTATGCACTGATATCAAATAACAGCTGTTATCCGTCCTGACTCGCTCAGCCAGCCACTAGAGGTGTGACGTTCGCGGACGAGTCGAGTCTTTTGAATGGCACTTTTCAGTGAACGATAAGAACCGATTCATTTGCGAGCCGTTCTTATATTCACATTGCCCACACTGCCTTCATGCTTCACCTGTGTGCCTATGAGTCTGAGTTGTCCACGCTGCCTTCACTTGAACGACTAATGACATGTCCGAGTTTGAGTTGTCCCAGCACACCACATTCACTTGAACTACGCAGCTTCGTGCGCAGCTAATTTAGGGGAGGAGTTATCAGTGAGTGACAGACTGGACTGGAGACATTTACCAGAGATGGAACTTTTGGCTCTTTGAAGGGAGCCGTCCAATCAGGAGCCGTTCACTGAAAAGAGCCGTTCAATAAATTGGCTCTTTTATGTTTTTTGCATTATTTTGAAACACCAGTGTTTAAATGACTAAATAGGCTACATGTGATGATTGACATTACATTTTAAAGGTGTTTAATTGGCGCGGCAGTAAATATTATCTCACCGTAAAAAAGAATAGTTAGTTCAAATGTGTGGGCTAAATACATGACATGAGAGGTGACATTAGGCAAATGCTGGAATTTGACTACAAACATGACGGTACATTATGTGGACTAGTCTGTAGCCTAAAAATGAAGAAGAAAATAAAACATTTTCTTATGCAATAATATTTTATTCTCCTCAAAATAAGAACAATAAATGTGTGTAAACATACGGAAAAAATTGCACAAAAGCAACAGTGATTAATCACTGCAATTACTTAAAATACCTGAACTATAGTGCATGCCCATCTTTTCTTTCTGAAAAGTGCATCCAAACACTACTCCTGTTTCTTTGGCTCATTACTCACAGGTGGTCACTCACTCACTCTCAAACTTTTCTCCAGTTTTAACCAGTCTTCCAGCTCCGTCTCCTCCAGTATGCTCACCTCACGCTTCAAACTGTTGTTTTTTTTGCTGACTTCTTGCCATGAGACATGCGCAGTGCACTCTTTTTTTTCTGCTTGAACATTCTCCTCCTGCCCAATGCCTCCCCAGTGATGCTAAATTGACAGACAATCGGACACTCCCTCCTTAAAAAAAAAAAACAAAAAAAAATGAACGGCTCTTTGCAAAGACTCAGTTCCCATTGTTTATTTCAAAGACCCGTTCAAAAGATTTAATTCGTTTGTGAGCGTCACATCACTAACATTTACCGCTGGATCAGGGAGGAGCGACTGAAAAAAGTGGAGATATGGGATTAACTGGAGGAGCATCTTCTTCCTATAAATGCAGATATGCACTTATGTGGTGGAAAAGCCGGGCCCAGGTGGACCCCAGCCTCACCACAGTCATGGTGTTCAGTACCTGTCTGCTGTTCTACTCTATGCAACTGGCCCATGAAACATAACTCAAAAATCAGTTTCCTTTTACATATTTGAAGGTTTTTCAAAAAAGTAACGCAATAATTACTTTCCCTGGTAACTAATTACATTTATGAAGGAGTAATTCCATTACTAATTTAATTACTTTTTTTTGAGAAAGTAACTAGTAACTATAACTAATTACTTTTTAAAAGTAATTTGCCCAACACTGCTTTTGTGGCAGTTCTAAAATAGGTTTTTCCTCTATATTTAACTTTTAAGTGTTTAGTCACCATTTATTATAATATTATATTCAGTGAAAATCAGGTATTTTCCTACATTTAATTCACTGATCATGTAGATGTTTACAAAAGCTCAATTAAAAGTTGGTGTTTAATATATCAAAAACAGAGAAAACTGAAGAAAGGGTGACTTTTTCAGCAAAGATATCAATAACTGAACGTAAAAGCAAATATCTCCATCCACTGTCATTGATCCAACTCCATGGGTTTTACTGGAGAAGCCATGTTATAGAAGGTGACAGTGTTTCCACATTCACTACGGAGCCTCTGAACATCCAAATGGGTCATATCTGATGACCATGAAAAGATGATGAATTGTTTTTTACACCAATTATTCAAATGAATTGATAGGAATAGTGGATCAGCCGGTACAACAGATACTTTTGTTTGCTGGTAGCTGTTTGGGTCTTCATGGGTTAAGCCGTGTTTGGTTTCTAATACAGTCTGGTCTGAGCCTGTGTTGAAATTGTTGATTTGTGTGCACATAACTACCTTTACATAGAGCATTAAAATAGAAAAAATATATGGAGAAGTACAGTTATGTAAGTCAAATCACTGTACACCACCTACAAATACACCTAAAATTAAAATTCAGACTTCATGTACACTAATGCAGAATGTTTAGAGTGAACTTTGGGCCACTGGCTGGCCTCCAGAAACAGAGGAATGTGTGGGGGACTTTGCTTGAGTTGGAGTGAATTAGACACACTGTGCATTTTGTGACAGTTCCATTAATCCCTCAGTTTTAGACCAACATTTGAAAGAAAACATAGGGCTAGAGCTACAGAGGCTTCTGCTTCTGACTTTGCTGATGCTATGATTAGATTCCTGCATTCTTGCTCATGGTCTTGCAGAGACCTGTCCCATTTGGGTAAGTGAGGTATGTAATCCCCTTGTTTAGGGGTTTTAATGGATTTGTGGCAAGTTGAACACAATGTAGAGAAACTAACTTGTGTAAAACCTAATTATGAGAAGACAAAGCCCCATTAATTACAGAAACAAAAATGCTGTCTCCGCGCGGACACACTGCATTGAGTTCCACTAGCAGAACACAAGTAGTCTTTCCATTTTTCCACCTGATGAACAGAGGACAGGTTGAAACAACCTATATGTGCACAAAAACTATGTGGTGATGTTATGTTTTCATTCTGATTTGAGCATCTCCAGTGCAAATACACATGACAGACCACTCACTGAGCTCTTTGCAGAATTGTTTTTACTAGTTAGTTGCGAGCAAAAACATGTTAATTTCAATTGACAGCACATATCATTACACACAGATGTTTCTGCAGTAGCACAAACTTCACAGCTTTAAAACTGAAAACTGCTAAATGCCCCAAGTATTTTAAACATCAGCATTAAGCATCATCTTTGCACATTAACATTAAGCCAGATAATAACATACAATGACATTTTCATAACTTAATGTAGACTTGAAATTTGCAAAATTTAAGAATCATATAGACTGCCCAGATCTAGCCGTATATAGTTCGTAATAGCAGGTTAGTAAAATCACCTCTTTACTGACCACAGCCAAATGTTTTACATGTTTCTTGATAGACATTTCCTGTATATATAATAATCCACATGGTTCTCATTTTCACATATATCATAATTTCTGTTCAACATTTCTACCTGAAATCATCCTAAATCAGTATGAACATGAGAAAATTTGAGGCTTGAGGGAACACGTTTTCTATTCTTGATATCGCTCAGTAATTATGTTTTCAGTTATTTGTGTCAAATAGAATATTGACCATAACATAGACCATACTTCAATACATATAATTAACTCAGTCACTCTCAACTGACCCATCTGAATACTAAGCAATAGAGAAAATAAATAATCTTTTTCAAAAATAAATAGAAACTGTGATTCAGTTATAAAAGTGCACAGCCATTATTGTATGTAACCTACTAGTATAAAGACACTCATCAGAGCCTGAGCTGTACAGAGGATAGACTGTTACAGTTTTCCTGTTTCCACTGATACTTCTATGGTGATATACCAGTGACTCTTCACTGGTGAGCCAACTATTGTTCACTTGCACAAACCAACATGTACTAGCTGTTAAGCTAATTATCCCAAACACCTGAGACTTTAGTTATTAAACAACAATGGTTTTTCATCCTATTACAACATTCCAAACTTTCTGTTTACATAAGACACACAACTCCGGCTTATGTTAACACACTTCTAAAATGAGAGTATGCTTTTCTCTTTCCAGCACCAAATGATCGAGCAGTAACATGGATAACCTGCTATGAACAATAAATACTGTTGTAGATGGAATAACATTTGTAGATTTGTAGGTCACACAGTGAAATGTGCTTGACATTAGCTTAGGATCCGTTAGTACAGATTAACCTGACTATCTTATAAGACTACAACAATACCTTCTTGCTACAATAAACTACATATTAGTCATTCTTAGTATATTTGTTTTTGCTGTCATTGGAGAGAATGCTCACTTCAAGTCATACAACAGATTATACAATTCTAACAACACTTGATTCTGCACAAGGACGGAGTGAAAGGAACAGTGCTGACTTATACAAACACGTGCATGAATATGACAGGACATAAGAGGATTGCAGCCCGTCTAAGACGCAAATGGACTGGCTGCACTGCACAGCAGCCACTGAATTTCAATACAACAAAGCAACCTCGAAGCCTCTGTCAAAGTGTTCAGACATAAACAAGTGCAAACCCCCTGTCACTAGGTGGTAAGAAATACAATCATTGGGTGGAGACCTGAGAATCACAGTCCCTGAGTGGACGTCTGTTCTCACTGAGGTCCTCTTTGGTCTTCTGGATACAGGTGAAGATCTCCTTGAAGAGAGCCTTGTACTCTGGCTGTTGGCCACCTTCTAAACCCACAATCAAATCACACATAGTAGTTGAGCTGGACAGGCGGCGGCGAGTCCGGCTGTTTGCCAAGGGGGTGCTGGATGTCTGAACGGCCTTATGGCTGAGCTCGTCTGTCGTCTGCTTACAACGTAGCAGAAGTTCATCATATTTCACCTGTGTACAAACACAATTTTCTCATGAAATTGTTCTTTTTATTCTTGTGCATCATTGACCTGTATAAAATATTCAAGAAATAAAGGATCACATTGATGTACACACTATTAGGGTCTGAACTAGAGCTGCACAATATATCGTTTGAGCATCGACATTGCGATGTACGTGTGCGCAACAGTCACATTGTAGGTCCTGCAAAGTAGGAGGCAAATGAACTCAACGTGTTCTCATCTAATTTCAAGGGTATGTGACACACACTGCACGCAGCGATCCACCAATCACAATCTTTCTTAATCAGTTTGGAGTGAGTTGCTGGTAACAACATTGAAAAATGAGCAACGAACAAGAGAAAAATCACCCTAAACGAAGACTTGGTGCCTTAAAGAAAAGCAACGTCAATCATCTGGAATTATTTTGGCTACAAGAATGATGATATTGAAACACGTGTTCTGTGTTGACAGTGCCTTGCACCTGTTGCCACAACGAGAGGTAACACAACTAGTTAGTTTGACCATTTATGTCAGCACCATACAGCTGTTATATACTCCTGAGTATTTTTTCATATTGCAATATATATCGCAGAGTTAAAAAAAAAAAAAAATCGCCATGTCAGTTTTTTCCAGTATCGTGCAGCCCTAGTCTGAACAGATCTTAATCAGGCCTAAGAGATCTCATGTAAATGACCAACAGTGACCTGGTTGTGTTTATATATGGTCAGTCCTTCTGAACAAGTCCATCATTCACAAAAATACTTATTCTACTTTTGTCAAATATACACTGTACCAGACATGTTATTGATACACCACCTGTAATGCGCTGTACTGTGCATCCACCTCATTGAGCAGGGAGATGCCCCTCTGTTTCACTGCTTCTGCTCGTCTTATACACATCTGCTCGTGGCCACGGCGAATCTCATCTGTGTTTGTCAGAACGCTGTCACTGTTACACCTCTGTCTGTTGGATCGTTTCAGCTCCTCATCGTTTTCCACTTTTTCCTCCGTGTCACTTTGCTCCAGACTAGGCTTTTCCTCAGAGGAAAAAAATACTGTATCAGGTAACAGCAGCTGTTGTGGTCTTTTGAAACTAGTGGGAAAGGAGGAGATGAAGAGGTGCAAGTTTTTATGCAACTAAAAAGAACAAAAATGTACAAAAATATGGCACAATTAATTAGGGAAATCAAAAAAACAAAAACAGCTCTCACTTGTTGGCTCGGTCTCGGTGCCACAGAAGACGCAGCTGTTCCACTTCAGTTTCCAGGTCCTTCTGGCGGGCCCGGCATCCCTCCAGCCGGGCCAGCTGCTGCTCCAGGACTCTGTTCTCTGTCGCTGTCAGCTCACGCTCCCGCTCTGCAGCCTCCCTGTGGGTCCGCTCTAAGGCGATCTGGTTCTTAAGGGTCTGTATGGAGCGTTGCAGAGCTGTATGCTCCTCCTCTGGGTTTTCATGTCTTCCTCGGTCATAGCAAAAGTCCTGAGACGACCAAAGTCCTCCTACATGGCTGTCATCATGCCTGAGCCGGGACAGATATGAGTTGAAAGGTCACACTGAGAATATAGCAACACTTTCATAACTGTCACCATCTATTTTCAATTATTAGCCAACAACACACGGGGGGGGTACAGGAGATACTGTTTGGGTTATTTAAAAAATCTTCCACAAAAAGCAAATTTTTGATTCCAGGATATTTGCTTATAAAACTGAATCTAACATGAAATAAGAGTGTACATTCAGTTTGGGAGCCTGTGATTTCTATTTAAGTATTTAAGTTTAAATATTTAACATGTTAATTTTGAAATACATGTATAAACGTATTTAATTTATTTCATAAGGCTGTTTTCTTAGCTTAAACAAAATTTTAAGATGATGTGGAAATGAAAAGGAACATTAACTTATGTAGAATTGCTCTTATGATTTAGAGATAAGAGTCCATTATGAAGTAGATCATTAAAAAAAAAGGATGTGCCAAGAAAAGTTTGGGAAACACTGATTTACACTTAAATTATAATAGTAATTTGGGCACTGAATATTAACAGGAAGCGAAAACTTGCCAGGGTGCTGTAATAACTAAATGATCTCAAATTGTATTCAACATGTAGTCTGATGCTGCGATCTTTGTCAGAGACAACACATATGGGTCAGTGCCATTATTGACTGTATTAGTGAGCTATAGGTTACCCTGCTTTCTCATTATTTTGTGGTACGAAAGGCAGGAAGCAAAGACAACACGGGCGTGTTTTATTTCTGACAATAGTGGAGGATTAGGTCCTTCCTCATTTGGATTATGTCTGATCTGGCTCTGGGTGACCTGAAGCATCTCCAGTTAGCCTGAGAGGAATGAATCATTAGCAAATTGAGGGTAAGAGAAGGTCAGACGACATAGACAGTATTTCTTACTGTTCAGACACTTTGCCCTTTGGTTTAATAATTAAGTTTAAGACGAAGAAGAAGAATCTTTATTTTGTCAGTCGGTTAACATGCACCACACCTGAAAAATATTCTTTTGCAGTGGGTCAATGACAAGATTCCTTCTATCTGTGGTTGGTGAAAAATCATTTTTGAACTGATTCCTCTAGAATATCTTACCAATATTATACATGACAGTGAAGATCAGTTCTACAGAGTGTAGTGCCTATTTTTGGACTATATCGGACCGGACCTCTCTTCTATTCTATTAAAAGGACTGTTGTGCACTTAAATGATACTCTTAAATGTGACTCCCCTACATTGTAAGTCTGACCTACCACCTTCTGTATTAAGCTATGTTTTTGTGTTTTTAATTCTCACGTAAGAGCTGACGTATATGTTTTGTTTTGTGTCTAGTCTTTTGAAGACACCGTTTTGTTGAATGAAACTCAAAAAAATTGCAATAAAAACAATGGGAAAAAAAAAAAGAAAACATGCACTACACCGAAATTTGTCCTCTGTCTTTAGCACACCACTAGATCATGCATCACACACTGCATACTAGGAGCGGTGGGCTCGCCATGTCAGGTGCTCAGGAAGCAAATAGTGGGGTTAAGTGCCTTGCTCAAGGGCACATCAGCCAACAATTCTCCACCAGTCTGGGGAATCGAACCGGCAACCCATCACTCACAAGCCGACTCTCCAGCCATCTAGGTCACGGCTGGACAACCTGTCACCACGTTGCATGCAGATGTGTTTCTGGTAATCTTTAATTCTCAAACTCTGACAGGAGCAAACACCTCTAAAGTCTATGTCAAAATTCTTATGATAACAAGCTGTCACAGTACAATAAGTCCACTACTGCTATTTCCTTTTGTAAATAGTTCCCCTTAGACATCATGTGCGTGCATACATGTAATACCTGTCATGTTGTAAGTCATAAAGCTCTTTGAGGCAGGACACACTCTGTGCTCCGAGTGACCGCCGTTGCTCTGCCTGTTCTCTTTTGCTGCGCTCCACCTGGGCAGTCTTCAGCTCCTCCACCTGAGTCTGCAGGTCTTCCATGTGGGTCTGAAGGCCTTCGATGGTCTCCGTTAGACTGAAAGTGAAAATAAAGACAGCCCACTTTTGCTGAGGTCTTCCAAAATGAGACTATTATCTTTACAACTCTCAGACTGAATAATGTGGTGTTATTAAATTTCCAAGGCAAATTAAGTGATAAGTGGTAAACGGACCTGTGGATCTTCTGCTGGGCCAGGCGATTGTCCTGCACTAGTTTGTGGTTGCCTTGCTCCAGATCTCTGGCAGCCATGTCTAACTGTTCATACACTTTGGCGTGCTGGTCGTTCATTTGACGCAGCAGGTCCACTTGCTTGGACAGATGCTAGTGCACAACAGAGGGAAGAGGAGAACATTTAGATTGTTGAACAGTATCTTCAACAAAGGCACATGGTGCTGAGAGTCTAATGTTACTCCTCTTACAACATGCATTTATCACACCATAAACTGCAAATTAACAGGAGCTTATTTGAATGTGCTGACAATAAAATACTTGCCTTATCATATGCAACACCTTTTACATTTATTTTTTTAAATCCATGACATAGAAGTAAAGGTTATCCAGGAAAAAACAGCACTGTGGCCAGAGATGATAAGGTGTATTTATTTAGATACCAATCATGATTCTACTTAACATACATTTTATTTCTGCAATATCTCATTATGTCCTTTGGATGAAAATAGAAGGCTTCATTTACTTAACGCATTTAAATTATTCACTATGCTGGGTGATTTGGAAAAATAGCTGCTAAAATGTCACTGACCAAATTAGTCTCCCTATGTAGAAATCCATGCAACCATTTATCTACTGCTTTTTAAAGTGGACACAAAGCAACATCAAAGTCCTGGTTCACACAACCAGGTGCAGCTTTGAGGCTGTCATGAGTGAGGTAGGTAATAACACAGACAGACACTCCATGATGAGGGTCAAAGAGACGCAAGGGATTAGCATATCACCCTCAATAATTCCCCTGGGAAGAAGGTGCTTTGCTGTAAACTAATTAAGGCTCTTATCCACACCGATCTGTTGAATGCCATATCCTGGACCTCAAACAGAGCAGCGAAGCTTTCAGAAACCAAAATTTACTGACATTTTTTGATTATTTTAACATATACTTTACCAGACGAATAAACAAAGACACAAGATCTACTGTTTTTCATATTACCTTAAATGGTTTTTAACATTTACTGTGTTTTTATGGATTGTTTTGTCCATTGTTTCAATAGATGTGTTGAGAACCTAATTCTTCACTACAATCTTTGTTGCTTGAACACTGTCCAAGGTAAAGGTAGAAGAAGACTGCTGAAAGGCTTTCTATAATTAGATAAACAAACATCCTGCCAAGAGATGCACTGAGCCAAAAGCTCACTAGAATGTGAGACTGATCAGGATTGGCGTTTACAAAATCCTGTTTAAAATTAAGAGAAAGGTATAAACTTTATCTCAATGAATAATCTTACACACTGGACTTTTCATTTATTTAAAATTACTACATTTATAATAACTGCACTGGACTATAATGCATGCTAACGAAATAATAAACCAGATGGTGGAAAAGACAAATTTATGGTTATAAGTTATTGTTACAAATAAATATACTGTATATTTTGCACAGTGAAAATCACTGAAGGATAGCACTGGGGATTTAAGAGCTCTATATCACCTCTATCTCCTGTAACTGCTCCTGGTTGGTGGAATACATCTGCTGCAGAGCCTGCTCAAGATCATGGTTCCTGTCGAGGAGGGTTTTCCCCAGCTCTGCTGCCAAACGGAGATCTGTCAAAGAAGGAAAACATGTAAACACATCACACAAGGGCTTCAATGACCAAACACAGGCAAGTCAGAGAGTTAAATGCATGTTAAGGGGATAAACATAGACTGGCATTAAGACAGCCCTGACACACAACATTGTCTCAGAATGTCGTGAATGTGGCACGAGTAAACCACAGAGGAATCTACTGCATGCCTCAGGATATCCTTGTGACCCTTTCCTCATTCATTTCTATTCTCTTGCTATCTAACAACTGTGTTTATTTGTCGTTAGAAATTAAGTGAAGCAAATCAGATAAGGCACCACACTGACACGCACAGTGAACAAGTCATAAGTATGTTTGCTAGAGTATATTTAACAAAAAACATGCTCACAGGCCTCCAAAAAATAACCTTTGGCCCCACCCTGAAGCACTCAGACAGCAGTTGAGAGGAGGGCTCTGCGAACTGATACAAATCTGGTGCAAATACCTCAGATTATCTCCACAAGTAACTGGTGAAATAGCAGATCTGCTACAGAACAACTTTTATTGAACTGTTCAGGGACAAGGAAAGTTATAGGAAGTCATTCATAGCTGATTTCACTATTGTGATCTGAGCTGTCCTGAGGTTTTCTATAATTATATTCACTTATTGTTGTACTGTTTTACACCCTCTAAAAACATGTCTGACAGCATATTCATTGTCTTCTGTGTTTATTTCTATTACACAGACAGTTCAACACAACAGTTCACTCCAGGAATGTACAATACAATGTACTTGATAACTGGATTACTATTCTATTAATGTTCAGAATTACTGACATATCCTGCCCAAGTAAAATATACTTTGGTTTATTCCTAGTTTCAGTATTGATCTGTGTTGAAAATTATTTAAGACTGTCTAATCAAATCAATTGTGTTGCCCACAACGGAACTTTGTCTTAGGCTAAAGTACAAAACAGCTGGAAGCTACATAAACAGTACACATAAACAAGACTATACAGACAAAGGCATACAACATGCATAAAAACAAGTACTCTACACAATAAATGCAATAAAAAAAATTATAATAAAAATATAAAATACTACAATAAAAACTAAAAGATCCTTGAGACTTTTGGAATGAATGAATATTTAAGTCTATTGAATCTATTATTAGGGTGAGAAATTGCCTTCAAAAATCATTCTTTTGTGTGAACATACTACAAGCAGTTGAATAAATCTGAAACAATCAACATAATGCAAGTGACAGCCAGAGGAAATCCTGTCCACAAAGCTCTGAATATGTTTCAACTTTTACCCCATGACTGAATGTGATTCTGTGTCATGAGAGTAGGCGATACAAAGTCTGTGTGAGCGATGCACCTCCACTTGTGTATTCAGTGTTATTCATTATTAAGTTTACCCCTGGCATGGATCATTACATTAGAATAAAGTGTCATGTCAGGATTACAGAGGTTACAGGGCGACACCCCAGCTCTTACCGTGTTCCAGGTCCTGCGGGTGGTACCAAGGCTCCCCATCTTTGTCAAACTCTTCCTCCAAAATCATGTCCGTTAACATTTTAAAGCCACGAAGCGAGTGGGGACTCCACCTGACGGAAAGGTGAGAAGCAGGTGTGTATTTTTCCGTTACTCCTGCAGTTATCCGCTCTTCGCGTTCTGTGTCGGAGATGTGAGCTCCTACATCCTCCCGGTGAGTCTGAGCCGTTAAGTCTGTTGTCTACGGCAACGTGGCAAATCTCTAATACACTCCAACATCCGGTAGGTGGCACAGATACTGTTTAACTAAACATATTTTACTGAAAACGAACAGTGTCAAATTTATTTATGTTTTTAATTAATACTTAGTTTTATGACTTACTACCGTAAGTATGAGTATCGCAAACATTTAAATATATATTTAAAAGTTTGCTGTCGTAACTTCCTCCTTCTGTTGACAGGCGTTCTCATTGACAAGTCACAGAGCAGTAAGTGGAACCATGACCTGCTTCTGACCAATCACGTGTTTGTTTAGGAACTTGAAGACCCGCCCCGTTTGGAAGGCACGGAAAACGAGTTTGATAGGATGTAGGTGTACTGAATTATTATTGTGCCACATATCCAGCAAACTCTGTCAGTTTAGTTAGAAGAAGCGTCCTGACGTATGCGACATTTAAGAAAATGAGAGAGCTGGGTTGAAAAATTGACGATTTTTTTTTGCTCCGGATATTGATCCATTCATCAGTTTTTGCTAGTATCAGCTATGCTAAACACGAACAGTATGAAGTGTTAAGTCTGCAGAAGGACGCAGTTCCTTGTGTTCGACTGGTTCGACCTACTAGTTTTCTCAGTAACAGGAGCTGCAATGGCCTCGGAGGAGAAACCTGTTCCAGGTGTCCGACCCGGAAGAATGAACGTCCTTCGGCACCTGATAAATTTGGGGGTTAATCCAACAGCATTGGCGTTTGCTATGACCACTCTGGGCGCTGCTATGATCAACAACATATTCAGCTTCTACTATGTCAAACTTTTCCTCAATAAGTACAAGATATCAGAGTCAGCATTTCACCAATCACAAGTGAGTATTTAATTCTTACATTCAGCTGCTCTCATCCAAATGCATGTCAGTGTCTGTTGAAAGGCTAATCTAGCCAATAATAGAAGTATTCCTTTAGTTGGTGTGGTGTATTCACAGGTGGTGTACATGGTGTGGAATGCCATCAATGACCCTCTGTTTGGCTACCTCCAAGATAACTCCAAAGTGCCCTGCTGCTCTCAGCGGCGTCTCTCCATCCTGTATGGTGCACCCCTCTACTCTCTTGCTTTTCTTGTACCCTGGTTCCCATGGCGGTCCTACTTTCCTGGTGACTGGATGAGCGGCTTGCATCTGATGGTGGCACTATGTGCCTTTGATGGCATGCTGACTTTTGTGTTGCTGGCGCAGTGTGCCTTATTTGCTGAGATTTCCAGTCATCATCAAAGTCGACTAAGACTTATAAAGTACAACCAGGTAACAACATTGTACTGATGAGATTTACCTCTTAGGTATTGAAATTCAGTGATAAACATCACCAGACACTTGATACCTGATAGTGTCTTGTCAGTGTATTTTTTTTTTAAATTTGGTACCCAACCCTCTACTGTTTACCCACATTGTCTTACCATTTTTTTCTCCTCATGTTATTTTCCCAGGTTGCTGCTCTGATTGGCTCCTCCAGCGTCCTCATCTGTGGTGTGCTGTCCAAAAACATGGAAGACTTTGCAGCCTTCCAAGCCTTCACAGTGCTTATAGCTATCCTCAGCTGTAGCTGCATGCTCTATACAGGCTTCTACAGCGAGAGCCGCTTCGATAGCAAATTATCTCAAACAGATGCACAAGAGTCTGTCAACCCGACTTCCCATCAATCAGCAGTTTCCTTCTCCTTGTTAAAAACCCTGACATGGCAAATCCTGACAAACAGGGACTTCCAACTGTTTGTGCTCATGAACTTTTTCCAGGTTTTCATGTTGGCTTTCTTTAACAATTTTACTATGATATTTGCTGAGCATCTTATTCCCCCAGACACACTGCCATCACTGGCCAAGAGCATCATGTATGGAGCTGGATTTATCTGCCCACAGGTAACATGTCATCACCAGAAAGCTGGATCAGAAAAGTAGCAATTATGTATAGACTTAGTCTTTGTTTGCATGTGATATATCCATTAGCATAATGTCACAGTTTTGCTTGTTTTGGTCCATTAACAATAAGCTGCACTTAATTCACAGAATTACTGATAAGAGTCCAAAATCCTGCACACATTTATACATAAACAATTGGCCTTGTACAAGATGATTTTCATACTTTTATTATGAGAAATTTCTGTTACTTTATTTATTTGATGGGCTTATATGAGAAGCTGTGCCAGAATAAGTAAACTTTTTTAACTTCATAAGACAGCGTAAATTAGATTAATTTTATGAATGCCATTTATGTCACCAGCTGTGCCAAATAGTTTTTTTGTCAGCAAATTGTGAAGTGTAGTGAAATTTACATAATAATCTGCCATCACTTAGTGAAAAACTAATTACACCTGATTCCTACAACAGATCTGGATCACCTGTAAATTGTGTTTGTATCTGAAGGAAAATTCAAAATAGGAAAACAATAAAAGTGGCGAGTTGTCCTAAATCACTTATACATGGTGTTAAAGAACAACAAATTTGTCAGTGTGAGTGGCTCCTCCATGAGACCTGTGGTCTACCCCTTAATGTGAAGATTATCATTAGTTGAATGTATTGTCTTTAAACCATCCTGATTGGTACAGAACACCACTTGGAAATTCCCCAGACTTAAGTATAAACTGATCCTTCACAACACACTATTGTTACACAGAAGTTTCGTCCTTTTGGCAGAACAGCTTATGAAAACAATGCACTGTGTTTTTCAGTTTCAAATGACTCATTCAACAAGGAAATGCCTCCAAAAAACTTGATCTACCATCTCGGACATTACTTTGTATTGTTGCTGTGTATTACTATGGTATTATGTGTCTTTCCACTTGTGTCCAGCTACTCGTGTTGAGCTGCCAACGTCTGCTTCGTGGTCTTGGTTACTACAGGATCATCCTCTACACCTTCTACTTGGAAGCTGGAATGGCGGCTCTCATGTTAGCACTTGGACCTCAGCACTACTATGTCCTTGCATTTTTCCTCACTGTTAGCATGTAAGTGCTACGATAACCACTAAGACTACCTCTACTACTTCTACTTCTACTATTTTTGGCTGCTCCTTTTTGAGGTCACCACAACAAATCATCTGCTTCCATCTGATCCTGTCTCCTCAGTCTTTTTTCACAACAACCACCTGCATGTCCTCCTTCACCACATCCATAAATCTCTTTGTTTTTCCTCTTTGCCTCCTGCCTGGTAATTCTGTCTTCATCATCCATCTGCTATTATATTCACTATTCCTTCTCTGCACATGTTTGAACCATCGCACTCTGGCCTCTCTCACTTTGTCGTGTAAGAGCTTAAACAGTCAATATATTAAAAAAGCATTTGATTTTGATTATGTTAAACCCACATTTTTTTCTTTTTTGTGTCATAGGATCATAATTCAGGCTGCTTTCAGTCTTTTTGGCTTGCCTTTGGCCGACATCATTGACACAGACATGCAAATGTACAGACGCAGGTAAAATTATGATTGATGTGACAGAATTAAGTCTTTAATTTCTCATGGACAAATACTATATACAGCAATTCTGCATCTGGTTTTACTTAGACAGCAATAAAAAAGTTTCAAAGTGTGCCAAAATATAAAAGAAAAACACAGATTACCTGGGACTTTGATGTTTTCTAATAATTTTCTCCTTTTCTTTTTCCTGCAGTTCCCCCTTGTCCTCAATGGTGTTTGGAACAAATGCGTTGTTCACCAAACCTGGTCAGTCTTTGGCACCAATGATAGTGCTTAATATCCTCAACCAGTTTGGATATGAACAGCTCAAAGACACTGCAAGGGATTCACATTCAAGGTGCAGATCATTTTTTTTTTTACATTTAAAGTCATCTATGTAGCATTTTGTTGTATCCAGTTTAGGTACCGTGGATAAGTTGGTGATGCTGTTTGCTTATGATACTGACACGATGATGAATGTTAATTTCTTCCATATAATGTTATAATAATACAGTGTTTTCCTGAAGTTTATGGCACCTACGGATTGGGTGTTTGGGGATTCTGCAGTGAGAAATCTCTGCAGCAAAAAATATAATGTCGCATCATTTTGGACATTATTTTTAACATATCTGTGTAATAAAATTTGGTAAAGCTTAACAGATAATAACTAAACAAAATCTAAAAGTCTTGGTTTTGAATTTCACTGGCAACTGACCACATTTGTTAGATATGTGAAAAGTCATTTAAGTTAGATTTCATGGTCTTTACATTAATTTAGGTTTTGGGTTTGGGTGTTGTGTCTTAGCTTTACAATAGCACTGAAACCCTGATCCTGTCATTTATTGCCTGGGCAAACCATAAAATAAACTCTCGCCATAAACTGAGTCTTTGGCTGCTGTGATGGGAGGTTTTATATTATGAGGCAGATATTTTCACCAATGAAAGTAATGTTAACAAATACCCTGTTGGCAGTTACATTATGCTTTAGAAAATGGTCAGCAAACTTAAGAGATAAAACTTGATAAACCACCAAAACTACCTATGTTCACTTCTTACCGTAGACATTGTATTAATTGAATATTTTTAATTGGCTCCAAGTTGTAGTTGCTTTGCCACCAAATAACAGTCCTGTATCACCTATAGGAACATTGTAATGGATGTAATGTAGGACTTTTTTTTTTGCATCAGTGCGCCCTGTAGTAGGGTCAATATATATAACTGAGAGACTTTTGAAGTCTATGGGATATATCTTGCATACATCTTTATTAAAAGTTAAAAAAACAAAACAAAAAAAAACAAACTATTTTTTTTATGTTCATTATGATCATATCTTTAAAAAATCCATAATTATTTAATTATGGAAACAATCAGTTATTAATAAATGATCATTAAATAATTAATAAATGACTAGATACACTAAAATGTCAACTAAACAACCATCCAAATTTAATGACAACCACCTTCTAATTAGCTAAACAATAATAAAATGAAATTATTCAATAATTGTTTTGATTGTGTTCTTTTTATTAAGTTGAGATAATCATGACAGATATTTCTTTTTTGGAAATATATCAAATTTTATATGGAAAATAAAAAAATTGTATCTGTATCCGAGAAATCACTTTCAACTAAGTTACCCATTACAAAAACACCTTTGAAGGAAGTGTGTTAATTCCAAATCACATGACCTGCTCCACATGATGTCATTTCCTCCTGAAGAAAACACTGGCAGGACTCCAAGATGTGTTCTGTCTCCTCTTTCTTAGTTATTTATTTAATATAAAGTAGTGCGTGAGACAAACATGTATTTATCGCACTCTTATGTCAACAGTGTTACTACAGTATCTTTATAAATAACTTTCAATTTAAATTTTACTCAACTGTACACATAATATTTAGAAGAATCTTTCTGTAAAAATGCCATGTGGTGTTATGGTTATGTTGATTTTAGGCCTGAAAGCAGCAAAAATGTCAACTATACCTGTCAACTATGTTACCCTGTACAGGTAGCTCAAAAAGTCCCTCAATTATATATTGACCCACTAGTTTTTGGCTGTTGTATTTTTGCACTATTTACCTTTTTTATCATTCATTATTGATTCTTTGCAACAGATTTTTTTTTTGCTCTTTTGTCAACCCCTGTCCTTGATGAGCTCCCGATTCCTTTTTTTTTTTTCTTTTAGACATCTATACTAAGTATTTGACCCAGTGAAACCCCTAATACTGTTTTTTTTCTTCATATTTATTATTTGTGTTGTCCTTACTCAGTAACCCTGATCTAAAAAGAATGCATCAATGTAATAAAATGCAATGTAGATGGATGAATGTATGAGATGAGATGAGATGAAAGAATATAACCTCAATTTGAGAAACTCACAACTTTACATGAATCAACAGCAGTTTCTTGTTCTCCTTTTAAGTAAATCTTAAACCCAATACTGTTAATGATTAAACCCAGTCCTTCTTAGAGTGCCCCAAAGGTCAGTTGTAATGCAAATCATAGATACAGAGCCAACATTTGCTTATGAGACGCCATAAAATATTAAATACAGCTTAAAGTAATAATAAAACAATCCATTTTATTTTTACAGTGCTCACAGTACTCGGACACATTACATAAAAGCAAAATGTAAAAACAGAATAAATAAGAAAATATCAATAATACCAGTAATGTGCAATGTATAGCACTGAATAATGTACAAGTACTGAGTTTCAGTATGAGATACATGTATAATAGACCTGCTGTCAATTATTTAATACCTCAAAATCAAGAAAATATGATGTGCACATGTATGAGTATTTGTCAGATAGCTAATTTGACATTAAGTATTAATGTTAATATTTTGAACTTAAAATCAGTCTGTTTTCATGGTCGCTTTAAACTGAGATATTCTTACGTATCAACAGCATCAGAGAAGTTGAGTCACTTTAGTTCTTAAGTAAATGTAAAAACACAAACACACTGTAACAGCAGCCTTCCCTCTTTCCAGTGCTTTGGAGAGCCTCCATATGGTCATGTTTTATCTGGTCTGTTTGGTGCCCATGTGCGTCGCTACTGTGCAGATTCTGGCTTGGAGGCCGTTCTCCATACGCAACAGCCACACCGTGGACACTAAGTACATTGATGGCTAGTTTATGTGATTTCAGACCTGTTTTTACTACAAAATTTCATTTTGACTGTTTTCTGTATTTGGGCATAGAAAGTAAAATGCCACACATTGGAAATATCCAGGATAGATGATGTGGAAGAATTGTACTGTGATTTTTTTTTTTTTTTTTTTTTTTTTTTTTTTTTTTTACAGTTGAAGTTACATGTTTGACATATACAGTCACGGAAAAAATTATTAGACCACCATTGTTTTCTTCAATTTCTTGTTCATTTTAATGCCTGGTACAACCAAAAGTACATTTGTTAGGACAAATATAATCATAACAACAAAAAAAGCTCCTAAGAGTTTAATTTAAGAGCTGATATCCTGCCATTTTCCATGGTTTTCTTGATAATAACCAAAATCACTTCAGTTCTTACATCAATAGCTTTGGAATTGTACTGCCAAAAACAGTGCTTTTAGGCATTCCATGTTTTCTTCTCTGTCTGTTTTAGTCACATGATACACACAGGCTTGAGTACTTGATTGCATAACCATTGTTTTTGATGACTTTTGATGTTCTAATAATTCTTTCCTTGACTGTAAATAGTCACCTCTCTAACTCTAACTGTCTACATTAACTTTTTCCTTCTGGTATAGCATAGGAGGGAAATTTAGGATATAAATGACCAGGATGTTTTAGTCCGGTATATCATAAGGACCACAGAAGAACCTCCATTTAGTCCTTTATGTACCATTACATTATCACCTCTTGAATACTAAATAGTTTGACCAATTCTAACATTGTACTGTTTGATAAAGTGTCCTTTCTGAATAAATCTCCATTCAAAGGTGCTAATGTTGCTTTCTCTGTAGACTGATGTCAGCAGTATGGATGCACCGATAACACTTTTTCACATTGACTTTCACATTTACATATACTGTATATAACCGCAGTAAAGGGATCAATCAGAAGACATGGGAAAATACTGTGTTAAGCTAATGACAGAAAGAGGGAAGTAGAATGCAATTGGGCAAATTTGGACATTGTATATTTTGTGGCAACATATGGTATGGTGAAAGGAGACTCTTTTTGTGGGACTTTTCAGAGTTTTGAATGTATTCTAAAGCAAACTATATAATTGTAAAACAAACATCTTCTGGATTTCGGCATAAAATATTCAGGTACTGTAAAATCTCCCTCTGCCACAGTACATTTGTAAAGTATAAACTGGCTTAAAAGCCTTCATCTCAATTGAAGGGAAAAAAAAGGGAAGAATGTTACCAACATGATGATGAACATTGTTATCCTTACAGAAAGATATTGTCCTTTTTAGAAGATCCAGATCAAAACCTTGATATCAAAGTAACACTGCCCTTTCTTTTAATTTACTTTTGCGATTAGCAGACTATATTAAGTGATGTGCCTTTCTATCATTATAAATGATAATCATAGTCAAAAAAACATCTAAATAGGATTTTTTGTCACTTGATATAGATTTTGATTGAAAATGTGCTTTGATACAACATCATGAGAATGATTTTTACTGTCACATGTTTACAAGTATGTGAAATTCTTTATCTTGTTGAACAATATTATATTATTAAAACTGTGCTTTGTAAACTATATAAAGCATCCAGTGTTTTGCTCAACATTCCATGGTTCTTATTACCGTTGTCAGAAATGACAAGTAATAATTCTGCCTTTCAACTTTCTTGCCTTGTTATCATGTAGGTCCTTTCTAATATTAATGGCAATGGATTGACAAGTAAAATTTCCAAAAGTCTATTCATCTCTCACTTCTGAAACCTAAAAACGAGAGGAAAAGGAACTGCAACCTTGTTTTCTCAAACAATAACCACGCCATTGAACTTGTAGCCTTTGTTGAGGTTGCGCATGATGATGTCCGCAAGTGTTTTCATGGTTTTGAAATGTCCTTTCAGTTTGTAGGATGGAGCTCTGAATCTGTCCTTCAGTGACATTTAGACATTTTGATAGATGTCATCAATGGAGCCGTTGAACTTGGGACTTGCAGCCTGCAACAAGTTAAAATTTTATATATTAATGCCATTTAAAGTCAACTTTTAGACAATGAACAATTATGTAATACTTCATAACAAGTTATATGGAAATGTCCTTCTTTCTTAATCTGTCTCATAATATGCTGCAACAAGATTTACCTCGTCAGTCTGAGGTCTGTTTCTCCTTGCTGATTGTTTGTTTCTTTCTGAGTTTCTTCTGCTGTATAATTCTTGCAGCACATCACGGAATTGCATTCTTTTACTTGAGGTTTTCTGGTTTGAAGAGGGGAAACAGAAATGTATAAACTATGTGTATTTGAAGCTTTATATCCTAAGGAATAATCAGTCAGTGGACAACTGCTTTGTCATTTTTGGTGTGGTAAGAGCCTTTTGTGGCCACACTTCCTCTTCCTCTTTTTTTGTCTGTGCTTTTCCTTCATTAGAAAATTTGTTGTCAACATAATATATTAAAACAGAATTTAAACACTTACAACATTTGAGGTTTTGTTCATCTTTATGCAGGTGCGATGGTAGCCATACTATAACAAAAAAAAAGGTTGTTATGACACAAAAATTGGAAAACAGCTGTGTTTTTACATCAGAAATAGGAAAAGTACTACCTTCTTCAGAATGACGAGCGCCAGTATCACCAAGCTGTAAATAGCCATGAGTATAAAAGATAGCCACAGGAGAATGTGCCTCACCTTTGTCTTCTCTGAAAGCAAAGGAAAAAATAACTGCAGTATTTTGTCTTAAAGCATCCAAAGAGTCAGACCCGTCCTCTCAAGGAGCTGCAAAGATTTTAGTGCCGTTCAAAAGTCTCTTACCTCTTACTACCAGAGTCGTACCCAGGCCGATGTGCTGTCTACCAGCTTCAGGCTCTCTGTCTAGTGATACTGCAGCACAGTGGTAGATCCCACTGTCTGTTACATCAAGTGAATTGATGTGTAAAGTCGGTCCATTCAGAACGCACTTAGGAGGACTGTCATGGACTTCAGAGTGTGTGTCCTTTCGGAAAACAAACCATCTATACTGTAGCCCTGTGTCTGAACAGTTTGAGTGGACAGTACAAGAGAGAACAGCAGATTGTTCTGTTTTCCTCCAAACCACTTTTGGCTGTGATAAGCAAACTGTCTTGTCCATGCTCTCTGGAATACACAAACATAGATACGTTTTAATACCTTCGAGACTAAAAAAGCCTCCAAACAATACTGATCAGAGTGTTGTATGCCGTCTTTGTTGTTGCTCATGTGGAGTTAGTGATTCCCTAAAAACATCATGGTACTAATGCCCACTTACCTGTTACAGGCAGGTAGATGAGTAGGAAATAAAACCAAAGCAGTCGGTCCATCTCTGTTGCTTGAGAGCTTATGAATGATCTCATGAGTCCTGGCATGAGTCTATCTAAACGACTGACAACATGGGAAGTGGATGTATTTCACTTCCTCAACATGTTGTTCCTTCTTATTTTTCCTATTCTAGAGCTGAAGGATGACACACTTATAGTACATGACAGCACAGTGGGTCTATAATGCAACTGGTTTACTTTGTAACCTTGCATAATGTTGACTTTTCAAATAGTTGCTGCAAAAAGTTTAACATTATACATCTAATGCTATCAGGTCAAATACGAATTATGTCATTGCAGTTTGAAAATCATAGAATTGGTCTCCTGCCTATTTTATGACTCAATTCTAAATATAAGCATGACAAAAAGCAAATACTTAAAGTGCTGCAGTTTAATAATCTATCAAATATATATGTGTGTTTATATTCAGTACTGCATGAATAACAACTGGGAAATTACATGATTACAAGACAAGCTGAATATTAGGTTTTTTTTAATGTTGTCATTCTGATTGGTCTTTACATCAGAAACTAAGAAAATTCACTTCAGTCATTTAAACATTAGGTTAATATCGAGCAGCAGAATGTAATAGAAAGTCCTTTTACTACAAATTTGAAATACTGAGGTTACTTTAGTATTTCCAGTTAAAGTGACTTCATATTTTTACTCCACTACATCTCAAATGTTGTTCCTCTTACTCTGTTTGACATCTTTAGTTAGTTTGAATAGATTTTGTCTCCTCCTAGACCACTAAAAACCATGCATTTCCAGGTTTGCTGACTTGAATATTTATCACAAACTGAAGGATCAAATGCTACTTTAAGGGTTTAGAAAAGTCTGCTTCTAAAGTTCAACAAACACTTTAAAGACCATCTGCACAAAGCGCAAAGCAGGGCAGTTTTACAGAGTTCACAAAAGGATGATTTTTCAGAGACTTGTGACTGACAGGAAAGCAATGCTCATATGATGATTCAAGGGAATTTGATGTTGCTGAAAAATGAACTACGCAATCACACATTAATATACATCTGAATGCAACAGTGACCATTTTATTGCACAACTTTTACTTCATGGTACCTTCATCTTATGGTTTCAGGTCAAATTATAATTGTGTCATAAAATTGACGAGTTGTAATGTTATTGCCCAATTTTATGACTACCAGTTATTAACATAAGCACAGAAACAACAGCGCAAATACTTACAAACTGAAGGATTACATGTTGCATTATAGCAGTGGTTCCCAACCTTTTTTGGCTTGTGACCCCATTTTAACATTACAAATTCCTGGCGACCCCAGACGTTCAAAACTGAGACATTTTTTTTGCTAAAATTGATTTGTTTTTGATCATGTAATAGTTTGCTATACTATGCTGTAAATAAATGTTAATTTTAGATGACATTTAGTCAGTATTGTATATTATTATGGACGGAAGCAGAAAAACCAGGCGTAGATTACTGCACAAAGTGAGAATTTTATTTTCCTTGATCAGGATATGTACAGTCAGTTGAGTTTATATTTACAAGGCAAAGTAATACTGAAAAAGCAATAACTCAAACTATGAATTATTATGAAAGAGCTGCAGCATCTTAAACCGACCACGATGAACATATGAAAGATAAACAGTACCACAGTGCTTCAGTTTCAGCTTCAGAGTTTGTCATATCTTTTATGTATTGTGATTGTGTCTCTCAATTAACCATACATTTTTTTATTAGTAAGTTTTGTTTTTCTTTTATTATTATTTTTATTAATTACTAGAAATTTCAGGCGATCTCATGTGGGGTCCCAACCCTGAGGTTGAAAAACACTGCATTATAGATTGAGAAAAGTCTGTTAAGTTACATAAACTCTTCACAGACCATCTGCGCAAAGCGTAAAACAGGGCTCATCTCATGAAAAGATAACTTTTAGAGATTTGTGACTGATAGGAAAGCAGTACTTATATGATCCTAGGGAAGCTAGCATGTCCATGTGGGCCCCAGCAGGTTTACCACTGGGCTGCATATAAGAGTCTCAAGTAGGATTGTTTGCAGTTTCTATGGTGGCCCCACATGTGATTGCCTATATCAGAACCAAAATCAGAATCAGAATCTCTTTATTGTCATTGTCCCAAGTGCAACGAAATTGAGGTAGAGCTCTCAGGTTTAGTGCAAGAATTTACAAACAGACAACACATATCAGTAAAACAACAAATATCAGTAAAAGGCACAGGTATTTACATTAAAACATAAAAAGTATTACAAAGTAAGATATTTGTAAAACATAGAATTTAAGTAGTGCAAATGACATGAAAGATAAATATCGTGGGGTAAATAGTGTGAAAAATACATAACATGAGATATTCAGATCTCTGATTCTGATTCTGATATGGGCAAACACATGTGTGGCCACCATGGAAACCGTGGACAAACCCACGTGGGACCTTTATGTGCAACCCAAATGTAAGCACACCTGAACATAACAGTGGCTTCATTCAGCTTCTAATGCCTTCAATTAAGTTTTGGATTTATCACTGTTACTTGGAGTATTTTCAGAGTGTAGTATGTTAATTTATACTTCCCTCTGCAGTGTTTACATCAGTAATGCAGTGTAACATCCATGGCCTCAACTTCACAGCCCACTCCT
The DNA here is from genome assembly GCF_902148855.1 of Sphaeramia orbicularis. Classification (NCBI taxonomy): domain Eukaryota; kingdom Metazoa; phylum Chordata; class Actinopteri; order Kurtiformes; family Apogonidae; genus Sphaeramia; species Sphaeramia orbicularis. The sequence continues at coordinate 29,732,962 of NC_043964.1, read as the reverse complement.
TCAACTTTGTGGAGGCGGATTCAGTTGAGCTGTCAATCAGAGCTTTAGTCCAATCCGAACCCGTCTTTATGTTTCTGTCACACCCCCTTCCACGTCGACTGGCACACTCGCCATATTTTCAATCCTGTGCACCCCGCAGCCCGGTGTTACTACTAAGTGGAGCAGGAGAAGCTTTCGTAGAAGGAAGCATAAAACCGTGAAACTAAGAGAGAAAAGGAACAGCTGCGTGAGCCCCATTGCCTTTTCATTCTGCAAACATGAACATCTTCAGATTGACAGGCGACCTCTCTCATCTGGCTGCTATCATCATCCTGCTCCTGAAAATATGGAAAAGCAGGTCATGTGCAGGTGAGTTCAAGCTTTGACAAACATTACACACAGACAGTGATAACTCATTCTTTATTTGGTTGAAAAAAAATGTGCGTTATATTTGTCTGAATGATGTTACTCAGTCAGCTATGTGGGCTAGCTAACGTTAGCTTAATGCTAACCATTCATTTCAGCCGATTGCAAGCTAACAGCGCTAGCAGTCAGTGGGCTTAGAGGATGCAACTACTACAACGTTCTTTTACAAGTTGCTTTTTAAGTACCGGTCAACTGTGGAAGTGATATGAAATTTTATATTAAAATAGAAGTATAGCGGTTACAATCTCCGCAGCTTGCGTAGCATTAGCTCCATCTAACGTAGCTACACCGGATACAAGTGTAAAGTTAAGATTTCAGTCAGGAGACGTGAACTTTTACACCTTTTACAAAAATAACACGCATGTTAAATGCTTATCAGAGTCCTGGTATGGAAGGAAAACTTGTTACTGTCTTGTGATTTGAGGATTTTTTTTTCCTCCACCTTATAAATCAGTGTGCTTTCGCTCTGTGGTTCTGAGGTTTTGTGCTCGATTTTTTGGGTCTGGCTTCTGACGTGGCGTTCTAGAAAGCGCTAAGGAAGTGGCTAACAGGCTAAAATCATAACTTAAGTGTCTGTAGTTCGTCTGTAAAACTACAAATGGACTTATTTATAGAAAAATGAACTGGATATGCTGTTTTATAAACCTGTTAATGCGTTTAGCTGCGTGTACTGCTGTGGTGTCTGTGAAAACTAGTCCTAGTCAAAGGGCAGAGTGTTGGTTATTACCTGGATTAGAGGTGATTGGCCCTGGAAGGTTCAAAGTTAAACTGTGATGTTCATGTATCAGGTCAATAAGGATGGATGAATTTGAATCACCAGATACCAACGAGGCAAAAATAGGACAGAGAGTATGTATAAATTATCAACACTTAGACGTAATCATACATTTTGATAATGTTCACCTTCTATCAGCTGATTCAAGGATTTCACAAATGTTATCTTGTCTGAATGCAACCTTCCCAAGGATCACGCAAAGTAAAGTCACCAAGCATAAAAGGCGATATCACATACATAATTCATGTGGCAAAGTGATTTCCAGCTGTTTATATGTACATTTTCAATTTTCACTCTATGATAAGTCAGATGAGGTTTGTTGCGGTAGCTGATGATCAGTGTATATGCTGGGTATCCTAGTCAAATCCTAATATTTAGAAATAAATTCAAAATATTAAGCAAAACAGATAAGACGATATGTCTCTTGTATGCCAAAGATCAGAGCAGATTTGAGGCTCTGCAGACTGACCTACAGTTCCAGTAGGTGTCACTGTCTAATAAGGAATAACTTAACATTTCATCCCTGGAGTTTTGTGATTATAATAATATATATGCTGTCTGGACCTAAACAGTAAATCTGCTTGATATTTTTCTTAAAGGTATCTCCGGAAAAAGCCAGATTCTCTTTGCTCTTGTGTTCACCACACGCTACTTGGATCTCCTCACCTCTTTCATCTCACTCTATAACACTTGCATGAAGGTAGGACACTTTGACAGTTCGTAGCCTTTCCTACTAGTAAAGTAATCACCTTACGTACCCAGACTGATCATTTCTTTTTTGTTGTTTACCAGGTGATCTACATTGGTTGTTCGTATGCCACGGTGTACCTGATCTACATGAAGTTCAGGGCCACCTACGATGGCAACCATGACAGTTTCAGAGTGGAGTTCCTGGTTGTTCCAGTTGGTGGTCTTGCTGTTCTCATCAACCATGATTTCGCTGTCCTTGAGGTAGAGTAACACTCCTGATTTGATGTCTAAACATGGCATACTTACATTTACATTTATGCATTTGGCAGACGCTTTTTTCCAAAGCGACTTACAGGGGAAAACCAATCAAATCAATCAAATTTTATTTATATAGCACCAAATCATAACAAAAGCTATCTCATGACACTTTACATATAGAGTTGGTCAAAACCAGACTCCAAGCCAATTTACAGAAACCCAACAGAATCCTAACAGAATTCTCTTAATTTAACAAAGGGCAATAGAAATGCAAGTATGTAAACACTTTTCATACTTGTTCTAATATGCACTGTAAAAGCACTGGCACCATCCATAGGATTTGCAGAAAGGGAATGAGATGATATGAGAAAAGTATGTATTTGGTCTATAGGCCCTTATGATTCTGTTTGATTACGTCCAGCATTACATCCAACCCAAAAACATAAACACTTGCACTAGCCTAGGGCCACTGAATAATGAATGAAATTAAATAACTCTTTTCAGACATATTTTTATTGAACAAATTGCATGTAAATGCTGTTGTAGAAGAGTGATGGTGTCTACACAACCTGATGATGTCACAAGGTCTGAGCATGTATGAAGAAGGTACATTCGGTGATGAACTCAGACCTGCTTGAATCACACAGAGAGGAAACAGATTCTATAACTTTAGCCCCACTCATCGTGAAACCCAGAATGAATTATTGTTCTCGCCTATCAATCCCAAAAGAGGCACATTTACTTGGCTCACACACCAGCCTTCTAAATGAGGAGACTTCTAATCAGTGTTTGTGAAGCAGATGACCTTGAGATGCAGTTACTTCTCATTTATCTCACCCTGAAGCGTTTGTGCTCAAGGTTGGCCAGAGATGACCCGGGTCAACGCTTGAGTCGAGCAAAGTATATTCTTACATGCCTAAAATTTTGAAAATAACTAAATTTGTGAAAGATGTTGATTAGTTGAGCTCAGTTGAAATGTTGTGATGTGTAACATGTTGACATATGATACACCAACATCCATCAGAAGATTCTAATGACAGAGGATTTTAGGTTTTTCTCCAGCTAATCCACAGCCAATTAAACTGAGCATTAATTTAAAAAAAAAAAAAAAAAAAAAAAAGAAAAATAAGATTATGTGAAACCTTTTAGGCAGTGTTCTGTGATGTGTTTATCACAATAACATTAAAAATGTGGTTTACTGGTCAGGACTAGTGGGAAAATAACACACCTTACTGTTTGTCCTCAATGTGATTATATCCTTTTTGATCACAACTGAATGTGCAGTTTGAACTGTGTAACTGATGAATGTATGTGTTTGTGTTTATCAGATCTTGTGGACATTCTCCATTTACCTGGAGTCGGTGGCAATTCTACCCCAGCTTTTCATGATCAGCAAGACCGGTGAGGCCGAGACCATCACCACCCATTATCTGTTCTGCCTGGGGATGTATCGAGCCCTCTACCTCTTCAACTGGATCTGGCGCTTCTACTTTGAGGGCTTCTTTGACATGATTGCCATAGTGGCTGGGGTGGTCCAGACTGTCCTCTACTGTGACTTCTTCTACCTTTATGTCACTAAAGGTGGGTATCCATATTGTCCTCATGGTCTCAGCTATTATCACAGTTGTCAATTAATGATCAATAAGGAGTCATGACAATGAACACCTACAAAACAAAGGTCCAGTGTGTAACATTTAGGAGGCTTTACAGGGATCTAATAGTGGAAATGGAATATAATCATTAAACATTTTTTGATACAGTAGAATAAGCTGTTTATATCTATCAAGTCACCTTCACAGAGTCTGTCATTTTAGTCTCTGATGCTTCTACAAAACTCAGAGTAGATTTCTTTTTCTCTTTTCAGTTTATGGTAGTTGTTCCACTTTTTTTAGAGCCAATGCTGGAGATCGGTCTGGCACCATCCACTATCATTGTGGAATAGGGGAAAAACTCTCTGGGTTGTTGTTTGGCTATTTTGTACTTCTTGAAATCAACCACACTGGTCTGGTACAGTGCTAAGCAAAAGAATGCAATGACAGTGTCTTTGGAGAAGTTGTTATAGTGGGACATATGCGTGGAGATTTTAGCGGAGGGATTAAAATAAATAATTCTCGGCCAAAGAAAGCGCCACATAAAAGATTTTTTTTTTGTTTTGTTTTTGTCAAGACTTGCTTTCTTTAGCATGTGAGTGCAGCTCAGGTTGTTATTTTTGTTCTTATTATGTATAGAGGGGGACTTTTGATACTGGTAAAACATGCAATTAGTGGACGGGAGAAGAATGTAGTTGAGGTAGCTGCTCATGAGTAGAATTATTAAAAGATCTCATAGACTGGCTCTTCATCACTAGATGTCACTGAAGAATACACTCTGAACTGTTAAAGGACTGAGATCAAGAAGCTGTGGAACAGTTTAATGCTCTACATCAGTTAATAAACTCATCAGTGTAGGTTATTCATTTGTGTAACGACTAGTTTTTGTAGTTAGTATGAAACTAATTTCCAAATCTATTATTTTAGTTTACACAGATCAGATGGGTACTTCATCCTACCCAAGTGGAGGTGATCCAGTACAAAATCCACTCGTGCCCTGAACTTTAAACTTCTGCTGAAGCTCCCACACTGATGTTACAGTCTTCAGTACAAAAATCCTGGAATCACAGTCCCAGGAAACTCACAAGGGAATTTAATATTCAAAGACTGTAACTTTGGAAAATTCCCACTGGATTCAATTAACCATCACCCAACCACAAACAAACCACAAACAAACCACAAATTAGTTTTAGCTAATGGTTGGAATCTGTTTTTGCACACAAACACAACTGTGGATATTGTCCCTTTTGTCTCATGAGAAAGTCTCATGAGTGATGAATTGTTGGATATTTAGATTCATTGACACTGAGCAGAAAGAGGTACTATGTAAAACATGTGAAATGAAAGTTGCTACATTTTCTTAAAACATTTGTATTTTTTTTTTTTTTTTTTAACCAGATCCTAGTAAGGATGTATACATGTGTATATAGACTTTTTAAGTGAAGGGATGCAAGTTATTATTATTTTCTTATTGAAAATTATAATTTGTCAGTGGCCCAACCTGCATTTTTAGCAGAAAGATATTCACATTTCTGTTATAGAAGAGAAAGCAGGAAATATTCAAGTTTAAGGAGCTGTAATTAGAGAATTTCAATTTTGTTTCTTAAAAAAATACACGGGATGAACTGACTGCAAAATTGTTGGTCAGTACCAATATTTAAATGCCAATACTGATGTTAACTTTCTGTTTCTTTATGTTATTTCTGATATTTATCCCACATAACAAAGAAATCTTCACTATAACTAAGAAAATTTGTTAACATTTTCAAACCTTTACGCTCTTCATCACATTATCTTTGAACACAGATCCAAACATATAAATTTATGAACAAAAAAAATTAAATATTACACAACGGATGCCATCAGTGAAATGACATTATATGCCAATACCAATACTGGCTGTTATCTGCAAATACTGACCAGTACTAGTGTTGTTGAAGTAGTTGAAAATACTTTTACTAATGCAGTTGACCTCTTGTTATCTAACAGAACTTTTTCCAATAAAGACACAGCTGACGTAGTTGCCCTCAGGTGATGATTTAACAGTTATCACTTGATTTACCATAGTGGTTTTTCCTGATACAAATCAAGAAAACAAGCATTGATCACTGAAGATCAGATGCACAGTTACAGATTCAGTGTGCAGCCCAAGTAATGCGTCGTAGAGGCGTAGTGATGAGCTCATCTTCTTACTCTCTGTCTTTACTTCTAAACCTTTAGTGTTGAAAGGCAAGACGCTGAGCCTGCCAGCATAGAAAGCACAGGAGGCGGCGGCGACGACTCCCAGCAGACTCAGGGGGTGCGGAGATGACGACATGGAATCTCGTGACCTATAGCAAAGGATGTCTGAAACAGAGAGCCAACTAACGGGGAAAAACACTAGTCTTCTAGATGACTTCTGATGGAACTGGTAAATGCCAACAAACACCAGAGCTGAACAAAGATCTTCCCAGGTCAACCATTGGATTTCTGTGTTCAGCATCTTGCCTTAAACATCTTTTCATTGCTGTTCAAATAGGAGGAAAGGCTTTTTTCTACATATGTTTTTTTTTTTTTTTTTTTTTTTTTTTACATTTTTTTAATATCACAAATAGGGTTGACTCTGAGAAGTACCTTGTTTGACTTGGTAATGAAATGCACAAATGTACAGTCTTATAGCGTGAGATAAAGAGTAATGTATCGGAGTGCCTGATGAGGTTTATGGCCATTGTCTCACAGTATTTTTTTTTTTTTTTTTTTTTACTTCAGGATTGTTTTGCCTTGTTAATTGTATACATATATTACATGTACCTTCTCGAGAACATTTTAAAGAGGCCAACGCAAACATTGATTTTTGTAAAAACAATAAAATTGCTCTGAACAAGATTTTAAAAATGTTACTCTCTTCACATTATCCAAATGTTTTTGTAAATGGAAGTCCTTGAGTTAAAGCAGTAACTGATAAAATACCTGACTTTGACGCCAGCAACAATTTTGTCATTAGTGTCAGTATTTTCAATTCATGGCTGTCTTATATAAACTTCTCATGTGATCTTGCTAATTGCATTAAAGATACTGAAATGCACCAGTGTTCTATAGCTTTAATATAGATTTCACACCATTTTAAGTCCTGTTACATCTTGTTTTGGATGTAGATAGAGCACACACTTTGTTTCAGCTACAGCACCTCAGTAACAAATACATGAACACTAAAGTCAGAGTAAGGCAATAATGAAAAATTATGATGAACGTGTAACATATCGGGACAAATAATGCTGAAAATCTGTAGATGTTGAACTGACTGAATAGTTAATTATGTCCAGAGTGTAAAGAATGACAAAAAATGTGACTTAAGGAGATCATGTTTTCAGTGGGTGCATTTTATTAAACTTAAAGGTCTCTTCTTAACTGCAACTCTTCCCAGTAGTCATTCCTAAAAGATTTCAACTTTTAATATCTTTTTTTGCATGATATCACCTCCATTAAAGATTTTATGAGAACCACTCAACAGTGTGATTCATTTTTTAAAGCCATGCATGCACTTCACGGATTTAATCCTTGATGCCAACTATGTTTTAGCTGGAGATAACAGAAAATTCAGTAACATGATTTTTTTTCTATGAATCAAATTGTTTGGTTTTTAGTTTTGGTTCATTTCCATTTAGTGTACAATGAGTTGAGTAAAGTTAGCAATAAGTTTATGCAAGTGCTTTCCCATAAAAAGAATAAACAGTCATATAAAAATCACAGAAATGTAAATACACGCATTAATATAACATAAGAAAAAAAAATGTAGAACAGAGTAAAATAAGAGGATGTCTTTATTGTCACTATATCATAAAAGCACAGTCTCCTTGCATTCATTCATACATCCACCACACAATAAGTTACTAATGAATAAAAACCATAACTAAATGTATAAAAGCAATAAATAAAACTTGATATGTGTCATCATATACTTCAATCTGCTGAAAGTGTGTGTTTCTTTGGGACAAAAGCTGTGGTTAAATCTGTGTTTTGAGTTCTATATAATGCTTTCCAGATAGTTGTGAGTGAATGAATGTTTTATTTGGACATAAAAAACACAATACAAACATCAACAAAAGCCTGAAGCTAATTAGCATCAGAAAAGTGAATTAAACCAAAAATTATATTATTGTACAAAAGAAATACTTCATGCAATTTAAGTGTTATTTAAACATCTCTACATCATGTGCTTCGGTATATCAGCCTCTTGACATTACTACAAGTTACAGCTAAAACTGATTATTCTATCAGAGGAACAGAAAAATAAGTCAAACAGGTGGTTTCCTGGGTGAGACCAGACTGATGCTGAGATTCTGTTGAAGTAGCAGATGTTGGGGAGGAGGGGGACAACCGATAATTCTTTGAGGTGTGTTAACCCTTAAAGACCTACATGTATTTTTACGGCAGCTTCTAAAGGAATTTCCCTCTAGATTTTACCCTTCCTAAGTTATTTATCACCATTTATTATTATATTATCATTTACATTTTGCATTTTTCAGTGAAAATCGGGTATTTTCTTGTATTTAGTTTACTGATCATGTAGATATTCAGAGTAAATTTAAAGGTTAATATCTCAAAGGTAGAGCAGAGAAAACTGAAGAAAAAGTGAGGTTTACATCAAAATATGTGATTAACTCAACATAAAAATAAACATTCACAACCACTGTCATTTGTCAAACTATGCTTTTTTTTGGGGGGGGGATTAATGTGACAGAAAATAATGGTTTACACTAGCGCTTTGACACGTGGGGAACCACGAGTTCTAAATCCTCTGATGCAGTTCATTCCTTTACTTTCTTTACATTCTTGGTAAATTCCACTGGCATTTTCAGTTGAATAGCCTCTCAGCTGGCATGTCTGTTTCTGCACATGAAACTGGACACCATGGCAACATGGCCCTATTGTCTATCTGTTATTAAGTAACCCACTTCAATGATGATTCTATGATTCTGGGCATAGCAATGTGATTGTAAAACTATTGTATTCCAAAGTTTCTAATATCTCCCAAAATCTTGGTCCTATCAACTTGCCGTTTTCGCTAGTTTCTTCCTTGACCAAAAATACATAATTATGATAAGCTGCAGCAGTGAGCTCTTTCCAGATTTTGTGTGATGCCTGAGACACACACACACACACACGCACACACACACAGAGACTCCACTTCCCTTTTATAATGTGGGATTAACTATGGAGCCTCTGAACGTCCAAATACACATCCGATGGCACTAAAAAGCTGAGAAACCGCATTTTACATGAATTATCTAAAAGTATTGATAGGATCAATTGCTCAACAGCTTTTAAACATTTTAGATCAGTAGATGCTTTTTTGTCACCAGTGGCTGTTTACATCTTTAAGGGTTAATTATCCTCTGCAGAACCTTCTTGTAGGCATTAATACAGAACACCAGGACACTCTCTGTATGATCAGGACAGATTAGATATGACACACTGTACATATTCACTAATTGGAGTTCTTATCAGATGTTTTGTTTTAATAAGGATATTGTAGATGTTGATTGAAGTGTGGTGAGATGAACATTGATTAACAGATTTCCTAGTGTACAGAAGATGAAAATCCTTAGGGTGTTTTGTGGAATAATTATGAATGTCTGGGGAAAATCTCTGGGAAGGTCATGAAATAAGTGAAATGACACAACTGCTAAATATTTGTTTGTATTTTCTGAAAAGAGGAGCAGAATCATCATTTTAGTACAGATATTCCTTCTCAGCTTGAGATCATCAGCATACTTTACAGATCTGGATGGTAACATGATGTCAGAGTGTGTGTCCTGCTTCTTCTTTTCTGGATCTTTGTTAAGTCTTACTGCACTTTCCTCTGGAATTTGTAATAAACAGTTGTTTTGCTCATTCCATGTCTCATAGCATTGACTCTCATTGTCCTCTTCATTAAGCACAAAAATGGTTGGATTGTCTTAACCATACAATTGGTAGTTGATGCACATGAGAATAATCTTTCAAAACAATACACTTTTGCTCATGTAGTGCAAGACTGATTTTTTTTTATAACCTTATACATTATAAATGAATTGCCAGATTGTATCATGCTGTACTTATTTGTCACAATCATGAATGTCAAAAAACAAACAAAAAAATGATATTAATAAATGTGATATGTTTATAATGGAAGGATGGATTTGTTTCTCTAGTAATTTCCTGCCAATGGTAGATGATTTCATTGAAATTATTCTGATTTTCTTTTGTTTTTTTGAAACAAATTATGCACTTTGGCATCCTTGCAAATGCTATTTCAATTACTTTTTAGTAAAATCTGACTTCTAGAATATGGAGGACCGAACCTGCCCTATTAAAAAATATATACAGAAATATAAAAATGGCTTGATAAATTAATTCATGTGCCAATACATGATAAAAAAAAATAAAATAATTAAAAGGCATTTATTTACTTTAACATTTCATTTTCCGTACCATTTATTTATCTATTTTGTCCTTATTTATATTTTTCCTTCTTTAATTTTTGTCCATGCATTTATTTTTACACACAGAAATGTAAAAAAAAAAACAGGCAGAAATGTCAAATAGAGATGCAGGAATAAACAGGCTTGGAGAAATAGAGGAAGAAAATGCAAGAAGGGGATTACTGAGGAGGTAAATATGACTACAAAAACAAAAATGTCACATGAAAATAATATATTGAAATAAATAACAAAAGAGATAAAGAAAATGTAAATAGAAAACAATGCAAAAATAAACGCAGGGATAAAAATTAAAGAAGGAAAAATATAAGGGCAAAATAAATAAATGTTATGGGAAATGAATTGTTAAAGTAAATAAATGCCTTTATTTATTTATTTTTGTGTATTATGTATTGGCACATGAATTAATATATCAAGCCATTTTTATATTTCGGAATATATTTTTCAATACAGCAGGTTCAGTCCCCCATACTAACACATACATCATATTTGGTAAAATCAGTAAAGTGGTTTATGCTACACACGACTGGAGGTGGATCCTCCCAAAACAGACAGAAAAAAAAGAGAATTACTTCATCAACACCACTTTGGTAAAAAAATAAATAAAAAATAGAAATTTACCAAACAAGCACATTATTATATACTACACTAATCATTTTACAAGAATAGATTTAACTAGTTTCATTACTTTTCTGAACAGTTTAATAAAGCAATAATCTGACAAAAAAACATCAAATGGACGTTTTTATTTAATGCTCTCTTACAATTTACCAGTAACATTTCACGTAGTATGTAACATTCGTTTTGTAGTGCATTTATGCTACCCAGTGGACATGATGCGCATCAAATATCTGCTAAAATTTTCAGTAAACATTTCCTCCCAGTAGCTCTTTGGTCTCAATAACTAATATTCAGAAACACATGCTTAAATCCTGTATTTTCCTGCAAATACAATATTATACCATTAGTGTTGTACTTAATGCTGATTGCGCCAAATACACAAAAGGTAGAAAACTTCATGTAAAAGTCCATAGTCATATTTATCTCTTCACATACAAGTACCGTCACAGACGATTTGAGTTAAAAACAGTGGGAGACTCAAACCATCATACATTCAAAAGGTCCACGTCCTGAATCTTCAAAGAGAAGAAAAATCAAACCACAGTATTTTCTTCAGTTTTGAGGCTGCACGTTCTCCGTTTCCGTGACTCTACTTTGCTGAAAAACAAGAGAAAACAGACATTAATACAACACATACACACTTTTCCCATGTAAATACAGGAGTAGTTTGATTGTAAATGTGTACAGTTGTTTTTACCGTTGCCAGTTGTGGGTAATAGCTCTTGAGGACGTTGGTGATGGTAACAGAAAAAGCACTGAAGATCAATGAAGCCACGACAGAGAAGAAGGCGAGGCCAGACAGCACACACAGCAGAGTCACCCCTCCGACAAACAACACAAACACTGACACAAAGACACACATTACAGGTCTATAAAGGAGAATGGATTCCACTTTTCACAAACACACAAAAGCTACACATTTTAAGGTACGCTGTAAAGCTTTAACCCTATAAAACCATTTGTATCATATTTGCTACGCCAGGTTCTGAGACCTTTATCTTCTCAACACGATCAATACTTTCCTTAAAAACCTGTTGCATATGACCCGATAGGTGTTTTCTGTCCCCTGGTGGATTATCATCCCACTACAGCAAGTGGAAAGGCTTTTTTTTGCCCTTTTCAATATGGCCACTAACGTTAAATCATCCGACACACATTGTGTAAGTTACGCTCAGAAGAACATTTATACTGTTATTCAGTTGAAAACCAAAAAATACTGAAGTTACAGTGCCATTCAAGGGAAATAAAAAGTCTGTAAAAAGTTTTATGTAAAAAAAAAAATACCTGAGATGTTCTATATTTTCAAAATGTTACTGTCAAATTAGCTTTTGTATCTTAAAGTTAACGTTGTGAGCAAAAAGTTTCCAAAAACGCCCAATGTATTGAATGTGATACAAAAAAAATATATCATAAACAAAATCATATGGCAAAATTTTGTGTTTGGATTATGTTAAAAGGGCTAATAAACATTTCAATTCCTAGAATTTAGAATTTTTGCTTTTTGAATTTAGTTAACTGCTTTAACTAAAACTAAGACTAAAACTACCACTTAAAAATTACTTAAATAAAATAAGAATGTCAGCTTTTAAGAGTATGAACATCACATTAAAAACACCAATGAATAATATTAAAACTAAATAAAAATTGGAGCTAATAGAATTACTGTGGTTGCTATACCTTTATAGTGGCTGTTTGTTTAAAACCATCACTTTTATGGAATGATTCTGCACAAATATGTATACGTAATAAACAATGGTTTTATAAATCATATTTGTTACTGTGTATTCTTTCATTCCACCTTTTTGGCTTCAGTAGTCAGTGCTTTCCTCATAATGACTGTAAAAAACCCCCACTAAAACACTATCAGTTATATTCAATATCTCAAAATAAAACTGCTACTACTAGTAAAACTAAACTGAGTAAAATAAACAAAGAATACATTAAAATTAAAATTAAAGGAAAATATCAAAACTGCAATAAGTGTGACGATGAAAACTATTTAATTTGTGTTGTCGTTGGGCGATAATTGTTATTCCTTTGATTATTTGCTTCATTAAAATCATGACTAATGTCTATAAAGGATGGATAGATGGATGGATGGATGGATGGATGGATGGATGGATGGATGGATGGATGGATGGATGGATGGATGGATGGGTATGTTCTAGTCATTTCCTGCCAGTGGTAGATGACTTCACTTAAATTATTCAGATTTTTTCTTTCTTCTTTTTTCAACAAATAATGCACTTTGGCATCCTTGCAAATACCTTTTTCATCACTTTTACTTTCAAAATTACTTACGATCCCTGACAAATGCCTACTTTTTTTTTTTTTTTACCATATTTCCCAGCCCTTGGTTGTAGAAACACAGTGTCATAGTCTAGTGTGATCACACTTACACTCAAAGAAAACAAATCCCACCGCTGTCATAATAATGGTCACCAGAGAGAAAATGAGGAAGATCCCAACAGGTACTGCAGACATGGCACTGAACAGCAGCACTGCCAGACCCAGGAAAGGGTGAGTGCGGATGTAGAGGCCGATTCTACTGTTCATCAGCTGAGTCACCTGTGGAAGAGTCAACAACACAACCCAGCTGTCAGGTCATGTAAACACCAGAGGAACAGGATGGGAGGTGTCCTACCTTCGGATCATTGTAGAGGCGGTTCAGCAGGGTCGTCCAGCTTCCATACAGCTGCTGCACCCCAGAGACACTATTGCCCTGTTGCATCTCCACACACACCTGATATGACTGATATGACAGACACATGTTAAAACAAACCACTCACACACACATACACACAACAGGTGGGTTTAAATCCAACTGGTGCAAGTTACAGAAAAACAGTTGGTACAGACAGTTTTATTTTGATCCAAATGGACTGAAGAAAAACACTTCAGTTAACTAGTAGTAGAAGTGTATAACATCAGCTGTCATGACCTGAAACATAAATGATGTTAAAATGCACAACTACACACTTCAGAAATCTAAAGGAAAGTTTTCAAAGCAAAGACAAACCTGGACAGTGCAGCAGAACTCACCTCAAGAGATATGAAACTGTGCTCTGTAGTTTCCTCAAAGACTCCAACAGCAGAAACAACACACCCTTTTAAACACTCCACTCTTCTTTTCTTCCTCCTCCCCCTCCTTCCTCCTCCTCCTCCTCCCTCTACTCTTCCTGCTTCTGTTCCCTCTTCTTCTTCCTCATGTACATTTTTGACACATTAGGCTGCCACCTACTGATAACAAATAAATAGTGCAAATTTCATGACTTGTGTGAAGCTGCTTTTATTCGAAGGTAAATTTGTTTCTTTACTATTCAATCCCCCCAAAAAAGTTGCTCTAACCCAAAAAATATTACCAATAAAAAAAATCTTCACTTCAATAATAAATTTTTTAAAATTTAATCAAACAAAAAGTGTTTGAAATCTGACTGAATTGACAGAATTTTGTTTTTTAGTTGAAATGGTATTTTTGGGGATCGAATAATAAAGACACAAATGTCCTACCCATAGTATGGTCCAAAAACAAAAAAGATGATTTCAATTAAAAAAAAAAAAAAAAAAAAAAATCAATCAAATAATAATTCACTTCAATAAAAAATAAAAAAAATAAAAAAATGTTCAAATGCAATTTTTTGGGTCTCAAATATATGTATATATATATATATATATATATATATATATATATATATATATATATATATATATATATATACACACACACACACACACACACACACACACACACACACACACACACATATATATATATATGTACCGTCTACTCTCGTTAAACCGCCCGCCGTTATACCGCCATTTCCGCTTATCGCCATCCGCCAGCCCAGTTCCATGCACAAACAACACTTATACCATTGATTTCCCGACCGTTATACCGCCAGCGTCGTGGCGCGGCACCTCCGAGGTGCGCCGCCGTGGCACCTCCGAGGTGTGGCTCCCAGTGTTGTCTTTTCCGTGGAAACCGGGTCGAAATGGCTCTTTGAGTGTTAAAGGTTGCCGATCCCTGCCTTACAACATAACAGAATCAAGATTTATTTAGAAACGTAATTAGAACGGGTTAACGGAGGCAGCATAGACATCATATAGTAAAGACATGCACATTATGGACGCAACCCGTTGTAACGCCATTTTCGCTATACCGCCAATTTGGCCGTGAACGGAAGTTGGCGGTATAACGAGAGTAGACTGTATATATATATATATATATATATATATGCTTTCAAACTCTGTTTTTTTTCTTTGATTGAAAAGGGTTTTTTTTGTTTGTTTGTTTTATTGATTGAAGTTTTTTTGACTGAAAATATTTTTTGGGTTAAAACAACTTTTTTTTGATTGAATAATAAAGAAACAAATGTACCTTCATATTCTTGAGTGAAAAAAAACTGAATACAACAGCAGAATTAGCAGCAGAATTATGATACTTGAATTCCATTTCCTAAGTGGAACAGAAGGTTAAGTGTTGCCTTCACCAAAGCCTGATAAAATGCAGAGATAAAAAAAAAAGACAAAACAAGATTAACATGACATAAAAGATGCAACAGTACATGATTTATGTAAAAGATGTTATAAAACTAGGCAAAAAATTCTGTAAAAGATGCAGCAAGACACAAGAATGTAAAAAAAGACATGAAAAATACAAGATTAAAACAGTGTAAAAGATGCAACAACACAAAGGTTATGTGAAATGTATAAAACCAATAAAATTATGTAAAACATGTAACGATTTAAAAAAAATATATATAAAAGACACAGCAAGGCTAAAGAATGTAACAAGACAAAATGTAATGAGATTGCAACAACATAAAAAAAGATGTAACATGAAAATTATGTTTGTTTATTTATTTATTTCAAATATTGCATTAAAATCAAATAACAAAAGCATTATATAAAAGAAAGTCAAACATTCAAAAAGGAGCGGGATGAAGTTTAATTTATAATCTCCCGGCCCCTTACCCCATCGTTCACCTACCCTAAATTCCTTTGTCAGATTCCCTAAGTAACTCAAAAATCCTACACATATCAGACTAAATTCTGACTGTGCACAAAACACCAAATTACTGTACATATCAAGGATAGATTGTCCATTTTGCAGCAGCATTTCACATTAAAATAAACTCTGTCCTTTTCATAGCAGTAATAGTGCACATCAGAGACAAAATACCCTCTATCCATTTCATAACAATAATAAACATATCAAAAACAAAAGTACACTATCCGTTTCATAACAATAATGCACAAAAATAAACTGTCATTTCTTAGCAGTAATATACATATCAAAAATAAACTATGTCCAATTCATAACCTTACCCATATAAAAAATATAAAGGTGTAGAAAAGATTGAACTGATGTAACTGTAACAAAACAAAAAGTTGTGTAGCAAATACAAGATGACTAAAGGATGAAACAGGAAAAACAGACATAAAAGATGCAATTAAAGTGACAAAAAAGCACAAGATTCCAAAATCAATATTTAGATAAAGACTTTCAAAGACAGTTTTTCAACTGCAGAAAACTCAGTAAAAATGTAGTGTATATATCGATATATGTATGGATCTAATTTTTGTGGTTTGATTAGGTCCCAAGGATACACTGAATTGACTTTTTGGGTCTTTTAGAAAAATAACAGTAAAACAATACTGCACAGAACATAGACACAATTTTTTTCTGCCCTAGATCAAGTTTAATAAATGCCCTCTGACAATTCCAGATTATTAAAGATATAAGATAAATTTAAGGGTCCTGGTTACAACACATAACTGCAGCTGAAGTCGTTTTAGTCAGTATATTCTTGAGAAATATCTTTAATCGTCTTCATTATAGAAAAGATTTATCCCATAAAGACCCAAACAACCACCGACGACCAAAACCATCTACCGATCTAAAATGTTTAATACCTATTGATCCACCAATTCTATCAATCCATGTAAATAACTGTTGTAAAATGCAGTTTGTCATCTTTTCATGGTCATCAGATATGACCCATTTGGATGTGCAGAGGCTCCATAGTGAACATGGAAACACCATCATCTTCTACAACACTGATTCACCAGTAAAACCCATGACGTTGAATCAATGACAGTGGATGGACACACTTGGTTTTTGTTCAGTTAATGATAGATTTTACTGAAAAAGTCACTTTTTCTTCAGTTTTTTCCTGTTTTGATATAACCTTTGACTTTACTCTGAGCTTTTATGAATATCTACATGATCAGTCAATTAAACATAGCAAAATAAACAATTTTTACTGGAAAAAATGCACAATTCAGAGGATAATATTATAATAAATGGCAATAAATCACTCAGAAAAGGTTAAATAGAGAGAAAAATTCATTTGGGAACTGCCACAAAAGTCACACTGGGTTCTTATGGGTTAATGTCGTTCTTATCACAGGTTCTACAGTCTTGTATAAAGTAGCTGTATCTGTCTATTAGAGGTGCAAAAAACAACAAATAGTAAGCAAAGTGAAAAAAAAAAAAGTTTATTCCAATAATATACGTAAACACAAGTGTAGATATAATTGAAAGAATATATGTAAAAGATTAACTGTATTATTGCATTTATTGATTAATTAGCTCATTTATATTGACCCTTAGTGTTACTTAAAAGTGTATAAACATATGTATAAAAGTGAAAAAATAAAGTAATGCATTTAAAAGTACATACCTACACTTGTTAATTGCGTGTGTGTGCATAGATGAAGTACCCTTCCTTCTATTAAAGGTAAATTTAGTCTGTGCAAGCTCTCAAATGTTAATGCAAGTAAGTAAAACTGACCCTTTTTATGGATGTGCTGGATAACTTGATGGATTCATCCGTCCCCAGATGTTCATGAAAATTGTTACTCTAGTTTGTTCTGCAGTTCTTCTGTTGACTGACAGGCAAGCCAACAGCAACACACGAGTGATGCCGTGAAGATCACAAATTCATCTAGACGGTCCCTCAGCCAATGCACTCCTACAACAAAAACATGGAGAAGGTAAGAGCAAAGTGACATGTTTTTGGCTGTTACATCATAAACAGTAGATGCATAGTCTAGGTGCAAACTCACCCTCATTGATAACACACACCCACAATATCAGAAGAATGGGCAGAAGAGGGTAAATGAGGCAATATCCCATAATCAGTGCAGCCCCAGTAGTAAATGCGAACAATGGTACTCCCAGTACAGGGTGGCTGTGGAGAAACGGCCAGAGTCTTGTGTTCTTTAGACGTACTACCTGTAAACATATACACCCACAATGTCAGTAATGCAAATATGTAAATAACATTCCACAATGTAAATAATGTAAATAATATAAATATGTAAATACCATTAAACAATGTAAATAATGTAAATACCATTCCACAATATAAATAACGTAAATATGTAAATACCATTCCACAATGTAAATAATGTCAATAGTGTAAATATCTAAATGCTATTCCACAATATAAATAATGTAAATATGTAAATACTATTCCACAGTATAAATAATGTAAATGTGTAAATACCATTCTACAATGTAAATAATGTCAATAATGTAGGTATGTAAATACCATTCCACAATGTAAATAGTGTCAATATGTAAATACCATTCCACAGTGTAAATAATGTAAATATGTAAATACCGTTTAAATAAAAAAAAAATTAAATTCTAATTCTCTGTTTATATAAATATTTATATAAATACCAAATGTCTCATTTTCCGTTATATTTCACTCTCACTTGTGTTTTTTTCTACCTGTCTTTCTTTTACACTGGTGTGTTCTATGTTGCTGCTGTCTGTGAAAAATGTCTGTGAAATTTCCTCATGGTGGGATTAATTAAGTCTTATCTTATCTTATCTTATCTTATCTTATCTTATCTTTGAAAACATAACAGCTTTTACTGTCAGTGTCAGATCTTCACATGTACACACAACAAAAACAGACATGGAAAAGAAACACCAACATCACCGTAACGGGCAGAAGAAGGTAATTGAAGAAATGCCCAATGATCACTAGAGCCGTGGCACAAAACATGAACAGTGTCACACCAAAAAAATAGTGCTGGTGGAGAAACTCCCTGATCCAAGTGTTCATCAACGCAACCACCTGTGGAAGAGACAAACACACACCACAGCTTGTATCACAGTCATGGAGCTGCAGCCTGCGTCAGATCATCACATGTACACACTTTAACATCTGATAATTCAATTACTGCTGCGGAGTCTGAGTATTACCTTGGGATGTTCGTAAATGTGGTTTGACAGCCATTTAGTCACCCGGCTCTACATTGCTACCTTTCAGAGCAGAAATATCAGGAGACAAATTTTAATTAACTTTTCATTATTACTAAAACATCCAAACATCCAGGTTGAAGAAGTTTCTTTATCTGAATCATTCTGTATGCACGAATGATCTACTAAACACTGTTACCTGGTCTGCTGCTGCTGAGCATAAGATAAGTTAGGTAAGATAAGAAAATGACGTGACATATACTATACACATGGAACTATATATATATATATATATATATATATATATATATATATGGATAGATAGAGAGAGAGAGAGAGAGAGAGAGAGAGAGAGAGAGAGAGAGAGAGTATATAAACATATACATATACTGTGTAAAGTATGGTACAAGCAAAGTAATTTTACAAGATAGAAAATTCAAATATATGGTGAAAATATATATGTAAATATGAGTGTTATATAAAAAAAAAAAATACTACACAGGTGCAGATGTGGGTTAAAGTGGCCAAAATAATGTAAATGAATGTTAAAACTGTGCAAAAACAAGTGACAGATGTACCAGTTTATTGAGTTTATTTGAGTAGCTAAGTAATATTTTTTTGTTGATGAAAGGTTCAATCATTAATTAGCGACCAATTTATTTGTTTTTCTTATCAATGAAAGAGTGTACGCATACGAAATTTACTTTAAAAAATTTGTCATTTTTTGAAAATATAAACAGACAACTTTGGCACAGGAACAAATTTTGCCTATTTTATTCTATTTTATTTTTTTCAGTTAAAAATATTGAAGTGGGAGTTGGGGGTACTTGGTTAAAAAAGTATAATTCAGGGGGTACTCCACTGTAAAAACTTTGAGAACCACTGTGTTATTTCATTCCACATATGCCTTTACTTATTATTTAACCTGAGTGTTTTTATGGAGTTTTTATGATCTTCTTGAATTCTATTTTTTCTATTGTTTTCTAGTTTGTTCACTGAGACCTGAATAACTACCTAATCCACTGCTGCACAATGGCTAGACTGGGGCACACTAACAATAAAAAAAGAGGAATTTTCCACTTGAAAGGTCTTCTTTTGTTTGCCTCATGATCAGTGTACATTGGTCTTCATCTGGAAAAGACAAATAATGTAATAATTGGTATCATCAGCCGTGTGCAGTTGGAGAATTTTGATCCACAGAAGTGACTGAAAGATCCAGTTTTTCTGGTATGAAACATGAGGGATACAGGTTTCTATATTTCTTACTCTGCATAAATGAATGCATGAAAGAATGAGTGTTTTGTATCTTTTTTTTTTTTTTTTTTAGATTGTATGTAATGTAAACACAGCAGTAACAGATGAGCACTGTTACACCATAAATCACCTCTAAAAGTAAATGTGTTCAAAGTTAGACTACACTTCACACTGTGATGCCATTAATTACAAAGTTAACAGATAAACTACAGTCCTACTACATCACTAATATCCACACAGTGAAAGCTGCAGCAATAAACTATAAAATAAAATCTCACCTAATTAAAGCTACACCTACATGTCTTTAATTAAAATAACACATCCTGGCACACACTGAGTTAAGTTGTTTCCAAAGAATTGAAACTGAAAGTAAACACTTAAAATCAGAGATAATACATCCTACATTTGTCATTACCAGTAAAAATCAGAAATTTAGAGTTATGCATTTCTTAGGTCATAAAATACAGTTTTATTGGCAAAGACAAACCTGGACGTTGTAATAAAATTCAGCTCCAAAGATGTGAGACTGTTCCTGTAGTTTCCTCTTCCTCACTCATCTCCTTTTTACAGAAAATGTCTAAAGGCTGCCACCTACTGAAGCATGGATGTGTAACAGCACCGAACAGCAGCTGCAGTCACACAATGTATTTTTTTAAAGTGTGTTGAAGAGTTTTGTCATGGATTATTCATCAGAAATATTTTTGATTCTTTTCATTTTAGAAGATATTAGTGATATCTAGTGTGTTGTTCTTAGCCCACTTACCACCCTGTGTTATCACTAGTTTTATTTACTTATTTAATCCCTTGTTTTATGTTTGGTGTACGGCACTTTGGCCAGCTGTAAAGTTCTTAAAGTGCTTTATAAATAAAGTTGGTATGGTATGGTATCTACAGACATATCAGCCAATACCTGACATTGTTCAAATCAGCACTGTCAGAATAGATGTATATATAGTTCATCTCCGTATCAGACAGGCCTCCTCTCTGTCTGTTTTTAAATCCCTTCTTAACACTCATTTTTTCTCCTTGGCTTTTAAAACCATGTGAGATGTTTTAATGTATTGTTTTTATTCAATTGTTTTATTTGGTATTGGTTTATTGCTCTTATTTGTTGTTGTTTTTAATTGTACAGCTTTTTATGTTTTTAAACTATTCTTGTATTTTATTCTTTTATTCAGGTTTTTACCTATTTTTCTGTATTTTTATTTATTTATTTACTTTTAATCTATTCTTGTATTTTACTCTGTTATTTATTCATTCATTCATTCATTCATTCATTCATTTATTCATTTATTCATTTATTTTTCTGTACAGCACTTTGGTCCACTGTGGTTGTTTTAAAGTGCTTTACAAATAAAGTTGGATTGGATTGGATCTCTTTTTACAATGAGGGATTAATCAGCAAATAAATAAGTAAATTAAAAAAAACAGCTCAATGTGGCTACATTTGCTTACAAGGGGCACTGGTGACAAAATAAATGTGAATAATATATTTCATCCCAAACAAATTGTGCATGTCTTTAAGAGTTAATGGACCAATATTTTCTGAACATAATGGATTTTGGAGCCAATTTCTTTTGCTTTTGCCTATTTGCCTCAATACATAGATGATTAAAAAGTACTTTAACTCTGTCTAAGGGAACCAATGGGAACTATTATGTGTTTTTCATCAACAGAACCTGCACATAATTGTACAAACTACTCCACTCTGGGGCTGATTTTAGTGTTGAAACACCAGGTGACATGTAGTGATGCTGTGAAAGATAATATCCTTACAGTGGATTTTTAATCAACCACAGCTTGATAGTTTTTAAGTGATATTAGAGCTGCTGTTACAATCAGGGCTGTACTTCTCCTCAAGGCCACTAGAGGGGGTTCCCAGATTGCTCCACAGCTGTCACACTAAAATGACTTCTTAGAAATAATGATCACACTTTGTGCTTTCCTGCTCTGAGCTGCTATTAGATGGCAACAGCAGGACTTCTCTGCTAAGATGAAGACTGATCTGAATATTAAATGACTGAACCTCAACACTGGGGCTGATTACTTCTTCATTCAAAGGCGGGAATTGTGAGCTGTGCCACAGATTAAGTTTAGCCCCTTGAGTTTTGACTAGCATTAAATATATGTGGCTATAACTGTGAGTTCATGTTGAGAGAGATGGCAGTGTGATCTGTGCTAAACTACACCGCAAGGAGATTCCCTCAGGACCGCTGATGACAACTTATTTGGACTCTTTATAGCTACCGGCCACACTAATTAATCATGCTCTTTTGTATTGAGTATAGGGGAAAGGATTCGGTGTGTGAGAGGGAAGGTGAGAAACTGCAACCACCTCTTCAGACTGCTAAATACAATGAACCCACTGAACCGAGCTCTGAGGACTGGAGTGTGAGGTTGTGTATGTGCAAACACAACACGGATTTCCCAGAATTAAACAGTCCTTGAAGTTGCACCCCAGGCTCTCGTTTCTATGACGCATTTGATATGAGAGTCTTAAAGGTCCAACTGCTACTTCTCTTTCTTATCTCACAAATCAACTGCTGTCTGCTCTAAACCTTGCTGCAACACTTTATCACCTTTCTTTCTGGCTGACCTCTGCATTAGCCTTACTTAGTTGTTGGATGTTTCACAGTGAGATACAGTTTTGCAACTTTCCTGGAGCGTAATGAGGTCTGATTTTATGTTCTTTATACATGTTCTCTTACTCTCATTACACAGTGTCATTGCAATACAGACATAAGCCCCTTTTACACAGCCCTTCTGTTTCGGGAATATTCATTCATTCATTTTCTGAGCCTGCTTTATCCTTACTCGGGTCACGGGGGTCACTTGAAGCCTATCCCAGCTACATAAGGGAATATTTCGCCTTTATTCCGGGACGTCTGTGTAAACGAAATGATGGGATCATCTAGTCCCACTTTTATCGTGACTTTGTAGCGACTCTGGAGGTAGTAACAGAGTCGCGATAAAGATGGAATCATGATTCTGGAATGTTATGTAAAAGGAACACCTCTTGTTCCACAACCAAGGTGTGACGTTTTGATGACACATTGCATGTGCGACCCCAGTGCTGGGGGGATTTAAAAATGTACGTGGGCTGTGTACAGTAAACAAACATATCAACGTGACCAAAAAGATGTCGAACTAGGGAGACGCCAAGATCTACAAGCTGTTGTCACTTCAGGTGGAGGACTATATCCATGCTAACATTTGTGGAATGGTGAAAGACGGACCAGCTCTGAAGAGGTTAGCAACACTCCTATACTTGGGGTATTTACGACGTGCGAGTTATATGTCATACTATACACTGCGCTGCATCACCGCCCCTTTGATTCCGGAATGCAGGTCCCCTGTGTAAAAGTCCAGTCTGTCTCACCTCTGTTGCTCCTTTGGCCTGGCTGTGGAAATCGGTCAATGGTGGAAAAAAGGTGTGATCACCATCTTACCTTTTTTCGGGGATCTCTGTGTAGAAGTAGCAATTGATACAGTAGAGTTTTCCCTGAGACCTGATGTTGGAAGCCTCTAACTCAGGGGTGCCCATGCATTTTTTGGCTTGTGAGCTACCTTTGACCTACACAAAATGACCTACTTAGAAAAAAAATTGCTAAATGTATGATTATCTACATATACACTGAGTATATATACAGTACTAGAAGAGCACTCAGACAGCGCAGGCTTCCATCAAGGCAGATCAGCGCCACCCCCACCCCCCCTGATCACCACCTAAATTTAATCATTTGTTACTTGTACCATTATCAACATTTCCTGAAAATTTCATCCAAATCCATCCATAACCTTTTGAGTTATCTTGCTAACAGACAAACAAACAGACAAACCCTGATGAAAACATAACCTCCGCCATTCCTTGGCAGAGGTAATAATAGGTGTACCTGCATGAACCCTTATGGCACAATACAGTTCAATACATTTGTGTTCAGTACCTTACTATGATGACCTAAACTGAATGGAATCATCCAGGGTTGCATTGTCCAGACTGTAGCTGCTGGATCCAGCCACTAGCAGACTTGTAAATCATTAGCCTCATAGCATAATTGCCTGAGTCATATTTTTGGCTAAATTGTGATTTCTGCATAATTTTACTCTCCTAACACTACTGCGTGATTTTTCATCACAGTCTACAGCCTGAAAAAATATGACTCATGCCTAACGAATTGATCGTCATTCGCAGTGGAACACTATTTGGACTTAATAATCTTCATCTTCACAGGAAAATGTCTGCTGTCTGATTAACTGTGATTTTAGTTCCTCATCTTTCCCTTCTCATCCTCCTTTTCAGAGGAAAAAGTTTTGATAGCCACATATATATTTGTTTATTCAGTGTCCTGCAATCAGAAAGTCATCGTATTCACAGAGAAATTAACAAAAAAGAGTTGAAACAACTTCAATAAAAGTTGACGTGAACAACAGGACACAGGATGAATATGGTATCATTACAACTGAAATATATTTTTTGTGTTTCAGGTGCATCCATTCATTTTCAGAGCTGCTTAATGGAGAGTATAATAATTTTTGTCCACTCTCACATTCACACCAGGGGCGAGTTACTTCAGATATATGCTTGCTATAATTATTGGTCTCTTTGCTTTGGCTTCTTGTTCTTTTTAATATTTGGCTTTGGCTGCTACGTATGAACCTGAATTAATAACCCATGACACAAAAGTATGTAGTAGAGTGAATGTTGACAGTGAGTGTTGTAGCGAGGAAAAAAAGCAGTGAAATAGAAAAATGAAGCATCACTTCCTAATTCTGTCACGGCCAAACTCTACAGGAATGTTCTAGAGGCACCATAATGCACAACCTTTTTCATTTCTGTTGTGTGTTTGAAAGGTCTATGTGGGCTTTGCTCTGAAAGAGGAGAGCTGTTTTGTTTTTACATTGTTCCATCCACTGCATGATGTTTTTTTTTTTTTTTTTTTTTGTGCAAAGGTTGATGCCCAGAAACATCCCAAAGGCAGCAAAATCAAAAAGAAAATAGAAAATACACCCAGCTGGCTTTTGATTTGTGTGGTAATGCGCTTTGCAAACTGTGGTTTACCACCATGTAAATAAAAATTAGGATTATATTATTATATTTTGCACTTCATGTGTATTTGTTTTGTGATTCTGCATGCAAAAGTCTTTATCAAACTTGGTATGTGTATCAACAATGAGTATTTGTGACAGCTATTGCAGGTATTTCATCAAAAGGTGCTTATAGTTGTACATACTATTGCTTTCTGGGGATATTATCAATGTTAAGACATTGATTTCCCTTGCAACCAGCACAAGAATTAAAGAAATGCTTTCTGAAAATCCAGTGTTTAGTAACAAGGCTGTTATTTTGAAATAGGAATGTGATTTGAAAAATTCAGTCTCTGCTCTTGCTTTGTCAAATATAACAAATATATTGATAATTTTTTATGTTTTGATTTGACATTTGGTCACTTTATGTCTCATATAACACTGATTTTAAAGACTTTTGAAAACACTGAGCCTGAATTTGCAACGATTTGCGCCATTGATTGTCTGTCAAGACCCAAATTTACAGTGAACGTATCTTTCCATCATATCATGTCTCTAACTTACATACAGGGCAGCATGAATTTTCTTGAAGGAGAAAGTGAAATGTGTTGAGATAAAGGCTCTTTTAATGTTGAGACAAATGATGTAGTTTCACACAAGCCTATACCTCACTACCTTTGCAAAAACTTTTACTTTCATGTTCTTTACAATTTTCTTTCTTTTGTTTTGTAACATTTGTAAAATTATGTTAAAGCTGCAGCCGCTCTCAGTCCAAATCAAAAGACTAAATATACAGTAAACACAGAGCCAAAGATTAGACCAGTAGAGGTGTATCTACGTGTGTCACTTCTAATGGAATCTGACCAGCGATCATAATTGCACTTGTCACTCATGTATTTAACCCTGCACCTGTCTGAAAATGCTTGTGATTAGCTAAAATATGTGCATCAAAGGGTAGATTTTCCATAGTCAGAAAAGATAATCAAGGACAAATATAAGCCTTATGTTCTCTCATCCACTAGAATCACAATATATTGAAATGTAATTATCTAATTTTTGTCCAGTGACACTAAAAAAGCTATCACTGCAGTTTTCATTGTTGTCTAAATCATCTGAGACAGCTACTAACTGGACATTTCCTCTGTGGGTCAATATTTTGCTGATTTTGTTAACAGCAAATATACTTAGTTGTTGATGGTTGTGAATCCCTCCTTTGCCCTTTGAGCTGTTAGTTATCAATATACGCATTGCATCATGGGACAATAAGGTCTATCATCAGCGCACATTGAAGTCAATTGTTTTTAGTGTGCATGATATCAGGGAATGCTATACATTTAACCCATAAAGACCCAAACATCCACTGGCAACCAAAAACATCTACTGATCTAAACGGTTTAATACCTGTTAATCCACTAATCCTATCAATCCATGTAAATAACTGGTGTAAAATACAGTTTGTCATCTTTCCCATGTCATCAGATATGACCCATTTGGACATTCTGTAGTGAACATGGAAACATGGTCATCTTCTACAACATTGATTCACCAGTAAAACCCATGGAGTTGGTTCAATGACAGTGTATGGGCACACTTAGATTATGTTCAGTTACTGATGTATTTTACTGAAAAAGTCACTTTTTCTTCTGTTTTCTCTGTTTTGATTTAATAACCTTTGAATTTAGTCTGAGCTTAATAAACATCTACATGATCAGTGAATTAAACATAGGAAAATACATGATTTATACTGAAAAAAATCAAAATAAAAAGCAGAATATTACAATAAATGGTGATAAATCAGTTAAGAAAGGATAAATATGGGGGAAAATATATTCGGGAACTGACACAAAAGTAGCACTGGGTCTTTATGGGTTAAGGAAGCAGATTTGATTCCCTGAACACACAGAAACTTAAAGTGTTTCACCCCCCTCAAACCATTGTCACTTTGCTTGTGTAAAAGCAAAATCGATAAAGTGTACCTCACTTAATTACTGCCAACCAATAAGGTGTCGATATAAAGTCAATATTGTATGACTTACTGAAATAATCAATGTTAAAACAAAACAAATTAAGTCAACGTTAAGTTTTTCCAGTCAAGAAATACAACCAAACAGTTCATTGAAATCCATTTTACAGATAATTATATAGACAACATATGTAATAATGCACATAGATAATATATGTATCAACCTGAAACAGTACAGCTCAAGAAAAAAACCAAATATGCCTGTTTAAATATTTTATTCCTATATTCAGTGAAATGTGTGATACAAATCATAACATTTGTATCATATTTTTAAGCATTTCATTGTTGATCAGAATCCCAGGGCTGAACATAACACAGTCATTCCGAGGCTCTTGAGACAAATGACTCTTGTGACAAGCAGCCCGCTTTCCTACTTGAGGGCAGATGAAAATTGAATGTTCTTAATGTGTCTCCTATACCTGTGGTGCAGAGATGTATTTGAGCGTCTGAAAGCAAATTGACTGTACGATATGTCTACTGGCACGTGTTGAGGCGCTCAACAGATTGCAGTCCCTATGTGATTGATGGGCTGTCAGCAAATTCCAATTTACATCTGCTGATTGTAAAAACTAATCACTGCAAGAGGAGGAGCCATGAAGAGCATAAAATTGTAGGAAATCTCCTGTGGTTTGGTGTTAACTGGTGCGTGTCCACCTCTTGTGCGGCTTCCAATTTTATATCATGCGTTACATTATTGACGTCTGTCCCGTAGTGACACTCAGCAGTCAAAGCCTGTTGGGTTTTATGAGAAAACGAGGAGGATCTGGTGCTTTTTTTTCCATCCCTTTGGCTGTCACTCCTGATACTCACACCTCTTCATCAGTCTGTCTTACTCCATCCACCCTCCTCTTGGCCAGTCCCCACTTTGTTCACCTCTCTTTGAAGTTCCACAGGAGTGTTTGGCCAACAGCTGGCCACAGGAGAACAAAATGTCTTTGGAGTCTGTTCTGTGTCAAATAGGATAGTGCTTATTGTCAGTGGTTGTCATTTTGCCAGATGAAGGGGGTGTTTTCAGTTCCTGTCCTCTGACTGGGGATAGCTAGAGGCTCAAAGGGAGCTCCCTGGAGGGCGGTAAAGGGCACTGCGGAGGACGGACTCATTGCCCCCGTCAGTCTCTCAGAATAAAAATGAAAACCAGCAGCAGCAGCAAAACAAAGAGGATATATATGCTACTGTTTATTTATTCTTATTCTATTTTTTTTTTTTTTTTTTTTTACCTTTTTTAAATGCATAATGTTGGACAAGGTGAGAGAGAAATAGTATCTCAACTCTCTGTATGTTATGCATCTAATGAATTAACAACAAAGAATCTTTGAATTGTTGAATGTTACACCTGATCATCTTTTTGATCACGATATGTTTAGCACCTTAAAGTGCACGTATGAGGTAAACACCATCATTTTAGGAGTCACATTTCGCTGCATATCACTGCAGATGAAGCCAAACATGAGACAGGTTTATCACTCACTTTTTAATGGATTGTGATTGAATTTGCAATAGTTAATCAGAGTATTTCCCACAGTCATTTATAATGAAGGAACACCTACCCAAATTCATCACACAGCTGCTGAAAACAAACTTTTCATTAGTTAGATGCAAAATCTATGAGGTGTCGTTGAATAACAAAGCAGGATGGAGATTTTCCAAAAGCTGGGTCAGTGGGTTTATAGTTTGAAAAACAGGACCACAAAGAAAAATGAACTTGATCAGCAAAAAGCTGTTGCATCGTGTTGTTTTTGTTCCTTATCAGATATGCAGTTTTGTTCTCAGCTTCAGTATTGTGATGGATTGCTGTTACTGCCATTTGCTCTGGGTGCTTTTGCATTTTGATATACCATTTGAGCTATGATTAAAGAGGGAGAGGGCTAAAAGCTGATGCAGGATTAGTGACAGCTCTTGAGAAAGGATAGAATAATAGAGGAGGAAGAGCGTTTGGAGAGGTCATTATTATCAAAAAGGTGATGCTAGAGTAATACACCCCCATCCATTATTTTCTGCACCTTTCTGTGGATCTGACCTCTGCACTAGAGGAAGAGGAGGTGAGAGAAAGGGGAGCAGAGAGAAGATGAATAGTGTTGGCAACATGGGGCTACAATAGGAGTTCCTCTGTCTCATTAAACCTGTGGCTATCCTTCTGCAGTTTTCATCACTGTGTCTCTCTGGAACAGCCGGTCTTTTCTGTCGGTGTACCACAGCTTTAATGTCAGCTGCTGCACTCGCTCATTAAACTTATGGGTTTGTTCTGAACTGAGGGGAGGGATTCATGGAGCAGAGCAGATTTTGTGCAGGAAAAAGGGCTTTTATTTCATCATATTTCATGTGTGTTTCTGCAGCAGTGCTCAGAGGTGACAGAAGTACACACTTTTCACAAGCAAAAGAAAGAAAAGAGTAGAAGTACTGTGTCAAATAATTTACTCAAGAAAAGTAAAGAAAGTAGAAGTTTAAGAAGTAAAAGTAGTAAAAAGTAACCTTTCAAAGGATATTTATGTGCAAAGCCAAATAATGCTAAGACTGCTAAACTATTCCAACTTCTAATAAAGTAAAGAAGTAATGAACAGAAATGAACAATGAATGATAATGCACAACAGTCATTATGATGCCTTTTCTCCCTGTCCATTTCATGTTTCTGCACCTTTTATGTTGTTTTTGTCTTGTTACATCTGTTGTGTGTGAAATGCACTAATGTCTTTTTTATGTTCCCAGCCATTTTCTGTGAAATTGCTCTTGATGTTGAAAAGTTATGTAATGACAGAAAGGAGTAGAAAGTACAGATATTTGTGTAAAAATGTTGAGAGTGAGAGCAAAAACAAAGCATGATAGTCAGAGAAAATGCAGCTACAATAACAATATATTTGTACTATTCTACTTCCCGTCTCTGCAGCGCACCAGAGTCGGATATCCTCAGATCAAACAGCAGAATGCTGTGATGTTCCAGTGTTGAAACACATCTTTTATAATGCAAACACTAACAAATTTGTCATGTGCATGTGCATAATGTCTCACCCACACAATCGCGCACATTCACAGACAAAAAAGCGCACACCCACTGTGCTGCCGTCAACTTCACAGGTGACCTTTTGTCCCTGTCGTTGTTTGGAGATGCCGTTTGTTTGAAGCTCTAACCACCCTGAATTAAGCACTACTTCAGCCAGATGAAAGCAGAGGGGTTTCACTGCAGGTAATGCATTAAACAGGCAGGTATTCACAGTCGGAGGCGAAGCAGCTGGGGAGACACACAAGGTGTGATGAAAAGGGGATTAGCATGGATTCATCATCTCTCTGTGTCGCAGAAAAGGCTTGAGTGCTACATAAAACTACTTGGTGATTGTCAGGAGAGGGGCTCAGCAGGTTTGTTGGTTAAAGTGCCTCAAAGTGGCAACAAAGCACTTCTGCTTTTTTTTCTCACCCTATAACAGATACTTTTGTGCCGGTCAGAACAATTTATTGGCTCACTTACAAGATAACTCATTTTTATTATTCATTACAGCTAGGTGAGAGACAAATGAGACAAGCTGAACAGAGAGCTCACCTGTGATGGGAGCGAAACATTTAGATTTGACTTTAGATAGAG
This sequence comes from Sphaeramia orbicularis, assembly GCF_902148855.1. Classification (NCBI taxonomy): domain Eukaryota; kingdom Metazoa; phylum Chordata; class Actinopteri; order Kurtiformes; family Apogonidae; genus Sphaeramia; species Sphaeramia orbicularis. The sequence continues at coordinate 29,702,069 of NC_043964.1, read as the reverse complement.
CTTTACAGATAAAAACACCTTTTCTTCCATAAAACTGCATGATGCTACAGTGCTTTTATTGACTCTAACTATGTTTGGCTAAAATCCATTTTTTTTTACTCCACTAATTTTCTTTGAGATGACTTTGTTCAGTTTCACCTCTTCTCTCTCTGCAGTGGAAATAAAATGTAAAATGAACCCACTCAGTAAAACTGCAAAAGTACACGTCAACACACGTAAACATTCACATTCCTGTTCATGTAAACAGCATTTTATGCCTCGAAAAGATACCAAACATTACAGTGTGTGTATCAGTTTGGACAGGGAAAACACAGTGATTTAAAAAATCCACAGATGTATGTTAGAGACTCTAATAATACAGTCAATGGCCACTTTATTAGATACACCACTTTTGTAACAGGTGTTGCTAATAAATTGGTCGGGGAGTGTACAGTCGCAGAAAAAATTATTAGACCACCCTTGTTTTCTTTAATTTCTTGTTCATTTTAATGCCTGGTACAACTAAAACTACATTTGTTTGGACAAAAATAATGATAAACACAAAAATAGCTCATAAGAGTTTAATTTCAGAGCTGATATCTAGCCATTTTTCATGGTTTTCTTGATAATAACCAAAATCACTTCAGTTCTTACATCAATATCTATGGCATTTTACTGCCAAAAACAGTGCTTTTAGGCATTCCATGTTTTCTTTTCTGTCTGTTTTAGTCACATGATACACACAGGAGTTGGTACTTAATTGCATAACCATTGTTTTTGATGACTTTTGATGGTCTAATAATTTTTTCCGTGACTATATATGCTGCTGCTGAAGTCCATCTGCTTCAAACTTTGACATGTGTGTTCAGAGATGCTCCTTTGCATACCTCAGCTGTAAGCAGTGGTTATATGAGTTACCGTTGCCTCATAACAGCTCCATTCATTCCATTCTGCTTTGACCTCTGGCATTACCAAGGCCTATTCATCTATAGAACAACTGCCTCTAACTGTAAATTTCTCCATTTTGGAAATATTCTCTGTAAACCCCAGAAACGGTTGTGTGAAAATCCCAGTAGATCAGCAGTTTCTGAAATAGTCAGAGCAGCCTATCTGACACCAACCATAACATGTTCAAAGTCACGTAAATCTCGTTTCTTCTACATTCTGATGTTTAATGTTAACTTCAGCAGACGGCTTTAAATACACTAAGTTGCCACCATGTGATCGACCTATTAGATTAACAGCAGTTGAACATGTGTACCTAATATAGTGGCCAGTAACATGTCCTCATTGCTGAACTTCATAACAGATAAAAGTTTCTGTGTCTGCAGTGTACAGCATTATCTGTAAGTACTTGTTTTTGCATTCTACTGTGTACAGAGATATTTTATAAAATGAAGGTCGTGTGGACATTTCTTTTTAATAAATAGAGGGGAAAAGATCCATTTAGAAAATTATCCCTTTTAGTGCTGACAGGGCATTAATAACCTACTTTAAATTCTATCTATAATCAGCTTTATTATAAGTATTTGGGATTTATTCATTAGGAGTACTGCACTGCATTAGATGGACTACAAATCTTGGTACATATGTTATTGAGATATTAACTGAATGCAGTCAGTTGAGTCCTGCCCCTGATCATTTGAAATAATACTGTGGCAATATTAATCGCTATTAATCTCTTTATTAAATATTAATTAATTACTAACTCTGTCAGGTCAAACCTAAATGATTCCTATAAATTGTCATTAACTGATGCAATTTAAACAAACAAAATTGAGAAAATCAGGAGTGTTTAAGCATGACTTTTGTGGCCATTGTCTCAATACATGTTAGAAGTGCTCGGAGAGGAAAACAGGTGATGAGATGGAATTTCAAACATTTTAATGATCAATTGCGACAGTGTCTTTATAATACTGTTAAGATTGCGCATGTTGAGTTTAATTCCTCTCCATTTAAAAGTATAGGCGACAAAACAGGTTAAGTCACTGGTTCTCAGTTGAAATATCTTCCTCAATGAAAGACAAAAATATCCCATTTTCTTGTAACATACTGGCTTACTTTCAGGCAGTTTAGGAATAAATGCACATCTACGATAAAAAAAAAAAGTCAAATATGCTAATCATTTGCTTTTAATACCCAAAACACACTCAAATGCAGCAGTAAAGTTTCTCAACAAGTCAAAGTCAGCTTTATTGTCAGTTTAGCCGCATGTACATTGCATACAGAAAACTGAAATTACAAAACTCTGAGGCCCCATGGTGCAAAATGAACGTAGTACAAAAAATACAAAACGTAAATATACAATACAAAATACAAAATATAACTATAAACAGAATATAACTATGTAGAATATAACTATAAACTGAATGTGACTTAGTAGAATATAACTATAAACTGAATATAACTAAGTAGAATATACCTAGAAACAGAATATAACTAAGTAGAATTCAACTATAAACAGAAAATAACTAAGTAGAATATAACTATAAACTGAACGTGACTAAGTAGAATGTAACTATAAACTGAATATAACAGTAGAATATAACTATAAACAGAATGTAACTAAGTAGAATATAACTATAAACAGAATATAACTAAGTAGAATATAACTATAAACAGAATATAACTATGCAGAATATAACTATAAACAGAATATAACAAAGTAGAATATAACTATAAACAGAATATAACTATAAAAAGTAGAATATAACTATAAACAGAATATAACTAAGTAGAATATAACTATAAACAGAATGTAACTATAAAAAAGTAGAATATAACTAGAAACAGAATATAACTATAAAAAGCAGAATATAATTAGAAACAGAATATAACTAAGTAGAATATAACTAGAAAAAGCTGAGGGTTGAGGTGACAATAAAGGTGAAACAGTGAAGTAACAGATGAGGTATTGGTAATAGCTGAGTTAAACTGGTAATAGATGAGTTAAATTGGTAATAGATGAGTTAAATTGGTAAAAGATTAAATTGGTAATAGATGAGTTAAATTGGTAATAGATGAGTTAAATTGGTAATAGATGAGTCTTCCCTCTCATTTCCTAGTCCTGCCTGAGCTGATGTGAGTTTAATATCACTCTATAATAAGATTTGTGTGTCTTTTAATGAACATTTTGTATCTGCTGATAACCTGTTTGCTGATACTTATATAAAACATCCACTGTTTGCTTTAGATTCAGATAAATCCAAGGCTTTGGTTTTTTTTTATTTTAGCTGCTCCTTAGCTGATGCGGCCACTGCACCATTATTTGATCTCTGTTTTGTAAGGTTTGTTGCCCCATTTGCAGTCAGCTACATATTTTTAACCTCTCTGTTTTTATCTGGTACAGTTTCCAAGGTGTTATGTAACCTCCTCACACAAAGGTGGTGGAACAGTTATAGGGGTAACTATAAGCTGTAACTATAAAATACTTCACTGATAAATGATGTCCACACTGTTATGTTTCTGTATTAAAAAGCATTACTTTTGCTCCGTTTACCACTCTGATGATTTTACTATCAGCTGATAATTCAACATGGATACTGAATTAAACACTATTCTGTTCTGTGGTTCCTGTTAGCAGCTGTTGTGCAGTTAAATTCAGCTTTTAATCATGATACCACTGACTACATTCACCGCAGATGTACAATTATTCAAGCAATTTGCAATAATTTCCATGTCTCCTGGTGATTTAATACACATCTCAGCTGTTTAAGGGTGTTCTGAGATTATTTATGAACTATTGGTAAGACATCCATTTTAAAACACAAATTTAAGCCATAAAGACCCAAACAGCCACTGTTGGCAAAAAGCATCTACTGATCTAAACTGTTTAACAACTTCTGGTCCACTAATCCTATCAATCCATGTAAATAATTGGTGTAAAATACAGTTTTTCATCTTTTCATAGTCATTAAATAGGACCCATTTGGACATTCAGAGGCTCTGTAGTGAATGTGGAGACATCTTCAACAACATTGATTCACCAGTAAAACCCATGGAGTTGGATCAATGACAGTGGATGGACACACTGGGGATATGTTTAGTTATTGATAGATTTGCTTAAAAAGTCAGTTTTTCTTCAGTTTTCTCTGTTTCTGATATAAAAACACTCAACTTTGATTTCAGCTTTTATGAACATCTACATGATCCGGATGATAAATATAAGAAAATACTTGATCTTCACTGAAAAAACACAAAATACAGAGGATAATATGACAATCAATGGTGATAAATTACTTTATAAAAGGTTAAATGGAGAGGAAAAATTCATTTGGGAAGTGACACAAAAGTAGCACTGGGTCTTTATGGGTTAAAACAGAAATGTAATGTAGCTGTTGCCTAAAACCATTCTTCTGATCAGATTTGAACAAAAGCACAGCACTAGTACTTCCATCACGCTAAAGTAGAATATTATTGTTGTTGTTAAGAGGAAACACTGTGCAGCTCATTTTAGATGCATGCATAAAGTCTCTCAGATAGTGTCAGACCCCATTATATTTAAAACACAACGTGTCAGGAAGGGTTTTAAAAGAATGTTACAATGTGGCACCAGTGTTCACTTGGATGCAAAAATAAACTGAGTCTGTTTTGGTTGTCAAAGATCACACTCATTGTGACTCTATGTCTGTCCATCTTCATAAAGGTAATGTTACAAAAAATCCTTGAGACTAATATATACTATTTTAATTTGGTGCAAACATTCATTTGGATTTATGGATGAATTAATTTGATTTGGGTTTCCAAAGGTCAAAGGCCAAGGTTATTGTGACTTCATGACTTGCATGAACAGATTTTGATGCAGCAATAGTGGATGCATCCAACTGAACTCATGTTGCTTGTTATTGATCTTTCAAACACATTTGATACAGTTGATTTTGTTCTCAATCTGATTTGAAATATTCCTGCATATTAAATTGCTCATAAATGGTTTCATATTTGGACAAACAGCACTGTAAAGCCAACACAAGTTGCAAAAGGTGTCCCACTAGGCTCAACCCTGGGGCCTGTTTTGTTCACTCCATGTTTAGATGATAATGTTTCGACTGTTATTGGGTGTAACATCTGTTAAAATTAGGTTATCTTTCTGCTGATAATAAAATCATGTACGGTGGACATTAACCCTTTCATGCATAGTGGTCACTACAGTGGACAGCTATTCTACAGCTGTTCTCTTGTATGTTCATGAATTTTATTGTTTTAGTTCCATATCAGCCAGCACAGTGGATCATCCCATACACTGACATTCATACCATTACTGTAACTTTGCTGTTCTTGATAAACCTGATCTGCAGTAACATGTTTGAGTGTAAATCAATTGCTTGTTATTATTATTAGACTGTAATTAACAGTTTTTTTAAAATATTTTTTTTTGCATCTTATCTCCATAAAGTAAGTAATAACTAGTATTAGAGTATGTTAAAATGACAAAACATCTGATTAGCAGCATTAAAAAAAAAAAAAAAAAAAAAAAAGAGTTTTCACACAGTGTGTCAGTAAATACATGTTTTGTTGTCAGGTCCGGTATCGAAATGTGATTCAACAAAACTCATAATAAAGACAGTAGAATATCAAGGGGAGCCTCATTGAAATTGCCCTTAGAAAAGCAAATTTGTTCAGCACAAAAAGGCAGCCAGACTACCATTCTGCTGTTATGATGCGGGACAAGACAGGTAAAAAAAAAAAAAAAATATATATATATATATATATATATATATATATATATATATATATATATATATATATGTATTCAATAGTTTTCACACAGTATGTCCATAAATACATGTTTTTTTGCTTTAAAAATTAAATGCATGGTGTCCAGCTGAGTGGACATTTTTGCAACTCCATGAAAAATAGGTTCATAAAAAAAATTTCAATGGCATTTTTTTTTTCATGCCTAAAGAGGAATTAAAACACTCAGGGAAAAAAATCTTGATTAAGGTTCTCATAACTCATCCATGAAAGGGTTAAAAGTGGGCTTTAAATAACACCAGAAGTTTCACTCAATAGTCAAGGCCTTGATTATTAAAAACAATGTTTGATAAATACTGTTCACTTTAATCTTGTAATCCTTCCTAAAAAATCATACAAATATTCAAACAGTCATGCAGTATTCAAGTATCTTAGGATCTGCATCAATAACCAACATTAAGTGACTGAAGTGGTGAGTAAATTAGAACTGAATAATTTTGAATAAAACATGTTTTCCTCTGTATTGTAGAAGGATGTTTATTGAGGCAGCTCTCCAATCAGTTTTAGTTTATGGTGACATTTTTACACATGCAGGCTCGACTGTTGTTGATCACTCTGCACTTATATTTATTACCAGTGATAAATACAATACTCATTCTGAATTGGGTGATAAGAATGACAGCGTAACCTCTTGGCGAGACACTAAATTTTAATTTATTTATAGGGCCCTTACTGGTAATGTACCCTCTTACTTACTCAGTTGTTACCGTTTAAGCCAGGGTGCTATTCAAGACATGCAAATAACTGTGTTGTGTTACAAGTGTGGACTATTTTTACTGATCTCAGAAAATCTAGTTTTATTCATTGTGCACCTGCTGCCTGGAAGAACATACAGAAAAAATAATAATAAGCCTACTTCATTTATAACCCTGGGCTAATTTAAAAATTTAATTTAACCATATTTTACCTCTAGCTGTTCTTGTTTCAGCCAAGTCATTTACTTTATATTTTAATAGCTTCAATTATTCTTAATGGTTTTTATTGTTTTACTGAATTACCTCCTATTGTTTTTATCACCATGTATATCTCAGTTTCCTGTTCCCACAATTCTGTCAATTATTCATTTAAGTTTTTAATGTTACTAAATTGCTTCATTACTCTTTTTATCACCACTGCTCATACAAGTATTGCTCAGGTATGTTGTAAATGTCGCCTGTACTTCCGTATAGTCCAAAATTAAATAACTGTTGAATATGATGTGGGAAATATTCAGACTAAACCTGTGTTTTTTTCTGTCTCTGACTATTTCATCAGGTTGAAATATGCATGTCTTGTGCATTCATTGATATGTTTTCATAAAATACATCCTGAAATATTTATTATGCTTCACCAGTCTCAGGATCAACAAAATGTTTGGGGTTGAAAATGTGTGTTTCAGATTTTACTTAATAATGTTTTTCTTGTCTGAGACAGTCTGATTCACTGTGCCTGAAGACAGTCCTCCAGTTCCAGAACTGTTATGAAAGCTTCATTACACTGCCTCAGAGTATAATTTTTTCAATCTCAAAGTGTAATTTCCATCATCTGCAGGCCCAACCTGAGAGCAGATCAGCTCCTGCGAATGAGAATTCACAGATATAAATTCTTACTGATGTCTTTTTGTTCTGTCATTCAATAATCTGTGGGAGAGACTTGTAAAAAAATGGACTGAGCTGTTGTTTGTGTGTAGATGTTGAACTCATACTCATGCAGTTGAGTCACAGGACAAAATGCTGCTGCTTCCTTTTTGTCTCTTTTTATTTAACCCTTTATTGGGAAAGTGACTATTTTTGGTAATTTCCGCATGCATTACAAGACCGTAGTTGTTTTTCCATTGACCCTCAAATTGGTGCAAATATAACTTACGCATAAAAATTTGCCAAATGGAAAAATGTCAATTTCGCCAAAACTCTTGTTTTTGATTAAAAGTTTTTGTGCTGGCAAGAGGTGGTTTTTTGGACGTAGCACAATTGGTATATCAAGCAAAACTGCAATGGAAAGACCTTTTTCCACAATTACAGTCATGTGAATAAAGAAGAATGGATGTTGACATATGTTACAACAAGCGAAGGAGAGTTTTAAAAGAAACATGGTGCAGTATGTGTGGACACACTAGGAACCAAATCATTTTTGAATTTAGTACAGGATATATCTGTAAATCAACACAATATTCATGTTTGTCGTCATGTTTATGGAATAACTTCTCATGTCATCTCGTGATGATAAATAAACAAATCATTGCATTTGTGATTAAATGGAAAAACCGACATTACACACTTCTGTTTTTTCGACATTTAGTAAATATTGATAAAGTTTTGTGAATATGTCCAAAGAGAAAGCAACCAGTGACAGCAACAGCTACAGTAAGGACAGTGAGTCACCAATCTCAGGTCCAATGTGGTCTTCAGGGTCTGTAAGGTCCACCTCTGCATGAACAGTGAGTGGACCTGCTTTGTTAGGTACCATGAAGTAATGGTACTAATGTAAGGAATGATGTTCAAAGGGAGAATGTGGATGTGGACAGGTGTGTGGATCAGCACTTATGTTGGTCTAATGTTATAAAAGTAATGTTCTATTATTCTAAAATACATGTTCCTTTCACAATACATATGTTTTTTTTTGTATTTTTTCTCTTTACTTCTGTTTTCTTTTTTAGCTTATTAGCTTACCAGCAAACAGGCTGTAAGCTATTGTCGTCATGCGGCATCTGGCGGCGGCGTCCATCGTCATTGTCGTCTTTTGTCTGTTACAAAAATTTCAGCCGTCTTCTTCTCCAAAACTACCGATTGACTTCAAACTTGGTATACAGCTTCTTTATGATGATGCCAACAAAAGTTAGTGAAATTATTTGGATCTGGATCTGATTCTGGATTTGGTGCGACTTTGAAAAATTTCCCCATTATAAGAGATAGGAAGTGGATGGATGCAATAACTCTGTAAATATAAATGATATCCAGTGTAAATTTCTACAGTCCAGCCCTGATGGGGAGATGACCAAAACATAATGGCCACATGCTGATCAGGATCTTCTTCTGGATCCGGGAACTTACGGAAAATTTAACATGGGCTCTTATGGGGAAAACATTTCAATCGTCTTCTTTTCCGAAACTACAGTTCTGATTGACTTCAAACTTGGTATACAGCTTCTTTATGATGATGTCAACACAAGGTATTGCAATTATTTTGATCCAGATCTGATTCTGGATTTGGTGCGACTTTGAACAATTTTCCCTTTATAACAGATAGGAAGTGGATTGATCCAATAAATCAGCAAGTATCAATGATATCAAGTTGGAATTTGAATTTTTTACAGATCTGATTGGAATATGACCAAAACATGGGCTATTTCTGTAATATAATAAATACACAGAACTGGGTGATAATAAATGGCATCTGGATACATTTCCCAAAGCTTTTAATTTGGTCGGTAAGCTACAGGGCCATTGGTCCTATTTTTGTTTTTACTTTTCTTTCTTTCTTTCTTTCTTTCTTTCTTTCTTTCTTTCTTTCTTTCTTTCTTTCTTTCTTTCTTTCTTTCTTTCTTTCTTTATTTATTTATTTATTTATTTATTTAGCCACTTACGGGTAAGGAACCAAATATTAGTAACTTATAAGTAACTTCATTGACCTTGATTTTCTACAATAGCAAACTAAGGTATTTCTATGAGTGCCCTATAAAGTGTTAACCTCTTTTCAAGTCTCAAACATTTTCTATGAAGACACAAGGGATGACTGCAGTATTTGAGCCTCTACTTGTCACTGACACACACACACACACACACACACACACACACACACGCACACACACACACACACACACACACACACACACACACACAAACTTACAACACAAATAAGATTTACATCTTTATGCAATCCTCCCACTAATCCTCCATAATATGTGCTCAATGAAAAGAACTAGAAAGACTGTGACACACAAAGTCATTACCATTTTGGCAGTAGTATTTATTGCAAAGTCATTAAACTGAATTACAGTGGATGGAGATTCTTGTCCTTTTAACCTCTTACTTGTAAATATGGCAGATTTTGTATTTGTAGTGTACTTTAAATGTTTTTCCCTCAAGGTTAAGTAGAACTACTAATGCCATAATGAGAAAGTACAGGTGGGCTGACCTCATTTAGAAAATGCACATGTTTAAAATTCACATTTCATCTGAAACCGAGGAAAGATTCAGCCCAGAGTATAAATGATAATCATTATCCAGGAACTTTTTTCAGTCCATCAGTTGTCTCTCACCATATCTCCAGAGGTCTGTATGGCAAGTTTGCTGATTTATTGGTTTAAAGGTCTTTTTGGTTTCAGAACAGAAACAGCTTTGCTAAAAGTCTGAAAAGATATTCTTCTTGAAACTGGCACTGCACAAAGTTTTATCTTAGTACTCCTTAATCTCTGAGCTACTTGTGATGCTGTTGATCACACAGATCGCAATCAAAGTCTGAAGTTCATGTGAGAACTACAGGAACCTCTTCTAAATAGTTTGTATCCTATCAAAAACTCATCATTTTTTTGTTTTGTTCAAAGGACCTGCAGATGAAATCACCACAAAAACCCCATTCTTCAGCCATATTCTTTAGTGATCATAGTGATCATACAGTATTGAGGTTTTAACCAAAACAAGTCTTTTCTTACATTTAGCAGAGAATTAGATGTGGAGATTCCTTTTTTTTTCATCTTAGATTTTGACCCCAAAACCTAAACAACTGTCAATGACCAAAAGCATCAACTGATGTCTACTAATGTTTAACAACTTCTGAAAATTAATCCCTTTAATTTATTTAAAATCTAGGACTGTCAAAATTAATGCATTAACACAGATTCATCCATCATCAAGATTAATCTGATTAAAAATTTTAACACATTTAACCCATCTGCAGCGCAGAATGACTCTGAACGCAACACATCTCGGGCAATTTGTCCAAGGAGAGTTAACGTAGCGCATACGCAAATGGGCAGTTGATCCGGTAGTGACAGGCAGCAGAATCAACCCATAAAAATGGAAGATGCTAAACAGTATGATGACACTTTCAATGGGAAATTTGAGTACAAAAAAAAAAATCTAAGACAGAACAGTTGTTTCAAGTTGTTCTGTTGAAACTGTTGAAGGTGTTTCATGAACACATTATGTACATATATATTCCCTTTTTTCTTGAGTCTGTTTGCTCATGCAAAATGAAACACGATTAATATAGATTAAAAATGAATGAAATTAATCGTGATTAATCAAAATTAATCCATGGCAACCCTGTGATTAAGCTGATTAACAATTTTAATCGTTTGACAGCACTAATAAAATGTAGTTTCTTAGCTTCTCACCAGCATCAGATGTGTTTTATTTGGACATTCATGAGCTCTTTAGTTTCTAACATCTCCTGAAATTGTGATTCACCATCAAACTCATGTAGTTTGACAAATAAATTCAGTTAATGATATGTTTTGTTGAAATAGTAACTTTTTTTTTTTCCTTTTTTCTGTGTTTTGACATAATGATTTACGCTGACTTTTTATGAACATAAACATGATCAGTGAATTAAATATAGGAAAATATGTGCTTTTCACTGAAAAATGCAAAATGCAGAGGAAAGTATAATAAACGACGATAATATGAAAAATGTATTTGGTCGTCACAAGAAAAAATAGTTGTAGGTCTTTAGGAATTAAAAGATTTTAACACAACATTGACAAATATGTCCAAAGCTTGAAATGAAGGAGAGGAAGAAATGTTTTATGTTGTCATTGTCAGAATTTTTATCTTTATGCATTTTCTGCTTTTCATTTACTCAAGATCAAACCAAATATTCCAAATAAATAAAAATGAATAATCGTGGCTTTAGATGTGCATAGATGTGGGCCCACACATTCACAATCAGCAGCCCAATCACATCAACATCAGACTGGTTTATCCATCTTTATCACTGCAACACATGGCAAAGACTTGGCACAAAACATACACCCTCACACATCCAGAAACACATGCACAATATAGTGTCTACGTCTTATCACCCACTCCTGTTTCTTTCTCTTTTTCTCCCTCTTGTCTCTACCAACATCTTTTTTCATCAGGTGCTGCCGTTTCACATGTGATTCAGCTAAAGACCCACAGGAAATTTAGCAAATATATTACAGTACAGTGACCTGTGTAAAGACTTGATAAGGCACCTTAGTGTGAGGTGATGATGTCGATTTACTGAAGCTACACGCTGTCTCACTGAAACATTACAATGATGCCTTTGTTCGGCTGCTGGTGACTTGATTGTTTGTGCAGGGAAATGTCAGATAACAAGCTGTATTTGGCAGGAGGGTGACTTTTCATCTTATTTGTCAGAGAGGTGTTAATTGGTTTTTGTCGTGAGCTGTGTGTATTAAGGATTGGTAGACTGTGAATATAAGCACGTCTGTGATTGGCTGACTGTGCCTGTGGATGTAACCAGGGGACTTTGAAACCTGACATCCCTGTGTTGCTGACACATAAAAAGTGTCATCTTGCGCATATGTGTGTTTGTATTTGTTCACTTTGTTCGTCACTTATTGTGATGTTGACAGAGGCGGAGTGTCGGCTGACTCAGCTCAGCTGTTAAGATTAAATTGGGCACAGAAGCAGTGAAAGGCTTAATCCTGTGGGACAACAAAGCCTGTTTGTCACTCCGACCTACAGCGTATATCCGACAATTTATAACAAACTGATATCACGCTGACACACCGGTACTGCCCACTGTGACTGGAAGCAGTACCAAGCTGAGGGATGTACCAGCCTGAAGGATCACCATGCAGCGCTGCTCATGCCCCATGCATTTAGGATGTGTGATGCCACCATTTGCATATTTCTATTGAATTTATTGACATTCACAAAAGCCCACAGACAAAGGCAAATACCCCTGTGTGTTGCAAATACAGCTTGAATGTAAAGTCAGTAAGAGGCAGAGGAGGGATTCCATCAAAGGTGATTATGAATATTCTTTTTGGGTGCTAAAGCCGTCTTCTCTGTAAAGTGATTAAGAGATTATTGAAAATAGAAAACCTGTTATTTACAAAGTATTTTTATATTTTATAGTATTTATGTATTTTTTAGTATTTTTATATTTTTCCAAAAATAATTAATAATCATTATTTCAAGGAAAGTAGGAATTTTAGTTGAAACAGCTAAATGTTAGATTATTATCATTTATTACTGGAAATATCCTCCTTAAAATGGGTTAACTGATTACGTGGTTAACACGTGGTGCCAGGCACAACAAACCCCACCCCTTGCACATATTGTAGCTTATTTTGGCATCGATCCAGCTGATGTCATCATGTCTATGCATGTGCTGAAGTCAGCATATATCAATTACCTCTATATATGTGCCAAGTTTGAAGTAAAGTTAAACAAAACTGATGTTTTTATAGACATTTGAAATCTTGCCCATTATAAGTAAATGGGAAAAAAAGATTTGAAAAATTCCTAAAAAATGTGAACTTTGACCTACAGTTCCCAAAAATGTAATGAGATCTGCTCTGGGTCACTGGCAATATATAAACCAAATCTGGTGTGAATTCAACCAATAGTTTTGCTGCTGGAGTGTTACCCAACAAACAAACAAACAAACGGAACCAAAAACAATACTCCTTGCCTCCCCTTCGGGGGGCGGGGTAATTAAAGTACACTGTTGCCCATAAAGTTGGAATAAAATATTTTTTATCTCTTCTCATGAAATGATTGTGACAATGTCATTTATTCTTACATACAATAAAGTGCAACTGGGAATCAGTATGTTATCATTGCACCTGCTCAGAGGTGATTACTAATGTGTAGAAACAGTAATAAAAAGAGGAATGTGGCTGAAAACAAAATTATTCCAACTTTATGGGCAATGGTGTACTAGCTGAGGCTTGAAAAAATTAAACAAAAGAAAGAAATTTGACACGACTACTGTTATACAAGAAAGCGCCTAATATGTATTTTTCTCAAATGTTGTATTATTATTTTATTTATTAATCTAAATAGTACAGACAGTCGGGTCCATAAGTATTTATAGTGACACACATTTTTTCATTTCTCATCTGTACACCACCACAGTGGATTAGGAATGGATTTAACAACAATATTCAAATAATAAGGAATTCCAACTATTATAGGCTCAGCAGTAATTGGACAACATAACAGCAGCTTCATGTCCAGTCCTGTTTCCTGGTTATTCTATTAGAAATGAAAGAAAGGAAAGGTCTGGAGTTTATTTCAAATTGATTTAAGAAAGAGGCAAAATTGCAAAGTTTGAGTTATTGCCTATGAGGCTGACTGTATTATAATCTTGTAAAAAAAACAAAAAACAAAAAACAAAACATTGCACCTGAAAGTGTAGATTTTTGTACCTGGTGAGTCTGTGAAATTCTCGTCATTCATTCGTATCGATTGCGCTGAATGTGAAATTGACACTATAGTGTTGAATTAAAGAAAATCACACACAGACCAGCAGCCACCACATAGCTCTTTGAAGATATTATTCTTTATTTCTTTCATCAAAAATATTGATATTAGCCAATACTTTTCTGTTTACCTTCTCACAGCACAGAAATACATACTCTTTAAACAGTCAATACATTCAGTAGGAGAAAAGAAAGCAAATTATGCAAGCCTATAATCACTCCAGTACCATAAAAAAAAACAGTTTTAAACACTGCCATGGAGAGAGGTAAAAGACTGATCAAAAAGGTCATTGTGTAGAAAATCACAATCAGAAAAATACCAACAAAAATGCCACAAGCGCCTGTTTACATTCATGAATATATCATTATAATACTGTGCTGTATGTAGTTATATTCATCATGACTGAGTATAAATACATAGTTAAAGTCATACATTACAGCTCCTATGGCACAAACACTTTTTAAAGCTTCTGTCTGTCTAACACGAACATTATGTACACACTCTCTCACACACTCACACACTCTGCAGAGCTGAGCCGGTAGAGACACAGAAGAGAAGGAGCTGGCAGGGATGTGTGCGAGAGAAAATACAATATTTCCCCCTCTGATTGATTTATGCTTGGTTATCTTTTTAATATCTAGCTGAACAAAATATAGATCCTGGGAATTTATTTCTCTTACACTGGGGGAGATTTCTTGGCATCACCGCCCTCACACACACCCTCCCACCAGCTCCCGAGTGCCTCACATGGGAGTAGAAGGAACACCTGCATGTGACACTCTTTTCCACTCACTAACTCATCCTTCTGCTTTGGTTTCCCAGCATGCCTTTCTCTTATCCCCGGAGGCCACAGAAATGAGACCTGGCTGTTTCGGTTCTCGCAGAAATGTCACATTTACATGGCTCAGACCCTGGATGTGGTTAATACGTGGAATGAATGTCATGGCAACATTGATCTGGTATCAGCTCCAGCGGGTAAAGCCTCCCTCATTTCTTGTGATCCAGTATCTTCAATGATCACAATCTAATTATCAGGGTGTAATGATTAGGGGGGAAAAAAAGCGTGCATTTTACCGCCTTTTCACTAAATAAACGGCTCTTAAGGGTTGGGGTTGATGAGAGACTGACAGTTATCGACTCTTTGTTGTCAGATTGGTCATTCATCTCCATCAAATAACATTCGGGATCTGTTAGCCCCTAACTACATCGATCCATTTTCTGATGAGAAATGATGAGGTGTTGAGCTTATGTAGACATCACATAATGACACTAAGTAAAGAGGATGCTTGTGAAATTAAGTTTGAGCAAGTGCATTTGACATAAAGTGGGAGAAAACGGGGACAAGTGGGAGTGGAACAAAGTGAAGAAGGTGAGGAGCAGGTGGCCATCTGCACTCCCTCAATCACTTTGCAATTTTGAAGAAAATCAATTTGTATGGAACAAAAAAAGGGGATTGAGTGTGGAAGAGCCAGTCATGGAGTGCACAATTGCTTTTCCCATCAAATTTTTGATGGGGAAGGAAATGGGAAAGATGATCACAATCACCAGCAGTTAGAAATGGTGCAAATGCAGCACTTTTGTTCTTTCTGTTTTTAACAATCTGAAGTTTTAAGACTTTGCCCTGTTAGATCACACAGATCTTTTACAGACATGTTTAGCGTTAAGCTGCAAGGTGGAGAATGTAACACAATGACCGGAGACTTTATGTGCTTTTATTGTACTTTTTCTTAATGACTTTTTAAAAATATACATATATTTTCTCTTTTGAAATACATAATAGGAAAAAAAACTCCTCTGTTAATTAATTAGTAATAAGTTATATGTCAAAACACAGAAATCACCATGTTTATATACTAAAAACAATTAATAACAGTTCTAAAATTAAACCACTGTACACCCATTCATGCCATGTTAAATCTTAAGTTTTAGTTGTGTTATGATTAATTGCACTTAAAATATTGTAAGTAATTTACACTACAGCCTTTAGACTCTGACAGGTGCATGTTTGATTTGTTTTCACACTCAATTTGAAGGAGCTTAAAGTGCAAAGTACATATTCCTCCACAATCATACTTGTATGGGATTGAGAGTTGTATATGTGCGTGTATATGATTTGTAAAATGGCTTCTTTCTTTATTTCCTCCCATGTACTCATCTTATTTAAATATGCAACACACACCATAAAAGTACAATAAAAAAAGAAATTTGAGTGGTGCGTTTTGAGGGCATGACTTAATCAGCAATGAGAGATACACTTAACATTCATCAGATTTAAAGCCTTCTCCATTAAAAAGGCATGATGTGTGTTTTTCCCCCTGGCAGGCATTCAGAGATGTTTGCCCTTTGGCACTGCTCCATTCCTGCTGAATGAACTCTGCTAATAGCCCAGAGTTTCTACAGAATGGATGCCCATTGATCTCAGTGTGCTTCTTCTGTGGGTAATACAACTCAAGGTGTCTGCTCTGTCTGTATGTGTGTGCACATTTATGGTTTGTTACTGGGCAGGACTGAGTTGATGTACGTGACTATGTTTTGGTATAAAATGTTACTGAGCTGCCATCAGCCAAGAGCAGAATGAGCAGAGCTGAAATGTATCACTGTGGCCCTGAGACCAAATTCACTTCTGCATCATGGGAAAGAAAAGCAACCAAAGGATGAGAGAAAAAATTTCTATCTATCTCCTGTCTCTCTCTCTCTCTCTCTCTCTCTCTCTCTCTCTCTCTCTGTCTCTCTCTCTCAAACTCAGTCTCCCAGAAAGCTAAAGGGTTAAAGAGATTAGTTACATTCATTATATTCTTACATTCATTATAACAGTAAGTCATCAAGGACCATTAATAGTTAATAGAGGACTATCTACAAGTAGCAGAAATTTCCTCTCCCTAATATTGGAAATATGATAACTAGATTAATGACACCTCAGAGCCACACCGTCCCCACATATATTTTTTGTCTCGGATTTTTTGTGACACTACAATAACAGTCAAGTCTAACATTAATAGATATTTAACCATCAATGAACAGAAAGCTTACTCATCTTACAAAATTCTTCGACGTGGGATGATTTTCATAGCGAGCACAGACGTGAAGGTGACCTGCACTGCTAGGATGCACTCAACACGCAAGAGGAAAGTCAGAGAAGGCTGTTTGTTTTATAAACGCCCAAGTTAACATGCTGTTGAGAATCCTCTGCATATTAAACTGGAAATTACAGCGCTGTTTTACATTGCTTGAGAGACAGTCATAACTGTGGGCAGTGGACACACCATCGGTGGCTCTGCCTGAGTGTATCACCCCTTGAGGTGAGATGTTTAGTGCCCAGCCTCCGACTAGATCTCTCCTTTCCCGGAAATGACTCCCAGTGCACAATGACACAGGTGTTTTTCACTTCTGGCAGCAGTAGGCAGAGAGCGACCATAAATGAACCAATGTCATCAGGCATTTGATGCTCCACCAAGGATACATCGAATTGTCACTTTAGACTTTAGCACCGTTTCAAACGGTGGCTCATAAAAGTCAGTGATAGATTGTGGTGATATGCGTTTATCAGTCTGTGATTTCAGGCAATAATACAGTCTGGAGTTCTCACTCAGGCAGCAGTCAGTCAATTACAGTAGCTTCTTTTTTTTTGCATGGAGGAAACAATCGCCATCTCAGAGATGCTGGTTGCTGATTTGGGAATACTATTTATGCTTGTGATTTTTTTTTTTTTTTTTTTTTTTTAACTAGCACACATCTGCTGTTTGGTTTTCCATCTTTCATGTGGTTATCACTCAGTGCCAGCTAAACCATTACCTTTGTGCTCTCTGGGCATGATGACATTTTCAAGCCTCAAAGAATCCCATGTGAGTTAAGCTGGTTGCCATGAAGGCAAAACCTCAACAATTTCCCCCACTGTTGAAGGTGGGGTGAGCTGCTGGTGGCTGAAGACTCAAGAGGAAATGCAGATGGGTTTTCCATTTTTGTCATACTGGTACACCAACATCTTGATGCAATGGGAGTTGGCCGGTGAGATCCAGGGACTACTTGTGATGGAGAAATTGTGGCTGGCATAGAATGGTGGCGGCTGCTTCCGGCAGTGGACCAGGGCCCGCAGAACATTGGCCGCCATGCCTCGGAAACGCTTGCTGATGAAGCAATACAGGAAAAAATTGACACCAGTGTTGAGCAATGCTAGCATGTTCGCCAAATCCGTTAGCATGTGGAGCAGTCGACCGGCGCCTTGTGAGGCTGGAGGAGGGGAGTAGAAGTGGTAGAGGATCATAAGTGTGCGAGGTGCCCACAACACAGCAAAGATGGAGGTGATTGCCAGGAGAATGGCGGTGGTCTTGCCAGTAGAATAACCACGCAGACGGAAACAGCTGCGTCGTCTGCGTAGCTTACGCACAATGACAGCATTAAGTGAGAAGAAGACAGTGCAAGGGAGGAGGTAGACGGTGGCACAGTGGGCCCACACCAGGACATGCTGGGCCACGGTTCTCCTGCTTCCTTCCCCTCCACCACCACTGCCCACCCCAGGAAGGCTGTGCCACAGCTCAGGCCACCAGTAGTAAGGTGCAGCAGAGAGCAAACACCCGATGTACACCGCAAATATCACTCGTCGTGTACGGGCCGGGTAGGAGACCGTATGGTAACGTAGTGGGTGGCAAACGGCGATGTAACGGTCGATGGTTAGAGGCACGGTGATCCAGATGGAAGTGTGGATGGATGAGAACTCCAGGACCTGCACGGCACTGTTTAAGGAGGGGGGCAGTGGTGTGGCCAAAATAAAATCCTCTAATATGAAGTCAACAAAAACAATGAGGAACAGGACTAAGATGTCAGCAGCTGCCAAAGCCAGGAGATAGTTGTAGGAGGACTTCTGACGACGCAGCACCAGCTGGGACAGGATAACCACTGTCAGGATGTTGGCTAGGGGAGAGAAGAAGGGCAGAGGTGATTGGCAGAGGAAAGAGGGAAATGATAGAACATGGCAAAGAATGAAGAGATTGAAAAAAGGAATGGAGAAGGTTATGGCAGGAGAGGAAACAGAGTGTTAGAGCGCAGCCAATTAAACATGAACAGACAATAAACCACAGCACAATACACAATACACAATAATACAAAAAGAGCAGCACAGGAGGAAACACTTGGTTATGCTAACACACATATTCTTAATCACTTTTCGGGGACATTACACAGACTTACATGTACTTCCTGGAGACTAACCCCTGCTCCAACCTGCTCTTCTTACGAACCTTAAGCCTTACCCTAAACAGAAACCCCCTCTCTATCGAAGGCTGCTAAGTCCTAGCTCTCAGACTTACGCCTAAAAAAAACGACATCATTATTTTCCAGGAGTCATTCTGGTTTCATTTACTTTATGTAGATTCATTCTGGTGGTCCAATTACTGCTACGTTAATAGGATTTTAAGGTTAATAGAGAGCCCACCCCTTCCAGTGTGCCCCATGGAATCTACCTGTGGATAAATATATGGTCAGTGGTGAGAAACAAATAATGTTTTGATCCTGTTTGAATTTTCCACCATTTATACCTGTGATGTTTAACAATTTAAAAGATAAATTTATGAGAGAGACAAAGATGGTAATGAAACATTTAATTTGTGATAACCCAGAAAGACCCAGAACTATTTTTTGTGGTAATGTTCAAATGAATGCTCTCCTCATTTAACCATTACCAAGTGATTTTTCATCATTTATTAAAATATTTTTGTTTGGATTTCTTCAGTGTAAATCAGATATTTGTCTGTATTTAATTCACTGATCATGTAGATGTTCAAAGTAAATTCAAAGGTTATTATACCAAAACAGAGAAAACTGAAGAAAACAACACTTTTTCAGCAAAATATATCATTAATTCTACACAAAAAAGCATCTACAAACACCGTAATTTGTGAAAATACATGGGTTTTATTGGTGCACTAATGTTGCAGAAGACTTTAAGGGTTAAACAGCATCTCTTGTCTCACATAATACACATCATCAACACCAAAATGGCCACTTCCATGGCATGACATCTCAGTCTTTGACAGTGAGGTAAAAAAGTTCTAAAAGAGGTGAAAATAACTACAAGTCTGATCATGTTGAAGCTGCAGAAACATCAGTGACTCTGAACAGATGATGGAGAGAGACTGTTAGGATGATATCACCTCTGCAACATTCTGGTGTGTAGTTTTTGCATTTTCACAGTCTGTTACTCAAGCAGTTTTACAACAAATTGCAGCTTTCTTGGTTTGCAAAATTATCTTCAAATTGGCAAACATCATATGTGTAAATGGCATAATTCCATCACAATCAAATAATTACTTGTCTTTCCCCACTGACTGCAATTCAGTTTTACAGATTGCCTCATGGGACATTTGAACAAGACCATAAAATTATTTCATTATACAAATGTTTGGGGAAGTTTGCTGTTTTACCATGTGAACAAACTAATGTTTAGCAGCAGCTCACACCTCATCTCCAACCCTCCTGTTGCTCCATCCTTTAGTCTAGTGGTTCTCAAACTTTTTACAGTGGAATAACCCCCTGAAATATATATTTTTAGCCAAGTACCCCCAACTCTCACTTCAGCATTTTTGATTGAAAAAAATTTGGCAAAATTTGTTCCAGTGCCAAAGGTGTCTGTTTATATTTGCAAAACTTTGTTAACAAACAACATATATTTAACTGTAATACATTTTTTTAAGTAAATTTTGTGTGCAAAATATAAACTGAAAGATGCTCTCTTTCATTGATAAGAAAAATAAATAAATTGGTCATTAATTAATAAATGAATCTTTCAACAAAAAAATTATTACTTAGCTACTCAAATAATCACATTTTAAATAATATAACATAGAAAAGTTCTTAAAATGTTACCAAAGCTAAACAAGATGATTGACAATAAAACTATTAAATGAATTTATTTTTTTGTTTTTTTTTATCTTTCAGCATTAATTCTCATTATTTATTTTGTATTCAGTACACAATGATTTATTTAATGTGTTTTTCCCCCAAAAAATTTCAAGAACCCCCTGGGCTTCTTCCAACTACCCCTTGGGATACACATACCCCACTTTGGGAACCCCTGTTTTAGTCCAAATATGGTCAACACTGTCTCCAAAGGTCAAAGGCAAACATCTGTTCTCAAAATGGTGTTGGGTGACATTAATATTTTCAAGTACAATAGATAATATTCTTCTATTGTTGGCTGTCAGAAACACTTTAGACTCCTCCCTCCTCTCCGCTCAACAGGACGGAGCAGTGGTGGTTGTTGCTTTATGGTTGTTACATTCTAAAGCACAAATAAATAATGGTCACGCCATCGCACAACTCAGCCGAAAGGTTCGTAGTGAATGTTTTATTCTTTTTCTGTGGCTGAGAGGTTTTGGCTGTGTGTTGTGATTCTGTGCTTCTGAGTTGTACAACCAGACTCTTTACATTTTTATAGAGTCCTGACTGTAGACTGAAGGTACACATCTAGAAATGTCCCGAGTGCCTATGCATGTTACACGGCTCTAGTGCTTCAAAAGGGATAAATGACTGATTCCTTATTATATACATATATTCCAGAAATACCTTGTTAGATTTACATTACAGTGTCCAGAACAAGTACACATTATGCACACACTTTTCTCTCCTGCTGCCACTTTACAATATTCAATCAGCTTCTGCTACTCAGTAATCCTTGGCTTTTCCAGCGCTAGTCATGTACACCTGCTGTGCAATTCATGCAGAACCTGCCTCTGCCTTTGGCCAAACTGTTATCTCTAATAAAGAGTAAAGCCACAACAAAAACAGGAGGGCAACATCAAAACCCTGGCAATATGCTGAACTGTCTGCCACTCTGCTACATAGAATTCTTTTTCAGTCCCTTACTCCTTATTCTTATTTTTGTCTATCTTAAAATTCTTTGAACAGCGTATTCCAGGAGGATTGTAAACCAAGACCTGCACATGATTTGTCCACGATTTGACCTTTGTGCACCTGCATCTGACAGAAGCAGCATGATTTTGACTCTCACGTGGATCTGTGCTATGGGCGTTAAATTGAACAGACTCATTATATGTCTTTTTGTGTTGTTCTTACTCTGTTGCCTATTTCCCCTCGCTCCATATGTGCATGTTAGTCTGTACAATTGAAGTATGCCAAAATAGTCAGACCTTTTTTAATGAGTTTCCAGTTATATTTCATGTGGGGTGTAAAATGAAAAAGAAAAGCTTCTGCAATCTCACCAAGGTTCATGTAGATACAATCCCAATTCACCACTTGGCCCCTCCCCCTTACCCCTCCCCCTCCATTTTACGTGTTCATGTGCAAGGTTATAATAGTTTTGGATTTTTTATTATAGTTTAGTTTTATTTAGTTTTGACTATTTTCTCCAATTCAGTTAGTTTTAATTAGTTTTTAGAGCAGGTTTGCTAGTTTTTATTAGTTTTGGTTATTTTCTGAATGCTTAGTTTTAGTTTAGGTTTAGTTTTTTTTTTTTTTTTTAACTTTTCTCTTCTTCTCCGTCGTATTCAAATAAATCCCAGACAGGACTCTGCTGCTTTCTCCCAACTTTAGTCTCCATGTTTCCAGGTAGAGTGGGGACCAGAAGATGACTCTAAACGACAAGTGACGAGAAGTGACGGACCGTTAAATATCATATGGTGCCAGCAGCTAAAATTGCTTGAGGGAAATAAATCGATTTTATATCAATCCGACATTGACAAAGACAAAAACGAAGGGAATTGTATCCATAATTTTTATACGTTTTAGTTAGTTTTGTAAGCACACAATACAGTTTCAGTTAGTTATTTTTTTCTTTTAATTGTAGTTTTTATTTATTTCAGTTAACGAAAATGTTTTTACAATTCTAGTTTTCGTCATTTCGTTAGTTTTCGCTAACAATAATAACCTTGTTCACGTGAAGGGGTAGGAGTGTCCCGATTCTTGATGAGTTGGAGGGAAAGGGCTAAGGGGGAGGGCTGTTTGGTCCTCAAAATAGAGATTTTTCAGGACCACACTACAAACTGAGGTGTATGAGAAATCTCCCATAATTCTGTTCGAATCGTCAGCAATATGGAGGTAAACACAGTGACCCTTTGCAACTCCGTTTTAAGGGGTCATGCCAAATGGAAGGGCTAAGGGGTAGGGGTAAGGGGTGAATTGGGACTGGGCCTTAACATTTGTGCTGTAGTTTTTGTATAGTCCTGCAAATCAAACACCCTGGAATACAAAACAAACAAACACAAAAAACCTTTCAGGGTTGAAATTATTTAATCTAAAATGAATTAATATAATAAAATTAATGATGAACATCTGGTCTGAATTTGTTTTTCTTAGTTCCTTAGTTGGTTTATGCTGACAAGAGTATAACAATGTTGAATTCTTGCCTTTGTTAGTTTATTGACTCTGTCTGTTTGACATTGACTCTGTTATATTCTCTGAAGAAGAAACTATTTTCTCACACATTTAAGTAAGCAGATTCCATGAAGTGTAACATGAAAAGATTGTTTGACCAAATCATTATGTTACTAATGTCCCCAACAGTTGTTATTGCTTGCTGCATTAGTTCAGTTACCAAAACTAACCATCGAACACACATTGTTATTTCTGTCCTTTACATTTGCTTCAGTGAAACTTGCTTTTGCAGCATTAAGCCATCTCCAATCTGTGTCTTCAGTAGATGACATTGATTTGCGTTGCAGCATCTCTGAGACATCAATGCACTTAGCAGCCATCATTGTCTATATATATTTGTGCATGTTCGTATGTGTGTGTGTGAGTGGGTGAATTCGTGTCGTCCTGTCCCTCTCCGTGGTAATAGATCTGGGATTGGATTAAATATGGCAGCTTGGAGTCTGGTACATCACACTTCACAGCCTCAGCCACTATCAGCTGATTACAAATTACAAAACCGGCTCCAGATAATGACTAAAGATGTCCTTGCCAGACTGGAGGATGTACAGCAAAAGACACACACTTTAACACGTGTCTGCACATGCACACTCAGATCATTAGGGATGCACCAATTCATTAACATGCAATCTATCAGTAACCATAAACAAGATGTCAAACCAGCTTGCAAAACTTGACAAATCGATGCTTGTGTATGTCGGGCTTCTGGATCACACTACACCCCTTCATCCACCCTCAGTCCAAGTCAAGCTGCTTGTGCACCCTCTGCACTGACTGTAGTATTCAACTGCAATCATTCACCTTCTGCCCGTTCTATTTATCTTTTTTTTTTTTTTTCATTTTTCTATTTGTCTGGTTCAACATCTCAGTCATAATACACCAGAATACAAAGGTCAGCTGTAGGTTAATGGATATAGATTTTGATGAGTCCCATAATGACACAACTGACCCTTTATCAACTGTTTGTTATAGGATGTTGACTAGTGACTAATTTTACTAAATGATTTCATTTTAATCTTGTGTAATGAAACTGACTAAATTCAGGTTTGGTCGCTATTCTTCATTATCTGTTTTTGTTCAGGATTTGATTTCAGTTTTTCTTATTTTTTTTTACTTTTGTGGAATGAAATAACAATAATAATAATAAAAAAAAAAAAAAAACTCCCAATGAACCCTCCTTATGGATCACAGAATACCTTTTAGTGCTTTCAAGATCCCAATACAGCAGAAGAACACCAAATTGTTTCTTTTTAGACCTTTTGGATGCATCTGTCACAACCAGGGGCATATTACTAGTGACAGTTTTTGTGTTCAGGGTTCACGAGCCAAAAACGGTCGAAAAACCACTTAACCTAAGCGACTACTCATCTGTTGAGCTACCTATTTTTGTGTTATAAAACTGTTTCTCATTTTAGCTCTTGTCATCAATCTCTTTTGTCCTTGGAGTACATGTTACTTCCCATACAGCTGCCCCTCACAGCTGCCAGTGTGTGTACTGTAAGAGCACCTGCAGCCTCTTACCTGATTTATCCAATAGTGGGATATAATCAGTGCCTGTAAGAGGTAAAGTCTGCTTCACTCCGGGGCTACAGGCTGCTCAAAAATTTCCTGATGGAGAGGCAAAAATCATATACAGTAGACCTCACCTTTTTCCATCTCCTTGCTTTTTTTCTATAGCTTTTTCCTCTCTTTCTCTGTCCGTATACTGCTAAATAGAGAGGAGTGACATGGAATGAAAGCGGGGAGTTTCTGATTGTCATTGGCTCAGTATTATTCTGGTTGGGCTCCCCAGTGTGACAGGGCTTTCTGCAGACAAACAAAAGGGATCCGTGGTGAGCTTGACATTTCCATTTAGCTCCAGCCAGCTTGCACTGTGCTGCCCATTCATTTCAATTGACTCCTGCTCTTTACGTCGTCTCAGGGGCTGAGAGGAGAGGAGCCAGATATCTGCTCGGCATTCTATGGGTATGACTTGGCTCATATACGAGGCTCGTCTCAGAGGGGACAGGGACAGACGAGCCGGAGAGATTCACACTCACGCACACAGAGACCACACATGTACACAGGTACACACAAAGGCATCTGTACAGAGACATCTGCACGTCACGCCTGGACTCACGGACACCCATGGCTGCACAGTCAGACCGACATATGCGGGGTTGCCAGATGTATGCTAATTTTGCCCTCTGTATCATGCATGATCAGTAAAGCTGAATGTATCATTACTTGATCATTTTGTGCCACTTAGTGTTTGCAGTTGTAATCAGTTCAGATTATCTCACTTGTACTCATTTCCCATTAGGATCAGGAGAGTAAAATCAAATGCATCTCATTTCATTTGATGTTTTCTTTTTTTTTCCCCCGAAGAAAATCATTCTGGTTAAGATGAACAACTGTGCCATTGACTGTAAAGCAAGGCAATAATTCTTTAACCCTCCTGTATCTGGGTGAGCCTTTTAGGCACACTTTGCACTTTGTTTTAAAAAACTTCATATTATTTTTTCACAATTTAAATGATGTTAGAATTCAAAAGTTGTTCATTTGTGCATGATCTTTATAATTCTGACCACCAACTAAAATTTGCACATTGTGAACAAAAGAAAACTACAAGACTAGCATCTTTCTGCCGAGTGTGCCTAAAACGCACTATTTCTTCCATTTGATATGTATGATTAGGGCTGACCTTGACTTACAAAAATAAAATCAAATTAGAGCAGAGAAATAAATCGATATATAATATTTAATAGTTTGATTTATAGATGTGTATTTTATGCACACTTGGTGACAGATGCTAGTATTTTTGAACATCTGACCTAGCGCCAAAAATAATAATGCAAATTAACCAACGTTGCTGTTAATCATTGACATATGCCAGGCTGCAAAAATCAAATAATATGTGGTCCACTTTTTATGTAGTATATTGAAAATTTTTTTTTTTTTTTTTTTGGCTTTTGCATCCAAAAAAAAAAAAGGGATTGTTTACATTACAAACACAGCATTTAAAATGTTAAAAAATGTGGCAATTATTGAGTATTTAGTATTTTTATTTATGGCTGAAGTTGATGAAATAGAAAAAAGTGTAAAATAATTAAAAACAAACTGTATGAAAAAATTTTTGACATTATTCCACAAGTGTGCGAAAAGGCACACTTGGGGCGTAGTAAGGGTCTTGCTGGACGGGATACTGGAGGGTTAAGCCAGGCAATCTAAGTATTTATACTGAATGCATTAACATGAGCCTCTACTATATGTAATACCTGCACGTTTATTCCACATCACAAATACTGACAAACATCTAAATAGGATCAAAACAATGTCTTTAAAAAAGTACAAGTACAAGTCTGCAGGTGTTCCCTTTGTTCATGGTAGATGGTTTTTCACCTCATCAGTCACGTAACCAGGTCTGCGTACTGAGCCTCAGACCTTTTAAGGCTCTGGATAAACTGCTGACATATTATGGAGTATTAAAAGATGGTACCATTTGATAGTAAATTTAAGCACATAAGGGAGTAACATAAGGGAGTAACATCACTGCATGCAAACAGCTTTTAATACAGACACCCTCACGTTTCTTTCTCTTAAAATGGGAAATTAGTGTCCAAAAATTGTCATTTAAGAGCAAGTACTAAAGCCGGGACACAGAAAAATAATGCATTCCCTCACCGAACTACTTCATTTTAAACACTACTCTCTTTTCTCACAGTAGATCTCTTAGTTTTTATATTTCTGCAGTGATAGTTTCATATTTTCCATTTCCAAACACCGGGAAATAGTCACAAGGAGGATCTCTGTCTTTTCTTTTTTCAGTTTGCAGGGAATAATAAGTGAGAAGAAGTTTATCTCCAGCTGAGAGGGGATTGAAATGACCTGTAGGACATATAATAGGCACCTGTGTGTGTTTGTGAGTCTGCCCACATTTGTTTTTTTTGTTTGTGTGTGTGTGTATTTGTGTGTGCGTATGTTTGCATGGGTGACCCCTTCTGTCTGTTTGTGTGGGAGTGCTTTTGTGTCTCAGCTCCCCCAACTGTTCCTCTAATATAACGAGGGACAGGGCCATTGACGTTGTTTAGCGGGGAAGAGAGAAGGCACAGCAAGCTCCCTGAGGTGTGTAACGAGGCTGACTCATCCCACCACTAAAGGGACGTGTTCAGACGGGCTGTCGACAAACGACACTGCGCAGCTTAACCCCTCGAAAGCACTGGCCAACACACCGCCACCTTTTCACTCTCTTGTCATCATGCTTTCTAATGGGTCTCATATGGCATAGTCTGAAAATGAAAATATATTTTTAAAAAAATAAATAAATAAGAGAAAGGCAGCGGGTGTTGCAATTTCAGCTTTGAAGGCTTATCCGAAAGCTAATAAGACTAAAGAAAATGAGAGAAGAGAGGGCTGAGCGACTAGACAGAGGATGGAGGAAAAGCATGGTTGGATGAAGGTCACGTGGAGTAAAAAAAAAAAAAAAAAAAAAGACAGCAGGTGATTGAGAATGAAGAGAATGAGAGAGAGGATTAGACAGAAAGACAGAATGAAAAAGAGAGAGGTGTAGAACAGAGCGATGA
Source organism: Sphaeramia orbicularis (assembly GCF_902148855.1). Taxonomy (NCBI): domain Eukaryota; kingdom Metazoa; phylum Chordata; class Actinopteri; order Kurtiformes; family Apogonidae; genus Sphaeramia; species Sphaeramia orbicularis. The sequence goes on along the minus strand of NC_043964.1, from coordinate 29,673,994 downwards.
GGTGGTGGGAGGAAGGGAAGTGGCGACAGACACAGAGAGGTGAATATCAAAGCTTGCTTCAAAGGTCACAGGCACTTTGTTCCTGATGACAACCATTTCCCCTTTGTCTTCTCTAAGTGTCAGGCCGGACATAAAGCAGGGCAATTCTTAATTCTACCGAACAAAAACCAGGGACATATCCAAGCTACAAATCCATGTCTGTATTTAAAAAGCATACATTAAAGATGAAAATAAATTTTTACTGACACGCTCTACCAAAAGAAGAGGTACTTTTATCATTATAAGTTTGCCTCTGCAGGCCTGTGGCATGATGCAAATTTAATATCATTCCATGTTTTATCGAGATGATAATCGTCTACATTGAACTTGCCGGTGGCAAATAAGAGAAATGTTGACAGAGAGATAGAGGAAACTGAAGAATGCAACACCAAGAATGAGCAAAAAAGATATTGAAGCAGGACTAATGGAGATATTAAGAGAAAAAGGCCTCGGTTGCTGTTAATGATATTGATGCTACTGCAGTGCTGTGCTGCCTGCTCACTGCGCTGTCTCTGCTCACCTCCACGACCATTCATTTTACAGACAGACCACAGTGACTCAAAGTTTAGTGGACATGACTGTCCTTAGATCAAGGCTAACCCTGTGGTCTGTCAATCATGTGGCATTGATCTCACTAAATTGTTTCATAAACCATACTAACAGTCCTGTTATGCCCTTGGATTTCCTTCGTCCAGTTTGTTGCTGATTGGATGTGTGAAGTTCAGCTGCAGTGACAGCTTTTTGTTTTCAGCTGGTCAAACAAAGTCAGCCCTGTCCCCGCATCAACAACAACAATGATTTATTGCCTCAAAAAACACCCTCCTCCTTCCTCTTTTTGCCCCTCTGTTCTGTCCTCCCGTACCTATCCCTGCCTTGTCTCCTCTATGAAAATCTGACAAGCTCCCTCCACTGCAGCCTGGAGACTAACCAGACTAACCACCTCTGCTCCTTTACCATTCAAAGAGCATCAGCACAACCTTCACATCCGTTGCTTTCATTCAGTTTAAACCTTCTAACCTTAAACTTCACTCTCACTGTGATAGTATCTATTAACACGTCCCATCCCACCACAGATACCCTCTCACTGCTGCAGATTGACAGATCAATAGTCCAACTGAAAATCGATGGGGCCCATCTCTTCATTAAGTAGCAGCTGACATGTGGCCTACACTGCGACACAAAACAGAGGGCTGTTAGCGCTGAACATCACATTCTTTTCCCCTTGGGAGGGTGGATAAGTGGGAGTAGGAGGAAAAGTTTTCCAAACCACATGTGTACCAGGCCCACTGCTGACTACTGAACAGCTTCAGTGTTCAGCCAAGGACCACCACTGTGTACCAGCATGTACGTGAACTGTAAACAAAGGTGGATGTGGTGACACCTGATGCAGTTTCATACACTAGTGATGACCATGAAATGTGAGAGAAAGCTCAGAAAAACAAAATAATGGTGAACAATTTGAAGTTAAGTCCATGCAATTCTACATATAACGTGTCATAATCTGTTTACATTTCAGTCATTTCTCTTCCTCTTATATGTTGATTTATTTATTACTATTATTATCTGCACTTTGCTCTGCTTTTTTTGTTTTTTTTTTATTTCTATTTTAACCCATAAAGACCCATTGCTACTTTTGTGGCAGTTCCCAAATTCATTTTCCCCTCTATTTTAACCTTTTTTAAGCAATTTATCACCATCTAGCATAGTATTATCCTCTGAATTTTGTGTTTTTTCAGTGAAAATCAGGTATTTTCCAATATTTAATTTATTGGTCATATCATTTAATTATCATGCTGAGTTTACAGTTGAGGGTTATTATGTCAAAAACACAGAAAACTGAAGAAAAAGTGACTTTTTGAGTAAAATATATCATTAACTGAACATAAACCAAGTGTGTCCAGCCACTGTTGTTGATCCAACTCCATGCATTTTACTGATGAATCAATGTTGTAGAAGAGGACGGTATTTCCACTTTCACTGCAGAGCCTCTGAACATCCAAATGGGTCATATCTGATGACCATGAAAAGATGACAAACTATGTTTCACACCAATTATTTACATGTATTGGTAGGTTTAGTGGATCAACAGGTATTAAACATTTTGGATCAGTAGATGCTTTTGGTCGCCAGTGGTTGTTTGGGTCTTTATGGGTTAAGTGTCTGTGTGCTCTGTTTTCTACTTTCTATTTTTTGTATTTTAAATATGTGTGTGTTTTTTTTAATGTTCATTTTATTTCACTATTGATCTTGTGGATTGTATTTTTGTTCATCATACCAATGTTTAATGACAATAAAGAATCTTGAATCTTGAATTATGAATAATTGTAATTTTTATTATTATTGGGCTTTGTCTATCTATTTTGTTTTCCCTTTTTGACATTATTGTAATTTTCTAGTCATATATTGCCCTGAAAAGTTAATCCTGCATCAATCAACATTTCTTGCAGATCCAAAACGTCACATCCAATGGTCGTTCATAATCACTTTGACATTAGTCAGACACTATGATTATAGAAACATGAATCCAAATCTTTCTTTGAGAGTTTTCAGAACTTGTAGAAATTATTCAGCATGGTGGTTATAATCCATGCAGTACAAAATGTCATAAAATATTAAGATTAAAATGAAAATGAAGTCTTTGAAGTACTTCTTTTCAGCTTATACACACTTCATTAACATTTCGGTAATAGAAAAAAACATCACAGTCATTAGGAGTGTAAAGACTGTAAAGAATATGTTAAATGAAAAATCCCATGTACAAAAACGTATAATTTTAACACGCACTGTCAGTTTTAACAAATTTTCCTTTTATGGGACTTTACAAATGCCTTGTTTTCTGCTGCATGATTTTGCAGCACACACATTTCTATTAACAGACTGTTGCATTCATTCAATTACATACTCCTCTGGGCTATATTCAGGCTCCAGCAGCGAACTGTGTGAAGACCGAGCACCTTTGTCAAATCACACCCGAGCAGGTGGCAGGTTAGAATATTGCCGGTGTGCAAATTCAGATATGTCTATTGCATGCAGAGAAATGTAACAGGTGCACATAGAAGAAGCTGTCTTTGCCTGGTGTCTAATTAACATCCAGTTATGTCACGCAGAATTGCTCATCATTATCTTCTTCTGCTTAACATACAGTACTTTAAGGTTTGGTGTCTGAGCAGTGAGTGCTGTCAGAAGGACTTTACTGTATAAAGACCAGGCTTCACTTGTGCAAACCCCCCGTCAGTGTGCTGTTTGCTATGCCAGCACACGTCTGTTCTGTCTCTAGCAGTGTGGTGTAGTGAGTGGAGAGAAAAAGAGAGGGAGCGAGTTAGCGATTAATTAAAAATGTGGCAATTCGTCTCAGCTCTGTCGTCTGTAGCTCCCCCACTCAGGGCTCAGAGGTGCTACTTCACTAGCTCTGCTGTTATTAATCTCTCTCTCTATTACTGCTCTGATCTCTCGCTCTCAATTCCACTCCTCTTCTCCGTCTTCTTCTTCTTCTTCTTCTCTGTGTCCTTGTCTTGCTTATTCTTCAGTATCTCCCTGTTCATCCCCTTTTTGTGTGGATCTTACGCTTCATCATTTCCTCAGGTCACACCATAATTACCTCCTACTACTTGACTTGCAGAATCCTTTTTCTCATCACCTTTCTTCATCTCTCGGTTCACCCCACACATCTGTACTCTTGATGTGACCCTTCACTGTCTGCAGCATAAAGGTCAAGCCTGTGAGAAACACAGATGTGATGAAGTCTCTGAGAAGCCTTTTTGCTGTTAACTGATGAAACACCGGTCAGTAATCAAGGTAACAGCATCCAATCTTTCTGGAGTGTTAAATACGTGTGGGTCTTTAGGTCACACCGCTACTACTCACACATGCCGAGCTCATGAAACATTCATGATTCAGCTTGAGTGGAACGAGCTGTGTCATAATGATTGAATAAGTCGAAGTCGCTGCTGCAAAGTATCAGCCCACTGCACTCAACTCTGCCATTAATTCAGACAACTATTGTGAGATTGCATTACACTCTCAGCTTTTTGTTACTCAGTGATTAAACAAACAACCTCAATCCCATTTGTAAAGACGACCAAGCAGTAGAATCAAATAAAACTCCAGCCGTGCTAGAAAAACTTTAAATGACAGCAGAGAGAATTGCTTGTACAAGACTTGATTTGTTGTCCAGGAGAAATAATGAAGCAAGATTTGATCAGAAACAACGGTTTTCCTTCTACAAGACAGCAAATCTGAGGTGCAACTGCAGTCTTGGCAGACAAAAGCTTTTAGTTTGCATTGCAGATTTGTTTTGAACCAGAACAGCTTGTTGTTGATAACATCTCACTCCCAAGTTTTATCAAATAACTGCAGTTCAGGGTTAAAGAAGATAAGAGTAAATAAGAAGATAAAAGTTATACAAAAATACTGTAATCTCTTACCTATTAAAAACACACCTTTAGAGATATGTTTAAGCCATTAGTTATTTATATAATTAATGATGTGTTCATAATGACACCCTGATGTTATTTTTTTAGGGTTTTTGGAAACAGAATAACACTGACGTTATGTGAAACAGAGTGGACGAGGGTCTGACAGTCCTGAGGGCTTCAGGCATCTGAACCCCAATCTCTGATTAGGCATCAGCACCGTCCTCTTTCATCTGACCTCCAGCTTTTCTGTCTGTGTCTCTCTCTCGTCTCTGTCAATCCATCTTTCTCTCTTGGACACACACATACACGTATGTAGACACGCACATTTAAATGCATGTCATTTTACTTCATTGTGTGAGAGCAGGTCATCGCTCATAGATCACGCAGTGGGACAGAGGCAGCAAATGGGTCCGACAATGACTGTGAATGGTCCAATCAGTCAACGGAGACTGATTAGACACAACGAGGAAGCGACATTAATTCAGGTCATCAGCAGGAATCATATATTCCATACTTGTCCCAGAGGTCAAACCTGAGTCATTACTCGTAATATCTGTTATACAAATGTAAATGTATAACAGCTCCAGATTACAAAACTATCTATCACAACTATTTATCACAAAGAAATATGGAATATTTAGATTCAACAAACTCAGGGGTAGTCAGTGAATTTATTAATACTCTACTCAACGCAATTGCAGTTTTTTTTTAATTTTGTACTGGCAAGTAAAAAGACTCCAAACACACCGACACAGCAACAAACAAACGCAAAGTATGTATGCATGCACAAGGTCAGAATGACAAATCAACAGTGTGTGAAGGCTGACACTCTAGACGAGCTGACATAAACCTTTGCACAACAAATCAAGATGCAAAGCATAACTTCTGCAACCGAGTGGTGCACGTTCATGCAGATGTATGAGCAAATTAAAACCAATGTATTGTGCATGCGATTAGGTGCAGACACACAAACACACACACACAGGCTCCTGGCTTCTCTTACCTGGCAGGCCAAGACAGAGCAGGACACTGTAGTAGATGACAGGCAGTGGTCCGAGGGGGCATCCCTGGGTAACCTCAGAAGGATGCTGCCCTGGGCTCCAGGTGCTTCCATTTGGGGAAAAAACAGGGAAGATGTGGCTGTGCTCCATGGCCTCTTCTGTATCCTCTTCCTTAGCTGAGCTCAGTGTCAAGAAGCCTGGCCACACAAGCAAACTGCAGGGTAGCCGGTTTGGGAGAGAGGGTGCTCTGTCCTTGGGTGCCAATCAGCATGAGTGTGTGTATGCGTGCATTTGCGGGAGGCAGCAAGGTTGAGTGTGTGGTGTGTGAGGAGGAGGGAGGAATGGGAGAGATGAAAGAGTGTGAGAGGGAGACAACAGGCGGGGAGATGCGAGAGATGATATGTGTTAGTAGGTGATGGAAGGAAGGAAGCGAAAGGAGCAGAGAGGGAGGCGCGAAGAGGTGAGTGTGAAGGTAGAAGTGGAGAGGGGAGGGATGCTGCCTGAGTGTGTGAGTGAGGGGGAATGAGAGCGAGTCGAGAGCGCTGCAGGAGGAGAAGGAGGAAGAGGAGGAGGAGGAGGAGGAGGAGGAGGAGGAGGAGGAGGAGGAGGAGGAGGAGGAGGAGGAGGAGGGAAGACGAAGAGAGAGGGGAGGGTAAGAAGGGAGGAGAGGAGAAGGTAGATTGAGAACAAGGACACGTTAGTGAGCAGAAGTGGGGAAGGAGGACGGAGATGGAAGGCAGGAGCAGGAGGGAAGGTGGAGGATGGGTGGATGAGTTCGGGGAAACATGGTCTCTCCTGAGGGCAGTGGACATAGAGACAATGGAACTGATGTGACAGATAGGTGGGACAGATACCAAAAGATAAATGGGGTTGTCAAAGAAAACTTCCAATGACTCTTCAATCTTAAAAACACAGGAACCAAACACCTGCAGGTATTGCTTTAAATGCACAGAATATTGCAGTTTTGTGCTTGTTTGGAAAAAGTCAATATCACTGAACTGATTGCGTCAGTAACAAAAATGAATAATCCACTAATATTCCATACAGCCATATGTATTCTAGGTAACAATGCCATAACACACAGGTGTCAAACATGTGGCCCAGGGGCCAAAACCGGCCTGCCAAAGGTTCCAATCCGGCCCGTGGGGGGAATTTGCAAAGTGCAAGTTAGGGCATCTAACTCAAAAATAATATCACAATAACCTATAAAAAATTCCGACACCATTTTTTTTCTCTTTGATTTAGCGCAAAAAAAACATTAAATTATGAAAATGTTTGCATTAACAAACTATCCTTTAACAATAACATATAAATAACTTGAACAAATATGAAGAAATGAAGAAAATGAAGTGCAATTTTAACAATTTTCTGCCCGTTACTAAATTTTTTGTGCATATGTATAAATGATAAGTCAAGGCATAATACTGATAAAATTGTACTTATACTTCTTAACAAATTCCGTTTTTTGTTTTTTTTTTCCCAGGTTATTCATATCCTTTTTGTTTGGATAGTTTGTAAATGTAAATATTGGCATAACTGAATGTTATTTTTTACACTAAAACAATTTGGAGTTGTCATTATTTATTGACTATCATGTTATTATTTTACTGGTCCGGCCCACTTCAGATTAGATTGGACTGAATGTGGCCCCCAGAAGAAAATGAGTTTGACACCCCAGCCGTAACATATCATTAAAAGCATTTTTTGATAACTGCTGTGTTGCAACAATGACTGCATAGCCAAGAAATATTAACCTTTAAAAACCTAATAAGACCTCATAAGTGATTAATCACCATTTATTATATTATCCTCTGTATTTAGCATTGTCAGTGAAAATCAGGTATTTTTCTATATTTAGTTCACTAATCATATAGATGTTGAAAAAAACTCTGAGTAAATTTAAAGGTTATATCAGAACAGTGACTTCTTCAGCAAAGTATATCATTCGCTGAACATAAAAACAAGGGTTTCCATCCACTGTCATTTGTCATACTACACAAACTCCATGGGTTTTACTAGTGAATCAATGTTGTAGGAGATGACAGTGTTTCTTCATTCACTACGAAGCCTCTGAACGTCCAAATGGCTCATATGTGACGATCATGAAAAACTGAGAAACTGCATTTTACCTCAGTTATTTACATGCATCAATAGGATTGATGTATCAACAGTTATTACACATTTGAAATCAGTAGATGCTTTTGGTTGCTGGTAGTTGTTCAGGGTCTTTAAGGGTTAAAGGCTTTTAACATCTATACCTCAGTTTTTTCTTAGTGACATGCAACTGAGAGCCCAAACTGAAGGGGAAATAACTGGAGCTTTTTACATATTCCACCCAATCAGCACACAAAATGTTTGTATCAATTATCTAAAAATGTCTGGAGTACCTTAGTCGTTTGGTTTTCTTTTTTCTTTTTTTAACCCATAAAGACCCAAAGACCTAAAGCATTTACTCATCTATAATGTTAAATACCTGTTGACCCACTAATCTTATCAATACATGTAAATAACTGGTGTAAAATGCAGTTTGTCATGTTTTCATGGTCATCAGATATGACCCACTTGGATGTTCAGAGGGTCCGTAGTTGCCGTGGAAACTCTGTCATCTTTCACAACATTGATTCACCAATAAAACCCATGGAGTTGGATCAATGACAGTGGATGGAGACACTTGGTTTATGTTCAGTTAGTGATATGATTTTACAGAAAAAAATCACTTTTTCTTCAGTTTTCTATGTTTTTACATATAAATAGAGAGAAAAATTCATGTGGGAATGGCCACAAAAGTAGCACTGGGTCTTTATGGGTTAATATAAAAAGCTTCAAGCTCTATTTTGAAGTACAGGATGTAGTGCACTTGTTGGGCTGTGTGATCACTTAAACGCTGAAAAATCTAAATATTAAAAACCTGCTGATATCCAAGTCTTCTATAGTGTTTAACTGTGTTTCTCCTGTCTTGTACAAACACCTTCAAAAACTGTTGGCTAGTTGGAACTCCATCATAAACAGCAGTACCTGATACACATGATCTAAATGGTGCATATACAAGCAAGGATGCCTGTGAAATCGAAATAATGTCATCGTATTCAATGTCATAAAATGATCCATGTGGAAAAAGACCAAATTTGGAAGATCCATTTTGCATAACCAAATCAAATGCTGAATGTTGTCATATTTAGAATAACAGCAGAATATTAGCTTGTGACCATGAAATAAGTGATGTGGAGGTAATATGGAATCAACTAAAAGTTCATTTGAGGCTTCTTCCCACTCCCATTCAGGCATAGCTGTTGTTACTGTTTATGTTATGTATAATTTTGTTTGTTTGTTTGTTTGTTTTTTTTGCCTGTCTGAAATACACGGAAATTAATCCTTTGGAGGACCATGGGGATGCTGGAGTTTATCCCAGCTATCAATGGGTGAAGGCGGGGTACATCCTGGTTATGTTCAACAAACATGTTATAGCAAACTGGGAAATGATTAGAAACTAGGATTTCAACCTATTAATTCATGATTAAACCACTACAGAGTTTCATGAAACAAAGGAACAACTTAGCTTATAGTGCAAGAAAATGATCTTAATAGAAAAAAATCATACAACAACAAAAAAACAACAACAAAAAGGGTAAAACACACCATATCTGCTCTCCAACAAGAACAACACTTATAAACCCAGAACACTGTAAACAAATGCAAATGTCCAAACTAGTTTGTCTCAGTGCATTCTGGGAAACTTCCCCAGCTGCTTCTCCAACATGTCACAATCTATTTAGTAAAATAGACATTTGGTCACTATTCTGCAATCTGATAAAATCATCAAAAATTCCGAACACTTAACATGAGACTGCCTTTCATATGACATCTACACTGTCCATAAAGCCAGAATGAAATATTATATACCTCTTCTCATGAAATAATTGGGACAATGTGGTTTATTCTTGACAGATAAAGTGTAACTGTGACTCAGATAAATGAATATTGATGATTTGCTTGTGAATAAATAATCACTATAAGCTTTCGGCTGCGGTGCCTCTCACAGGTTGACTGTGGAGAGGATGGGTTGTGTTTGCCCTTGACGTGTTGTTTGCATCTGTCTGTGTTTGTCTTGTTTGGTGTCTGCAAATGCATGGTATTCAGTGACTTGGCAACTGAAGCACAGGTTGGTTCTTTAGCCACATGCACAGACATGTGTTTCCCAACATGCAGACCCACATCCACCTTTATATCACACCTAATATGTAAATACATGCAATTAGACACATGTGTGTATGTGAGTGGAGGTGAGGGCTGGCTGTTCAATCTAATTTGCCATGCAGCGTGAACTGTCTGATTCTCCAGCTAAAATGTGATAATGAGGACAAGGCTGACACTGAAATACACAATTATTTCTTCTTAAGTCACGCTACAGTTTCTGGTTTATCACTTTCTTTGAAGGTGACAGCAGGGCTGCTACTGACACTTGTTTTTTATTTAGATTAAACTGTCACTTTTATAAGTCATCTGATATGTGTTAAATCTACAAAAAAAAAAAAACCAAAAAACATTGATGATCTAATTAAGTTGCAGGTTTGTGAGGATAACAAAGAAAAATCTAATTAATAAACAGTTCACATTATTTTTCACCAAGATGGTACTTTACTTTATATTCACTGTCTTGATGAAGGGAATGTAGCCGAAAAGATTTGGGAAATAAACAAACATGGGAAATTTAGATCATGTATTTCATCCATCCATTTTATGAAAGATTTAATCCTCATAAGGGTTGCAGGACTTCCAGAGCCTACCCCTGACATATACAAACAAACATTCACTATAGATTATGCATTTCCTCTTCTTAAATCACTTTTGTTATGATAAATAATCGAGACATACAGTCCTAGAAAAAAATCATTAGCCCATCAAAAGTCATCAAAAACTATGGTTACGCAATCAATTATTAACGCCTGTGTGTATCATGTGACTAAAACAGACAGAAAAGAACACATGGAATGCCTAAAAGCATTGTTTTTGTCAGTGCAATGCCATAGCTATTGATGTAACAACTTAAGTGATTTTGGTTATTATCCAGAAAACCATGGAAAATGGATATATATCTGCTCTGAAATTAAACTATTATGAGCTATTTTTGTTTTTATCATTATATTTGTCCAAACAAATGTACCTTTAGTTGTACCAGGCATTACAATGAACAAGAAATTGAAGAAAACAAGGGTGGTCATAAATTTTTTGCGCCACAGTAAATATCCTCTTTCCAATTATGTAAAAACGAGAAAAGATAACTATATTGTTTTATATATCTAAAGTGTTTTATTCATCTATTCGAAAATGAGCATCCAATAATTATTAACAAAGAAAGGAAAAGCACCTTATTATTATTATTACACTTTTTATTTATTCTTTTTTAAGATTCATTATTAAGTTACCCTTTGGTTTCAAGTCTGAAAAGCTGACATGTGAGCAGTTTTCACCTGCATCTCTACTATTTGCCTCTTGAACATACTCCAGGCATATGCCAACTCTCCACAGGTCTGAGGATGCAGAACCTACAGGGTGGGGAAGCAAAATTTACAATATTTTTAGGCAGGGATTGAAAGACAGTGTATGACCAATTAGTTTATTGAAAATCATGAGAATTTATTTGCCACAAGAAAATTGACATAATAGAAAATGTTTTTATTCTATGTGTCCTCCTTCTTTCTCAATAACTGCCTTCACACGCTTCCTGAAACTTGCGCAAGTGTTCCTCAAATATTCGGGTGACAACTTCTCCCATTCTTCTTTAATAGTATCTTCCAGACTTTCTCGTAATAGTTTTGCTCATAGTCATTCTCTTCTTTACATTATAAACAGTCTTTATGGACACTCCAACTATTTTTGAAATCTCCTTTGGTGTGACGAGTGCATTCAGCAAATCACACACTCTTTGACGTTTGCTTTCCTGATTACTCATATGGGCAAAAGTTTCTGAAAAGGTATGGATAATAGTGTTAGGTATGATTATGACATCAATATATGTTTGGTTTCAAAAGAATTGACGTAGTGCCTGCTGAGAAAAAACAACTAAATGTTCATTGTAAATTTTGCTTCCCCACCCAGTATATTTCTAAAGGGAGGCTACAGCATGTGGCTGTGACAAGGACCTGAGGGCAGAAGAGATTAAAGCATTTCTACACAAAGACACACAAAGGGAGAAAGAAATTGTAGGGAAGGAAAGAACTCATGAGCTGTTGCACATGTGGAGAAAAGGGTGAACGAGTGTCACCAAAAAGGATCAACGCCATCTAAAAAGCTGCTTGAAGCTGCAATAATGGCATCTTGAGCCTGTCTGACCTGTCAGAGGAGGACACTGTGAAAGAGGGAATTAATTACAGAAACTCAAACATGTGGTGCCAGGCACAACAAACCCCGTCCCTTGCACATATTGTTGCTTATTTTGGTGTGGACCCAGCTGATGTCATCATGTCTATATGTGTGGTGAGGACAGCATATCAATTGCCTCTATATATTTGTCAAGTTTGAACAAAATTGATATTTTATAGACTTTTGAAATTTCAGCCATTATAAGTAAATGGGAGAAAAAAAAAAAACATCATAAAAAATTTGACTACTTTTCCCAAAATCTAACCACGTCTATTCTTGGTCACTGTCTATCTATAAACCCAATTTAGTATGAATTCAACCAATAGTTTTGCTGCTACAGACATTTGAAATTTTGCCTCATTATAAGTAAATGGCAAAAAAAAAAAAGATTTGAAAAATTCATCGGAAATTTGAACTTTGACCTACTTTTCCCAAAATGTACCATGATTAACAAGTGGTGGCAGGCACAGCAACACACAACAAACCCCACCCCTCACACGTATTGTAGCTTATTTTGGCATCGATCCAGCTGATGTCATCATGTCTATGCATGTGCCGATATCAGCATATCAATTGCCTCTATATATGGGCCAAGTTTGAAGTAAATTGAAACAAAATTGATGTTTTTATAGACATTTGAAATTTCAACTATTATAAGTAAATGGGAGAAAAAAATTTTAAAAATCATAAAAAAATTTGATTACTTTTCCCAAAATCTAACCACGTCTATTCTTGGTCACTGTCTATCTATAAACCCAATTTAGTATGAATTCAACCAATAGTTTTGCTGCTATAGACATTTGAAATTTTGCCTCATTATAAGTAAATGGCAAAAAAAAAAAAGATTTGAAAAATTCATAAGAAATTTGAACTTTGACCTACTTTTCCCAAAATGTAACATGGTTAACAGGTGGTGCCAGGCACAACAACACACAACAATCCCCTCCCCTCACAGGTATTGTAGCTTATTTTGGCATCGATCCAGCTGATGTCATCATGTCTATGCATGTGCCGATATCAGCATATCAATTGCCTCTATATATTTGTCAAGTTTAAAGTAAATTGAAACAAAATTGATGTTTTTATAGACACGTGAAATCTCGCCCATTATAAGTAAATGGCAAAAAAAAAAAAGATTTGAAAAATTCATAAGAAATTTGAACTTTGACCTATTTTTCCAAAAATGTAATCAGATCTATTCTGGGTCACTGGCAATATGTAAACCAAATCTGGTATGAATTCAACCAATAGTTTTGCTGCTAGAGTGTTAACAAACAAACAAACAAACCGAACCAATACCCCTTGCCTCCTCTACGGGGGGCGGGGTAATAATGGGTGACCTGTGTCTGCAGAATGCCACTTGATTCAGATTCAGAAACAAGATGCAAAAAGTGAGAAGGAGTGAAGGTAGCTGAGTGCTGAAGGGAGCAATCACGCCTTCTTTAATTCTTTTCTCCTACACGTGAACAAATGAGCTGTGGGAGATGCAGGGAGGGGCGCACCACGATTAAGTGTTAAATAAAATATGGCCAGCTGACGTGAATTGATCATGGAGACATATAGGACAGGAGAAGGTGATTCTTCAAGAGTAGCTAGTGTATAGCGCAGAGAGACCCCCACAGGGCCAGTGCCTGCCTGCTCTCCAGTACTTAATACAACATCATCATTGGTCCTTGTCAGAGAAACTCAGTTACACACAATCTTCTGGCGGTTTGATAAAGGCGTGATTGTGTTGTGCGTGGGCTGCTGTTTGCACTTGGATTCAATACAGGACAAAAGACACCGTTTATGTGTCTTGGTATGTTTTGATGATGGTGTTTCACTCCAAACCAAACCAGGGCAAGTGAGGGTTGTTATGTGTTATTAGTTATGTATGTGCGATCATACGTCTATTTGACCTTATTACATACCACAGTGATAAATCAGTGCTTTGAGGTCAGTAGGTCTGTTCAGGTCATTAGTGCATGTGTGTGTGTGTGTGTTTGTGAGCGCAGCTAAGCCTTTCTGTGTGTTATTAACCCATTACATCATCATTACACAGATTGTCTGGGGACCTAACACCGTCGCATTCTCACCAAATAGAACAATGACACACGGACATGCCAAAACGTGCAAAAGCACACACGTGTTCCCACTTCAAACGGACACAGAAATAATTGTCAATTTATGTGTGCCTGATGACATTTAGTTGCTAAGCAGAACACAGCTGAGCGAGGAGAGAGAAGCAGGGAGAATAATCACGACTCCAACATGTAGGGAGTCCTGGGGATTGCGTCTGCAGCCTGTTATATCCATCAGAAAGTTGTCAAGTTTCAGGTAGCATTAATTATGGATGTCTACTGTAATGCCCGAGCTGTTTGTTAGCACGCTTGTAAAATTGAACCCTGGATTTGGAGAGGAACGGGTCAGGGAGGTCAAACATGAGCACCTCCTCTTCTCTTTTCCTCTTTACCAATTTGGGTCAAGAAGTGGGGGTGTACTGAGAGGAAGAGGAAGAAACAGGAGCAAGAAAGAGAGAGAGAGAGAGAGAGAGAGAGAGTGTGGGTGTGGGTGTGGGGTGAGACAATACAAGACGGGGATGTTGAATAAAACATAACTGAAGGAGAAAGAGATGGATGGATGATTGAGGAAAATATGCAGACCTATGCATTACACTGTGCACATGCATGTTCAGATACACGTGAGCCTAGTCAACATATTGGAAAGTAAGATTTATTTTTCCAAGGATTTCATTTGTGCAAACGTTCATTTAATTATTGGACTGAATTATGATGTATTCAAATTATTAGTGACTATTGTGAACATAATTTTTCAGACCGAAATATGAGAATAAAACAGCAAGGACAAGGCTACAAGCCTCAACTGTTGCATTTAACAGAATATGTTACAGTTAAGTTTTTGAAAAAGGAAAATAAATCTGAGAAGTGGACAGACAGAGTATGATTGTTACTGTTGCACTGTAATTTTTAAAATATATTTTTGGACACTGTATAGTTTTTACAGGAGATTATTCTATGTATTTATGGAGAACATGCAGCATTAATGTCTCATATTTTACATTTGTTTAGATTTTGTATTTCTGTGTTATTTTTGCACATCGTTAATGTTTCATTGATAACAACAACTGGTTAAAAACAACAACAACAACAACAACAACCAAAAACTGTGGCAATAAATTTCAGATTTTGCATTTCTACTGTGACTCCTAAAGTTTAACATGGGGAGAGTGAGTTATTTTCAAGCTATCTATTAATATTTTATACATTCGCTGGTATACTTCTTATTCTTGTCACAAAATATCATCAAATTAGATTTTTGGAAGTTGAAAGTCATTCATTTAAATCAAAAACAGGAGAGGTCAAAGGATAGAATCCTGAGGAACTCCACACAGTAGCTTAGCTCTGTTTGAAAGATTGATTTTAACAGATCTATGACCTAAAACCAACGTCTGCACTGCACTGTACTGTGATTTTGTGTGTGTATTGTCCCTGGTCATGATAAATATTTTCAACTGGGAGCCTTATTGTTTTATTTTTGTAGAGTAGAGTATTATACACCTCGATAAGCCTTCAAGAAGAACATATGAATATGAAAGTTTTGGGGTTTTTTTCTGCAAAACAAATCTACCCACAGGTATAAATAAAGTAACCTTGAACCTTGGAATTTAAAGATAGTAATGTTATTGTGCTGCCTTTTGATACAGATGTCAAACTGAACATAGAGCTGTGTCTCTGTGCTATTTCTCTAACAACTCTTATTAACTTTTATCATCGTACTAGGTAGTGATATGACCACAAAATAAAGAATTACAATAACGACATTCATGCCTAATAACACATGAACACACAAAGTACTGAGTTTGTGTCACTGGGGAAATTACCACAATAACAATCATTTACACATCCCAGTGCAGTGCTGGAAGCCTGTACAGGCCAGGGCAGGCTCTTCCTCCTCTTCCACACTTAGGGTGAGTCTCTGTGGGCCGGGCAGTCCAGCTCCTGCCCCTGTCCAGCACCAGGGACCAGCTGGTCTGAGCAGGATCTTATAATGCTTCAGTTATTAGACTTGGGAAATGGAGACATTTAACACGGCTGCAGCTGAGACTAGCCCCACGGCTCTGTCTGTAAATTACATTGCTCTCACAAACAATCCCATTGAAATAAGGCCAGTGAGGAGCAACTCTGGCAGCATAGTCTTGATGACCCAGTTTCACCAGGACTTCATTGTGTGTTTGATCATCACCACCAAGATTTGGCATTAAATATGAAAAACTTTCCCCTCATTCTTTAATTATCCAATCTTGGATTGTCTCCTTTTTGGATGTCATATACATGGAGCTTTCATCGGCTCAAACTAATGGTGCGAATGGAAGCACTCTAAATACCTGGTGTAGCACTGCTGACTCCAAAAAACATGCTATAAGTTAATTTTGCTCCTGGCTCTCTCACCTTAGTGCCTCTAGATGTCAGGTCCCCTCTTTCTTGTCTATATTTGTTTGTGTGTCTCTGTGTCTGTATGTTCTGTGTATACATGTGTGTATTTTTATAGATTATGTATGCATTTTTATTTTTTGAGTGTGTAATTAACTTTTCTTTTCTTTTCTTATCATCATACTATCACTGTGTTCTATGGGGGGGCAGCTGTGGCTTAGTTGACTGGAGAGTCAGTTTGTGACCAAAGGGTCACCAGTTTGATTTCCTGGACTGGCAGTGAATTGTTAGCTGATGTGCCCTTGAGCAAGGCACTCAACACTCCCCCTCATCTGCTCCCTGGGCACCTCACATGGGGAGCCCACTGCTCCAAGCATGTGGTGTGTGTGATGCATGATCTAGTGATGGGTTAAAGGCAGAAGACAAGTTTTGGTTTGTGGTGCATGTTTATGTCTGTGACAAAATAAAGATTCTATTCTATTCTATTCTATTCTATTCTATTCTATTCTATTCTATTCCATTCTATCCCATGACACTTTCATTTGTCTTGAGCCCACTGTTGGTATTCTTGTTCTGAGAATCCATTCCAGTAATACTGTATCCCCTGAAATACCTCTGTTGGACTTCATTTGTTAAATGGAAATGAAAATGAAAATAAAAATTTTATTGCAAGAAAAAAAAAAATCAAGCTCATATCTCCTCTGGGGTGACTTAAATGTGACATCTAGTTTTCAGACTTTGCTGTTCACTTTGTCAGAAACTTACCACCATCCCTGCTCTCAGTTTTGACAACAGCTTCTATCTAATCCGTCTGCTCTCTTTGATTTTCAACTGCCTGCTTTTGCTGATTTGTGGTGAGTGCCGATCTGTTTATTGGTTGTTGGCTATTGTCTGTGTTGATGTGTGTTTGTTTGCAGTTGGGCTTCTGCTATTGATCAAAGAAGATTGCACCCCAATTTATTTGATTAAGTGTTCACATCAGAGAAATTTGTGATTCTGATCACACTGCTGCAGTAAGAGACAATAATGCCCCTGCAGCTACATGGCCTTGAAAAAATACAAGTGTTGGCATGAGCTGTGAGTAAAGTAATCCCAGAGTGATTTTATTCTTTTCAAAGAGCATGGATCCTCCAGAATATCATATAATACACAGGTGTCAAACATGCGACCTGGGGGCCAAAACCAGCCCGCCAAAGGGTCCAATTTGGCCCCTTGGATGAATTTGTGAAGCGTAAAAATTACACTGAAGATATTAACAATCAAGGATGTTAAAATCATTTTAGGTCAATTCAATCTCAAGTGGGTCAGACCAGTAAAATACCATCATGATAACTTATAAACAATGAAAACTACAATTTTTTTCTCTTTGTTGTAGTGTAAAAGAAAGTAAAATTTCACAAAAAATATTTACATTTACAGACTAGCCTTTTACAAAAAATGTGAATAACCTGAAAGAGAAGTATGTGGAATTGTACCAATATTCTGCTTCTTATTAAATGTTTTGTGTATTTGTAGATCCGCTGTGATCTGTAAGTTGTGATGCATATGTATAAATGATAAACTAGGGCAGAATATTGTTCAAGTTGCACTGATTTTTCTTAAGAATTTTCAAGTTCATATTTCTTCATGTTATGTTCAAGTATGGTTCATAGATGTAAACATTTTTATTATGGAATTTGACTTTTTTTTCACTCAAAAACATAGAAGAAAAACTTTGGAGTTGACATTATTTATAAGTTCTTATCCTATTATTTATATTATTTTACTGGTCTGGCCCACTTTATTTCATATTAGGCTGTATGTGGCCCCTGAACTCAAATGAGTTTGACTCCCCTGATATAATATGACAAGAAAGTGAGTCAGATATTGTCTCATCCCTGTGCTTTTCCATCAGGTTGAACATGACACTGCATTTCAGAACACATTACATAAAACCGGCCTGAATTAAACACATGCAATTGAACCTGTCTTTCTTTCTTTTTTCTATCTTGGGGAGATTTTCTGCCACATTTAACTCTACTGCAGTTTAACCCTTTCATGCACAGTGGTCACTCCAGTGGACATCTATTCTACAGCTGTTCTATTGTTTATTCATGGATTTTGTTGTTAATAGTTCCATATCAGCCAACATAGTGGAGCTTATGCATCATCCCATACACTGCAATTCATACAATTACTGTCACTTTGCTGTTCTTGATAAACCTGATCTGCACTAACATGTTTGAGTGTAAATCAATTGCTAATTGTTGTTAGACTGTAAATTCATAGTTTATTTTTTAAGCTTTTTTTTTTTTTTTTTTTTTTTTTTTTTTTTTGCATATTATCTCCATGAAATGAGTAATAACTAGTATTAGAGTATGTTAATATATGAGAAGAAATAAGATTAGCAGCATTAAAAATGTTTTTATTTCATAGTTTTCACACAGTATATCAGTAAATACATGTTTTTTGCTTCATAAATTAAATGCACAGTGTCCAGCTGAGTGGACATTTTTGCAACTCCATGAAAAATAGGTTCATTAAAAAAAAAAAAAAAATTCAATCATGTTTTTTCTTTCATGCCTAAAGAGGAATAGAAACACTCCAAAGAAATCTTGATTAATAATTCATGCATGAAAGGGTTAATGTAAAACAGCTAAAACTATCTATTTCCTGGGTCTCAGGAGGATATTATCTCCATGAAATGAGTAATAACTAATATTAGAGTATGATAAAACGTGAGAAAACATTAGCAATTTAGCAATTAGCGGCATTAAAAATGATTTTATTTCATAGTTTTCACACAGTATATCACTTTCTGATGATGAGTTTTAAATACATGTTTCTTTGCTTCAAAAATGAAATGCATGGTGTCCAGCTGAGTGGACATTTTTGTAACTCCATGAAAAATAGGGTCATAAAAAAAAAAAAAAAATTAAATTGTATTGTTTTTTCATGTCTAAAGAGGAATAAAAATACTCAAGACAAAAATACTGACTATAGTTCTCATAATTCATGCATGAAGGGGTTAATATAGACTTTTTTTTTTTGCATATTATCTCCATGAAATGAGTAATAACTAGTATTAGAGTATGTTAATATATGAGAAAAAATAAGATTAGCAGCAATAAAAATGTTTTTATTTCATAGTTTTCACACAGTATATCACTTTCTGATGATGAGTTTTAAATACATGTTTCTTTGCTTCAAAAATGAAATGCATGGTGTCCAGCTGAGTGGACATTTTTGTAACTCCATGAAAAATACGGTCATAAAAAAAAAAAAAAAAAAAAATTCAATTGCATTGTTGTTTTTCATGCCTAAAGAGGAATAAAAATACTCAAGACAAAAATATTGACTAAGGTTCTCATAATTCACACATGAAAGGGTTAATACAGACTTTTTTTTTTTTTTTTTACCCTTCATCCTACAGGATGACCTCTCTCTACCCTCCAAACTGTCTCACCCTCCACATGGACACTCAGCTCTGTCCTACACCGCCCTCTGCTGGTTGACTTCTGTCATTACATCCACCTAAGGCGTCACCATCTGGAGGCTTTCCAGCTCTGGATGTTGTCATTATCGGTGTGTTCAGATCCACATAGGCCCCACCCTGCTGGTTGTGGAGTGTTTCGGGAGCAGAGGGGTGCAGGATAGACCGCGATCTTGGTTTAACTGAACGGTAGGTATGATCCGACCATCCCTATTATATTTGTGGGTTATTATAGTTTCATTGTGCATCGTTATTCATGTGGATATAGGCCTAGGTTTGTTTACTGCGACGACCCGCCCTGAAACACTGACAGATCTGTGCTCATGTTACTATTTTCACTAATTGTAGCGTCGTTTTGCTGCAAATCAAGATGCTGTTCTGACACCAAAATAAACATGGAGTCAGAACAGCTGATGTAACCACAGAGGAGCTAATGCTACTGGGATGCATGCATTAAAAACAGCCCTACTCCGACAAAGCACTGTCTGCTTTCTACTGTTTTGTAGATCTGTGCTGAGAAGACTGTCATCAAAAATAAAAGTAAAAAATTATGTGAGTTAGCATTAAGGCAATGTTTGGTTACAGTAAACAAATAGAAGCAAAGGAGGGAAAAGTGCACAGTCACAGTGTGAAGGCAGTGAGTGGATCTGCTTCATACATTTCTTCATTTTTAAAATAAGCTTGGCAATAAGTATCACATTGTTTTTGTTTTGTTTTAAAGAAGGTTTCTATTGACATTAGTAGAATAGAATAGAATAGAATAGAATAGAAACAAGAGTGATAGAATATGAGTTTAAAGGGTATATTTTTCACAAGGTTTATCCTCCTTAGACCCAACAATGCATTTTTGTCCTCTGTAGGGGACAAGAGTTTCACAGCTTTTCTTCCTGTCCACTGCAAAAAAGTAAGACAAAACTAAAAATTGTATCTGAAAAACTGTTGCTTTATGCTTTTCCAATCGAGATAGATAGATAGATAGATAGATAGATAGATAGATAGATAGATAGATAGATAGATAGATAGATAGATAGATGTGCTTTATGTGTGAATAATAATGGATTAGATTTATATAGCATATAATTATATTATATATTAATATATATAATATATATAATATATAATAATATATATATTATATAATAATGGATTAGATTTATGAACGCTCACTCAAAGCGCATACAGTGGATCCATTATTCATTCACTCTCACATCCTCCCTCTGGTGCTGGTGAACTACATCTGTAGCCACAGCTGCCAGTGGCTGCCAGTCTGCGCCTATGGCCCCTCTGACCACCACTGAACATTCACACACCAGTGTGAGTAGCAGCACTGGAGGCAAGGGAGGTGAAGTGTCTTGCCCAAGGACACAACAGCACATGGACAGAGCGGGATTCGAACCACCAACCCTTCGGTTATTGGACAACCCACTCTACCAACTGAGCCATGGCTGCCCTTTTGCAGCCCTTGTGCAGCACTTTTGAACCATGTGTTTTAAAAGTTCTATATAAGTAGAGTTTTACTTTATTATTATCATCATTAACATTATTTTGATAATTAGTGGTAGTATTAACACTTTTCAGTTATTACATCCACAGGAGGTTTTGTGATCGCTTTGCTTTGTGTGTTTGTGTGCGTGTTTTTTTGTTTGTTAGCAGGATAACTCAAAAAGTTATGGATGGATTTTCATGAAATTTCCAGGAAATGTTGATACTGGCACAAGGAAGAAATGATTAAATTTTGGTGGTGACGGGGGGTCAGATCTGTCTTGGCGGAGGTCTGTGCTCTCCGAGTACTTTTCTTGTTCTGACCTTACTTTTTCTGCCTAATCATCATCATCTTTTTATAATATTCCGTCACTATGTATAAAACTTACAATATAAACATGGATGTGAATGTGAAATTTAGTTAATATTTTATGAATTGTTTTCCCATTTTAAATAGGATGCTGTGTGGTCACAAGGTATTATAAGCACTCATAAAGTGAAAAGGTGTAAAAAAAAAAAAGAAAAAAAAAAGTGGGCAACACAACCGGTTGTATGGACTGATGAGGAAACTGAATTTTATCTGTCACATTTCAGTTATTTTAGATGGAAAATGTGAACACAGAATGATCTACTTCTTCCACTCTTTTTATTAGAACCATGTGTAATGTAACCCATGACACCACCTACTGACGACTCAACATGGCCCAGATTATTCACTTTAAACCAGTTTATAGAAACACAAAAGTTTGCCTCAAGTTTATGGAAACAGCTACCGATGTTTTCAAATCAAGAAACCCTTTATTCAAGTCTGTTTTGACTGACTTTGACTCTTCACTGTCTCTGTTGATATTATTATTATTACTGGTATTATTACGGAAACTCTCATTAAAGTTGAATGGACAATAGGTTGAGTATCCCTATTAGCTAATGTGATTGCTCTTCATAATAATGTACATGATATTTTAGGTGACTGTTCAGACTTTTTCTGCTTTAATACTTGTCAGAATCCACTTGTATATGATGTAGAACCAGGGATTTTGGGTCCTGTGGAAAAAAATAGCATTTTGGGCTTCAAATCCTAAAAATATAACACTGCGCAGGCATGGATCAATATTCTGCTTACAATAGATTTTATGATTTTGTGCAATTTTTTAATTAATGAATTTATTTTGGTTTGTACATTAATCATTGCACATAGTACAATAATTAGAATAAGCATAAAAACCAAAAAAGGAATAGGCTAGACGCAAACACTTATTTGACATTTTAATATTTGAAAATAATAACAGTATTAGATTTTTCCATTAATATACAAATATCAGTAAAATATAGATTACATTTTTGGATGGAAGTGTATTTACTAGAACCTGGACTAAACCATATCATGAAATAGGGAGGGTGAAAGCTGACTGGTTTTATTTTCTTTTTCCAAAAACAAAACCAATACAAAGAACAAATATGATTATTACTGTGTTGTAAAGCAAACATTGTTTTATAGTGATAGGTTAATAATTTTTGTAAAAAAAAAAAAAAAAAAAAAAAAAAAGGTCTAATGTTCTAGTAATCAGTCATGGGCCTTAGAATCATCATCACTTCTCCCTGTGTAGAGTCATTGTTTGTATTTTTTATTACCATGTGCATCTGTGTAACCTGTCTTATCTGTTTGTCTGGTTTTTACAGGACTGCTTGTTGATCTGGGCTGCAGAAACACCTCAACTCAGATCCAGGTCGCACTTTGGTGTCACCATGAGCTTCTTGACCGCGGCCACCACTCTGCTGTTTCTACTGGCAGGAGCTGTAGCAGCCCTTCAGAGCCCAGACACGGGTAAGAGGGAGGCTGCAAGTCTACTCTGAGCTTTAGAAAGAGGAAACAGAAGCAAAGGAATAAAAGAGGTCAAGATGACAGCATGCTGCTTATAACATGTCAGAGGCTTTTGTTGCAGAACAGGACAATTAGTCAAAATATGACTGAGTGTGATGTCTGAATCACAGGAGCTTTGACGTGTCACAGCATACTGTTATAAATGAAGCAGTGTGGTTCTGTGACCTACAAATCATATTCTCCTGACATAAGGGAACATCTCAGGGAAAATTAAAATGACCATTCCCATTAAAATGTTAACTTTATGGCTGCACAATTTGGTGAAAAAGTTAAACTGACAACCAATGATTTGACTCTGAATTGAATTTACTGGCTTGTTACCAAAGAAAATACAGATATTACCTGGAACTGTCCAGCTAAACAAACATGTAAGCCAGTAACGAGTGGCGCCAGGCACAACAAACCCCGCCCCTCGCACGGTTTGTAGTTTATTTTGGCATCGATCCAGCTGATGTCATCATGGCTACGCATGTGCTGATGTCAGCTTATCAACTGGCTTTATATATGTGCCAAGTTTGAAGTAAATTGATGTTTTCAGAGACATTTGAAATTTCAGCCATTATAAGTAAATGGGAGACAAAAAAGATTTTAAAAATTCATCAAAAATTTGAACTTTGACCTACTTTTCCCAAAATGTAATCAGATCTGTTCTGGGTCACTGGCAATCTATAAACCCAATTTGGTACGAATGAAAAATTAATGAAAAATATGAAGTGATTAAGAGGTTATTAAAAATAGAAAACCTGTTATTAACAAAGTATTTTTAGATTTTTTTTCTGAAAATAATTAATAATCATTATTTCACAGAAAGTAGGAATTTTAGTTGAAACAACTAAATGTTAGATTATTATCATTCATTAGTGGAAATATCCTCCTTAAAATGGGTTAACTGATTACATGGTTAACAAGTGGTGCCAGGCACAACAAACCCCGCCCCTCGCACAGTTTGTATCTTATTTTGGCATCGATCCAGCTGATGTCATCATGTCTGTGCATGTGCCGATGTCAGTATATCAATTACCTCTATATACGTGCCAAGTTTGAAGTAAATTGAAACAAAATTGATGTCTTTATGGACGTTTGGAATTTCACCCATTATAAGTAAATGGGGGGAAATTTTTTTTTTTTTAAATTCATTAAAAATGTGACCTTTGACCTACTTTTCCCAAAATGTAATCAGATCTTTTCTGGGTCACTGGCAATCTATAAACCCAGTTTGGTATGAATTCAACTGATAGTTTTGCTGCTAAAGTGTTAACAAACAAACAAGCAAACAAGCCGAACCAAAAACAATACCCCTTGCCTCCCCCTCGGGGGGCGGGATAAAAATAAAATCAAAATATCTACTTGCATTTTACATGTTTCACACACTTCCTGCCTCTGCTTAGTGTCACCAGATAACAGACGTTGCTTTTATTATAGTATTTTTTGAATGTATGCAGTTATATCCCCCTGAATCCTGTTAAATGTGGAAATGTTAAACACTGTAGCAGCCTTTTGGGGGTTATGTGTCTGCACAGGCTGATGATGGAGTTACAAATGCAGTTCAATTAATTTTACAACTCATAAGACATAATATCTGTCAAGATAACCATTAAGATTTTTTTGTGGTTTTTGTATAACATTTGTTTTGCATAACAAGGAGGATTAGGGCCACACTGAAGACTAAAGAAAGATTAAGTAAAATTATGATGTTTCCAGACCAGCGCCGACGTCCCACCCCTTCCAGCTGTGCCCCGATGGGACCTTATTTTGGGGGAAAAAAAAGTTATAATGCACTGAATGGTGAAAGACAAGTACATTTTTAAATTCCCTTTGAATTATGCATCATTTACATGCACACTAACACTGCTAAGCTAACTGTCTCCCCATGATCTGTTCAGAGTCTGAGTTTATCTCTGCAGCTTCATCATGACCAGACTCTAATGATTTTCAATTCTTTTAATTCTTTTTCACCCTCCTTTTTAAGACTGAGTTTAAATGTAAAGGCAGTGGCTGTTTTGGTATCAGTGACATCCACTGTGTAGCATGAAACTAAATGTTTCTTTACTATTTTTGCCACAAACCGTGCCTTTCTCATCTCACTGAATTATCTTTTAAACTGACAAACATCATATTTGTATATGGAGATATAATTCAAATGGAAAAACAAATATTTGTCACTCCACATTGGCTACCTTCATAATTTTTTCAAAGGGGACACGGTAGAAGGGAAAGACTCCAACTATCTATAAAGCCATAATGTGTGTGTGTGTACATATATATATATATATATATATATATATATATATATATATATATATATATATATATATTTATATATATATATATATATATATATATGTGTGTGTGTGTATGTGTATATATATATATATATATATATATATATATATATATATATATATATATATAACTCGCATGTTGACTGGTGGGGAACCTCAGGTCATATAATACTGATATCTAGGGACTAAAGTTAGTAAATGCGTTGTTCCTGTTTTTAACTTCATTTCCCATCATGCAGCATGGTACTGTGTTTCCCGTCAGTCGTCATGGGCAACACAACATGATTGTAAGACTACTGTATTCCAAAATTACTAATATCTCCCAAAATATTGGTTCTATCAACTTGCTGTTTTCACTAGTCTTTTTCTTGACCAAAAATACATAAGTATGCCAAACTGCAGCAGTCAGCTCTTTCTGGATTTTGTGTGATGCCTGAGACACACAGAGTCCACTTCCCTTTTATAATATAGGATTATAATTTTATGAGAATAAAGTCTTAGAGAAAGGGAAAGAGGAAGATAAAAGGAAGAGGATAAGATAAGAAGAAAAGTCAGGAGTTGAAATGAAGAATATAGGGCATTACCTAAACTTTATTATAGGTTTTACAAAGAAGAATAAGAAGAAATAGTTGTTTGGACTTAAATAAAATAAGGTTATTCACAGATTCAGACTGTCCTGATTTAGTTGAGTGTTTGTTTTTGCTATAAAAATGTTGTAGATTACTAATTTATTCTTAACATTATTTCTTCTTGAAATATTACAACTTTATTCAATGAATACTATGACCTTTTTCTCAAAATATTATGACTTCACCTTTGGAATGTCTTATTTTTTATCGTATCTTTCCTCCTTCGTAGTTTAGAAATACAAATATGAGGCAGAAGTCATCTTTTTAAGAGACTTAGTAGAGCTTTCAGTAAATAAACTAATCCTGTTCATGAGTATTTGCTTCAACCTTAGACAGAAAATTTTCTGATTTTATTTTTTCTATCATTTTTATGTTGTGACATTCAGGACTATGTATTCATTTAAGGAGTTAAAGACACTTACAAAAGAGAAAAAAAAAACATGATATTATGGCTTCTTTGTGAATAATCTAGATAAGTACATAACTTTGGCACAGTCTTTCTCAAGGTTAAAGAATAAGCACAGAAAGAGTCAAAAAGAGTCAGTAAGTCCACTCAATATTGCCACTGTTACTGTTTATCTAAGTATTATTATTAAAATGACTCTGACGACAGATTGGAGCTGTTTCTGTGGTTGATGCTCATGTATGGTTGATCTAGTGTTCCTGGAAAAGCAGCAGGCGAGCTCGCTGATTTCCCGCCAGAAGAGGAACCAGCCTGGGTCCAACCTGGAGAAGGAGTGCATGGAGAAACTGTGCACCTACGACGAGGCTAGAAGGTTCTTCCAAGACACGTACCGCACGGTGAGCGCCAGGATTTTAACATGAAGTACCTGTCCCATGATCGTTTTTGTACCTTTTCTCTCTTTCTCTGCTCTTGTACCAGTGTAAATCACAGTGGAATCCAATATAAAGCTATGACTCAGCTTCAGTCTCCCATTATTTCTCTTGCAGGATATCTTCTGGTCAGTCTACGTTGGTAAGTGCTGTTTTCAAATAACTTCCAATAACTGTCCTGTCACCACACTGCAAAAAATGAAGTTCAAGAAAATAATAAAACCTTCTGGAAAATGGCTCTTATTTTTTCCTTAAAGAAAAATCATCTTCCAAGCATATTTTTCATCAAACCTCTTTATGTCTGAAATGGTTGTTTTTCAGGAAAGTGGAAAAACGATGTATATTCTAAATAAATGAATGGTTAAATATTTAAAACCGTCAGGCCAACGTGAAGACTGACCAATAGAATTGTTCTTTGACAACAAAAAAAAAAGACCAAAAATGGACTTACGAGGTTTCCACCCAACAGCAACAATATCTAACATTTCAGTTTATTTCCAGATATTCCAGTTAATAAGGAGGAACATTAAACCAAATAACAAACTAAAACCTTGTTTTCCATATTTGGGTGCTTCTATGAAACTGGTCCTTAAAAACAGGACATGGGGGTTAAAATTCAAACCAGATGTAGATTAATGTTATGAAGCAAGTTTGGAAGCACTTTGGGTCTATTTTAAAAATAAATATTTACTGAGATAAAAGAGAAACAATTTTTCAGATAAAACACATTTTTATATTATATTATACAAAAATCTGCATGTAACACAGTAAAAAGGACACAAAAATTATGTGCTACTATTTTTCGAATATCTTTATTTTCTCACAGGTGCATTTTGGGAATAGAACTAATCATGCAAGGCAAAAATTACCACTGTTGCAAAATCACTCGCAATTTATTTGTGTCTAAATGAGCAGGTTCTGCATGTAATAATTATTTGTAAAGTGCTGTCAATCAAAGTGCTGTACAGATATAAAATCAATCACAATAAAACATAAAAACTAAAAACATTAACAGTAAAAACAAATCAAGGCATATAACACAGAGTAAACAAGTGGGTCTTGAGCTTTGCTTTAACTTGTAACATGAGTGGACACAATGGGTTACACACGAAACCTGGAATGAGACTGAGATCAATGAAAAACCCACATGTCTAGATTAGAAAAACCACTAGGATTGTCAAATTTAACACAGTGTCTTTATTTATAGTGGTACTGTATATAAGACCATCTTCAGCCATGTTTTCCAGATCAAATGCACTGACACCTAGGTAGCTTTTCATGTCCTAGTTTTGTTCCTATTTTTGGCCCCAAAATTTAATTAAAAATTCATTAATTTTGGGATGGCTCAGAGCAAGAGTATAATTTTTTTGCATTTATCTGAGGTCATCATTAGGTACATCCTGGGGGGATATATGTCTAATGTGTCTTTTATTATTGGGTCTAAAAAACTGGCAAAGTTCCAGATACCAAAATGAAGTCAGTTTCACAGAAGCACCCATTTAAAAACTGAGGCGTCTTCCACAGCTGCTCCTATGTACAACTTGTCGGTTAACCACCATAGATCATTGGTCATGGTTACAGTCTAATAACTGGAACTGAAAACACTATGCACGTCCATATACACTTGACATTTAATTTTGTATTACTTTTGCCAGGGTTTCACTTCACAGCACACAGAGAAGGTTGCATAATGCATGACTAAGAATCAGAAATATAACAGCAGTGCTAATTCTGACCACACCGAGTTGGAAAACATACATTTATTCAGTTCTAACAGATCCCAGTCTTATTATTTTGAGTCTGGTGGCATCAAAGGGAACCGGAACTGATGGTGATAAGCAGAAATAAACATCATGAGGAAAACATAAGTTTGAAAGGGGATGAAAATAGAAGGCGAGCCTGCGGGTTTTTTAAATTTTTGTATTCACTGCTGTGTTTACGTTAGACCGAGAGGCTGAACTAGGATTAAAACAGGCAGTGTATTGTCTGTACCTGTTGTTGAGTCTCGGCTTCGGTGCTAAAAGTTAGAAAAGTCATCATTTTAACCCTTTCATGCATTAATTATGAGAACCTTAATTAAGATTTTTTTTTTTTCCTGAGTGTTTTTATTCCTCTTTAGGCATGAAAAAAAAAAACAATGTGAATGATTTTTTTTTTTTTTTTTTTAGATCAACCTGTTTTTCATGGAGTTACAAAAATGTCCACTCAGCTACACCATGAATTTTATTCTTGAAGCAAAGAAACATGTATTTAAAACCCAATATCATAAAGTGATATGAAAACAGTGAAATGAAACCATGTTTAATGCAGCTAATCTGATGTTTTCTCACATTTAACATATTCTAATACTAGTTATTACTCACTTCATGGAGATAATATGCAAAAAATAAATATTAACAATTGATTTCCACTCAAGAACCAATCAAGAACAGCAAAGTTACAATAATGGTATGAATTGCAGTTTATGAGATGATGCATAAATGTCCACTGTGTTGGTTGATATGGAACTAAAACAACAAAACTCATGAATATACAAGAGTAAAGCTGTAGAGTAACTGTCCACTGTAGTGACCACTATGCATGAAAGGGTTAAACTAGCGCTGATATAACTCCACCTGCTGCCTTAAGGACAGACATTCAGTCTTTGTCTTCATGTAAATATGTCATAAAATCGATTGTAGCAGAGATATTAAACAAGTGTAACAACTAGGAAGAGAGAATTTTCTTATTTATTTACCTAAATACTGATTTGTATTGAAGAGAATACCAGCAACATTCAGAAAAGATTAAAATGTGGGAGTGTTGTCGGTGGAGTAGTTTCCAGGTATTTTGTTGCTTTTAGATACAGTAGAGACTCCATTCTCTTGCAAAAAAGAATCTAAATTAAATTCAACAAGCTTAAAGTGTTAAAATCACTCATGTCCTCAGTCGTGTCCTTTCTGAAATTAAACTTGATGCTTTTTTTTGTTGTTGTTTTTTTGTTTACACAGAAAACAGTCTTTTTGTCATATTTTTTTGCATTTCTGCTTTGTAACTTAATAAACATCAGGTGTAAATCTAGAAAAAATAGCAGTAGTCTGTGCTTTAGGAGTACTAAATAACTGTATTTTCTATTGCTTGCACTCAACACAGCTTCCTTAAATCCTTTTCTCCAGCAGTTCCATATATTGTTTGTTTCTTCTTCTTTTTTTTTTTTTTTTTTACCTTTGTTTTCATTTAAAGAAGTCCCTCCATGTAAAATTTGCTTTCCCCCATTGCAAGGTTGTTTTTGTAGTGCAGTAATAATAAAGTAATAATAAAGTTTATTTATATAGCGCTTACCACAGAAGAACTCACAAAGTGCTTTACAATAAAATCAGAGGTAAAACACACAGGTATTAAAAAAAAAACCCAGCTACATACACAAACACAGGCACAAAAACATAAAAGTAAATGGTCATAAAACCCACCCCTAACTAAAAGCCTGTCCAAACAACAAGGTCTTCAGTTGCTTTTTAAAAGAATCTAAAGTGAATTTAAAGTGCGAAGTGCCAGTAGCAATGTATTCCAAAGTCTCGGGGCTACTGCTTGAAATGTTCGGTCCCCTCTATTTATGGAATGAGTATTGTACGTAGTATTGTACTGTATATCTAATGCAGTATTGTACATACTACTGGTATATATATTTTTATTTTATTTTATTTGTTTAATTCTGTTCATTTTATTTATTTATTACAAAATTTTATCACAAAATTATTACAGTCAAAATTGACAATTAATTTACAAGATACATTTTGTAATAGGACACCCAGAAGCAGTCCTCATCTTATAAATGGGGGCCCTTTGACATGTGATAAGAGATGCAATTTACATTATTTAACATATTTTAAAATATATACCTATCTACCCTTAGACATGTGATGAGAAACACTATCTACATTATAATCTTTAATAAATTAAAGTGTTCTAAATAACTACAAACATATTTTAAAATATATACCTATCTACCCTTAGACATGTGATGAGAAACACAATTTACATTATAGTCTTTAATAAATTAAGATGTTCAAAATAACTACAACCTGTTTTAAATATTTACCTATCTATCTAACGATTTTTCATTTCATTTCCTTTTGCTGAGTCCTATTGTTGTCAGCATGTTGCAATATTCTCAGATAATGTAATAGTCAGACATGGGGCTTTATCCACATAAATAAAGAGTTTACAAGTTTATAAAGAGTTTTCCCCTGTTTAATAGGGACCATGCATATTTATGAACATTGTTGTATAAAAATACACCATATAAATATGCCAGAATTAGTAAAAATAACTACTTTTTGTAGTCCCCAGTAGGGCTGTGTATTGGCAAGAATCTGGCGATACGATACAAATCACAATACTAGGATCACGATATATCACGATATATCAATATACTGTTAAACAGCAATTTTTTAATCGGTGTGGTTTCTTATTTAAAAGATTATTTCCTGGAAGAATTGAATTACAGCAGAAATCTGCACAAATACTAAACACATTTTTATTTGATCACAACAGGATCTAATGCTATATCACAAAATGTTCCTCTGTTAAAGCTTAAATTCTGTTTTACAGACATTACCGTTTTAGATCCTGTTCAAATGTTCATATTCTATTAGTTCATAACTAACATCAGAACATTATTTAAGTTCAATCCCAACAAAGGAACTAATATTATTTAATAAGTGTTAAATAATAATAAATAAAATATAAGCAAAAAAGAAAAACAAAACAAAAAGTCAAATGAACCTCTACAATATCTGCATTTGAATAAATACCTAAAAATATCGATACAGTACTTTTTAATATCGATACAGTATTGTGAAATGAAATATCACGAATATTGCAGAACCGATATTTTCTAACAGCCCTAGTCCCTAGGCAGGTGACAGAACAAGACATAAAACAGCCAACATTTATACATCGCTTGTTCGCTATAAATTAAAAATTTTAAAAAGTACACATAATGATGATGACATAGACATCATCAAAACAAATAAACAAAAAACAAATAGACATAGGATGATCACAGGGGCATTAGCCTTTACATTCATCTCTATACTTACATACAATTTAACAGAGAAAGTGTATGGGTGATGACATGTATGTAGTAGCATTAGATTTTCTCATGTACTTTGTCGTCTTTGTGTAGATGGAGACCAGTGTGTAAGTAACCCCTGCCAGAACGGAGCCCTGTGTTCAGACAGTGTGGGAGGCTACGACTGTGTCTGCAAGTCGGGTTTCTCAGGCATCCACTGCGAGAAAGGTGCGCGATGATCGTTCCTGTTTAGGTTTTGGTTTTGGTTTTGGTTTTGTCAGTGTTGTAAATTTCGTCCTCTGTTGCTGTAGATGAGACTCTGTGCATCCTGGAAAAGGACAAGGGCTGCTCCCAGTTCTGTAAACCGGGATACGCCTCCTATGAGTGTTCATGTGCGCTGGGATGGAAGCTCAGCCGCACAGACAAAAATAAGTGTGAGCCTGCAGGTACGTTATCGATCTGACGTCACCTTAAAGGGGTCATATTTTGCTAAACCCACTTTTATGAGTCTTTGGTACATTTATTTGTGTATTTGGATCCTAATAGTTCATACAGTTTGAATTTGAACCCTTCAGGTGCTGCAAAGCTATCTTTATATTCATTTTGGCAAAAAACGAGTGGATTTCTACAACCTGTTATAATTCCTGCTGAATTTGTTACATTTTTTTTAAGTAGTTACATCACAACATTTGCACATTTAAGGTTAAGACTTCTGACAAACATTTCTCCGAGTACGCCGTAATTGTTTATCAGCAGCGGTTGTAGTAAAAACTGAAAATATGCCCAAACTTTGAGCCGATTACCTAAAATGTTCAGTTGTTGGTTGTATTAATGAACACAAGTGGTTGAACAGGACAGAAAGCATGGTCAACAACCTGGAGGGGGTGGGGCGTGAAGTAGGTCATTTGCACTTAAAGGGCCAGCGCTCAAAACGACCTTTCTGTTGTCATTACTCAGAACTAGGGTTGAAGATGGACCTGTGGAGTTTAACTAATGAAGAACTCAAACCCAACTATAGTATTTACAGTTTATGAAGACCACAGGGAAATGTTTTTAAATGCATAATTCCATTTTAAAAAAGCAAAATATCACTCCTTTAATGTCTGTTTCCTGTATAAAGAGAGAAGACAATGTAATTTTCTCTCCTCTGCTTCCCTCAGTCACATATCCTTGCGGTAAAGTCAACGCTTTGAGTCTGAGTTCATGGGAGGACAGAAAGCGAACCAATGTCAACAGCAACTTTCAGGGCCTCAGCTGCACTTCCACTGAGTGTCCCTGGCAGGTAGAAACACACACTAGCACTGTGACACGATGCAGGTTACTCCCTCAGGCAACCGTTTGAGAGACACATTTAAGTGTCTGAGTCCATCAATCTTTCTGACAGTTATGTGGAGTCTTACAGGGTTTATTGTGTTTTTGCAGGCCCTCCTGAGGAGTTCAGAGTCAGCAGGTTACTGTGGCGGTGTCATTCTGAAAACCAACCTGGTCCTGACTTCAGCTCAGTGTGCCAACAAATACAAATACTTCCAGGTGGTTGTTGGTAAGTAGACATAAGTATAAAGTTAAACATGACTGCTGCCACCACTAGCAACAATTTGATTATTTATGTTGCATTTTATGATTTCATTAGTTGCAAATCGTTAGATTCATAGCATAATTACCTAAGTCATATTTTATTTCATTCATTCGTTTGTTTATTTGGAGCATTTACAGAATACATGCAAATTCAAAATTCCAAAAAAAAATCATTCATCTATACTTGAAAAGGAGTGGGAAGAAGAAAACTTATTTAATCCCACCCCTATTCTCATCATCAAATAACTTAACATAATAACATTTTAAATACTCACTCCTGTCCTTTGACTTCAAGCCAGAACAATGAACAAAATAGGCCTAAACCAAATTAGAATGAACTCATTTGACAGTATTTACACTGCATAACCAAAATGTGTGTAAAAAAAAATAGAAACAAAGTACATTCCTGGTGGTGTTACCACAGATAACAGTTAACCGTCAACTTACATGATAATAATTACATACCAACAATGGTAAGGAAAAAAAAACAAAAAAACTACAACAGCACTAATGGTAAAGGGCAGCACATACCAGCAATGGTAAGAACAATACCAGATGGTAATGGGAGGTTCAGGATATAGCCGATGATGCTAATGAAGCAGCAGTGTTAGGGGAGTAATGTACACAATTCGACCAAAAATATGACATAGGCAGTTGTGCGGCTAACACTGATGGCTAATGAGATGTAGTATAATGTCCAAACATGCACAGCCCCATGAATAAGTGGTTTTACTGAGTGTTGTATAATAAACAAAAGTAGAGCAAGAAACAAATCTGCATACAAGTAGCTCCTGTGCAAAAATGTATATGTATATTTCATTGCAGGGGTGGCAAACATATGGCCCATGGGCCAAAACAGGCCCACCAAAGGGTCTGATCTAGCCCGCAGGATGAATTTAAAAGTCAAAGGTGTTAAAATCATTTTAGTTCAGGGGCCACATGCAGTCCAGTTTGATTTCCAGCGGGTCAGACCAGTAAAGTAATAGCATAAAAAACTATTTCTTTTTTTTTGCAAAAGTAAAATCACATTATGAAGATGGTTACATTTCTAAACTATCCTCTCACAAAAAATGTGAATAACCCATGAACAAGTTGACATTTCTTCAAATTGGGCTGTACGTGGCCCCTGAACTAAAATGAGTTTGACACCCCTGTTTTATAAGATGATGTAACACAGGGATTTGGCGTTTTTAAGATGGTGTCCCTGTATATGTTTCCATACAAATCTGAAATAGAGAAATGTCGGTTGAATACAGCTGGAATCAAAATTTGCACAGGGTAAACTAGTGTGCAGTTTGTCTTGTTCTATTATTTGCTAATGTCACATAAAAAATATGTGATATACCAACTTAGCACCTAGACATTAAAGACTTATTTTAAATGAAATCATGAGGAAAGTAAAAATAGTATACATATATGTTAGAATATAGACAAGTGGTATCATCACGGGCTGAATTCTGAAATGTTTAATAACTTCTAAATCAACTGTTTTCATGCCTAAAAGTTAAACATTGTACTTGCACAAAACTGAATTCATCTTAAATGTGAGTAATTCATCCTTATTTTTATGATGATGATTATGATGAAGTTATTTTGGTGTCCCTCTAGCACTTGTTTCCATATGCACAGTGTATAATGTGTGGTAATGATAGAGCTGGAACTGGATACACACGAATATTTCAGCCTCGTGAAAGCCCCAAAACAAAACCAAATCAAAACATATAACATATCAATGTAAGTTATGATCCTTAAAATCTAAAAACGCAATGGCAATTAAATGAATAACTAGTGCGTTGACCCATGGGAATCCACAGGTTCTAGAAGAAGTAGAGTTGATAAAATGAGGAGCAGAGTTTTTGTAGAAGTTGGTCCTGAGTTATGCAAAGTTTGTCTAAAAGGAGTGGTGTAACACGAACTTTAGGAAGAAATATAATGGCCCTCATTTTGTTATGTATTGAAATCCCAAGTAACCGAAAATAATGCATCCAGGGGTCCAGAGGGGGATGTTAATGGGCGGGTCTGACCGGCAGAGTGGAACCTGGCCAGAGTAAGAACCAGATCGACCTTGTTTGCGGCTGTGAATGGACTCGTCTGCAGGCCGCCTGTAAACCCATTGTAAATTTAAAAATTAATAACTCCGAAAATATTGGTCGTATTAATATGCAGTTTTGGTCTGTCTGATCCTTGACCCAAAATACATGAGTACTCCAAAAGGCACAGGCTAGCTCTGTATAAAGATGATACACATACACGCACACAGAGGTCACTTGGCTTTTATAATATAGATAAGTGAAAAGTGGCCAGGTAAACTTTCACAATTCTGTTACAAAATCAGTGGTGAGGGAGCACATTTCCACCTCAGTGCTACAGGGAGTAAAAAGTGAAAAAGTAGAAAAGCACTCGGAGAGCGCAGACCTCCACCAAGACAGATCTGTCGGCGGCGTCCCCCCCCCCACGGCAAATCCGTTCATAACTTTTCAAGTTATTTTGAACACGGACAGACAAACAAACAAACCAACGCCGGCAAAAACATAACCTCCTTGGCGGAGGTAAATATTAAGAAAATGAAGAAAATGGGTGAGTTCTGTATTAAAATGGCATCATCCAGTTAAACCTGTCCTACTTTAGACACCGCTGAGTATCAGAGACAGTCTGTAACAGCTTATGTATGACCTTCATGTCAGTATTTTGCATAAGCTCACTCTGAATCCCCTCTCTTTCCTGCACCTCCTCAGGCAAACGCACAACAAACACTGAAGATGGAGAGCAGTCACGCGAAGTGAAATTAATCCACGTCCATCCGAGCTATGTGCAGGATCGCCCTGAATACGACTTGGCTGTGGTTGAACTTCGTGACCCCATCACATTGAAGAGAGAGGTGATTCCTGTTTGTCTGCCAGAAAAAGATTTTGCAGACAATGTCCTGATGACGGCGGGCGCGATGGTTACCGGCTGGAAAGAATCCCAGGACGGATCTGCCTTTCAGGGCCCGCTCACTCTTAACCACCTGGACTATGACTCACTTTCTAACTGTGTGGCGGCTCACCCAGATCTGATGACCAATAAGATGGGATGCACGACTCGCCGGCCGAACGCTGACTGCAGCATGAGCTCTGGCAGCCCCGTGGTCACCCTCCACAGGGACGTGTTCTTCCTCACTGGGGTGATCACCAAGGCTCCAGATGCAGACTGCACCAAAGGCTACATCTTCCAGAAAGTATCACGCCATCTTGGCTGGCTTCTACCAATCATGGGCTCCCGTTAGATAGACAGTGGAATGAATGAAAACTACAGGGTAATGCAGGTACTGATGAACATTTCCATGTGTGCTTTAGCTCAGTCTTAATCTTACCTTTCTCTCTTTAAACCCTATCTGTCTCCTGTTGGGAACAACCACATAGTCTCACCCTTTAAGATAAATACCATTTATCACTGCAGACTTCCACCTTCATCCCACGGTGGCTCTGTACTAAAACTTGACAGAGAAGCGCTTCATTCTGTGTATCCATCGACTGCCACTACAGCCAACCGCAGTAAAAGAGCAGTGAATTATTCAGCATGTGTTTTGTGATGTGAACATACCTTTTAATAGCTTTTAAGTGATGTTATTTTTATCTCTGTACTGGTTGACATGCACCTCGTAAACACTGGTTATCACTGTTTTATGAATGTAATAAACCTCTATACCACACTTCATGTCAGTTTTGTGCCATTTTGCTGCTTTCATAAACATTTCAGGACTATGGGTGCACTTGCAGTTGCTTCATTAAAATTGTGCTCGTGATTTTAAGTAAACATTACGTAGCATTTGGAATGATCACAACACAATAAATAGATCCCACGAGGCTAATGACACTGATTTTATTTAAGACATTTTAATATAAAGATCACTGACAACAAAAAGATGCATGTTATCATTAATAAAACAGTGGACCATTCCATTAATGCACACCAAATACCAAGAGCAAGCTGCAGGAGAAATTAAACCTTAAAAATAGTTTTGAGATCAAGAAGACAGTTATGAATATACAATCTTAAATGTATTACACTTATCAATAAATCTGTTATTTTATGTAATCTGCAGTCTGGATTTTTTAGATTTGGGTATATGCTTTAAAAGTTATATAATTTATGGTTTAAGAGTTTATTTTGTTTTCTATGTTATGCAAAATATACCAAACTGCCTTCGTGTATGGAATTTTCTGCAGGTCTTATTATACTGTTAAACAACAAGACTGTAGCTTAGACTAAACTCATCATATATCTTTTTTTTTTTTTTTGTCCAAGACAATATTAGCTGGCTTTCCCTGTCACATACCCCAGTGTTGTCTGGCAACATTTCCCACAGACACTCGGCCCATCTGCAGTCTTCTCACAGCCTCTCTGGTGAAAAAGGCCAGGGCCATGTCATGCAGGACTGAAAAGGAGAAGCAGAAGAATGGGCCGGAGAGAGTAAGACACGCCAAACAACAAAAACCTGGCCTGCCACTTTTGATCGGGCTCTTGAAAAGGACAGCCCTGAAAGCTGGGGCCCGCGTTGGCTGTTACCATGGTACTCACCTAGGAGATGGATCCTTACTCCCAAAATGGCTGTGCTCCTTTACTGGGCCGTCCAGTGGAGATTAATTTGAGTGGAGCTCCTTCCTTCCTGGGCCTGGTCCTGCCAGCTACATTTATATGCTCGAGCATACGTTTACGCAGAGGCACAAGGTTGCAGCTCAGGTTCAACTCCTGAATTAATGCTTGTTTTAAATCCAGCTCATTGTATCACTCAAATATTAAATACTCTGTGCATCGGTTTCATTTTATTCCCTGAACTGAGCTTTAAATCTGACCAAAAGGTGGGAGATGACGTGGCATGAATGACAAGAGTGGGGAAAAAAAAAGAGCAAGAAAAGGGAAGAGGGACGTAGAGAGATATGTTTGACAAGCTGAAAAAGGAAGAGCTGAAATGAAGAGATAGAAAAGGACTTGCAGATAAAGTGCAGGGATGCAGCAGGAGACCTGGGATTTGTGATGTTTACACAGAAGGGAAGTTTGCCATTGTGTAGACAGTTTGATGGACCTCTAGTTTATTAGACATGAATGAAAAGGCCTGGGAGACAAACATTAGCAAGACCATTACCGATGGAGGGAGGTGAAAGCACTCAATGCCAAAGACATCATTCTAGACAAATCAAATATAATGTTGGACATGAATGCTGCAATACGAGAAAGTGTTCCTGCAGATCCTTTTTACCAGAATGTGTGGGTTGTGTGTACATCTGGTCACTGTCCTACTAAATCAATAATCCTTTATTTTCTCCAAACTGAAAAAAAAAAAAAAAAAGCTTCATGCTGTGACCTTAAATCCCCTTGTGTGTGAGCACATGCATGCTTGAATGTATGTGTAGCACCAACATGTATGTCTTTTGAGTCTGGGGGGGGGGGGGCATCAAACGACAGCCTTTGGTGGAAGATTATCTGTCTGTGTGGTGTCTGATTCCACGCAGGGGGTGAGCAGTATGTCTGAGTGTCATGGGCAGATTGACAGAGTTAAAGTCTTTGTGCTTTAACTGCTTTGTATATAATGAGCGCTGTGTTATCTGTGAAGGCATGCTTATTGATCTGGTCCAATAAATCCGCCCATCCCTCCCCAAAAATCCATGTCCTCAATCTTTTTTTTCCCTTCACGACTCCATAGACACGGGTTGTTGTAAAGTCAGATTGGGTAGCAAACCCTCTCCCCTCTCCTCTGAACCAACCCGGCCCACTTCAAACTGCTCCATACTAAACACAGCAGCTTCCACTTGGTTGGGTAATTGTGCAGGAGGGGTGAGGTTACGCAGACCTCGAGAGGTTGGCTGGTTTGGATGAAGTGGCTGAAGGAGAAACAGGAGACAGGCTATAGACTTGTATAAACTCATCCTGTCCTGTTTCCTCCTAATGTTCTCTAATGTATGCCTCTGCACCAGAGATAACTAGATGAAGGCTTCAAAAACTGTCGCATCCAGGCCCTTTTCAGAGATTGCAATATTTTAAAAATAGTAGAATATCTAAAGCTAAATTGAACTCAGGAATGAACTGATTAGAGTTTGATGTTCAGGGGCCCTTTGGCTGCATGTGTCTGCTCTCTTTACCTTTTTATTTCCTTTTTACCCCCCCCCCGAAGGGAGGCAAGGGGTATTGTTTCTGGTTCGGTTTGTTTGTTTTTGTTGTTTGTTTGTTTGTTAACACCCTAGCAGCAAAACTATTGTTTGAATTCATACTAGATTGGTTTATAGATTATCAGTGACCCAGATAGATCTCATTACATATGGGAAAAAGTAGGTCAAAGTTAAATTTTTAATGAATTTTTAAAAATCTTTTTTTTACCCATTCACTTATAATGGGTGTAATTTTTAATTGTCTGTAGCAGCAAAACCATGTGGTTGAATTCATACTAAATGGGTTTATAGATTGCCAGTGACCTAGAATGGATCTAATTACATTTTGGGAAAAATAGGTCCAAGTTAAATTTTTTATGATTTTTTTTTTTTAATCTTTTTTTTCCCCATCACTTATAATGGGAGAAATTTCAAATGTCTGCAGCAGCAAAACTATTGGTTGAATTCATACCAAATGGGTTTATAAATTGCCAGTTACCAGAATGAATCGAATTACATTTTGGGAACAGTAGGTCTAAATACAAATTGTGTATAGATTTTTGAAATCTTCCATTTATTTATAATGGGTGAAATATGTGTTGAGGAACAGGATTTGTTGTGTCTGGCATCACTTGTTGAGAGCTATTCCTAATTTTCCTATAATAAGGCACCAATGTCCAAAACACATTCAGAAAATATAGTATTTCATGCCAAATGTCAAGACACATGGTC
Source organism: Sphaeramia orbicularis (assembly GCF_902148855.1). Lineage (NCBI taxonomy): Eukaryota > Metazoa > Chordata > Actinopteri > Kurtiformes > Apogonidae > Sphaeramia > Sphaeramia orbicularis. The sequence goes on along the minus strand of NC_043964.1, from coordinate 29,633,683 downwards.
ATAACTGAGGAATTGTTACCCAATTATGACAACTTTTACACAAATGTGTGGTAGGATAAAACAGTAATATGAGGCATTTGATATCCAAACTATCAAAGGCCAACTTCACTGTGGAATCATTGTATTCTCTGGCTGAAAAACATGTTTATGGTCATTATTTATTGATTTTACTTGTGCTCCGTGACCCTAGTGAGGAGACAGTGGGTTCAGAAAATGACTGAATGAATGAAAATAAAATAAAATAAAATAAAATAAAATAAAATGTTATTACGTTTTATCAAATCCCATCAAATTCTTCCACTACATATAATTAAAAATTGTTGATGGAAAGTATTATGAGGTCATAGTTGTGTTAAAATCTATTTAGTCATTCTAATTATAACTTCCCAGTGGCACTGGTGTTGTAGACTACAGTCAAGGGTTATTGAGGGGAAAATGTTAATGGTCTGGCATGCGGGGGAATGATCATATAGAACAGGGGTGACCACCCTGATCCTTGAGAGCTACTATCCTGCATGTTTAAGATAATCCCTCATCCACACACACTTGACAGTCGTTATCAGAGCTTCTGCAGAGCTTGATGATAGGCTTATCATTTGAATCAGGTGTGCTGGAAGAGGGACACATCTAAAACATGCAGGATAGTAGCTCTTGAGGACCAGGGTTGGGCTCCCCTGATGTAGAATAAGGATAGGGATGCACCGATCCAATACCAGTATCAGGCATCGGCTCCGATACTCAGTGTGTGTACTTGTACTCGTACTCGTAAAAGTAATCCAATACAACTGCACCGATACCACCTACAGCTGTGTGACATTCACAGTTCAGTGTAGCAGGTACATGGCGGTGGAATAATGTGTGGGGGAGTGTGAAGAGTGTGGGAGATTTTTCAAAATAAATGATGGTGATAAAAGTAACGCTGACTGCAAGTAACGTAAGGCACAGACAGATATGGACGCAAACGTTCTGTCAGTCCTCTGCGTACATTCCATCCGCTTTCCAGGTGCTCACAGATGCGTGCCCAGACGGGAGAATACCAGTGGAACTGGGGAGGTAGAGGATCTGTTCAAAGAGCGATTGTGTGAGTCAGAGAAAAACTACTGACAGATTCATGACAGCTACCCAGGCTGGGCCAGTTTCCATCCTACTTATAATACTATGGGAGTACGGAGCGGTGCGGACTGTGCCGCTAACAGAAGTGAAAGCAAAACTTAATGCTCAGTTTATGTTTTCTCTACCTCCTGAAGCTAAGCTTTCACATTAGTGTTACCTGTCGTCTGCATGCTTGTTATTACTGACTGTCTTCTTCTCAAAAAACTTTACTCTTCTTCGTGGTATTTGTCCAGTATGGTTAATTCAAAGCGGCACCCCCTGGTGATTACTTGACAAATGCTCATTCCAACACATTAAATGTCAGGTAACAGCGCCTTGTTACAGTCAGACTAATGACAACGACAATAAAGCACATTTACAAAAGGAACTAAGAACTGGAATGGGATTATAGTACCCGTATCGGTACTCAGTATTGGCAAGTACTCAAATGTAAGTACTTGTACTTGTACTCAGCCTGGAAAAAAAGTGGTATCGGTGCATCCCTAATAATGAAAGCATCTCACTAATGTCATATATTCTATTAAATCTTGCTGTCATCTGTGGTTTTCTGCTCTGCTGATTAAAAAGAGCATCCTTTAACACCTTCTGACCACTAGTCCAGATCCTTGAGAAGGCTTTAAAAACAGTTTGTGATATAGAGCATGCAGATACAATGACTGGCTGATAGAGGAGGAGGTCAATCATGGAACTGCCTTTATTCCACTGACCTCACCCTGACCCTCCAAGACTCCATGAACCAGAGGAACTGAGCCAAAGATCTCCAAGATGCACAGAATGAAAACTAGAAGCACTCGGAGAGCGCAGACCTCCACCAAGGCTGATCAGTGGCCCCCCCCATGGGCCCCCCCACAGCCAAGGAGGTTATGTTTTTGCCAGGGTTTGTTTGTCTGTCTGTCTGGTCTGTCTGTTTGTCTGTCCGTTTAGTGTGCAACATAACTCAAAAAGTTATGGACAGATTTGATGAAATTTTCTGGTCTGCGCCCCCCCCCGTGGCCCCCCCACCCCCGATCACCACCAAAATTTAATCATTTCTTCCTTATCCCATTCCAACAAACCCTGAAAATTCATCAAAATCTGCCCATAACTTTTTGAGTTATGTTGCACACTAACGGACAGACAACAAACAAACAAACAGACAGACAAACAAACAAACCCTGGCACAAACATACCTCCTTGGCGGAGGTAACAAGTGCACCACGGTCCAAGTGGTGGTGTGTTCCAGATAAGACCACCATACATTGTAAGTAATGTGTATGCTGATACTTCTGGGTATGTTTTGGTCACTGTTCTACCATATGTACTAATACTATACGGGCTTGTAGCAAACGCTGTAAGGTTTGTGTAAACTGTCCTGACAAGGTCGCATTCAGATGACTTTTAATATCTGCTCTCCTTCTGCAGGGCTACGCTGTTCTCAAAGGTCATGACTCTACAGATATTCACAGTCTGGATGGTCAGTCACAGCCGGAGACTTTAAGTCACTGTGGTGGAAAGACCGGGTCAGGATTAGACTACGCAACATTCAACCTTTATTACCACAGAGACCAAGTCAGCATATTTGATTGCAGTAACACAGATATAAAGTACAGGGTAATGGGACATTTATTAAGGGTTTATTTGATGTGCAGGTAGTCTGACTACATCATCTTTACACCTGGAAACCTTTACATTAAGTACACATATTCACCATTTGTTTATTACCATACATATTAGCTCCTTACTGGTCATTATAAAACACTTATTAATGCCTTATTGATAGTATTTAGGTATTACTAAATAATGCACATGGTATACAGACATATATGTACAGTGGTGGAAAAAAGTTATTCACTGCATTAATAATCACTCTTAAGTCTTAAAACCCCATGCTCCCTCTGCACGTGCTCCGTTCAGTCGAGGTCCAAACTGGATGATTTAGCAGATAATGAAACATGTCCAGGGCATGGTGCTGAAACTGTCAACAATTTAGTTTGATTATTTTTCTTACTGGTAAACAAATATGAACTCATGAAGACCCAAGCGCTACTTTATGTCAGGTCCCAAATAATTTTTCCTTTATATTTAACATTTCTTAAGTGATTTATCACCATTTATTGTAATATTATCCTCTTTACTTTGTGGTTTTCAAGTAAAAAGTATGTATTTTACTATATTTAATTTACTGATCATATAGATGTTCATAACAACTCAGATTGAAATTGAAAGTTATTATTACAGAACAAAGGAAACTGAAGAAAAAAGTGTTTTTTTTTTCAGTCCAATCTCACATTACTGAACATACATTAACTGAACTGAACATGATCCAACTCTATGGGTTTTACTGATGAATCAGTGTTGTAGAAAAGGATGATGTTTCCATGGTAACTATGGAGCCTCTGAACATCCATATGGGTCATATCTGATGACCAGGAAAAGATGAATACTGCATTTACACCATTATTGACATGGATTTATAGGATTAGTGAATCAAGAGGGGATTAACAGTTATGATCAGTAGATGGTTTTGTCCTGGTGAATGGTTGGGTCTTTATGGGTTTAAATATCAAGATATATTTGAGATTGTGTTAAATTTAACTCTTTAAATCGGATGTGTCATCGCTGACACACCCTGAGCATATGCATTTTGGATGGCTGTACTCTTTCACAGTTTGTGCATTTGGAAAAATTCCAACAGATTCTGACACCTGAGACGTTGCACTTTGTCGGCCATATTGGGTCATTGTGGTAATTTCACTAACACCTCTGCTTGTCACATCTGCCACCAAGACATTAGTCTAGTTTTGTCTGTCTTGTGTGTTTTGTCTGTCACTTCCTGTTTTATTTTGTTAAGTTCTCCTCATGTGTCATGTCTGGTGTCTTTGCTTCCTTTCCCTAAATCAGTTTCCACCTGTGTGTGATTACCTGTCCCCCGCCTGATTTGCTCCACCTGTGTCTCATTGTCGTCCCTCCCTCTTGTGTATTTAAGCCCTGTGTTTTCCCCTGTCCTGTGCCAGTTCGTATTCGCCTAGTGTGTTACTTACCAGCGTTTTTGGATCCTGTTGTCTAGTCTGCCTGTTTTTGACCTGGATTGTTTTTCTGGACCTCTGCCTTCTGCCCGACCCCTGTCTGTGCCTCTGCTGCTGTTTGCCTCACGTGTGTTCACGACCTTTTGCCTGTTTTCTGGTATGTGAGCTAGTCTAATCCCAATGTACTGTTGCCTATCTGTGTGCCTCACCGTGTATGACCTGGTCTGTTTACTGACATCCCTCTGCTCTCCCCTAGTCGGCTACCCGACGTGTGTTTTCAGTCCGGGCTGTGAGGGTCCAGTCTCCGGTTCGCCTCACAAACCCTGTGAAGAACCCTGAACTCTGTAACCTCAAGAATCTGTATTCTAACACAATCTTGACTTGTCAGTTAAACCTGTGTTTAATAAACACTGTAAACTTAAGTCTGCTTCCGGTCTTGCATTTGGGTTCAGTCACCGTACTCAGATCGTTACACTGCTAGAAGCTGGAGAATTAGCCATTTTAGCAGTAAATTGTAAATAACTGCTACAATCTTGAAAGGTGTAAGTGCGCTAGAAAATTTGCAAAATGACTCACTCACAGCATATTTCTAACCTTTTTATAGTCAAAATAAAAAAGTCCAGACAGATTATTTTAGGGTTTAAAGGGTTAAAGGTGTCTGAAAACTATTTTCCACTACAGTAAGTATACCTACATGTAGTAAACCTCTATCCACCTCTTAAAAACTCTGGTCTTCAAATCCCATTCCCTCACAACCTAAATTCCGGAGCAACATCTGCACGGTAGTGACTATCTTTGCTGCGTCATCACCAGGTATTCTGCACCTCATATACTAATGGACAGTGCATGTACAGTCAGTATTATATTTATTCATATAGTTCTATCATTTTTATATTTGTATATAATTATTGCTTACCTTTTTATATTGTGAATGTGTGTGTTCAGTCACTTACACTGTGGGTTGATAGGTTTTGATGAAGTCTTCTGTATGTCTGGTACATATGGTGAATTGAGATTAAAAAAAAACAAAACTGACTTGACCTGATGATCTTATTCGAAAACTGAGTCATTAATTACCAGAATTCCATCAAATACATCCTGATCAAGAAATGCCAATTTCAATATTAATTTTTAGTAGTTATCAATGAATGAGGAACTGGTGAATTGTAGGGGTGAAACATATTGGTTGTTACAGAGACATAATTTAGTTAATTTGAGTGATCGGACCCTCTAAATCTCAGGTGTCAACATACACTCCGGGTGCCAAAACTGGCCCGCCAAAGGGTCTAATCCGCCCATCACATGAATTTGTGAAATGTGAAAAATTGCTTTGAAGATTTTTTACAACAATGGTTTAAAATGTTTAGTTCAGGTTCCACATACAGACCAATCTGATCTAAAGTAGATGAAACCAGTAAAATCCCATCATAATAGCCTATAAATATTACAACATCAAATTTTCTCTTTGTTTAAGTATAAAAAAGTAAATTACATGAAAATGTTACATTTACAAACTATCCTTTCATACAAATCTAATACTTGAACAAATATGAACAACCTGAAATGTCTTAAGAGAAGTAAGTGTAATTTTAACAATATTCTGCCTGTTACTAAATGTTTTTGTGTATTTTTAGATCCACTATCATCTGTAAGTTATAATGTACATGTGGTAAATGATCAACTGAGGCATGATATTGTTAAAATTACTCTTATTTTTCTTAAGAAATTTCAGGTTGTTGCATGTTATTCACATTATTTAAAGGAAATTTTGTAGATGTAAACACTTTCATAATGTAATTTTACTTTTTTTCCCCACTGTTACTATGTTACTGGTCTGGCTCACTTCAGATCATATTGGGCTAAATATGGCCCCGACTTAAATGAGTCTGACACCTCTGCTCTAAACACTAATGTGTTTTCTTGCATAAAAAGGGGCCATATTTAGGCTGTATTTAGTTAAAGGAGAAATGCAATTCAAGAAGCACTATATGTTGAAAGTCCTCACACTAATAAAGTCCTTCCTTACTATGAATGTTTAGAAATTAATTTACTAGGAGAGAACTATTAGTTAATAGCATAGTGGTTTAAACCCTTATAAATCTAAACAGCAACCAGCGACCACTAATCTTATCAATACATTGAAATAATTCAGGTAAAATACAGTTTGTCAACTTTTCAGCGACATCACATGTATCTTTTTGGGATGTTCAGAGGCTCTGTAGTGAGCATGGAATAATTATAACTCAAGCTTCTTATTCAGTTTCTCTGTTCTGATGGAATAAACCTTTGAATTTACTCTGAGCTTTTCTGAATATCATGATCAGTGAATTAAATTAGGAAAATACCAGATTTTCACTAACAAATTGCAAAATCACAGCAGAAACAGTTGTAGGTCTTTAGGGGTTAAAATAAGAAGCTAATATGACGCAAATGTGTTCATAAGTGAGGAGTTTATGCTTAATATGATATGCTACCAACTTTTCCGGCTCCCAAAATGACATCAGCAGTACACATCCTCTGCCTCAACAAGGTATAGTTTCAAATGAATGAAATAAAAAACAAAGTGCTCCTTAAAATTAGATTCTCTTCCTGCTAATTTTGGACACCTGCATCCTGTCATAGCTGATAACATCCTGTGAGTCAGAGTCTCTCATCCTGATGCTTGTCCTGGAAACAGATGCAGCATGTGGCCTGTGTGTAGGCCCGCCCTGCTGTGTCACTTAAAATGTAAATAACAAATATAAGAGAAAGAAAGAAAGAAAGAAGAAAGAAAGAAAGAAAGAAAGAAAGAAAGAAAGAAGAAAGAAAAGGAGAGAGAGAGAGAGAGAGAGAAGAAATAAGAAAACAGACAGACAGACAGAAAGAAAGAAAACAGAGAGGGAGGGAGAGGAAGAAGGAAGAAAGAGAAAAAGAAAGAAAGAAGAGAGAGAGAAAGAAAGAAAGAAAAAAGAAAGAAAAGGAAGAGAAGAGAAAGAAAGAAAGAGAGAAAAGAGAAGAGAAGGAAGAAAGAGAATAGAAAAAGAAGAGAAGAAAGAAAGAAAGAAGAGAAGAGAAGAGAAGAGAAGACCTAAATAAACCCATGCTAACGCTGACAGTCCATGTAAAGCTGTTGTCTGCAGACACATGACACTCCAGAGCATGGCCTGTCATTAAAGGTGACTAACTCACCAGACAGAGCCAAAGTTAGTGGCATCTGTCTGTAAAGCTATATTAGTCATCGACTAAGCCCTACACATGATCACATGTATCCAGGCCCAGCTTGTCGCCCTCTATAAATACCACACCAGGAGTCTGCTTTGATATGACCGCCATAGTAACGATGGGACCAGGATATAAATGAAACAACACGCACAGAGGCAGCTCAAAACTAAGAAAATAACATATCAAATCGATCACAAAACAGTTTGTTCACATAAAGTAACATCACACAACATCAGATAAATAGGATCTGTATATCTGTACACATCCAGGGTGTACATTCACCCATGGGTGCCATCTGCGGGATGGATGGATGGATGATCTATATCTGTATCATAGTGGTCCAACACTGTGCTGATTTCTACAAATAATGTCTATATATAAACAGTATCTGAAATTCACATGTATTAGTGACTTTTTTTGCCCACTGTGGGAGGTGGGCTGTAATGAGACCCTCTGACTGTTTCAATGTCTCCTACATCAGGGGTCTCAAACTCCGGTCCTCGAGGGCCACTATCCTGCATGTTTTAGATGTATCCCTCTTCCAACACACCTGATTCAAATGATAAGCCTACCATCAGCTCTGCAGAAGCCTGAGGATGACCTTCAGGTGTTGCTGGAAGAGGGAAACAACTAAAACATGCAGGATACCGGTCCTCGAGGATCTGAGTTTGAGACCCCGGTCCTACATCCATATGATAGCCTGTATGCTCATTTCTATGGATTCTGGTTGGATTGTCCATGTAAATCCATTTTCTTACTCCAGATGGTTCAGCATCTCCCCTCTTTCCTCTACACAGCCCAGACAGTGTCCATCCTAGTTCCTGTTACCTTTAACATGAGTCAACAAAAAAAACAGACTGACAGCCATTTAGGCAACCACAGCGTGCACACTGTTAAATGTTCATTTTTACATGCCAGCCCCTTTTCTAAACAAAGGTGAACACCGCTGTCAATACCATAATGTATATAAAACCATAATAATATAAAAAAACATGTTTTTATGATCTGGTATGAACAGAATATGGATTTCTGAGATTTGCAATGGTTTCAGTTCTATTTTGATTTATATTTACAAAGTATGGCATCTTTTCTGTCATTGGGGTTCTCACATTATTTGAATACATTTGCAAGAAAATAGATAAATCAGTATATGCTCCAAAAACTATACCAACTTCATTTCATTCATTTCATCTTCTAAACCGCTTAGTCCTCCAGAGGGTGGTGGGGGGTGCTGGAGCCAATCCAGCTACCTATGGGCAAAGGTGGGGGTTTATCCTGGATGTGTTGCCGGTTCAGCACAGAACAAACAACCCATCACACTCACACTTACACCTATGGGCAATTTAGATCACCATCTAACCTATCAGTGCAATGTCTTTGGAGCGGTGGGAGGAAGCCGGAGAACAGAACCCATGCAGACACAGTTAGAAGCATGCAAACTCTGCACAGAAAGACCCCCCAAGTTTAACCAGCCTTAAAAAAAAAGGAGTTTACCAACCTAAAAATATAAAATATAATTAGGATTATTACTACTAGTTATTTATTATTAATACTTCTCTGATATTTTAAGCAACAAGACAATTTATAGCATAATACTTATACTACCACATTCAACCTCGTCTGTTTTTGATTTGAGAGGCCCAACAGAATTTAATAGTACACATGTATAATACCAAATAAAGGTTTGTTCATTCATTCATTCATAAACTATAAACCATCTACTCGACTTTATTATTGTCAGTGATGTTGATCTGTTTGATCTGAAACCATACTGACTTTCATGGAGTAATTTGTGTTTGTCCAGAAATTTATCCAGCCGATTATTGAACAGTTTTTCTAATATTTTCGAGAATTGTGGGAGTAGTGAGACAGGTTTATAGTTTGTGAAGAGGTGCTTGGTACCAGACTTATACAACGAAATGACTTTGGCTAGTTTCATTTTGCTTGGAACTGTACCAGTTTGAAATGATAAATTACAGATATATATTAGTGGTTGTGAAATTTCCTCAATTACATTCTTCACAAAAAACATGTCAATATCGTCACAGTCAGCTGATTTTTTGTTTTTACATTTTAAAACCGTTTCAACCACCTCTCTCTCCTCTACTGCTGTGAGGAACATGGAGCTGAGATTTCTCTCTAGAAGACCACCACTCAGTTCCTCTGATGTTCCTGAGTCAGGGATACTTTTTGCCACCTTGGGCCCAACATTAACAAAGAATTTATTAAAGCAATTAACCACCTCATTCATGTCCTGTTTCTCAGAATTATCTATCATAAAATATTTTGGGTAACTTTCTTGTCTTGAACCATTTTTTATAATACTATTTAGAGTTTTCCACATACCTTTAACATTCTCTTTATTATCATCTAGTAATTTATGATAATATTCTTTCTTAGACGTTCTTAATAATAATACAGCTGTTGCATATATTTATTTGGTTTGTTATTTGTATCAGACAGCTATTGTTTGGTGAAAGGAGTACGAATGTATAGGTAGCGTTATTTTGTTTGTTTATTTATTTTAATTGCATTGAGCTGTTGTACATGTCCTGTTTGTGTGTGTGTGTGTGTGTGTGTGTGTGTGTGTGTGTGTGTGTGTGTGTGTGTTGTGTGGGCATGAATGATGTAAGATTAATGTAAAATAATTAAAATTGTAATGTAATATACACTCTCAAAAACAGAGGTACCAGCTTGTGCTTAAAAGGGTACAAATGCTTGTCGCTGGGGGTGTACTTTTTTGAGAGACATTTCTGTACCCTTTCAAAATGGTCCATTTTGTACCTTAAGTACTTTACATAGAAAGAAACTCTCGTATAGTTGATAATGCCATGATGTTAAAAGTTTGAACCGGTGGCCTAATTGAGAAAAAAAAAAAACGGCATAGGCAAAGCTACGACATCAAGAACATGGAGTGTGAATGAAAACTTGATAAACAACAGAGATTAGGCAATAATCAGAGGTTCTAATAAGATAATAAATTATTAGGCTATTATCACTGAGCTAATTGGGCTATTAAATTAAAACACAAATTATTATTAAATATAATATAGAGTAATTACAGTATGATATATAATAAATAATGCGCTAGCCTAATGTTTTAACTATAATTAGGCCTACTGTTCAGTTCTCCTCGCCTATAGCCTATTCTCATGGTCTACACACATTTTTGAATGCTGCAGGGTACCTTATAGTACAAATTTGTACTTTACATAACTTTGGACCCTTTTTCCATAGTCTAAAAGGTGCAATTCTGGCCTCCTAAAGACCAATACTGTACTTTTGAGAGAACATTCTTAAAAAATGTACTTATAGGTACATAATGTTCTGATCTCGGTACCTCTATTTTTGAGGGTGTACAGGAGACCCCAGAAGAATAGCAACTGAATCATCAGTTGCTAATGGGGATCTTAACAAATGAAATGAAAAAACACAGTTTCTAGTTGTGAAACCAGTCTTTCTATCACCGGAGATCATAAAAGGAACCTTTAAAGCTACTTTGCAGGAACACAGTGTATTTTTTTTATATTTATGGTATATCTACATTACATTTGTCACACAGACTTATGTACACACTCAACATTACGCAGCATCATCTCAACACACTCTCCAAAGCCAAAATCATAAAGGGCTACTGCGGGTTCTATGGCGTAAAATGCATTAGTTATCTCCCTGGCTCTGCATTTAGTACGACACAGTAATTCACCTGTAATAGCCAAATAATTTGCTAAAGTAGGTCCATTACTCCCTCGTTTAGTGTGATTAGGTTTAACGTGCCCCTTTCCTGCACATAATCTTCACTACAGCAAAGATGAGGAGGTTCTGGAGCTCTTGGTGATATACCGATGGTGCTCATGTGCTGATCATGGAAAAGGACCATTAATCGCCTGTTTGGGACGGTGGACCACCCTCCCCTTCCTCCACCCTTTCTTCCCATGCTGTCACTCTCCATGCTGCACCTGTCAGATTAGTCTCCACATCCTCAGCTGCCAGTCCATATGAAACGCCTCCTTACTGGCCCTGGAGACCTGCATGTCATCTCACTTTGCATGTATTTATGTGTGAAAGTGAAGTTGGATGTAAGAGGGAGCGAGAGGGCAGGCGTATTCAGAATGTGGGTTTGCAAAATGTGAGTAACTGGTTGGTTCCCAGTGTCCGTGTAATGTTGGGATGTAGGTTAATGCAACAAACCACTGGATCTGGTGCAACCCTAATAAATGTTGATCCATTTCTGGAATGCATGTAGCAGGAAGGTTATTATTTTATTGTATTTGTGATTATCAGCACATTGGTTTTACAGTCACCTGGTCAGAGGTGTCATGGCTGCCATCCTCTGCTTGTGTTTGTCTGCAGTGAAACAGTTTTGGGGGGCCGGTGCACATTGTGACAACATTGCCACAATCGTTTCCACAGGCTTACATCAGGAACTAGATATAAGACAGGATGGGGAGTCCGGGTGTGGGTTGGGGGTTGGGGATTGTGGAGGCTCCAACACTGAAAAGCCTCCGCTGCTGGAGGACTAGAGCAGCTGAGCGACAAGCATGTGACGAGGGGGAGAAATAATAAGCATCACAGCAGTCTGTGTGTGCGTAAAGGTTAGCGTAGATGACCAGAGTACAACAGGAACATAGGTGTTTTGTTTTCAAAATAGTTCTCTGTTTGGCAAGTTATGCAAATATGAGGCAAAGATTAGCTTGTGTTGTAGTGATGTCATAAACTGATTATATATAAATGTAGGCTGTAACTAAAGCAGCTTTGTGTCGCACGCATGCGCACGTGGATGGTGTAAATGGTGGAAGGCAGGTGTTGTGGTAAGGTACGTATCCCCTGTCAGAATTTTTTTTCCCCATGTCGGGGGAGCATCATTTCTCATACACCTAGGGCTTCCATACATAGGAAGCCTGTTTCCGCCACTGAAAAAAAAAAAAAAAAAAAATCCCCATGGTTAGTCTTAATTATGAGATAAAAAGTCATAATTATGAGATTTTTTTAAAGTCATATTAGGAGATAGAAAGTCACATTATGAAATAAAATGTTGAAATTATGAGATAACAAAGTCACAATTGCGGGATAAAAAGTTGAAACTATGAAATAAAAATCAGAATTACGAGATAAAAAGTCATAATTATGAGATAAAATGTTGAAATTATGAGATAAAAAGTCACAATCGTTGGATAAAAAGTCGAAATTATGAAAGAAAAATCATAATTATGAGATAAAAAGTCATAAGTATGAGATAAAATGTTGAAATTATGAGATAAAAAGTCACAATTGTGGGATAAAAAGTCGAAATTATGACAGAAAAATCATAATTACGAGATAAAAAGTCATAATTATGAGATAAAATATTGAAATTATGAGATAAAAAGTCATAATTGTGGGATAAAAAGTCGAAATTATGAAAGAAAAATCATAATTACGAGATAAAAAGTCATAATTATGAGATAAAATGTTGAAATTATGAGATAAAAAGTCACAATTGTGGGATTGAAAAATCGAAATTATGAAATAAAAATCTGAATTACGAGATAAAAAGTCATAATTATGAGATAAAATATTGAAATTATGAGATAAAAAGTCACAATTGTGGGATAAAAAGTCAAAATTATGAAAGAAAAATCATAATTACGACATAAAAAGTCATAATTATGAGATAAAATATTGAAATTATGACATAAAAAAGTCATATTTATTAGATAAAGTCATAATTATGCAATAAAAAGTCAAAATTATGAGATTAAAAAAGAGTCGAAACTATCCTGTGGCCAGGGTAAACAGTTCTGAGCTAGGATACCTGCCTTGGTACAACAGGGGTCAGTCATTCATGGCGTGAACTGATAAAATGACCGCCGTGTGATTTTTATTGTGAAAACTGTACCGGAAATGCATTGGACCTTTAACTTGACGCATTATTGGCTTATTTGCTCTCACTTAGCGCAGTGAACGAGGGAAAACAGTGGAGCTGGGAATAATCAGAGGTGGCATTTAGAGAGTGAAAAGTGTGCGCAGTCCATGACATTAGATCAGATTTAGGAGGTGTGTGTTCATGTGTTGTTGTGCGGAAAGAAGAGGGAGGATACGCTGTCGCCTACGTCGAGTGGAGATTTAATAAGGCAACCCCCCTTCAAGACTACAATTAATTTACCGGAGAGTACAAGTGGGAACATTAAAGAGAGAGGACAGAGAGGAGTCCGTGGGGGCTGTGGGGGCCCATAGAGCTGTCACTTTCTGTGTATTTTCTGTGTGTGTGCGTGCGTATGTGAGTGTGCGGAGAGGGATTATCATTACGCACGTTATGCAGAGCGCAGTTTTGGTGATGCATTCAGTCGGGAGATGTGCATAGGGGAGCAGTGAAGCACAGCCTGGAACATTCAGCTGCATAAGCACCGGAACACCAGGACAACCGCCTCTGGATGATCCCTAATACACAACACAGGATTTCCACCCGTGGTGTTTCGAGTATTGATTTTGGTGAATAATTAGTGCGGAGTGTGAGTCAAAATGCGCATCGGCTCAACAAAGGATTTAGAGCAAAACGTGCAAAATCTGTTCCAAATTTAATCCTGAACACCCCTGCGCGTTTCTTCTCCACCGACTGGACTTCATTCATGCACATTCTGCCTCTGAGGACAACGGACCAGGGGCTGAAGAAGTGTGTTCCCTCGGACTGAAGCCTGAGCAGGAGCAGGAATCATCTGGGCAAACCGTGAAGGGTCCGTGTGAATGGAGAGAGAATACGCAAACACAGCGAGCAGGGCTCAGTCCGAATGTGACATTTTTTATTGTCTCCCATCATACCTGACAGCTGTGAAACTGCCCTCCTTCTCCATTGGATTGTTTACATCGATTAAGGTACTTGCTGCTCATCATGTAGACTAACACATATGGTATGGATTTGTAAGAACATGTGTGACATCCTTGGATTAATGTGTGTGTGGTGATATATTCAGTGGGTAGGACTCATTTGGCTGAATCCCCCACTGGGGTTCTCCATAATTCTAAATGCATCCTCCCTGCTTATGTTGGAATTAATGTTTCAGGTCTTATCACCACTGAGGTGTTTGTAGGGTGCATCCCAGAGTCTGCTGTGTGAAAGACGATGCACCAAAAACACAGGAGTGGGAAGCAGATAGAACATTCAGTGCGTGGATTCGACACAGGCGGCCTTGACCTCAAGGGGCATTTGACCAAACAATGTGAAGTCTTAGTAAAACTGACCTGTGTGCATTTAGCACGTTTTCTCACGAGGATCAAAATGTTGCTCTATTTGTAGCTGGGCCTCAATTTTCATGGCACAATACATTGGGATATTTAGGAGTGTCAATCACTTGATCCTCAACACCTCCTTTTACCATCTCCTGGCCCTCCCCCATTCTTTAGTTTAGAGGTTAAATGTCATTCTTTATGTTTGAGTCTCTCTCTCTCTCTCTCTCTCTCTCTCTCGTCGTCTCTCCTCTCTCTCTCTCTCTCTCTCTCTGTCTCTCTCACTCACACACACGCACACACACACACACACACACACACACACACCACACACACACACACAAGTAACAATGGTCTTATCCTGGTCTCACAAACAAACACACTCTTCTGGAACCCCAGAGGGACCCTCCCATGTGGCTGGCATTGTTAAAAGAGGGGGTGTTGCTGAAAAAAGAAAAGAAAAAAAAGCATTTTCTAAACGTGTGTTGCATTAAGCTGCTCCTTAGGTCAGCCAAAACCAAGGATGTCCAATGGGAGATGTGGCCCTCCCACACTGGTCCATAACAAAAGCCTGAGTCCTGGTCTGGTTGTTTTAACACCACAACAAACTGCACTTAAATACCCATTTGAGTCCCATTAGATCAACGTAGTTTGTGTCGAAATGGACGTCAATGTATGGAGCGATGCTCTTCTTGTCAATAGATCAGTGACACATGAGCCTGTAGCCATTGTCAGTGCAGTATTTGTCTACTCCGAAAGCTCCCAGGCCTATTTTGGAGTGTTCTGTTTTCCATCATTAATCAATATTCAGCCGAGCGGAGCTGTTTATTCTCAGGCTGAGCTTTCATGAGTTAGTTAGCTTCCTCTTGGGAAAAGAGGATGCTACAGTATCTCCTCCGGCCTACTGATGCCATATGCACCCTGTTTGGATGATTGTGTGCATGTGTGTGCAGCCTTTTTATGTACATATGACACAAATAAGTGTATGAGCTAAACAGAGTGTGCGGTTTTCACATACACGGGAACCCCTTTACCGTCGTGTCGATGTGCCTACCCCTCCTCCCCTTCTAAAACACACACATAGATGCACACACATGCTCCAGGCACAAGGCTCGCTCCAGTTCTTCCTCCATACATCCGGCTGTTCCTTGTTTCTCCTGCTTACACAGCTCCTCTGATCATATCACACACTCTAACCAAATCTGAGCTCTGTATGCTCCTGTGATCAGCCCCCATTCATCACAGCCTCTATCCCCTCACTTTATCTATAATGGAAGATGATTATTGATATCACGTGGAGGCAGAGCGGATGACACCAGAAGTCTGAGCTTTGGTTTCATGATGTATTTTGGGGTTTTAGATGCCTTCACATCTGACTGATCACCACATCAATTGCTGAAGCAAGACAGTAAGAAAAAGAATGTAGAGGTGGTGGTGGGGGGGTGGGGGGGGTTGAGATTAAACATTGGCACTGATAATTGCAAGTCAATTAGCATATGGGTCTTGCTGTGAGCCCATTCACATGGTAATGAGGCCTAATTAGGATGGCCAGAGATGTCAGAAGAGGCTGGGGAAATACTTCAACTGTCAGTTTTTCATGCTGACACCCGGGAGGCTGGCACAGTCATGGGCCTGTATTTTTCAACCTCACCATTCATTCAGTGTCCTTTTTTTCTTGCACCATTGCTTTCCTCTGTCATCTGCAAGGCTATTTCTTTTCCCAAACTTCGTCCTTCCCGAGTCCTTTTCAATATTTTAGCATGCTCATACGTCATACCTTGTCGTCTACCACATCTCTGCCTCGGTGTTAGGCCCTACTTCATTCTTCTTCTTTTTCTTCATCCTTTTTCTTTCCCATCTCTTTATCTGTCAGCACCAGCTGTGAGGGATTGGCGATAGCAGTCTGGAGGGTTAGAAATGTGCAGAGAGCTAAGGCAAAGTCACACAGATCAGGTGATGTGATTCCCTTCATTATTATGGTATGTTTTGTATTAAATAGGAAGATGGATGAGTTTATAGTTTTCATTTATCCAGAATTAAAACTAAATTCCTGTCATCTGTCTGTCTGACAGCTAAACTCATTAAATAAGAATGATCACAAATAGACAGTGATACTGTAGATATGTTTTAAGAGCACACAAACTGTCAGTAAAACAGGCCACCTAAGGAAATGTACAGTTTCTAACAACAGGGGTGTCTTATAAAGTATTTGACAGTCAACAATTAAATAAATGTTTTAGATCAGACACTGAAAGCCACTTTAAGCCACTTATTCTCACTCACAGTGGATAGAGCTCAAAACATGCAGTATTTTACAAGTACTAAATCTCAGGACAATGTGGCCAAACCACATACTGACTCGGTTGATGTCACAAGAGCTTTAAGATATTTCTGGCAGATAACTTAACCACATAAGACAGTCTGCTTTTATATCAGAGGCATTACATAAGACCGGCTTCTGATGTAAGGTATAAATTTATGCACTGTCAGAAAAAGATAAGGTTATTGACATTGTTCGCATTTTTTCTAAGAAGTGCTGGAGTCGCAAAGAGTGTCATGAGTAAGCAGATGCCAGCACAGTCCCCATAAATGATCTGCTCACCTCAACAGCTGGATCATTGAACTGCCACATGTTATATCTTTGTAGGAGCATCTCATATGTTGCATTTCCCAGCATCTTACCCAAACATTAGACTAATTCTAAGTTTAACCAAAAACCAAGTCTTTCCCAGCATTTTGGTTCTCATGAAATAGTCAAACTGAGCGTCTTGGTATTGGTCTGGCCACAGAATTTCTAAATTAATTACCAATTTATTATTCATTTAGATTTCAATTAAATTCTATATCAATATGTTGATAGATATTTCATCCACAAATTTGCTTGGGTACCAAATAAGAAAGACATTGTGATTTATTTAGGTATGCTTTATTTAGTTTAAGGATGATTTAATAGGGTTACAGTTCAGTCTTTACTCAGAAAAGGTACGTACTACGTAAATAAATTCAAATCAACAACTGAATGAATGAATTGAACTGATTTTTTTAGTCCTATCTCAAGTGAGACCCTAAAATATCGTGGGCATACCCTGTGGATAACCCCACACGTACAGATGAAGTTTCTCATTAACATCCCAGTTGTCTGCATTAAACACTGGGAGAAAAAAAGAGAACTGAAGCGAGTCATCAAAATGCAATAATCCCCCCAATTATCACCACAGTAATTAGACAGCATCTGGTTTTGTGCTATGTCTGATAATTATAGAAGGTGGTAATTGTACAGGACGGCTTGCTACATCTCTTGCCTATCTAGGCTGGAGCAGAATGAATGACTGCAGCGCTGCACATTTCTAGGCGTGCACACTTGTATTCTTGCTGTGTGTTAATAGTAGTGGCATAAGGAATGACCGCTGCATACTTACCAGATTTAGGTTTGTGTGAGAATGTGGAACCTTTACACACATGCATAATACATGAAACCAAACTGAATGTTATATTTACATGCAAATAGACCCTAGCACAGATGGGCATTGTGCCAGCCTTTAAATATATGTGTCTTTGACTAACACGTGCAGGATGAATGCATGTAACTCTGCTACGTGGAGAATACAAGATGGACCTCTTAGTGCTAGCAGGCTGTTTGGCACAGAGGAAGATGATGCCTGAGAAACAGCAGCCATGTAGAACTGGCAGAGGCTGGATCCTTCCACCCCGTTACATAAGATACACAGCAAGAAGAAAGTCAAAGGGGAGGAAGAGAGGGAGGGGGGGGGTGAAAGTGGGAGTAGTGGAGGAGGAAGGGGGCAAAAGCAAAGGAAAAAGGGAGGAGGGAGGAGCCAAAATGCAAGAAAGAGGGATATGTAGAGGGTGGAGGTGAAAGAAGGAGAGAATAAGGGCAGAGGAGGGTGTGTGTGAGGCAAGTCTTTCACAGCACGTCTTCAAATGTAGCAGAAGGATGAGACCGCTGCTGCTGCTGCTGCTGCTGTGTAGGAGACGTGGTATCAAAATGTAAAAGAGTTGAGGATTTTAAACAGAGGGAGACAAAAATGGCTGCATGGAGCAGGACTGACAGAGAGAGAAACATGTCTAGAAAGATAGAGGGGAGGGGAGGATGAGACAGCGACAGCATCCTCTGTGCTGCACAAAGAGGAAGGCCAGTGGCTCTCTCTCTCTCTCTCTCTCTCTGTCTTTCTATCTTCACATGAGTCATTAGTGAGACAGCAGGGAAGGGGGAACTTGAGTGTGTGGCATGTGTTTTGTAGGTGTGTGTCATGTACTGTAGGCTGTGCATGTTTGTAGAAGCTTCGCATGAACATTTGCGATTATGATCATGCATGTTTGGCCGACTGCTTAACGTGTGTTGCCGCTGGCAGCTTTCTGTGCATCCTTTAGCTTTGGGCGCACCAGTCTGCCAAGTCGCACTCAAAAGCAGCCAGAGTAACCATCTGTGCAAGAGGGGGTGACTGGCTGAGAGGGTGAACGAATGAAAGAGAAAAGTGGTCACTAGTGCGCATGACATGAATTGCAGTGTTGTTGTGAGTATGTCCTGATTGTGTGGTTTAGTAGACTGTCATTAGGAAGTGACAAAGAAAGCAGTGAAGGAAGACAAAAAGACAAGTCAGGGGAGGAGCAGCCTGCTCAGCTTGTTAAGGATGAGTGAGGCCTATCTCTTTGTCTCCTCTCTTTTTGTTTTATTCCTGCCACTCATTGATAGGTTGTAACCATGGTTGTTACAGAAACAACATGATGTTAAGAGTGAGCATGGGTACAGCTGTGCAGCTTATCACCATTGGTGTGAGCTGTTTGGGTGTAAAGTTCCAGCAGTGTCGTGTTTTCCATGTGTTTTTTGGTGACTCATCCCTCTGTAAGAGCTGATTGATGTTAATGTAGACCAATAATAACCAGTGGCTTCGAGCTGCAGAAGCAAGGAGAGAAGGGGATCATAGGAGATGGCAGGAACAGGGCTAAAATAAAGACAGGAAATAAGGAAGTGAATTTTAGTAATGAGGTGTTAGAGGGAATTTGGGAAGTGTAACTCTCTGAGGGGTACATGAAAGAGCTCTAAACAAATGAATATGCACAAACCCTGAATGCACACACTCACATATGTGCTCAGATACACATATTTTCCAGCTTTATGTCCGCAGGGATCTCACATGTAAACAACCAGTGCTTCAAAAATGTTTTTTAAAAATGGATATGAGGACAGACATCAAAAGCTGGGTGGAGCAGCATTGCATGCATTTTAAATATATCCTAAAACACTGGTTAATACCAAAACACTTTTATCAATAGAGAATTGTCGTTACAGCTTTAAAAATGGCTGTGTCTGCATCTCTGAAGAACAGGATGAGAGCAATAATATATTAAAAGACACAGACTGATTAACTGTTTTGGCAGAAGTTGCCTCTTGGGTAGTAGCCAATGGCTAATATAAGGCATCTAAAGTGGAATAAAGTAATATCTGAAAAGATTAAAACTGCTCTCACCTACAATTTCTAAGGCCATTTTGATATTCAGTTAACCATATTTATTACCCCACCCCTCGAAGGGGAGGCAAGGGGTATGTTTTTTTGGTTCAGTTTGTTTGTTTGTTAACACTTTAGCAGCAAAAGTATTGTTTGATTTTATACCAAATTGGGTTTATAGATTGCCAGGGACCCAAAATAGATGTGATTACATTTGGGAAAAGTAGGTCAAAGTTCAAATTTTTTATGATTTTTTTTTTTTCCCCATTTACTTATAATGGCCAAAATTTGTCTGTGCTGTCTATGTCTATGCTGACATTAACACACACATAGACATAATGACGTCAGCTGGATCGAGGCCAAAATAAGCTGCAATACGTGTGAGGCGCAGGGTTTGTTGTGCCTGGGACCACTTGTTTATGTAATTCAATAATTATCCATTTTAAAATGTTGCCAAAGACAGTTAATTTCAGAGAGTCATAATGTGTTTTCAGTCATATCTTTTGGGCCAAGTGTTGCGGGTGATACCTGTGTATAAATGAGAATCACCTTTGAGAGTCTTCCATCGATCAATCTTTAGATTATCTAAACCAAGGGTGTCAATTACATTTTAGCTCAGGGGCCACATACATCCTGATGTGATCTCAAGTAATCTGTCATCAAAAACATGTGAAAAGTCATCAAAAGCAATGGTTATACAATCAAGTACTAACTCCTGTGTGTATCATGTGACTAAAACAGACAGAAAAGAAAACATGGAATGCCTAAAAGCACTGTTTTTGTCAGTACAATGCCATAGATATTGATGTAAGAACTGAAGTGATTTTGGTTATTATCAAGAAAACCATGGAAAATGGATAGATATTAGCTTTGAAATTAAACTCTTATGAGCTATTTTTGTTGTTATTATTATATTTGTCCAAACAAATGTACCTTTAGTTGTACCAGGCATTTAAAATGAACAAGAAATTGAAGAAAACAAGGGTGGTCTAATAAATTTTTCCATGACTGTATAAGTGATGACAACTCCAATTTTTTTTTCTCTTTGTTTTCGTGTAAAAAAGTAAAATTGCATTATGAAAATGAGAACAGCCATGCACGACCTGAAATTTCAACAATATACTGTCTCAGCTTAGTATTAACACAACTTACAGATATCAGTGGATCTACAAAGGCACAAAGCATTTAGTGAAAGACATTATATTGTTAAAATTGCACTTATTTTTCCTAAGACATTTGCTCATATGCTCAGGTTATTCACATTTTATTGTCAAAGGATAGTTTGTAAATGTAAATATTTGAATCAGTAATTTTACTTTTTTCACATTAAACCAAGAGGAACATTTGGAGTTGTCATTAATTTTGATAGCTAATTATGCTATTATTTCACTTGAGAGAACATAAGGCTGTATGTGATCAATGAACGAAAATGAGTTCAACACTCTTAACTGTTAATATCTTCACGAATATATCACAAATTCATCCTGTATTGGACCCTTTGGTGGGCTGATTCTGGCCTGTGGTTGTATGTTTGACACCCCTGGCATAGACAGTACCGTAGATAACCTAGTCTAGTGTGAAATCAACTGCAGTGGGGAATAATCTTGCCAGATGTTGCCAGATGAGTCAATGAAACATTTTTTCTGTGTAAACACTATGGTTTTACTATCATTCAGTATCAGTCAGTCTGGATATTTTTGCTGCAGATTTACTAAACTTCCTCCTACCTCTGTGCCTGTTCCGTGTGACAAAATAAATCAGAGTATCAAGGGGATGCATTGGCCCGCCGTTGTTTCTCTCGTGCTGTCTGCCCCATTTAAGCTGCATGCTGGAAGGACTGTGTGTGACCCAAAGACCCGGCTGGTGTGTATTTAAGCCAAACTCTCTATTGCCCGATGAGACAGCCATGTAACACATCCCAGACTCACTGGCATTTAGAGAATATGAAACTGTCCTTCATGTGGTATGTAAATATTGTGGTACAGACTATTTGTAGACACTGGGAGATTTTTATGTCGAGACTAAAGTGGGTCTGAAATCTGCCGGAATAAACAAAGACTAGCTTTGAGCATAGAGAGGAGAGGAAAGTGTGAGCGTGTGATTTGTAATAGCAGACTGTTTAACACACTTACGTATGAGCCAGCTTGGAAAGAATTTCTGAAAGCTTAGCGATGAGGCAGCTGACAGTAACCTGGCAAGATGTAGTTACTGTCTCTCCGTGTGTGTGTTTTGTGGTGACTTTAAATACAGATAAACCTCTCATAAAACACACAGCTTGTCAGGTAAAAGACAGCCCAGATCATCCAAGTAAAGACCTCAATGAAGAGGCAGAATGTGTGTTTGTGTGTCTGACAGCTGTGATGAATAAAGGAATAGGTAGACTGAGACAGCACTGATTTTTGCACGCTGAGTCCTGCTTTTATTTATTTATTTTTCCCTGGGACACTTCTCTCAAAAAGTACAAGTGTTGTGCTCAAGGCACTGCGTATTTGTGTGTAGTGTATTATGCAGTGTCTCATGCCTTGCTAGATGCCCTTAGATGGCTGATAGTGAGTAGGACTGCTTGTACCCACTAGATCCTTTCTCACTATCTGTGTTTTTACTTTTTTCCCATAAAAATATGCATGATCCTGCGACCTTCCTGTCAGTGCTCCAGCTGTGAGTGTACTAGATGAGACTGGACAAATTATATACCTGAATCTCTCTTTACAAACATTGTAGTTGGTCTGACTATGACTATACTGGTGAAAGCAGCTGCTCTAGGCTTTTCTGTGTTTGTAGGGTTTTGTGTCAGTCCTGTGTCTGTTGTTTATGTGAAGTTGTTTCCAACAAAAGGAAACTTTTAGAGCTGTTAAAGGGTTTTAAAATGCAGAGCTCTAACTACTGGTGAAACAGGATGTGTGTGTATTTTGTGTGTGTGTTTGCGAGGAAAGGCTTCATTCATTCACCCTGGATGAACTACTGTCCATTGTCTCCTCTCTAAAACACAGCAGTAGGCGATTGTCTGTATTGTCACACGGAGGCAAATGATACTGTGGGAATGACTGACTGCTCAACTCTGTTGCTTACAAAACATTTAGACCTGAATGACTCACTTCATTTCTCTTCCTCTCTCTCCTGTCTTTGCTTTTCTTTCTCCATTCTGTTTCTTTGCTCCTTGTTTCCCTCTGTCTTCTGTTCTGTTGATCTCTCAGAGATGGCGTTCCTCCCAGTCCCTCCTCCTGCTGATGCTGACCTTTGCCCATCGGGTCACCAGTCAGACTCTGAGGACTCTGAGGCTCTTCAAGAGGCTGTGGCTGGGGTCTTGTCCGTCCTTACACCCTCCTCTGTGACCTGGACTCCATATGGGGTGTGGCTGTTGAGTCAGTGGCGGCCGGCGGAGCTCTGGCTGCCATCTTGCTAGCCCTTGTCCTGCTGTGCCGTTTACGCCACATCAGTGAGGCAGAAAAGCGTAGCGGCGTGGGGCCGATCCTCCTGCTGCTCTTCGGCATCCTCGGCTTGTTCGGTCTGAGCTTTGCTTACCTTATTGAGCAGGATGAGTCTTTGTGCCTCCTCCGCAGGGCCTTGTGGGGTCTCCTTTTTGCTGTTTGCTTTTCCTGCCTGTTGGTACAGGGTGTCCGTCTGCGCAGGCTGGGCCGTGAGCGTCGGAGCCCAGGTGGCTGTGCCCTAACAGGCCTAGCGCTGGGTTTGAGTGCCGTGCAGGGGATCATCGCTGCTGAGTGGCTACTCCTGACAGTGCTGAGGGAGGGAAGAGCAGCCTGTCAGTACCTGCCTCTGGACTTTTCACTAGCCTGTAGCTACGTACTTGCCCTCCTAATAGCTGCGCTGACTGCTGCCTCCCTGGCTTTGTGTGGGAAGACTCGTCAGTGGCGCTGCAATGCCATCTGGCTGCTGGTGACCTGCCTTCTATCTCTGCTCCTGTGGGTGGCCTGGGTGGGTTTCTATCTGTACGGCAACGCCTGGTTGGGAAGATCCCCAGACTGGAATGACCCGGCACTGGCAATCGCTTTAGTGGCTCAGGGGTGGCTGCTGCTGATCTTCCATGCCATTCCGGAATCGCATATTTGCCTGAGACCCCCACCACAGCCCACTGCCCCGGATTACTTTGACACTTCCCAGAACTCAACACGGATGAGGGAGACGAGTTTTGATGAAGATATCCCTCTCTCACACAGGCAGTTTGTGGAGAATCAGGGCTATGGATACAACGATGAGAACACTGCAGGTACAGTGTAATATTTTACAGCAGCCTGTGGGTAGAATGTAGGCCATATTGAGTAATAGAACACCAGGAAATCTTTGGCTGTGCGGCTAGAAATAAGTACAGGATGAATTTTCTGTGGTGTAGGATTACACAGCAAGTGTTACCTTCTTCAAAAGAATCAGTGGTGAATCACACTAATCTCCATCCGCCTCGCTGTGTGTTCCATGCCAGGCTTGAGGAGCGGTAGCGGTGCTGGACAACATAACAGTAACACTGGTGCTCGACCCAGTGCTCCTTTCCGCAGTAATGTCTACCAGCCCACCGAGATGACCATGATCCTGAACGGGGGAGCGGTGAGTACATCCTCCCAGTCACAGGTACACGCCGCTTACACGCCGCTCTCTCATTCAACCGCCCCGACGAGACTGCATGCACATTTGTGCGTTCCAGACCATATGATGTTGCACAAGAATGAGGGAGAGGTGTGAGTGTGTGTGCACGTGTGCATTTGCACGCTCACGTGACTGTATGTATCATATTTTGGAGCACATGCATGGATGAGATTGTCACAACAGTTACTCATCTGACATCGATTTTGTTGATGTGTGAGAGCCTCTATGTGCTTGTGTGTGTATATCTTTGTGTATGTGATGCTATATGTCCATTGAGGAATGGTAATGTCTGCCAGCCCTTCGTTATGTAGGATGAATGGGCACTCTGCTTGGCAGAGGTGAAACACCACTGTGTTATGAATTAGATCTGCCATGCAGCAGCACAACACACCTCACACAAGACTGGAAGCTAAAATGCTGTGGCAGCACTTCTAACTCACAAACTACGAGATAATTTGTAATCACTACTTCTAGAGATTGTGGCAAGTATATTCAGTCATGCTGATTTAGCTAACAAAGGGAACACAAAGACATCTCTTAAGGTGTTCTGCATAAAATATCATTAGTTTGCAAAAACATTATAAAACCATTTGAAAGGTAAGGTAAGTTTATTTATTCAGCATGGTTTATCCTTAAAGAGGCGTATTTTGCATAAGTTATAAAAGACATTAAGTAAATAGAGCTTTTTACACATGCTTTTTAAGTGGATAAAAGATGAAAGCACAGACAAATAATTAGAAGAGAACAATGGAACCCACTGTGAGGTTTGTAGTGAGATAAAAGCTACAGAGAATGTAAAGTATGTAAATGTAAGGCATGAGAATGGAACTATGGTGCTTACTCTGTCTATGTGTGTACAGATACATGAATGAATATGGAAAAATACACACCAACAGACCAACCTAACTTGCTTCCTTCTTCCTTGCCTGCAGGTGCCCTCTGCCCCTCCAACCTACACGGGCCGACAGCTGTGGTGAGGGAGAGGCCTGGAAAGAGGATGTGTGGCAGAAAATGTAGAGAAGAAGAGGATGGAGACGGCGAGGAGGGGTCTGAGATGAATGCCCTGCCTGGTTGGAATAGACTTCTAAAAACATGGATGCCAACAAGGGCCCTTTCACTCTGTGTACAGACTTAAAACACTGACTGTGTGCCAATCAACAACTGTTTGAGTGTGTGTGAGACTGAGAGACAGCAGGGTATGGAGGACAGAGCTAAAACCCTCTAAATCTCTTCTAGCACATAAATCTATACAGAGGAGTTTTAAAAATGTGCCCAGCAAGTAGCAACAAACAAAACAAACACTGACTCGGATCTGAATATAGCGACATGCGGTATTCTTTTAAATTTCTGTTTGTCCCCTTGAGACTGCAGCACTGTAAGCATCCTTCAAAACTGTGAAATCTATCGCATCTTTCCACTCTATCTGTCCTGTCAGTCAGGATGTCTTTTCTGGTGCTTCTCGCAATGCTGGCACTCAAGTGGAAACATTTGGCTCTGTCCTCCATCCATCCACAGTGTAGGTGAAGACAGAGCACATGGGCAACTGTACAGCTCCAGCACCGCCCTCCATAAAAGAATCCAGCCTCTGTGGGTGTGTATGTACAGTATATGAGAGAAAGTGAGCATTTTCCCGACATCTCAACTCTCCCACTTCGACAAACCTTCCCTCGCTTCAGTGTGTAAAAATGGCCTGCTGGTTCCATCCATAAACACCACTTTTTCCTTCCCTCCTTGACCCTGTTTCCGGTTTGCATTTCTCTGCATCGCCTGTGAATTTAACACGTAACTCCTCAACTCTTCTCACGTTGACTCATCCGCCCACCTGCATGGACACAAATGCAAAAATCTCACACAAACTGTGAAGCCTGAATTGCGGTCGGATGTGAACTTCAGATGACCGCAGACTCAACGAAAGCAGCCTGCAGCACCTGAACAGAAGGAATTATAAGCTGCTAATGAACGGTTGTTGGATAAACCATGGCGTAAAAGGGATTCTGATTGGATGAGGAGGGCGTCAGTCATCAGTGGGAGGCAGCGATTTGTGAATCTAGGTCAGACTGCTGTGCTCTCCCACATCTCCGGTGGCCACTGGCGGTTTGAACCAGCCAGGAGAAACTGTCACTTTATATCAGCAGGAAACGGAGCGAGGAAATGAAATGGTCTCCTGTTCTTAGTTCCTCTGTCTGTGTTTTTGTGCGCATATATGAGTGTTGTTATTTTATGAGTGTTGGGAATTGACAGGAAGATTCAGAGTCAAGGTTGCATTCTGGTGCTAAATGTCCCTCATACTATTGCTCCACACAAGTTTGTAGTGATGCACAGAACTACAGGAACAACACTGACAACTGCTTATTCAGATACAGTAGTCCAGACTGTGAGTGGCAGACTATATATAGAGCTGCGTCTGGTGTGTGGAGATATCCTAGAGCCTTAGGAAGATCTGATTTACTGTGCAAGGTTGAAAGAGGGAGATCAAATAGAAGCTCATGCAAGGACTGGAGGAGGAAGAGGGGGAGAGGTGGGGAGAGGGAGGTAGGTTTAGAAGAGAGGAAGGAGATAGCAGCGGATGGTCCAAGGGGAGTCAATGCGACGGTAAAATCCCTGTGACTTCCTTCTGTCAGCCTCTGATCTGTGGGAGAAAATGGCTCCTCAGTGTGTGTTTGTGAACAATGTGGGGGTGGCTGTGCTGCACGGCTCTATGTGGTTGTCTTCTATATCTGGTGAAGTGTCTCTCCCTCTTCCTCTTCCTCCTCCTCCTCATCCTCCTGTCTCTGTGGACAGCTAGCAGAAGTCCCTGTGCCAAGGACTCTTGTTTCATTGGAGTCTCCATTTCACGCCCTTTCCCCTCATCATCACACCAGCTCTCTCCATTTCACTTGAGAAGCTGTGTACATAGTAGTGCTGTAAAGCTTTACTTGCTTGTTTACCTTTTTTTTTTTTTTTTTTTTTTTTTAAACTGTAGACTGAGTTTAGACACCGGTGTCATATGACTCACTGGAGAACTGACTACTGCAAACTGTATCTGGGATTTTTTTTTTAACTGGTTTGCTTTGTGTTTATACATTTGCTTGTTGTAATATTAAGCTTTTATTTTCTTCTGCTGGTGTCTTATTTTTTTTAATTAGCATTTTTGAAAATGTCTTGCCAACTCTAGATATGCTTTTTATTTTTTTGTTTGATACACGTTCAAGGCAATTATGATTTGTAATTTATAGTCTTTGGTTATACTTTTTCTGCAGCATCTTGCTGAACTCATTCATAGTATTTAGTCAAGACAAATACTCTGACTGTCTTTGCCGTCTGCTGTCTACTCTTCTTTGCTCTAATGCTGTAATGGGGATAAAAACATGACAATGAAAATAGCTGTGAATATTTTTGGAACTTCATGCCGTAAACAATGACTTATTCTAATATACATTAAGGTTAATTCTAAGAGGCGGAGGAGAGAGGGCTGAGGAAAATAAGTTCGCCCCCATCCAAACTCATGTTGGTGAACCCTGGTCTTACAGCAACCTTCAACTAAGAAAAGACTCCAGAGGTAGACTTACAAGACTAAGGGTCAACCCTTGACTGCTGCTGTATGTTTATGTCTTACCCACTGGCTATTCTAAAATAGAACTGGTACCAGTAAGCCAGCTCCATGTCCAAAGAGAGCTTGTCCTACTGCGCCAGGCTCTGTTTGGGCCGATCCTGGCCTGAATCACACTGTGGACCTGTGTGGCAAAGCCCAGGAAGAAGGAGGGTCTTCAGGGTTTTGGTTCTTCAGCTGTACTGAAATAAAGCTGTGTAGATTCCACACACAGAGCCGATGGGGGGAGGTTTCAGTTCTTGTGATGTTTTCACTCAATGTCGAATACAAAAAAAAAATGATAATAACATGTGACTTCGTAGATTTTGCACTTGTCGACTACCTATCTGTGCATGCTTATCACCATTTCTACATGTAAGACCTTTCTCAAACGTACTTTTGAATACTAACTATTTACGTAAAAGGTCATGTGACAGCAATCATAATTTCAGTGTATATCAAATGACACACTTAATGTCTGTGCTTTCTTAAACACAAAAGAGAGCTGGTTCTTGTGAAGCAAAAGAGATTAATGTCAGGGGAAATGGTCCAAAATAGTATGATTCCACATAAAGGAACAAATGCCATCATAATTGGACCTAACAATAACTTCCTCTGTTAGTGTGATGACTCGAGGGGGGAAAAAAGAGAATCTTCCAACTGGTTTTGTCTCTGTGTTTAAATCAAATAGACTGTGGTGAAATTTGCACAAAACTTCTATATGTTAAGTTTGTCATCCCTGGGCAGCCCGTTGATCACCCATCCTCCCTGGGTTTGACATGTCCTTGCCTGTCCTCTCCTGATTTGTCTTGCCTTCAGACTGTTCCACCAGGGCAGCTGACAGGGGTGATATTGGTTTTCACAGCTGTGACTGTGCAGTGACGCAGCATGCCTATGTATAGAACTTGATTCCTCTGATTAGAAAAAGAAAAAAACACTTAACTCTTGTTTCTGTAACTGATGCAGGAAAAAAAAGTTCAATAAAAGTGTCATGTTTGTAGCTAACCTGTAACGGGATGTGGTGTATTTCTTCAAGGTGGTGCGGGAAAGTAAAGTACAAACATTAGTAATTTCTTTAAGCAGATGTGGCATTGATTTTAAAAGTGAAATACTGTCTGACACTTTTTGACTGAAATGCATTATATGAAAACTTCGATAAGACTCACTGTATTGTCTGTAGTTATTGCTTCTGCCTAGGAGGTTATGTTTTCATTACCAGTCAGGTTTTATTGTCATTCTTGGAGTCATGGGCCAAGAAAGAACCCAATACAATTTGGAGCAGACCCAGAAAGAAGAACACTTTCTGGGGTACTTTAAAATAGGGTCAGGCTGAATTAGCAGGTCATGGGGCCTTGGTGGAGGTGTGTGCTATTGGAGTGCCATCCAGTTTAGAGAATATAAGCAAAATGTACTGTTTTCACCAGTTTCCCTCATCATTTCCAAAACTATTCACTTGCATGCTAAAAATAACTTCTGCTTTGATGCTTCAGGGCCATGGATTTTTGCATTCTAAAAATAGTTTTACTGCTGCTTATTATATTTGTATAGTAAATCACCTCTCTGCTCCCATACATTATGACAGGTATGAAATGTTACATTTTTCAACATTTAATCCTAGATGTCTTTGTGTAAACACTCATTTTCTGCACTCTTCTCCACTTCCACCTACATCCTGGAATTGTGTCTCAGAGCCAGTTGTTATCTGGCTTTGCTCTGACAGCCTGGTGCCTGCTCGCTCCTGCTGCTGTGATCCGGTTACAGTCGGGCCCAGAGCTGCCAGACTCTTTGGAGCTGGCTGCACTATCAGATGTCTCCAGAATGAAATGAACTGTTTTATCACCTAACCCTGTGGCAGCTGTCTCCCAGGCATCCACATACCTGCAAAGGGAGATACATGACCCTCTTCATGCCTCGCTGTGAGGCGCTGTGCATCAGTGACTGGGATGGTCAATAAAGCCATGCGTCACAAGGCTGCTCTGCAGAGATGCCCAAGAAAGAGCAAACCAGAAGTATCCTCTCAGGTACCCCGAGCTCAAGGAGCGATGGAAATATGCCAGGAGTGCACTTTGTTCACTCAGTTTAATTGACACAGACAGGAGAGGACAGTTGGACCCTGCTCAGTGGTTTGAGTTGGCATGAAGAACTGCAGAGTCAGATGAGCAGCACACTGTTTTTTATCCTGAATATTTTTGCAAATTTCACCAGCTTTCCATGGCTGATACCTGGCATGGTGTCTTGTTGCTCAAAAACACACTGGAGGTGCTGGACTCACAGTGATGCACAACGTAATGAATGAATACAGTACACATAAACAACAGAAATACCACACTATACATTTAATTTTTTATGACATTTAGTAATTAAATCTACATGGTGACAGTTTTTATTAAACCGATTCATTACAAACACATAAATATACTTTTAGTGCCATCTCACATAGCAGTGTCTACTATACTGGATTACAATGGATATTAAGTATTTCTTTTCCCTCAACACCACTGATCTCATTGTGGTCTTTAAATGCCCTTTTCTGTTCTCTGCTTCCCTGACAAGGTAATTTCCTCTGCTGATAAACAGGAAAGAAAGTACCACTCTAGTCTGCACACAGTCACATGCTCTCTTTGGCCTCAATTCCTGACTTTAATGGAAAAATGCTCCATATTCCACAATCAAGTTATATGTACTGCCCAGGGAAAAGGAAATGACAAGTCAGAAAATATGATTGGGTTATCTAGCAGTGAGCTATCAGCTAGAGGCACTGGGGAGAAATATTATGTCTGTTATAGGTGTGCGACAAGTTTTACTCCCAATAATATAATATGTGAACTATAGTGCATGATATGGCGCTCGGTGGGTGAGTCTCATGAAGCCAAGTGATCCATCAAAAAGGCAATGAAAGCAATCAGCTAATTAGACATGGGGTCTCAGACATAAATCCCTGCCTGGTCATATCCAATTGGTTACAGGCATGTTTAATGGTTTGTCGGACTGATCACTTTGCTCAGTGTGACACCAGCTCAACAGAGTTTAATAGCCTTGAAACACCAAACGAGTATTGTACATGGAACTAATGATGTAAGCTGATATTACCAACAGACTAGTTCAGGTCATGAGTTCCTAGTAAAGATGGAGACATCGAAGCCAAGGATTTGTCACTGGACTCTGCTGCTGCCAGGATGTTTGTCAGTAATGGTGTGGAGGTTATTTCTTCCACATTGCACATGCTGGGGGTCAACCACTCACCGGTGGCCATCTGGGTGATGGGGGTGTGGACCACAGTACTCTGGGGAGTGGGGGAAACCACCTGGATAGAAACATCTGAATTGCCGGGCTGGGGGCTTTCGGGAAGATCTGTCATTGCTGAGCCCACTAGAGAAAAAAAAACACACATCTTTTACAACTATAACATGTAACATCGCTGCATTAAAATATCTAAAAATAACGAGGCCTGTGTTATGTAATTTGTTGCTATGGCTACTAACTAGAGGTCGACCAAATCTATAAAGCAACAATGGTAGTTTGGAGGTGGGAAATGCCAAGGGCTGGTTAATTGGTCAATCTCAACCCCCCCCCAAAAAAAAAAAAAAAAAAAAATTGAAAAGAATCATGCATGTCTGAAATCAACTGTCTTTTTTTAGAAACAGAAAACTGTTGAAACGATCATCTCAGTCATGTAATAAATAAGTAGTGAATAAAACTCTGGGGCAGCCATTGCTCAGATAGTAGAGCAGGTCATCCGATAACCAAAGGGTTGGCGGTTCGATCCCGCTCTGTCCCAGTCATGTGCTATTGGCTAGTGTGTCGCTGGGCAAGACACTTCACTCTCCTTGCCTCCAGTGCTGCTACTCACACTGGTGTATGAATGATTGGTGGTAGTAATGCTTCTGTCAGTCTGCCCCAGGGCAGCTGTGGCTACAAATGTAGTTTACCACCACCAGAGTGAGAATGTGTGAGTGAATGAATAATGGATCCGCTGTGTGCGCTTTGAATATGCGTTCATAGAAAAGCGTTAAAAAATCTAATCCATTATTATTATTAAAACTCAATCACTAACCATCAATCTCAAAGTAATAATTCAACTAAACAAAATTAATCATAAGAAAAAAAAAAAAGAGGTGTGGGTGATTTTCATTACTTCTGTAATTTTTTTTCAGTCTTGCACTCTGGATATGCAGGTTTTTGGTTCAGACGCCTACTATTAGTATCACCTCTATCAGAAAGAAACTCTACAGAAAACACTTTATTGCCACTGATAGTAACCGAGCATCTACATTATACCAAACAATTTCAACAATGTCAAATAATAATAATAATAATAATAATAATAATAATAATAAATAAATAAATAAATAAATAAATAAGAAATCAGTTATATTCAATTCAATACTTTATTGTCAATACAGTTATAATTAACAGGATATGATTCAAACATCTTAATACTGGCAGAGCAAAAGTATTCAAACATGCAAAAAGTGTGCAAAAATATATCAAAAACATGTACTGAGTACTAGTTAGCATAGTAAAACAATAAACAACATGAATACCTATTGCAGACACAGTTGTTGGAGCAGTAACAGTTTAGTAGCAAATGTAGGGCACTCATCACTCAGTCAATATACAAGAAAAATGAAGTGTAGGACTGCAATATTCAAGCCCCATCAACCATACTAGGAAACTGTCCCTCAATATGCTACCAGTAGCACAGTGTTAGAAATTCACCGTGAGCTCCTGAGGGATTTTAGCAGTCTTCAGTTTCCTCAGATAGAAGAGACTAGCAGATACTAGATGGTAGTATTTTATTCCCTGGCACATGTGTGATAAACCATTTTAATGAAACCAAATGTCGGTGCATGTTCACGAAGAAACAGTGAGCAGAGTCTTTATAATAACATCATACACTGGAAAAAATCTAAATCTTATTAAGTGTATTTTTCTCATTTCTAGTCAAAACATCTCATCACACTTAAAATAAGACATGATCACCTAAAGAGTAACTTTTCAATGAGATATAAGAACTTATTTTTAAACAATAGATCTTGAAAATCTTATTTCAAGAAATCTTACCAAGATAATTTTCACTTGTTCCATTGGCAGATTTTTTTTTGCTTAATTCAAGCAGAAAAAAAAATCTGACAATGGAACAAGTGAAAATGATCTTGGTAAGATTTCTTGAAATAAGATTTTTAGATAGATAGATAGATAGATAGATAGATAGATAGATAGATAGATAGATAGATAGATAGATAGATAGATAGATAGATAGATAGATAGATAGATAGATAGATAGATAGATAGATAGATAGATAGATAGATAGATAGATAGATAGATAGATAGATAGATAGATAGATAGATAGATAGCTTTGCATACAGCACAAGAAGACAAAAAACAGACAGACCAGAACAGGTGGGTTAGTAACCAGGTTGACCTTAAGGTTAGTATATATACTCTAAAAAACTTGCTATAGAACTTCCTCTTTAAAAAAAAAATTCCTGTACAACACTGTAAACAAAGACTTCTGATTGTATTCACACATTTCAAGGCGCGGTGTATAGAGTGATTGTTTTTTTTTTTTTTTTCAGATCTATTTGAAATATCTAAAAATAAGTTCTTATATCTCATTGAAAAGTTACTCTTTAGGTGATTATATCTTATTTTAAGCGTGATGAGATATTTTGCCAAGAAATGAGAAAAATACACTTGGTAAGATTTGGATTTTTTCCAGTGTAACCCTCCTGGTAACAATGTGAACGGCTAAGTCAATTTAATCACCCTGGCTTCTCATTATAATACTACACCATTAACACGAACTTTGCCAATTTGTCTGTCTTAACAACACTTGCGCTGATGGTAAACATCACACATGTGAGGCTACAGTCAAGGTCAGTCGTGTTGTGATTCATGAGCTGTTGAACGGCTGCACCTGTCCAACTGTCCGTCACCTTTTAACCCTGAAGTATCACTGTGTGTCTGCCCTCGGGGTCACGTTGCCTCATTGTTTTTCTCTCCATCTCTGACTAATTCTGATTTCAGACTGTGAAATGTGAAATGGCAGAGGAGGTATCGCGTGTTGGTCTCCTCGGGTCAGTTGAGATGAGCGCAGCTGTTGCAGGATCGACTTAAAGAGTGTACAGTAGGGAGGGGGCTTCCCTAAATAATTTCTCCCTCTGGCGAAGGGCGATGCCTGTTTCATCACATCCAAAACAACAGCAAACAAACTGCAACTTCAGCACCAACACACACTCCGTTTATGTAACACGTTGCTGCCTCTCTCCCATTGTGATCCTTTTCAGATTCTGTTGAAGACATGATAAAATGGCTTCCAGTGAGGACAACAGTCGGAGCAGACTCTCTTACTGGCACATACACATTCCCAGGCCCCATGCTAGAATGTCAGGTCAGCAGTAGTGGTGGTGTAGCAGGAGCAGCAGCAGCAGCATCACAGTGTGGCGACGGCACCCCCGTGAAAGAATGTTCGTCAGCCTGCCACGACTGCAGCGAGAGCCTTTGTTGTGAGGAATGTGTGTGTCAACCTGTGTTTATGATAGAGTCATTGTTTGTGAGCCGCAAAAACAGAGATGCTACCGTGAACGGCTTTGTTGTGCTCGTTGGAGTGTGTTTGAGTCCTGTAGTTCATCCACACTGCCGTTCGGTCACGCTGGTGGGTTTTTTTTTTTCTGTCTCATGTACCCATACAGCTTTGTCAGCTGAGCCCATCATGCTATTTCAGTGCAGAGAAAACTCATTCACTGCAGTAGCGGTATTCACAAAGGGAATCCATAAAACCATGCTGTGGTCCTAGAATATTCTACTGTGTTTTCTATCCTACTTGTTTCCAGCAGGTCTGAATTTATTTTAACTCTATTTTTCTCTGTGTTCTTACTTTGGAAATGTTGGAAATGTATGAAATGGATAAAATAAGTGTGATTCTCTGCACTTGAAGGTAACTACTTCACTGTCTGTTTAGGGAGCATCTTGTACAGTCACTCTTTTATCAACTCAGTGCTACTTTAGTGTCAGTTCCCAAATGAATTTTTCCTCTCTATTTAACCTTTCTTAAGTGATTCATCCCTATTTATTATAATATTTCTCTCTGAATTTGGCATTTTTAAGTGAAAACTCATGTATTTCCCTATATTTAATGTATCGATCATGTAGATCAGGGGTGTCAAACTCATTTTAGTTCAGGGGCCTCATACAGACTATATGATCTAAAGTGGGCCAGACCAGTAAAATTATACAAATAATAGGATAAGAACTTATAATTAATATCAACTCCAACATTTTTTCTTATATTTTTAGAGTGAAAAAAGTCATATGTTTACATCTATGAATTGTACTCGAGCATATCACAAACAAATATGAACAACCTGAGAACTGTTAAGAAAATAAGTGAGATTTTAAGAATATCACGCCGTAGTTTATTATTTTTACATGTACATCACAGCTTACAGACCACAGTGGATCTACAAATACACAAAACATTTAGTAAAAGGCAGATTGTTGGTAAAATTCCATATAATTCTCTAAAGAAATTTCAGGTTGTTCACATTTTTTTGTAAAAGGTTAGTCTGTAAATGTAAATATTTGTGTAATTTTACCTTTTTTACACTAAAACAAAGAGAGAAATTTGTGGTTTTCTTTATTTATAGGTTATTATGATAGTATTTTACTGGTCTGACCCACTTTAGATTGAATTGACCTAAAATGATTTGAACATCCTTGATTGTTAATATCTTCAGTGTAAATTTTGCATTTCACAAATTCATCCCATGGGCCAGATTGGACCCTTTGGCGGGCCAGATTTGGCCCCCGGGCCGTATGTTTGACACCTGTGATGTAGATGCTTATTTTAACTCAAAGTAAATTCAAAGATTATTGTATCAAACTGAGAAAACTGAAGAAAAAGTGAATTTTTCAGTAAATTATATCAATAACTGAACATAAGCAAGTGTCTCCATTTACTGTCATTTATCAAACTCCATGGGTTTTACTGGTGAATCAATGTTGTAGAAGATGATGGTGTTTCCACGTTCACTACGAAGCCTTCGAACATCTCATTGGGTCATATCTGATGACCATGAAAAGATGAAAAACTGTGTTTTACACCAATTATTGACATGTATTGATAGGATTAATTGATCAACAGGTATTAAACAGTTTAGATCAGTAGATGGTTTTGGTCGCCAGTGGATGTTTGGGTCTTTATGGGTTAAGCAGGAATTCTATGTGTATTTACCCCACCACAACCACAAACATGTATGTAATTATTAAATTAAACCACTCATTTTATTTAATAGTACAATCTAAACTCTCAGTACATTCACTGTTAACTCTAATAAATGGCAGCCTTTCCAACCCCTGTTGTGAATCTCATCCAGAGTGTACCACTGTGTGTGTTTGGATCCAAGGACAGCATTTTGTCACTCTCCTTGAGCACCAATACCAGTCACTCAACCTGAACACAGCCATGCATTCTCAGCTGCTCTACCCCGTCCTTCATGTGTGCACACTGTATTTCTACACACATGCACTCAAAGGCCTAGACACACTTCATTTTTTTATCGGCCTTCATCTCCCCCTCTTCACTCTGTGTCTCTTCTCTTTCTTCACGTGGATCCCCAGCCCCCATCCTCTGCTCTATCTCTGTCACAAAAACAGTCTCTGAGCCCTGCAGACATTTCTTTTCTCTCCTTCCTTTACCATCTCTCGCTTTCTCTCTTCCCATCTCTTTCTATATCTCTGGCCCTGCCCTCATTTTCTCTCTGTTTTGCTGCTGTCTGAATCTTCATCCTGTGCTTTAACTTAAAAGCGCAGTTGGAAAGAGTACACTGATTCTGCAGTTACTGTGTGTATATGTGTGTGTGCCTGCAAGCATATGAGTGCATGTATGTAATACAATGGGCTGGTATCTGTGGATTTTAGCTTATGTATGTGTGTGATTTTTAATGTATGTGAGGATCATGCTTTCCTATCAGCAGCTGTTGAAAAAAAAATCCACATCAATGGAATTGTGTTTCCAGCAAGCCTGAAAGGCCTGGCATTTGGTGATACCATGTGATGTATGTGTGTGAGTGTGTGTGTGTGTGTGCTCACCTCGGCTCTCTTGTTTGGCCCAGAATTCCTCAACAGTTTTGACTATGTCATGATTCTCTCTCAGGTCTTTCTGCCACTGGCGCAGTTCCTGCACATCTGGGCGTGCCCTGACCTATAACATACATAGGACACACGTGTGTAGGTCGCACGTGTAAATGCAAATGATTAGCATAATCAATAATGTAATTATGCTGAAGGCTGATCAATACAACTAGTGTGTTGTTCTATTAAAGTGTACAGCAGGAGTTTTAGTAAAGAAGGTATGTTACGCTGACAAAATGAAAATGTGGTTGGAAACATTATGTGTCCAGTTTACAATAGTTAACCCATAAAGACCCAGACAAACCATCTACTGATCTAAAATGTTTAATAATTGTTGACCCACTAATCCTATCAATGCATGTAAATAACTGGTGTCAAATGCAGTTTGTCATCTTTTCATGATCATCAGATATGACCCATTTGGACGTTCAGAGGCTTAGTAGTGAACATGGAAACATCGTCATCTTCTATAACATTAATTCACCAGTAAAACCCATGGAGTTGGATCAATGACAGTAGATGGAGACACATGGTTTATGTTCAGTTAATGATAGATTTTACTGAAAAATTCACTTTTTCTTCAGTTTTCCATGTCTTGGATATAATTAACCTCAAGTTTAATCTGAGCTTTTATGAACATTTATAGGATCAGCAAATTAAATAATGGAAAATACCTGACTTTGACTGAAAAAAGGGAAAACACAGAGGATGATATTATAACAATGGTGATAAATCACTTAAAAAAAAAAGGCTAAATAGAGAGAAAAATCCATTTAGGAAGTGATACAAAAGTAGCACTGGGTCTTTATGGGTTAAGAACATTTAATGTCATGACAGCCTGGTCATAAAAAGTCTACACCTACTACTGAATAATACTAGAGTGATTAGTATTTTTCAGATGCAAATTTAACTCTAACTGATGCAATGAGTAGATTGTTATTTCAAAGTTTGCTACTGAGCATAAAGACTGAACAGGAAAAAGGTCATGTGGTCTGATGAGTCCATCTTGACCCTGTTCCAGACTGATGGAGACACCAGGGTAAGAAGAGATGTGTATGAAGTGATTACCCATCATGCCTAGTACCTACAGTGCAAGCCTGTGTGAGCAGTGTTATGATGTGGGGTTGGTTCAGTTGGCAAAGTGGCAAAGTCAACATTATGATGTGTCCAAAATATGATGGAAATAAATGTTGTTACACTGGAATGATCCCCAGTAAATCAGAATCAGCTTTATTGGCCAAGTATGTGAACACATACAAGGAATTTGTCTTTGTTTATTTCTTAGCTCATGACGTACAATTTCAAGTATAATCACAAACACACTTAAATATGACCTAACATAAACAAACATTTGAGTAGAGACAAGGACAACAATGGGTTGAAAAATAGTATAAAGTAAATATAAATAACTGAGTAGATGTGTACAGAGATCCGGTCTATTAAAATATATGTTTATGTATATATTATTTACAAATATAACCATTATATAATAAGAGCTACAGGAGGTCCAATTAACCCTTGAATGCCGAATGTATCATATTTGATACATGAGTTTTGAAGCCCTCTACATGATCAGTGTGGGTTTTTTTTGTCTTGAAAAACTTATGTATACAATTAGATGCATGCAATACACAGATAATCCACCAGGGGGGAGGAATTTGTTCACCAAAGGCCATTCCAGTGACACTACAAGATTGTCAGTAATGATGACGGAGGCAGAACTTTGCCAATTTTGAAAAGGAATTACCAATTATTTAGACATGTTTGTGTTATATTATGTTTCTGTTTCTTCAAAACTAACAATATTTGAGCATTGAGACCCGGTGTATCAAATATGATACAAAACTGAAAATCATACATGCTTGATATTTGAAAAAAAAAAATTGGGGGGTTGTTCAGAAGGACCAGTGAAGGCTCTGGTTTCAAAGAACTGGAATTTTCTGTCAACGATTTATTGGTTCAGGTTTTACAGGATTAAATATTAGAGTGTCAGACCTATTTGCTAGGCTTGGCTGTGTATATTGACCAACTAATCATATTTGCATTGTCATCACAACATTGAATGATGTTATCAGATATTGCATATTTTGCCCAAATGATAGGAAACTAGTTGAAAAGGTGACCGCAGATTCACGCAGCCTGGTTGCAATAAGCTGTAGCCTATCCTCCGCTCCATCCAGTCTTCAGTAAACCCTTTAGTCCTGTAGAAAACCCTCTTGTAGTGTTTGTGTTTGTGTGTGGGCTGCTGGCCTTCCTCAAAGATTACCACACAAGCTAGCTGTTTTAGATGAATAGAAAATGTCCCTGAAGAGCTCATTCTCCTCCTCCTCCTTTCATCTCGTCCTCCTCCTCTCTCACTAACCAGGCCTCTTTCTGTTTCCCTTTATTTCCTCTTCCCCTCACTCTCCTCCTCTGAGGTTGGGTTTTTCTTCTTCAGAACTCTGTTTCCCTTTCCATGCTCTTAACCACTTGTACATCAACACCTTTTTCACTCCTCTTTCTCCACCACTGTCCATCTACGTCACCTCTCACTCATTATGTTTTCCCCCTGCCCTTTGACCTTAACCTAAATGTCGTCCTAAGTGACCAGTTATGTGGCGACAGAAAGTGTGCTATTCAAAATGGGTTTGTTATAGTATG
This sequence comes from Sphaeramia orbicularis, assembly GCF_902148855.1. NCBI lineage: Eukaryota > Metazoa > Chordata > Actinopteri > Kurtiformes > Apogonidae > Sphaeramia > Sphaeramia orbicularis. Next base: position 29,593,755 of record NC_043964.1, on the reverse strand, counting down.
AAGCCTGATGATGGGTTAAAAAATGGTTAAGAGTAGAGTAGTGTGCGCCTATAGTTAATTCACTGGGTGTCACAGCGCTGCAAAAGCCCCTCTACTGATGGGAACAAACCATAGAAATGGAAATAAGGGGTGAGGGTCAGGAGAGGTGGAGGATTGGAGCCTGTCGTGCTTGCTCACATCGCTTGTGTGTCTATTCGTGTCTGCATAACCATTTCTACACTGTCACTTTCCATCCAATTTGGCTTCGTGGGCCTTATCTAAATGACATAAATATTTAATCACCACTGGACTCCTCTTGATTCATGAGATGTGATATTTGTTTTGTAATTATTTATGATCGGTCTCACACTGAGAGATAAAATCAAGCTCTAAGTTTATGGAAAGCTGAATTTGTTAAATATACATATATATTAACCCATAAAAGACCCAAACTTCCACCATCAACCAAAAGCATCTACTGATCTAAACGGCTGGTCCGATAATTCTATCAATACATGTCAATAATTGGTGTAAAATGCAGTTGTCATCTTTTCATGGTCATCAGATATGACTCATTTGGACGTTCAGAGGCTCTGTAGTGAATGTGAAAACACCGTCATCTTCTACAACATCGATTCACCAGTAAAACCCATGATGGAGTTTGATAAATAACAGTGGATGGAGACACTTGTTTTTATGTTTAGTTAGTGATAAATTTTAATGAAAAAGTCACCTTTTCTTCAGTTTTTTACAATAACCTTTGAATTTACTCTGAGCTTTTATGAACATCTACATGATTAGTCAATTAAACATCAGAAAATAACTGATTTTCACTGGAAAAAATGCAAAATTCAGAGGATAATAGTAAAATAAATGGTGATAAATCACTTAGGAAAGGTTAAATAGAGAGGAAAAATTCATTTGGGAACTGACACAAAAGTCACACTGGGTCCTTATGGGTTAAAAAAAAAAATCTACAACATGCTGAAAGCTGTGTGTGACTGTAGGAAACAATAGTTGAGTTTAGTGTGTGTGCGTGAGGGTTTTGAAGCCTGTCTGTGCGCATCAGTACAGCTGATTAGTGAAGTGAGGTATTGTTTTGACTATGTGTATGAGACTAGTCTAGCACTCTGGAAATGTGTTTTTACATGTATTTCAGCCAGATTTAGGACCATAATAGATGCTTTTAAAATCCTCCTTAGTTAATTTTTGACAATACAGAGCGCTGTTGTATTTGTAGTTCATGTCACTGTAAACAAGACGGTCTGCTTCAGTGTGCACGTGTGTCAGTCTTCTGATGCTGTGTGTGTCGACAATATGAAAGCTGGGATTTAAGTGATTAGGAAGATTAGAAACACACTGTAATGATGCATGCATGCATTCCTACTCAGCATTGTGATATATGTATTTAAAATTATAATGCAGCACTTTAACCCTTTAACAACGGCAATTGCTCTGGCGCTGCATTTTGAACTTTATAGCATTCAAATTACTGTAACTCCTCAAGTGTTTGCACTATCCCCAAAATTCAAATGGCATCAGAAAGCTGAGATCCTGAACTTTCTGACACTACATAACACTTTCTGGCAGCAATGTGAGACTCTATTATAAGTAGAAAGGAAGTATTTCAGAGACTTCCACACAGGCTAAAAAACACCTGGAAATAGCAAAAAATATGAAGCCATAATATGGATACTGAGTGTTCAAGACCAAAAAGCATGTTTGAGCAGATGTACAATAGTTGAAAGTTTATCTCTGCAATTTCATAATGTTTCGTTATGGACATTTATAGTTGTTTTGGATAATACATATAATAAAAACTTTTTTTTTCAACTAAAACACACTGTTTTAACCCATAAAGACCCAGTGCTACTTTTATGTCAGTTCCCAAATGACATTTTCACCATAGCTAACCTTTCTTAAGTGATTTATCACCATTTATTTATAATAATATTTTCTGTATTTTGTGTTTTATCAGTATAAATTAGGTATTTTCCAATATTTAATTAACTGATCATGTAGATGTTCACAAAAAGTCAGATTGAAGTTGAGGGTTATTATGTCAAAAGCAGAAAACTGCAGAAAAAAATGACTTTTTCAGTCAAATATATCATTAACTGAACATAAAGCAAGTGCCTCCATCCACTGTCATTTATTAAAACTTCACGGGTTTTACTAGTGAATCAATGTTTTAGATGATAACAGTGTTTCCACATTCACTGCGGAGCCTCTAAATGTCCAAATGGGTCACATCTGATGACCATGAAAAGATGACAACTATATTTTACACCAATTATCTACATGTATTGGCAGGATTAGTGGATCAATAGGTATTAAACATTTTAGATCAGTAAATGCTTTTGGTAGGTGATGGATGTTTGCGTCGTTACGGGTTAAGCATTAAATTATTTCTAATGATCATAATTAATGGCCTGATATTGAAAATTAAGTTTTTCCTGAAAACAAAAGTGCAAAAGAATTGGCAAAAAATACATTTTCTGACACTTTTATTGCAAAGAAAACATAAAGACATCCAGGCAGCCTGTTATACTGGCAGTCTTAAAAAGGGTTAAACAGAGGGTCTCCTACCTGTTAAGTTCTACTAACATCTCCACCACCACCACCACCACCCCACACACACACACTCAAATAGAAAAATGCATACAACCCCCAACTACAACGTGAACATACTGTGCACTATGTTCTTTTCCAACCTGCTCTCTCTTTCTCTCACACACACTTAAATCCCACTGCACAGCCTTTTAAGCTGCCTTCCTCTTTGTGCAAAGCTGCCTGTGAGATTGAGCTCCTCTCCCAGTCTCATAGTTTGCAGCCACACAATGCATTCTATTTGAGGGAATTGGCTGCAGTCACATGTTCTATCTGCTCTCCACAGTCACCAACCCACTCATCCATCATCCTTTTATTGACCAAAGCTTCCATCAACTTACCCAAACAAACAGCAAACTAATTCAGGCTTCTGCAGATGTATTCACAGTGAGTGGTTTCAGTGTGACCCAGCAAGGCAAATAAGATCTAAAATACTTTCTATGTTGCAGACAAATGTGTGGATATTATAGGAATACCTGTGTCAGCGTAAGGACCAGGACATCTAATTTGCCTCCCTTACCACGGGCCCTCTGCAGGACGCGGGTGTGGAGATGAACCACAGCCGCTGGCTACTGAATGCTCTCCTGTGACATATTTTCTGCATGAGTGTCACTGCATGTGGACCGTCGGTGACTTAACACTGGACCTATATTCAATCCATTAATTTATCACAGGGCTCTGATCATTCATCTGGAATCGCAGACCTACTTCTGTTGTTAACTATACAGCTCCGTGTAAGTGTGTGTGTCAGAGATTCTTCCAACAAACTGTATTAGTTTAACTCAAGTGGAAAACCATTCTCTGCTCACATTGGCCCACTTTCTAGACAATAACTGGGCCTGCTGTAGTTAAATGCAAGCCTCTGCAGAAACGTCAGGACTGAAACTGGATCGCATGAAAATAAAAAGCTATGAATTAATAAGCCGACATTGCATATTTAATTTTCAGGTGAGAAAATATACACAAGAGTGTCTGGAAGAGCAAGAAACAAGACTCTGAGCATTTGAAGACCCAATCAGAAGAATATATCACGGTAGATTAGAAGGATTTTTGTAAAAATTGAGACTGTTTCATTGTCCACATTGTGATTGAGTGCAAAAGGTCATGGGTAAGCTAAACACAAGATTACCTAACTCTGTAAAAGATTTTATTTAATGAACAAAAACACCAAAAAATTGACTCAGAGGAATGATTTAGACACGGAGCAGACACGAAGCACTGAGGCATATAAATACAAAGAGTTTTGTTGAAATCTGAACACAGGTCGTGCACAGATACAAGCTATAACAAATCAACCAAAGGGAGGTGTTCATGTGCATTTCATCATGTTATAAATTGTAGTTTTATAATTCAACCATGGTAATTCAGCATTTTTCTGCTTTTTCCAAGGCTTTTCATTATAACATTTCTACATTATGTATTTCAGACCTGTGCCCATTACTAGAAATACCAAATTTTCTAAAAAAAAAAAAAACAAAAAACAGAATAAATAAAATAAAATCATGGCAACTGGCTGCAAAACTAAACAGGACAATAAATAACAGACACCTTATCTGACATAGAGTAAATTGGTTGGAATGGATTTCTTGTTTGCACGGGTTAGATTGGACATGACAGTCTGCAAAGGCCAATGTTAAAGCCTGTTAACAGCCAACTACAGTGTGTGTACGCTTAATAAATCTGCAAATGGAGACAGAGGAAATGACTGTGATAAAAGCCTTCCTCTCTGGCCACAAACTCCTAATATTGATAGCCTAATATGAATGCCTATTTATTACCCAGCAGGCACCACACTCCATCTCAGCTGACGTGATCAGAAGGAGCCTGAGAAAGTCTTAGTGAGTGTGTATACGAAAGTACGTATGTGTACATTACAGTAGCAGACATGGATGAATGGATTAGAGTTGTGCTAAGACACACAGTGTAAAGAAGATTATGTAATATGTGAGTATGTGTGTGTTTATACATGTGCTTTTTCCAATGCTGCTCCTCAATATGGTTTGATGAAACAGATTAATAATGGAGAATAATGGATGGATAGAGCAAAAATGCCATCCTTCCCTGCTTCCTGGCGCTCGGTCTGTCTGTGTTATTACTCTCACACACACAAAAACACACACACCCCCTCTGCAGTCAGCGCTGCGTCAGGCAGCTTATATAACAGCAGAGAGTGTAAGAGTGAGGGGAAAAGAGAGGATGGGGTGTGTGTGAGTGTGTGTGGTGGGGGGGGTCGAAGGGAGTGTTTTATGTTCATAAAGGTAGAGAATCTGGACAAATGTCTAAGAAAAAAATTATGATTGTATGTTAAATCCTGTATTTTCATGTAACTGAGATAACAGTGTCTGAGTATCAATATGTTAAAACAATCAGAGCAGTATTCAACAATTACAAAGAAGATTCATTAGTGAGTCAGATTAATTTTTTCAATTTTTTCCAGAACAAAATCCCATAATCCTATTACACCATTATAAACCCTTGAAAATATTCTTAAGTAGTTTAAAATCTCACACTGGGATTTTGGTGAAATGCTGTTTGTTATTGTTCACTTGGACATGAGATGTGTGACTCCATGCAATGACACTTCTGTCAATTCTGTAACAGAGGACACACGTCCTCCTGCTGTACCCAAACACTTCACAGCGGACTCTGTTTGCGCTGATATGCTTTGTCTGAGCTCTGCTGGCCCTGTGCTGTAAATGCTGTTTTCCACAAGCTAAAGTAACAGCAGACATGACAAAGTACAACACCTGCCTACCCAAAATATCTCTGCCCTGTGTATCTTGAATAAGTCATGACCCTCTGTATTTTAAGGAGGTCAGAGTCTAAACTTATGGTGCAGCTCCTCCCTGTGCTTCCTACATCCTTCTTTCTCCAACTTTTACTCTATTCTTAGCAATTACAGATGTTTCTGAGGCTGCTTTTTCCTCAGTCTTTCCTTATTCCTAATCCGTGGCCACTCTGCAGCAGTCATCCTTCTTATCTGTTTCCTCCCACATATCCTCCCATTTCCTCACTATTCTCTCTTCCCTCTTCTGACTGCGCCTCTCATCCTTGAAACCCTTTGGGATTTCAGGCTGCAGAGCTATCAGTGGCCCTTCTGAACATCTCTTAGTTCAGGGTAAACAGTGAGAAATGACTGACAGCTGGCTCACTGCTGCCATCGGAAGAGCAGTGACAACTGATAGTAATATGTGTAAATGTTGCCCCCTGCTGGTAAACTAGCAGTCTAAATGTTAAAAGTGGACTATATGTCCACTTAAATGCATGTAAAAACACACTTTCGCAGAAAATATAATTGTATATGACAGGACATGGCATCCAGATTACAGCATCCTGTCCTCCAAAGATGAATCCTCCCACAAGCCCAGAGGATAAGAAACACTGGATAAAAAGAGGAGCAACACAAGCATGACCCCTACTTAAATCCTTACACTATAGGAGGTTGGGTTTATGTCTGTGAAGGAGGATGGGAGTGTATGATTGCAGGAAAATTGCTGCTGTTTGTCCCTGGTAGCGTCTGTGTGTGCCTATTAATATCATAGTACACAAGGCTTCAGACCATGACGCCCACACAGGAAGGAATTAAGCCCAACATCACTGATGACATAATCAAGCTGCTGAATGAAATTGCAGTCCCTGTGAATGAGGGGCTTTCAGGGAGATGGGATTATACAAAAAGATTGCACTGTAGGCCGATGCACACGCAGGAGGGTGCCTATTGTAGCCTGAAAAACCCACAAACACCCACAGGAAGAGAGGCTCACTGTGGCGTGAAATATAGCTGCTGGGTTTCTTTGTGCTTCCTTCTTCAAAAAAAAAAAAAAAAAAAAATCACATTTTTTCCGATCGCTAACATTAGCAATTCATTTAAAAAGTTTACGAAGTGATGGTTGCAGTCAATCAGCCGAAGTAACCACAGGAACGCAGACAAATGTAGGGTGTGAATATGATCCGACACAGACTGCCTGATGTTGAACTTGCTTGATGAGATTTCTTTTTTCAAATATTTTCAAATTGTTTAGTAATGTTGGTTGTTTTATATTCTAACTATTAGTGATTATTATATTTTTAGATTGGAACATTAGTATTTTACATAAGTGGGTTAAGAAACTGCATCAGAAGTACAGCTTATAGTGGTTAATGTTGTAAATATTATTACATTAGCGGAGGGAAGCCTCAAATTATGTCATCATGCTGCTACTGAAAACACTGCTGTTTTATCCTGTTTTAACATGCTGCTCATTTTAATCTTGCACTGTTGTATTTATGCAATATTTATTCATTATTTATTAGTAGGTGTTACTGTTGTTATTAGATTTTATTGTTATTATTTTTAATATAGGATTAATTTTATAGAATTTTTACCATGTACATTGCTGGTCCTGAGTGCTGATTTCATTTTGTGTATATAATACATGTAATGACAATAAAGTGAACCTTGAAATGTTAGGATGTGATGTTGTATGGTTTTATTTTCTGATTCGGGCATAAAAAAAAAGTATTGATCGTGGAGTCTGCTGTCCCACATTGGGCTTCGTTTGGTAACGCTTGATTTCATTTGGTAATGCTTGATAAGAATACAACCAAGTAATAGACAATACAGTTACAATGCTAATGAAAAAAACAATTAGCATGGCAGCAATTTAAATGTGACCTCATTTGAGTAGATTTTGGACTTATTTGTTTGAGAGGACAAGTAAAAAAAAAAAAAAAAGCACAATGACGTTGAACCTGGTAGAATATATCAATAGTATTCTCTAGTATAGTATAGTACTGTGTCAGAACCAGTGGTGGGATGGAACGAAGTAAAAGTACTTTGTTTCTGTACTTAAGTAAATTTTTTATGTATCTGTACTTTACTTAAGGAAATTTATGGAGGGTACTTTTTACTTTTACTTCACTACATTTTAGACGTTCTTACATTTTTACTCCACTACTTCTTGAATTGTGTTTGTGTTACATGCTACTTTTGTTTTCTTCTTCTTTTTGTAAACTGATTGTTTTACCATGTGCACAAAGCGTTGTGCAACTATATGCATCACCGAAATGAAGGTGTAGAGGAACAGCTGGATTGATCTTCTTTCCCAAAAGAGTGCGACTCAATTAAAGACTTTGACAATCAACTCCTTTTGAAGTTGAATCATAAATACTGGTAATACTCAGACGTAGAAATGTCTGGCCTGTTGGGTTGATTACTGTGACCAGAGCTTGTTTTGGTTCTGTTCACAGTCTCAGATACAAGCACATTTCAAAAAAGGTACAATGAGATGCATATGTATATACTATAAGTTCCCGAAAGGGAAAATGGAAGATGAGTGAATAAATAAATACGCACGTAACATGCGCACTAAACCAAACAAAATAAGACAAAACAAAGTAAAAACATGAGGAAAAAAAACACACACATAGAGGATGTCATATGTGCTTTGTTTTTGTTTTGTTTTTTTACCTATTTATGATGGGTTGTTTTTAATATAATAGTCAATGAACGGTTGCCATGTTGAATAAAATATACCTACTTTGTCCTTTAGGGAGCATCGTATTTTTTCTAGCTGCAAGTGCCCCATAACATCATTGAGTAAAACTAGATGAGCTGGAGGGTTTTTATGTTTCCAGTTGAGCAAAATTATACATTTTAGGTACATTTTAAAATGAGTACTTTTGCTTAAGTAGTTTTTTCCCTGGATATTTTTACTTTTACTTAAGTAATTTTTTTTGCCTCTGTATCTGCACTTTTACTTAAGTCAAAAAAAAAAAAGAAAAAAAGTGAGCACTTCATCCACCACTGCACTGCAAAGTCCAAAACTTACCAAGTGTATTTTTCTCATTTCTAGTCAACATATCTCATCACACTTAAAATAAGACACAATCACCTAAAGAGTAACTTTTCAGTGAGATAAAATAACTTATTTTTAGACAATAGATCAGTGTTTTTCAACCTTGGGGTCGGGACCCCACGTAGGGTCACCTGGAATTCAAATGGGGTCACCTGAAGTTTCTAGTAATTGATTCACTGAAAAAAAAAATTTCTAATAAAAAATATGTTGTAATGATTCAATATATATGTCATTATAATTAAAACACCACATACTTTTCCTCATAAAAACTTTAAAAAGGTGCATTATATACATTAAATACCCTAAATGTCATCTAAAAATTAATGTTTATTTGCGACATAGTATAACAAACTATTACATGATTGAAAACAAATTAATTTTAGCCCAAAAAAATGTCTCTGTTTTGAATGTCTGGGGTTGCGATTAATATGTGATGTTAACATGGGGTCACAAGCCAAAAAAGGTTGGGAACCACTGCAATAGATCTTGAAAATCTTATTTCAAGAAATCTTACCAAGATCATTTTTACTTGTTCCACTGGCAGATTTTTTTGCTTAATTCAAGATTTTTTTTTTGTTAATTCAAGCAAAAAATTTGCCAATGGAGCAAGTGAAAATTATCTTGGTGAGATTTCTTGAAATAAGATTTTGAAGATCTGTTGTCTAAAAATAAGTTCTTATATCTCACTGAAAAGTTACTCTTTAGGTGATTATGTCTGATTTTAAGTGTGATGAGATATTTTGACTAGAAATGAGAAAAATACACTTGGTAAGATTTGGATTTTTGCAGTGTTGTCAGAACCCACTAACTTAGTTTGAACTAACTCTCCATCTGCAACCACTGTCTGAATCATGGTCTCGTCCTTTAAATGTAGTCGCACAAAAAGCCTACAAACAGCAGCTGTGGACTTGTCATGTTCCATCTACCTTGTATCCCCTCCAGAATGCCTGGATGAGCAGGGAGGCCTGTTCTTCACTCAGCCGCAAAAACAGAGGAGTGGGAAGCCTTGGACTACAGAGAGAAACAAAGAGACTAGATTAATCTGCATCAGAAAATCCCCTAAGCCTCCACTGGTGTAAATCTTAGTGAATATGAGTTGCAGGTGACTGGCTGAGGTGACACTCACTGCATGCTGAGCCAGTCCTTGACAAACGGTATGTCCTGGAAGTTTACTGGGGCCTGTCCTCGCCTGCAGGGGTTATGGCTGGGCAGTAAAACAAGAATGAGAAGGGACACGACCACGACACACACAGGCACAATTTACTGGAGGAGGAGAGAGGAAGATTATAAAGTGAGGAGTGGAGTGTGTTTGTGTGTTTGGGGGAGAGCTCTTACTTGTAGAGCCACTCAGTTAGGAAGTCACACGGATTGAACGCTGTTATTTTCCGCTGAGAGACAAAAAAGTGCACATTTACTTACCGATGGAATGTAAGTAAATGCTGTTATCCAAGTACGGTTCTGTATTTGTACTGTACTGGAGTGTTTCCATTTAAATAACTTGATGCTGTTACTCAAGTACCTCTCAAAAGCAAATGTTGTACTTCACTACATTTGTCTGACAGCTTTGTTACTTTTCAGATTATATTATTTTTTCATCCACTCTTCACTGTTCAATGAAAACCAAGTATTTATTATGTGATTATTCTGAATAATAATAATAATAATAATAATAATAATAATAATAATAATAATAATAATAATAATAATAATAATAATAAAAATTAATAATAATAATAATAATAATAATAATAATAATAATAATAATAATAATAATAATTATGTGAGTATTCTTCTGAGTGTTTGTCATAAACTGAAGAGTGTTCCTTTATGAGTTAAATAATTTCTCTTCCCTTTGAGGTCTGATCTGATCTGATTTTAAACATTGATCTTTATACTTTATTCAGTGAGTGATACAGTCTGTGGATACATAGTGTGGATTTATTGGTGGAATTAGTAGCCGCAAATGTGATGTGGAACATGCCTTTTCCCTGCTGTTAATTTAGATTAGATTAGATTAGATTACATTAGATTACATTATATGACATTAGAATAGAGTAGAGTATATTAGATTAGATTACATTACATTACATTTCATTAGAATATAGTATATTAGATTAGATTAGATTAGATTAGATTAGATTAGATTAGAGTGGAGTGGATTGGATTATGTTATATTACATTAGATTTGATTCGATTCGATTCGATTCGATTATACTAGATTAGATTAGATTAGATTATACTATATTAGATTAGATTAGATTAGATTATACTAGATTAGATTAGATTAGATTAGATTAGACAATACTAGATTATATTATATTATATTATATTATATTATATTAGATTAGATTAGATTAGATTAGATTAGATTAGATTAGATTAGATTAGGTTAGATTAGATTAGATTAGATTTTATTGATCCCACAGTGGGGAAATTCAACGGTCAAGGCAGCCACAGAATAAAGTGCAAGAAAAAAGTATACGTGCGTAAGGATAGTGCATAAGCAAACAAAATAAAATAAAAAAAATAATAAAAGTAATAAAAAAACTAACAGACTATACAGACTATATACATATTTACAACAGAGGGGAAACTGCAAAAAGCCAAACAGTACAGATGGGACACAAACAGGACAGAGTTACACTGTTGTGTTGTCCAGTCTGAATATCATATGACCCCTTTAACTTCATCGACACAGTCGTATACAAAGTAAGTAGAGCTGTGAATGTTTTATCTGTTATTTCCATTCAAACTGCATCTGCATTAAAGAAAAAAGATGCAGAGAATGGACACCTTCAAGTACAATACAAACAACAGTAAACTGTAAATTAGTTGGTGCACATATTTGAGTTCAGGTTTGTATGCTGTTTTGTGTCTCAGTAGATGATTCTGACCTTAAAACAGCCCTGTTTCACAGCTTCTCTCAGCACTGCCTCCAGACCAGGCAGTAACACTGGAAACACCCTGTGCTCTAAGTACCGTGAGACCGGATCTAAAACACACATACAAAGGCTTAAGGGAAGGTGAAATGGTAAGATGTTTGGAGAAGCACAGTTTGGGACTGCATGAAGAGTTTATCTTACGTTCACCAAAGTGTGGAGACAGTGTCGTTTCAGCCGCTGAGAGGTTCTCCTGTCTTGTAGCAGGAGATTTGTCTAATATAGAGTAACCAGCGACAGCAGGGTGGCAAAGCAGAGGGTTAAAATCTCTCAGGGGGTCATCGTCTACAAAAACCTAAAGAAATCAAGAGACAGAAGACAACAATGAAAGGAATCTGACCAACAATGACATTCTGTTCCTGCTTTAAACAAAAGGATCTGATCAAGCAAGAGTCAACATCAACATGAAAAAGTTAATTTGTACACATCATTTATCAAATCGAACTGTTATCCTTTTTAAAATACCACTTGTACAAAAACGCTACAACTGATTTTATTGATTGTACTTTTTACACCCTAGCTGTAGCTCGAATTTGACGCTAAAAATTATTAATTTTTTTTTTTTAATGTATTCAGTCTGTTGATTATATAGATGATTGTTAAGTTTCAAGTATGAGATTTTCATTATTTTGTGGATATTATTGATATTTATGAGTTTGAACATTTCCAAGTTGCATAAATGGCCCTGTCCACACGTTACCACAAAAATACCAATTTTAATTTTCAGGTTACCTATAATTCAGTTAATTGGGTGAAACATTCAGAAAGTAATGATCTTTTGATACATTTTGGGTGATGCATACAATGGTAACGAGTCGTCCATGTGTCACTATGGCAGCCTGTCCATGTTTCACCACATTCTCTGTGTCAATAAAACAGAGACTTTTCAATATTTTACTCCAAAATGTATTTTCAGCATAGTTGAACATAATATCTAAAAGGTTTCGTTCTACTTGATATCAATTTCTTTCGAGAACCGCATGTTTTGAATGTTTGCGGAAAGCTTAAAAAATTGATGTCCGTTTCAAGTCCACATTACCGAGCAGTAATTAGACATTTTTCATCAAAAAATTTTATCTCCCTAAATTTTGTCATACATAACGTTAAAGTGCTTACAAATACCTACTCAAATATATATAATACATGCATATTAGTTACTCTGATTACATGACGGAGACTGCTGAACACGAAATGTGTCTATGTGTGGTTAATACTCCCACTGGGTTGTAAATTTACTAAACCAAACATATATATGTGTTATTAGCTTGTTCTTTGACCCTAAAACGTACTCTCATGAGTTGAATTCATGTACCCATTATCAGTCCTTACTTTGGTTGAGTGGATGTCATTTGATTGTCAATCCTGTCAGTAATATTATCAGATGATTAAGTACTAAATATGAACAGGTATTATAGGATAAAGGGATGAACAATTAGTGTCAATATCAAATCTGAAGAAATGAAAATATGCTGCAAAGATATGGATTTGGATCTTCAAGAATAGTAAGAAGTTGATCATGGGGATAGATATTGTCCTACAGCGTGCATGTGATTCATTTTCTGTACCATCTTCTGGCAGTATTGAGCAACAGCAGTCACCTATCATATGTAGAATATCCAAGTCAAACTGTGCTGATGTTTTTTAGATACAAGTGTGGACAGACAGACATTGCAACACCCTTTAAAACCCTTTGGTTAGCTGCAAAAGTTGACTTCTTTTAGATATGTTGTGTGTGCATTAAATCAGTGTTCCTCATACTTTACGCCCTGAAATATACTTTTTCAGCCGAGTACCCCTGACTCTCGCGTCAGCATTTTTGATTGACAAAATTAGGCAAAATTTGTTCCCGTGCCAAAGGTGTCTGTTTTTTATTTTCAAAACTTTGTAAACAAACAACATATACAAGGGCTGTTCAATAAGTTCATGGCCTCACCCAGAAATACTGGTTGTTATAATACAGGATGTTACATTCTTTCGTGATGGGATAGTGATGCTTGAACATCGATGGACCAAGTGCATTGCTGTAAATGGAGATTATGTTGAAAAATAAAATATAAATTATCAGTCTGTGTTGTTCTGTTCTGGGTGAGGCCATGAACTTATTGAACAGCCCTCGTATTTAACTGTAATATATTAAAAATGACACATTTTTATAAACACATTTTGTATGCAAAATATAAACTGAAAAGTTCCCTCTTTCGTTATTAAAAAAATAAATAAATGAACTGGTCATTAATGAATAGACTAACTTTTCATCAACAAAAAAATAATTATCATCTTGAGTAATATAAAATAGAAATGTTATAAAATGTTACCAAAGCTTAAACATGATGATTGACAATAAAACTACTATATAAATGTATTTATTGTGATTTATATTTCAGCATTTATTCACATTATTTATTTTGTATTCAGTACTCGATGACTTATTTAATGCATTAGTCCCTAAAAAATTTCAAGTACCCCCTGGGTTTCTTCCAAGTACCCTGGGCCTGGGGGTACGCATACCCCCATTTGAGAAAGACTGCATTAAATTATCCATCAGTATTCAATCTAGTTAAAATGAGCATGACCTTAAGCATTTACTTCACCGAGATGCAACATTCACATTAACCCTTTATCGGGCAAGTGACTATTTTTGGTAATTTCAGCATGTATTACAAGACAGTGACAGCGACAGTTACAGTGAGGCAACAAACTCAGGTCCAATGTGGTCCACAGGGTCTGTAAGGTCCACCTCTGCATGAACAGTGAGTGTACCTGCTTTGTTAGGTACCATGAAGTAATGGTACTAATGTAAGGAATGATGTTCAAAGGGAGAATGTGGATGTGGACAGGGGTCTGGATCAGCACTTAGGTTGTAATGTTCTAAAAGTCATGTTCTAATCAAGGTTCAAGGTCATTGCATGTAGTGTATACATGAAACAAAATCAGCACTCAGGACCAGCAATGTACATGGTAAAAATCCTATAAAATGAATCCTGTATTAAAAATAATAACAATAAAATCTGATAATAACAGTATGAACTAATAATAAATAATGCATAAATAATGCATAAATACTACAGTGCAAGATTAAAATGAGCAGCATATGAAAACAGGATAACAACAGCAGTGTTTGTAATGTTCTAAAATACATGTTCCTAGCACCTTACATGAGATTTTCTTGTATTTTTTAGATTTACTTCTTGGATTTATTTATTCATTTATTTATTTATTTATTGCCACATACAGGCAAGAAACCAAACACAGCAACTTCATTGACCTTCATTTTCTACATGACAATAAAAATTTTGAAAAATTTCACAGAAGTAATAAAGTCTGGTTATGTCCTCCAATAACACACTGAGGTTGAAATTTTGATTTTTGAATTTTGACTGCCCTAAAAAGGTTTAAAGCAATTGTGTCATAGTAAAACATGCACAGACACTTAGCTTTGAATGCAGAATGCTGACTTAAAGTATTTTTACAGTGCAGCATTAGTACTTTTAATAAGGAATTTTAATATTAACATCTTACAGCATGGTTGGTTTGTTAGAAGCTGTGTGTCTGAGGAGCTGACCTTGGCTGTGGTGAGTCCATAGAAGACGGGGGAGTGTGTACTGGCGCTGTACTGGGAGAACTGGGTGCTCACTGAGCTGCTGTCTTCCCACTCAACATTTGGAGGACTGGGCTGCTCACACTCATACTCTCCAAAAAAAAAAAACAAAAAAAAAAAACACATGACAGATTTAATTATTGAACTGTTGTTTGTTACATTAGATAAATGAAGCCAAATCACATTCTTACCTTCACACACTTGCTGCCACAACGATTTTTTGGCGCATATTTTCTTTGCTGTCATTTTCTCGTCTTACTGTTGTGGTTACTAAGGACTCGGTGGTTGCTAAGGAAGTAATAAGCATTTCACTTCCGGTGTAAAGATTAATATAGATGTATGATCTTTAATCATATGATAAAAGATACCGCTGACACTTCTACAGATTCTGGTGGTGAAAAACAGTGAGGGGTTTAAATGAGAAGATAATAAGTTTTAAGTTACGTCTGTTTCTGCAACCGAACATTTATTCAATTAAATCCCAAAGACTGACTTTAATTCTGTAGCAGTGCTTTTATCCTCCTCTCATTTTATGACAGTAACTTGGGTGTTATATTGTACAAGTAGGAACTGAGCAACGGTATAAACATAAACGATTATTACCACCAAACCATTAGCGATCCATTTTATACTGGTGCAGTATTTGTCTGCAGTTCTCATATTCGCCACTAGAGGACAGCTACTTAACACTTAACGTACTTAATGTACTCTATTGCATAGTGAGATTCTTCTGTGTACAATTCTGTACATCTAATTTCCTAAACTATAATAACTCTCTGATCAGGTATTTTATTCATCATCATTTATTTTATGTATATATTCATTTTCAAGTAACGCAAAAAAAAGGAAAAATTCTGAATCCACTGAACTGTATTGGTGTGAAGTGTTTCATTTTTCCAGTCAAGCTGTTTTTCAGCTTCCAAATGTTTTGAAATTAAAGTGCTGCACTATTCACTCAGTTTTTCTTTTAAAATTAAAGTCTTTATTGGAATATATTCCAAAGCAGTTAAGTCATCTCATGACTGAACAAAAATAGCCATTTTATCTTAAAAAAAAGTCCCAAGATGGTTCCAAAATGCACCGAACAGCTTTTGACAAAATATACATTGCAGTAACTCATATCTTGCAGTCACTATTTGACTTGTTAATAAATATGATTGTGAACAAACCTTTTTTTATATATATATACACACTTGACATTTTAGGCTCCCCCCAAATATGCAACCAAAATTAATGACTACACACACTGTTTAGTTTGGGTTTTTTTTAACAAATTGTGAAGACTTGTGCCAAATATTTCTCAAGTTACAGTGCATCCTTTGACATCATTAACAACCCAAAAAAGGAAACAACAAAAACAAACAATGAGTAACAGTTCAAATAATACAATAATTGTGATGACAGGTTTTTTAATAAAGCAACACTGATAAAAGCCGATATAAAGGACCAACTATCAACAATGAAATACACAGATTACATTCCTTCAGGGTATCAGAATAGAGGGAGCCCATGTAGGAGGACGTTTAGAACTGAGCCAGAGGGAGATTAAGGAGGTCCCTCCTTGTAAAGGAAAAAGAGAAACCACACTTGTCTATATTGTTATATTAATCAGCGTTAAACATTGAATTATATTTTGAGATCCAGGCACAGAACTCAAACTAAGAGAGAACACTCTCATTTAAAGCAATGATGCATGTAGAAAATACGTATAAATATGGTTCAGGAAGAGTCACATGCTAGAGTAAATCTTGGAGTCCATCCATAACCATACAAATATTCTGTCTGTTTCTTGATTTACATAAGTGAGGAACCTCCCAATACTCTACACTTAGAGCTTAGGCGAGTGGTTTTATAGTGTTTCTGTAGATAAAAGATGACTTACAACAAGCCTCCACTTGAGAAAACATTCAAAGCCTGTCCA
Source organism: Sphaeramia orbicularis (assembly GCF_902148855.1). Classification (NCBI taxonomy): domain Eukaryota; kingdom Metazoa; phylum Chordata; class Actinopteri; order Kurtiformes; family Apogonidae; genus Sphaeramia; species Sphaeramia orbicularis. Next base: position 29,576,871 of record NC_043964.1, on the reverse strand, counting down.
CAGGCAGTGTTAAAATCGCAACAGAAAATGTTAGTTGTGGCTATGTGGATGCATGATGCAAAACCTTCAATGTAGTAAACCACAGCGGGAAAATGTACATGTCCAATATACACCCACTGGTAGAGGTTTAGCTCTGCAGACTTCCCAAACCACTCAACGAAACATCACTGAGGGCCAACAAATGGAGTAACGTGCCTGTGCAACGTCGCAGGCAAAAGTGTAGTGGCTTTGATCCTGAAAATCTAGTACACTCTAACGGTAAATCAAAGTTAAATACAAGATGATTAAAAACACAAATCAGATAAAAGTATGCAAAGAAATGTTGGAGATGAGTCTGTAGTCCCCCATTACAAGTGTCCATCTGCTTGTGAAAACAGCGGCAAAAGGGAGAGATTTGTCCAGTCAGCCAAACCTGGTACCCTCGTGGGCTGAATCAGTGCAAGAAGTGTTTACAAAAAAAAGGGAAATGGGAGTTCTAGCTTCTTCTGTGGTTCAACTCAATTCTTCTGTGATCCTCCACAGTCCCTGTACAAACTTTCCTGTGATTCTTTCAGTTCTACAAAACCCATCCATAATGCAATCTGGGCACATTCCTTTAACAGCCTTCTGGGTCTTCTTGTCTGGCATATAAAAATGTCCACAAAAACCGTTGAGTCACATCCGTTTTTAAGAAGTTGGCAAGAGCTATGTACAGATAGGGTGATATGTCTCGAAGCGTGTATGGTCGTGCTGGGTTCACTGTGGTCGTGGTTCTCCATGGACTCTGAAGCGGTAGAGGCATGTGTATTCTGGATGACCCCAGTTAGACAGCACCCGCACCTCGATGATCTGGAAGGTCTTATCATTCTGCTCCTGACAATGGAAATTGGAAATATTCAAAACATGCTGGCAGGCATTACTATTGACAGGGTGCTTGCTATATAATTATAATAATAATATAAAATATTATAAAAACGACGCGAAATACTGAAAAACGGTCAAATTCTGTGGCACTTTTAAGGCTTATTAGCCCCTTAACTGTCTGGCACTTAAAGAGTTAAGACTTTCACACGAACTTCCAGACTTTTTAAGCTCTGGAAAACACTGTTTCAAAATTCCATACTTTTTAAGACTTTCAAGACCTGTGCAAGCACCCTGTATTGAGGCTGATTACTATTTATGGGAGGATGACAGTTTTAGTTACATTGACAGGGAAGGTTTGCAGTGAGTCCCCGTCCTCCTGGTAGGTGTAGTGTCCCAGTAGCTTCCCTTCCTCTTGGTACTCATCGTCCAGACCCTTTAGACGTGAATGAAAATAGGTTTAGTCACTGATGCTTGCTTTGCATTGCATTACCAACTGGGATGCATGCATGGTACTTACATAGACAGTGAAGTTGCGTGGGGCACTGGTGATGTTTCCAGTGGGAGACAACGCTTTGGGGATGTGCTCCACACAGAAGGAAGTGGGAAGGATCCTCAAGGACAGCCGGATCACCAGATAGCCCTGAGAGCCTTTGAAAGCCCAGCAGTTACCTGGATAAACATCAGGCTGCACAAAGGGAAGCAATGAAGAAACATCCAAATTTGTTTTGAAGGTGCTTTCAATGACAAGTTTTATTTACCCTACAATGACTTAAAGCTGTTTGAAACAAAGCCCTGAAGGAAAAACGCCCATATTTCATGATACACATCTTCCCTCTACAGCACACTTGGCTCATATCAAAAATCTAAATATGACAGATGACCTGATATGGTTTCATGCCACTGTAGAAAAATAAATGCACTTTTCCATTGCTTCAGTGTCAAACCCAGAGTACAGAGCTAGATTCATATCTGACTGAATCTAGACAGCGATCTGTAATCACAGCTGCCAATCATGCATTTAATCACCATACCTGTCTGAAAACACCTATGAGCAGTCAAAACCTCCTGCCTCAGGGTAGATTTTGTACAGCTTGAAAACAATGTCTGGTGAAGGGGATAAAGTTCTTGTTTCCTGTCAGACCACTGGAATTACAATATGCTGAGAGGTGATTATGGAATTTTTGCCCAGCGACGCCAAAAAACCTATCAAGCACCGCTGCTTTAATGGAGATAATAATTTAAGGGTTTAAAATTAAACCTATATCACACAAAGGGGACTATGAACATGTTGGGTGAAAAAAAAAAACTTTTAGACTTCTTTTGTCATTTGTAGCTGATACATGACTGTTAGAGAGTCCTTAAACCAACTTCACTGTTTCTAAATGATGTCTACAAAAAAAGAAAAAAAGAGAGACAATTGATTTTCATTGTTTTAAATGACTATATTTGACCATATTTACATTTTTGTCTCATACTTTACTTGCCCAAGAGAGTACTGGCTTATATCTCAACCTTAATGATTATAGGTTTTAAACATTATCTATACTTATTCACTCCAAGCTTGATATTGAGATAATGTTAAATCATTTGTGCTTGACAGATAATTTTAATTACTAGCCTTGAGGACTTGAGAATTTACCTAACATAACCATAATCACTTTACGCTACACAACCAGACTTCCCTTCATATTGATATCCTCCAATCCCAGACTGAGTAACCTTTTTTCACCAAAATTGCAAGAGTTGCAGTCAACAATATACCTGACACTATGGTAATGTTAATTTTGGCAACTTCAAGTGAAAACAGCAACTTTTGTTATGCCGAAAAATGTGCCAATTTTTGATGTAGGTTTTTTTTACCCTACATAACCGAGATGTTTTTCACAAAGACTTCAGCAAAAATGGCTGAAATTGACAAATGTCTTTGCATGGCCTCAAACTACTAGAAATACTCTTTCCATCCATGTACTACACTTACATGCCAGGTAAATGTAGGCCGACTCATTATCATCTGAACAATTTTTTTACCCTGCGTAACCGCTTGACCATAACCAATGATAGCATGAGTGCAAAATGACTAACCATTTTCAAAAGAAAAAAAGCTGTTTACATCTGAAAAGTAGCCAAAGGATAATCTTTTTTTCTGCACTAGGTGTTATATTTATAAATCCCCTCTTTGGTTTCATTTGGCAATATTTCTTCTTTCGTTTCCTCTTCATTTTCTTCCTTGCGGGCTGCTTTGGGTTTTGATGAATCACAGCGTTTCATTGAATTTCCTCATTGAACTACTGGCTTCACTAGCTCAGAAACCAGAATATAGAGGCAACTGTGAATGAACTGTGGAAACTGATGTTCAATGTGTAGCCTCTATGTAGTCAAGGACATTCTTTTTTGATCACACAACAGCCTTTGCTTACCAACTACAACAGTGAACCATTAACCCCACCCCCACACATGTGAAATGGTCTGAGACATGCACTGCATCATATTGATGCTTCTGTGGTGAACTCATTCATCACAAGTTTGTCACATTGTACAACCCCTGCACAATGACATCTTTTCATCACCAGTTATATTTTCTCCTGCAAAGCTCACCTGAATGACAACCCGAGGAGACTGGGAGAAGTACCAGAGAGGCAGACCGAACAGACTCATGAGGGCCGTCTTTGTCTCATATGTCTCAGAGCAGCGGGTACTGAGGATACTACCACCTGAACACACACAAGACATGATCAAAGTCTGTAGTACAGAGTAGATGATATTGTGTCATCTGCGTGAAGAATTCACAATACAATAAATTCAGACATTAAAGTGATCTCTTCATAGTCTAGATGGACCATGATGTTGCTTGCATCTTTCACCATAAAACGGAGGCAATATAAGAAGCCAAATCTGCACTGAACTTTTTCTTTGTTTCCATCACTGGAGTTACAGACAGAGTATCCCAAAATATCCCCTCATATGCTGTGAAATGTTCCTTCACCATTTGGTCCTTTCTCTGTAGAGCTGCTGGTCTCAATTTTTTTGGCATCAGAATATACATTTGTTCCAGCAGTAACTGGTTGGTGCAGCATATTCATGTGAAAAAAATTCCATTCCATAACGAGTCAATATTATAACCAAATGGCACAGACTCTCATTATTTTTGCTGGAGCCTAAACTAAAGGAATTGAGCAGGATCAAACTGTTAACATTACAGTTTTAATGTACAGTGTGTGTACTGAGCACTAGACACCACAGACTACAGATCAGTCACTAGACTGTTGATTAAGAGGCTTCACAACGGTGCTTGTGCCTCTAATACCCTGTTGTCCTCAAGTCTAGCTAATGCCTGCATTCTCATTACATAAGAGACAAACATTAGTGCACATCACACTATGGAACAGCTAGCTTGTTAATCCCTTATATATGATACCGGGTTAACGACTGGATTGCGTAAAAGCCCTACATGACAGGCCTTAAAGTGAAGCTTCCTACTTACCTCCAGACTCCAGGGCATAATCCACTAGGCCTGTTCGATCCTGCGAGAAGAGCTTCAGAGCGTTCTGGACAATCAGCTTCACTTGCTGGGATAGAGACCACAACACAAGTTTAAAATTAGAGGAAATTTCCAAGTATATTTAAGACCTGTACTTAGATGATTTGCCTTGGATGTCGACCATACAAGATGACAAACCTCTTCTGTCATTCCCTCAGTAGAAGCAGTGTGCCGGACACTTCCAGATACCGTCTGAATGATGCTCTTAGTTTGGGACTCAACGTCACCCAGGGTCTGGGCTCTGTTGAGGTCCAGCTGCAAAGATACATTTCTCAAGATGCTCTGCTCCAGTTCGACCAGTGATGCTTTCAGGTCAGGGGAGCTCACGTAGCGTTGGGACAACCAGTAGATCAGAGACTCAGGCAGCTCTCCTTGCTCGGCACCAGCGCCAAAGAACAGAGCCTGCAACTCCTTACGCACCTGAGAGGACACTTGGGACAACACCTGGGCTGAAATCTGAGAGAAGGACACAGAGAAAAATCAGTAAAAACATGTCCAGATATACAAGAGAAGTCACAGAAAGAGTTAAATCTATGAGGAGCAAAAAAAAAGTATCTGTGTGGGCTTACGGTCTCCTGCAGTGTGTCCAGCTGCTCACACTTGCCCTTGCATCTAACAACGCCCTGCAGGTCCTGCTTGATTTTGCCCAGTTCCAGCTCTAGTCTCCGCACCTCTGCCATGAGGGCATCGTGGTCCTCCTTCTGCACACCCACACTAAGACAGAGAGAAAACCTACAAATGAGCTCTGATAAATTTAAATAATATTGATTAAATATGCTAATCACACAGACTGAAATCTCAGAGTGTGACTGGCATTTAATGTATAAAATACAACATAGCAGTACAAGCTCCAGACACTAGAGAGAATTTGGTTGGAGGAATTTAACACGTGTCTTTGTTACACCTCAAAATAAAAGTAAATAGATTGGAACACAACAACAATGGTCACATGGATGCCAGTCACAGTCGCATTTTCTGGGCATGTGTCAAACTTCAGCCGTTTTGGGCCAATATTATCAAAATTCTGGTGGACATCTTAAACCATAAGGTCCTCAGGGATCCCCAGATTTTGTTTGTGGGACTGATCCCAGAAGGGGTAATCATGAAAGAAGACATGTACCTCTTCAAAATAATGATTGTGGCCATTAAGTAGGCCATTTCCAGAAGCTGTTTAAAAAGTTATGCTCCAAACCAAAGGCAAAGGATGGACATTATGGACAAGATCTACATTATGGAGAAAATTACATTCTACTTGCGAATCAAAGCAGGTGACTTTGAACAAAAGTGGAGGAAATGGATACTATTCAAAGATATGGACAATGCTCACACAACTACATGATTATCCACCCCCCACCCCCTTTTTTTGGGGTTGTTTGTTAATTTTGGATAATATTTCTTGTACATGTTAATATACAAAACAAAATAAAGAGTTAAAAAATACACACACACACACACATACATACATTATATATATATATATATATATATATATATATATACACACACACACACACATATACAGTACAGGCCAAAAGTTTGGACACACCTTCTCATTCTTTGCATTTTCTTTATTTTCATGACTATTTACATTGCAGATTCTCACTGAAGGCATCAAAACTATGAATGAACACATGTGGAATTATGTACTTAACAAAAAAGTGTGAAATAACTGAAAACATATCTTATATTCTAGTTTCTTCAAAGTAGCCACCCTTAGCTCTGATGACTGTTTTGCACACTCTTGGCATTCTCTTGATGAGCTTCAAGAGGTAGTCACCTGAAATGGTTTCCTAACAGTCTTGAAGAAGTTCCCAGAGATGCTTAGCACTTGTTGGCCCTTTTGCCTTCACTCTGCGGTCCAGCTCACCCCAAACCATCTCGATTGGGTTCAGGTCCGGTGACTGTGGAGGCCAGGTCATCTGGCGCAGCACTCCATCACTCTCCTTCTTGGTCAAATATCCCTCACACAGCCTGGAGGTGTGTTTGGGGTCATTGTCCTGTTGAAACATAAATGATGGTCCAACTAAACGCAAACCGGATGGAACGGCATGTCACTTCAGGATGCTGTGGTAGCCATGCTGATTCAGGTTGCCTTCAATCTTGAATAAATCCCCAACAGCGTCACCAGCAAAGCACCCCCACACCATCACACCTCCCCCTCCATGCTTCACGGTGGGAACCACGCATGTAGCATCCATCCGTTCACCTTTTCTGCGTCGCACAAAGACACGGCGGTTGGATCCAAAGATCTCAAATTTGGACTCATCAGACCAAAGCACAGATTTCCACTGGTCTAATGTCCATTCCTTGGGTTTCTTGGCCCAAATAAATCTCTTCTGTTTGTTGCCTCTCCTGAGCAGTGGTTTCCTAGCAGCTATTTGACCATGAAGGCCTGATTCACGCAGTCTCCTCTTAACAGTTGTTGTAGAGATGTGTCTGCTGCTAGAGCTCTGTGTGGTATTCATCTGGTCTCTAATCTGAGCTGCTGTTAATTTGCGATTTCTGAGGCTGGTGACTCAGATGAACAGCATCAGAGGTGACTCTTGGTCTTCCTTTCCTGGGGCGGTCCTCATGTGAGCCAGTTTCGTTGGAGCGCTTGATGGTTTTTGCGACTGCACTTGGGGACACATTCAAAGTTTTTGAAATTTTCTAGACTGACTGACCTTCATTTCTTAAAGTAATGATGGCCACTCGTTTGTCTTTACTTAGCTGATTGGTTCTCGCCATAATATGCATTCTAACAGTTGTCCAACAGGGCTGTCAGCTGTGCATCAACCTGACTTCTGCACAACACAACTGATGGTCCCAACCCCATCAATAAGGCAAGAAATTCCACTAAGTAACCCTGACAAGGCACAGCTATGAAGTGAAAACCATTTCAGGTGACTACCTCTTGATGCTCATCAAGAGAATGCCAAGGGTGTGCAAGGCAGTCATCAGAGCTAAGGGTGGCTACTTTGAAGAAACTAGAATATAAGAGATGTTTTCAGTTATTTCACACTTTTTTGTTAAGTACATAATTCCACATGTGTTCATTCATAGTTTTGATGCCTTCAGTGAGAATCTACAATGTAAATAGTCATGAAAATAAAGAAAATGCGAAGAATGAGAAGGTGTGTCCAAACCTTTGGCCTGTACTGTACATATGCCATATACTGTACATATGCCATATGCCAAAAAAGAAGAAGAATCAGTGTGAACATGTCCATATTAAATGTTTTAATGTGTTAATCTTGGTTTTGGTACCTGACAGGAGCCACATCTGCTGCAGCAATAACTGCTTCTTTCTCTCTTTCCTCCTTCTCAGTCTCAAACTGCTGCTGCTTCTGTTGCATCTCCTACAACACATAAACATTGTTTAAGATTAAAAGAAACAGTTACAAAGACAAATCTCTCACCCTGCAAATCAAACACATAATGAAAAATAAACCAGGAAATGAAATCAAGACAATGACACATTTCTGTTATTGTTCCAAGTAGGAAACATGTTTTGGTCACTAAGTCTCAACAACAAGAAAGGAACATGTTTCCACTTGATATATCATACAGGGGTTGGACAAAATAATGAAAACACCTTAAAAAAATCAACAAAATATAATTTAATATGGTGTAGGTCCACCTTTTGCGGCAATTACAGCCTCAGTTCTCCGAGGTATTGATTCATACAACTTGTGAATTGTTTCCAAAGGAATTTTAAGCCATTCTTCAGTTAGAATACCCTCCAACTCTTTTAGAGACGATGGCGGTGGCAATCGACGTCTTACTTGAATCTCTAAAACTGACCATAAATGCTCAATAATGTTGAGGTCTGGGGACTGCGCCGGCCATACGAGATGCTCAACTTCATTAGAATGTTCCTCATGCTATTCTTTAACAATTCTAGCTGTATGGATTGGGGCATTATCATCTTGAGGTGAAGGTGTTTCCATTATTTTGTCCAACCCCTGTATCTCATCACTGTTTCTTTGTACTCAGCCTTAAAACATTGAAGACAATCCATGATGCTTTAGTGCCAAGTGTTCTCCATTCTCCTCTGCAGAGCTCATACGTTGGAACTCATCAGAATATGTTTTAACATTTGAAAACACTGTCTCCATTGTTGTATTATATTACTTAATATATCATGGTGCCATCATTACAATGTGTCAGTTAACAATTTGAAAAAATGGTTTCTATTATCCACCTGCAGTGTGTGCTCCTTAATGATTAAATTCATTCTGTAATTTACTTGCTTTGATATTATGCATGGTTTTGTGTCTTGTCAGTTTGAATTATTTTTTGTTGAGTCCAATAGCCAGTGAGACAGTGGCACATTTACAGTGATAACTATACATCTTATTTAGTCTCAAGTTGACATCAAAATGAACAAAAGCCACAGAGTACAACTGACATATCCTTAACCTCATCCTTCCTTTATATTTGTTAATTATGCATTTTCACATCAGCGTTCAACTTTGCCAAGTGCAGTACATGTATAAATAAAAGTAAACATGTGGTCCACAGAAAATATTAAGCATTTAAGGCATTTACAGTTGAAAACACGTGAATATGACATACCTCTGTCTTTGCTGCCAGAGCTTTGAGCAGTAATTCTAAATCAATCAGCCGTGTTGTCTGACTCTCCTGCTGCTTTTTTTGTTGCTCTGCGGTCTGCAAGCATGGACAAAAAAAGTGACATATATTGTATTGTGTGTCCTATAGGTAAACCCACCACAAACAGCATGTGTTTACCTTCATCTCCCTACCTGTGCCCTTTGTGTGTTCTCTTTGTCCAGCTCTCCCTGCAGCACCCCAAGCCTCTGCTCCAGCAGGGAGGACACCCACAGTCCCAGGCTCTCCCTGTCAGTCTGTGTGTGGAGCTGCTCCTTCAGGCTGCTGTAAAGACCCAAAATGTCCCCGTGACGCTGCTCCTGTTTGTGGTCACCCTGCTGTACTCGCTCCCACAGAAGGGCTAGCTGGCGCTCCACATGTTGCAGTCGCTCTAAATCCACACTAGACACCACCACTGGGGGAAGGATAGGCTGCGGAGCACCAAGGTGTGAAAGAGGAGGAAGACATGACATTTGAGAAATATAATCTTAAAGTAGAATAGCCATACAGTGATCATATCTATCCAGATTGCACTGATGTCTCTGATAAGGGGACTGAGAAGGTATCACTTTTCTCAAAGTAAAATGTCAATTTCCTGAGTGAGTAAAAATAATTTGCTTTCAGCTGCTGGTAGTGGTGGTTTTTGCACATACTTTGGATATGTTGACACATTTATGGTGCGTTAACGGTGAGGAATTCCTGTTATCTCCAACTCGTAATTACATGTGGGGTGGTTTTTCCCACTCAGTGGGTTGTAGTTGTGGTTTAAACAATGACATGAATGAAGCATTAGCCTCATGTTACCTCTACAGTTTCTTGTAGCTGCTTCAGTAAAAAAAAAAGTTCTCCCTCTTTTTAAAATCACTCAAAGCTATCAGAAACTAAAAAAAATCATGTCCCTGGCCATCCTAGCGGGTATTACATGACCTAGCATTATCAGTCCAAGGGTGTTTTTCCCCTGGTCGTTACTTTCTATTTTTTGTCAGAGAAAATGGCTTAAATTACTTCAACAGAATTTGTATTGGAATGATTCTGTCTCAGGCTTGTCCATAAAAGCAGTTGATCACTGTAACCTTGACCAGGACAAGTAGTTATCACTGTATTTTTCCGTTTAAAGTTTAGGATACTACAGTATTGGGGCCATTTGTATACACAATAACAGTAACAAAGTTCTTTCTTTCTCTTACCGATGCTTGTGAAACTGGGGTGGCTGGTGTCTGTTCCACTGGGGTCTCTGGTACTGGGACGGGGACAGAGGCAGGAACTGGACCAGAGGCTGGCACCAAGTTGGCCAACAGGGTGAAGGGAGATGCTGGACGCCACTCCGTTAGGTTTATGGCTGGGAGATAGGCAAGCAGAGCAGCAGTGGACGGACCCCATAACCATAAAGCTGTGAGAAGGATGGATAAAGCAGGTTAAACCACACTTGGAGTATAAACTCTGCACATACCAAAGGAAATGTATTTTAAAGCCTAACAAAACCAAATACTAAATTACCATAAAATTGTGTAGTTTGTGTGTATAGTTAATGAAAAGCTGCTGCTGTAAAAATAGACGTAGTAGATTTTCATCCTTTTTTCTTCACTTCACAGTGGTATATGGTAGAAAAATCTAACCTTAAGGTAACTTAAAGAAAGAAAGGACGGAAACATAGATGCAGTTGTGTTTCACTGATGTCTAAGATGAAGTTGCTGAACCACAGAGACGTGTAGCTCACTAGAGGCCCAGAAAGCATGACCTGAATTTGGTACCAGATTTGCAGCATACTCTTGGGATGTGCGCTGGATAGGACAACTGCAGTTTTTCGCTACATACGTAAAATGGGTTACACCTGTAGTGCAACCCTTTTTTTAAACTCACCTAGGAGGAGTAAAAGGGGTAAAAGGAGCAGCAGGAGCTTCCAGAGTTTGGGAAGGCATCTGTAAAGAAGTCATACACTGGTCAGATAAACAGCTGCCAGGAATTCATTTAACAAAAAAAAAAGTCAAGGACCTTAATGGAAAGAGTCAAACCAATGAAAAGACAACATGCAACACATAATGACTGTTTCTAACCATAAATCTGATAAATTGTACTTCAAAATGCTGTGTTTAAGGCATCAGATACAGAATTTAATTACATTTGCTATGCTTCCTGTGAAATATGACCATACAAATTTGAGTATGAGTTCAGAGTGAAAACAAGGGTTGGCTCTTACCTTGTCAGAAAGAAGACATTGACGAGAGACATGAGAGACACAAGCCTGTACCATCCAGTCATGAGTAACCAGAGAAGCCCTCTTCCTGCTTTTACTGTGCAAGTCAAGAGTGAAAAAAGATTCACCCCATGTTAGTTAGCAATGAAATATGGACCATTTTCTAAAGAGAATGATGTAAAGAAGCATCACCAACCCGGAGCTGCTACAAACATCCAGAGCAGCAGTGAGACTAGTCTCTGTGCTACTGCTCCTACTCCTGAACCCACCGCTTTGCCTGCTCTCACCACACAGTAACCTGGCTGAAGGAGGCAGTAACCTAAAACACACAGAAAACCAAAAAAGAAATTAATTAATTATACACATTTCAGCACTAAAACATCCCATCCCAAAATGAAAGAGTTGCTGGTTAACCTGTGTAAGCTAGGAGGCTCCACAGTGCCCCCGCCAGACGCCGAGGCCTGGAGGACTGTGTTAGGAGGACGGTGTGAGTCTCAGAATACTGCTTTCCTTTACAGTCATCACCTGTTTAATGCCAAAGGGATGACAGGCAGGGAAAAAAGAAAACACAAAAACAAATAAAGGTAAATAAAGGCATAAAGATGGTTTGCAGCAACAAAAATAACTTTAATGTTAAAAAAAAAAAAAAAAAAAAAAAGATAAAACCAAAATAAATGCAGTCAATTAACAACAAAATGGGCCATTTGCATGCATCTGAAAATCTGTTAGATGAGCAATGACAACACTCAAAGCTTGACAAAGCAATGACAAAAATGTCGAACCCCACTGAGTGACACACATTTACTGTTTTCATGGTTTAATGAAACTGTTTAATAGCTTCATTATTCAAATGTAGCACTGGCTTTGATGACAGGATAGATAATTGGGCTTGAAAATCTACTAACACGGGGTTGAAAGTGTGAATATAAAAATGACTACAACACACTTAAAAATGCAGCTTGTTAATGTTTAAGCATTTGAAGTATTCACAAAGATTTCTGAAAAAGGCATGGTATACAAACTCGAGTGAAAGTGAGGCGTCAGCAATTCATAATGGTCAACAGACGGCTGACCAGCTAAAATACTTCACATGACCTCTGTTCACTGATGGCAACACAGGTCACGCATATAATTAACTCTGTCAATCAACGTTACCACAAGGCAACGTAACGAGTATTGAGAGGTAGAGGCAAGATTTGTGTTTGTGTGTGACTTGTGTGTTTGTCTGCTTACACAGGGAACCATTAAGATTAAGATGTGATGTATCTTCAGTCACCAGATCCTTCACATTCATGCTTCCACAGAAACTTGAGTGAGCTGCAACATACATACAACACATTTTGTTTACATAACAGAAGCATGTTGCGTGGGAAAATTCTGACGATGATGAATGATGGATGAGGATACCATATTCCACAAGGAAAGAGAGTGAAAGCACAGTCATAAGAAAATAGTTAGTTGAGAGAACACAATGACAACTACTATAAAAAAGAAGTTTCAATATATGAAATCAGTTTTTGGTACCTGGAAAAAACTCATGTCAGCATAGGTACACTAGAAACTAAAGTCATACAAATTTAAACTATTTTCTTCACATCTGCAGTTATCAATCAAGGAGAAGTCAGAAACTCTAGTTCTGCTTCAGAAGTAATTCAAGCACACAAAAACTATGACAACCTCATGTGAACTAAAAGACTCCAATCAAGACTACGTAGAACTTAAGTGACAAGAAAATATTGTTTTATGGGGTTTCGCAGTTTTCATTTCACCTCAAGTTTACTTCCTTCTTTAGAAGACGAAAGCAACAGTTTAAAGTGAATATTAGATGAAAGAAAGAGAGATGATGAAGATGAAGAGATCCTTCAAAGTCAACTCCACTTTGAAACAAACATTTATCAAAATCAGAGGCTCCTTTTTTCTTCAATTCTGTTGAATGAGCTTGAATAGAAGAGAATATGACAAAGACTTATGAAAAGAGACGTGGCAGAGAGGTCTGCAAAGTCTGGAGCTCTGACAGTTGTAGCAACAGCAGGTACCTTGTCCTTCATAGCCATTGGCTCTGTAGCCCATCATCCTGTGGAGAGTGCTCTGCTTAAACAGCCATAGTTGGGACAAACTGGAAGACAGCGCCTGCCTCATGGACTCCGAGAATGACACAAGGACACCTGGTGACAAACCCGCCCCGTACACGCACTGTTAGTCAAAATGTACACTGGAGTCACGGCAAGAGATACAAAAAAAGGTACTCAGAAAAATGGTTAAGAGGATGAGTGGGAAGACAAGTAAATGGCAGAAAAAGAGGAAAATGACAGAAGGTACCCACAGCCTGGTAAGAAACACACCATGACTCAGCTAGAAACAAAGAACGATGACAAGAAAGCTGCTCAGGAAAGTAACAACGGGAGAAAAGACTGAAGATGAGCTGCAAGAAAGATGAACCTAAAATCCTCTATAATTCTTGAAGTCTTAGTGACTGCTGCCATATGAGGCAGAAGAGATAAAGAGAATGATGAGTAATGGATGGAGATCATGAATATCTGTTCTGTACCTTTTCCTGGTGGGCTTTTGGCCTTTGAGCCCAGCCAGGCCACATTGTTGACGAGCAGGGTAACTAAGGACACTATGGGGGCCAGGGCTCGTTTGGTGTAGCGCATACATGTGTTAGAAACAGACACCAGCACACCTGGAGAGAGACACCGCTATGTTTATATTCTCATTATCATGAAACATTAAAGTAAAGATGCAGGCCCTTCACTTTCACATCTATTTCATTTCGCTGCTGAGATGGACAAATGTGGGATGTAAAGCGCCTGATTTTGCACATTTCAGTATCTCACCTGTCTTGTTCCTCCGACTCCTGTCTCTGGAGTATATACTGGTGAAAGGTGAGGATGAGGAGGAAAGGATGTCGGTGGAAGCTTCAGCAGCCTTCAAAGATGATGATGACGACAATGATGATGAGGATGATGCAGCAGTGCGTGTGGTGAGTGACTCCGTCCGTTGAGCGTGTAGAGCGCAATCTTTACAGACGTAGCCATTGACGAGCGTGTTGTGGGATTTTGATGAAGTGGCACTGCAACCGCCATTGATACTTGATGAACTGTGATCAGCACTGGAGCTCGTTCCTGAGGGAAAACATATGAGCAAGTCTTTGCATTTACTAGAGACACAGTTAATTTGTGCTTTTTTCATGTCTTATTTCCACATCATAGTATCAAAATGTTGATTATGATAAACTTTATGACTATATGAGTAATTCAAGGAAAATAAGGGCCACAATTTCAAACCCAATATTCAGGTATTTATAGCCTGGAACAATAAAACTCACAAGCTCATTCATTAAAATGATCACTGTGATAGAACCTTAGGAAAGAACATTAATCAAAACTAAGCATAACAAAAAAATAAATATCAATTCAGGTAAGAAAAGCCTATTCTTCACCAATGACAGAAAAGAATGCTAAAAACCGTGCTTAATGGGTAATGTCTGTTTACATGGTGGGAAAAGAGGAACCTGAATTCAACTAAACCAGCTTGCATACTTGAACCATTATAAGATGAATGATGAGTCGGTTCTGGTGAGGTTTATTTTAGTACTGACCCCAGTGCCCATCCACAGTGGTGGTGGTAGTAGTTGTGGTTGTAGTGATGTTGCGCTGTCTCAGTTGAGACTGGTCCAGAATGGAAGTGAGAAGAGAGGCATCGGATGCAGCATTGCTTTCCTGAATAACCCTGCTGCTGCTGCTGCTGCTGCTGTTGTGTATTGGAGTACTAACAGCTGAGAAGGAGAGGTTTACCCTTGGTGTTGCGACTTGGCTCAAGGATAAAGACAGGGAGCTCGACTGCTGCTTTCTGCTCCGTGCCGTTCTGGAACAGAAAACAGATCAAAGTGTAACTTTTGTTGTGTGCAATTGGTTTTACATTCAGACAAACACAGAATTAGCGAATGCAAATTCAGCACTTAAAGCAAGCTTGCACATGATGAAAATGTATATCCACTGATGGTCTTACCGTGTTTCTCTCCTGGTGCTGGTGTAGCTGCTATTGCTGTGGCTGTGGCTAAGGGAGTAATCAGCCAGGCTCTCGTTGCCAAGGTGACTGGCACTGTTCTGCAGACGCAAGCTCCTCCGTGACATCCTTGGTGACTCGTACACGGGAGCAATCTTGTGCTCCTTCTCAAACTCTAATGCTGCCGTCGAGTAGCTGGAGCTGAGAGAGACAAGAGGGAGGAAAGAGTTAATCACAGGGAGGGATGTTCCTCACGTCTGCTGAACTGAAATGAACTTTACCACAACAAACTTCAACAGAGCAGGCTATGAGCAGCATTAAACCTCAAACAAATCCTGTGTTTTTCCTGAGATGTGCATCGGCTCTAAAAAGTCAACTTCCAAGAGGTTGTTTTTTTTCCTCCAAACAAAAGCAAACTAAGCAGACGGACGGACAGTCCGCTTGGAGGAAACACCAACCATGATACAGTTTGTTCCCTGTTACTGGCAATGGGCTTGACAGGAAGTGACTCACTTACAAGGGGGGGGACATAAAAGACAAAAGAATAGGGCACATTGTTTGAAAGTAACTGACAAAAAAGAGCCAGAAAAATAATCTCCAAGCATGCAAGTAGTCTGAATGACAGAAAATAATTCTACTCCACTCACTGCAATTCGAAGTAAGTGGAAACACACCATGAATGTTATAAATTTAGAGTTGGCCATGTGTTATGCAGTAATGACTCACTTTGCCACACCCACCTGGCAGAAAGCACAGAGTCGAGGCAGTCAGTCATGACTAACAGACAACAGGGCAGAGATTGCAAAATTCACTGAAAATCACTAAGCACTTCCAGAATAGCCTGTAAAATCAGGCAGTCTCCTTAAAATTCTGTTTTGTTTACCGATAGCCTATTTTTACATTTATATTTGCCCATTATGTTTTATCAGAGCAGGTTAGAATGTCCTGAGCATGCTGCATTTTGTTTGCAAGCTGTGCACACTCCTGATCATGTGGCTAAACTAGGTCAGGCAGACTAACTCTCCAGAAATGCAGGGTAGGGCAAAATGCTTTATCTGTCACTGGAGGACAGAGAATAAACTTCCTGTTAGACACTTGTAAAGGAGTGGCCTTCGCTATGTAAACAGGAGCTGTTTGCTCTATGTTAGAAGCATACAGTCCCCGTCGGTGCCCCATTCACTGGAGAGACTGAATAGAGTAGAGTTGTGCACACATTTTGGTTTGGCAAATCTTCAAAGAAACTCAGGACAAAATGTAGAGCTAGTAACATACATGTACACGTATGTGCTTATGAACCGTGCTTGGTGCTCTCTGGTCCACCCTCTGACTCTAAATCCTAAGGATTACCCGCTCACACAGAGAGCCAATTATGTGCTTTTCTGCGTCTCTGCCTCTTGCTTCAAATGGCTCATCTCTGAACACATGACCAGGGCAACACCTTTCCCTTGATATCATGTGAGTGTAAGAAAAGGAAATATACAAACTAGGTACTACTTATGCATGATTCATATTCTTAATCACTATCTTTATTCACAGGTTCATGTGAAATTTTTGAGCATGCTGTTAAATATTAACTCAAATAATGACAGCACAATTCAATGATATATGAACATTTAATTCACACTGACCTAGAAAAATTATAAATACCGTATATGTGGCTAATAGTGAAGTAAATAAATGCCAGTGTTGATATGGGGAATTATGGAGAATGTGGAAAAAATGAGACAGTGAACTAAGTAAAATAATGATGGGGTAATGATAAAATGCTGAATATCATATCTGATTATCAGTCTATAACAGGAGGCAAGGATCTCAGCTCAAAAATAAAGCCAATGCAATATATCACTAAGGCCCGCTGGGGGTGACAGTGACTCCATTTGGCATTTCATGTACATTGAACTTAATACTAAATCAATATTTTTTATTTAAATTTACACAGGACTGTTTCCTATCTGATCAGTTTTATTTGGAACCTCTGCTGACTGACCTGGTGGTCCACCTTTAAATGTTTCCTCCATTAATGAAATCTCAGGTCGAATAAAGATTTGGATGTCTGCCATGTCAGGACTTAATTGACAGGTCTATATGAGAGTTCATGCACCTTCTGAATCAGACTTTCACAGTTTCAGTTTATTTAGTCAAATGCATATTTTCTGGACAGACAGCGCCACTGTAGATGTGGTTAATAAGATCCACTAAAAAGATTGTAAAATGATCTGTTATGCAAGGCCTGATGAGATTTGGCTCTTTACAGAGTCAATAAGCTTGCACTTAGCCTTAGTTGACCTCTGACCCCTTAGGCTCATGGAGTTCTGCCCCATTAATTCAAATATGGTCACTTCTAGCTCCAAATAGAAAGAGGCAACAACCAAATCTTAAACTACTTGCGTTGAAACAGCATAAACCAATGGGGGACATCATACTTCCTCTATCCACTAATCGCCGAATATCCACAGTCCACACATTAGGAGTTGAACATGTCTCAAAAGCACAAAAAGTGTCATGTGATAATTTAGTTATTTTTAAACCACAGACACCAATAAAACCAGTGCACATCTGTAGTTATTCTTGGTCCTGCCTCTGAAGTGCATCTGTATGCCTCTGGATCACACCTCTGGCCACAATTCATCAGACACCTAACTGCAAACTAACAAGGATGACAGAATATAAACACAAAGCCATCCAGTACGATACATAGACTGTCCTATTAAACTCACTAAATCATTTATAGAATATTGATATTAGTATTGCAGCAGCAGCAGAAGAACTTGCTCCCAGGAAAGGAGCAACAAATGCCATTTCCTTTGCAAACTTCACTGACAGATGCACACACAATTAAGTCCTGTACAACAATAGGTAACATTATACAATATGAGGAAAAATAACTTTCAAGATATCAACAAGATATCATCAATTTTATATCACATCGCTGCTTGGCTAATGCAAATTTGACTTTCAAATATAGGAACAGAGTTGCTGGGTGGCACGGAACAACAAAAACAACCCATCCAATAGACCAAACAAACCACAAACCAACCTAGCCTATGGTGACAGCATATTAGAATTTATTACTGACAATATTCAATGTTCTGAGAGATGGATGCAGGGAACTTACACTAAAAGTTCACAGTCTATATGTGTTTGTGAACTTAGGTTATCAAACCAGAATATGATGATTCCACATTTGCTGGCACTGCATTGTCAGTGCCTGTAGCATTTCAGGGCAGGGCATAGTGGGGTGTGTGTGGGAAAAGACACATACTTTGTGTAGCTTAAAATCAGACACAGTCATTAATTTAACCTGCTGTGCCAACTGGCAATTATTTCTCTTTATTTAAAAAACACAGCAACTTATCCCATATGGACAAGTAAATCATCCAGCACCAGTGACAAACACACTCAACTCCACAGAAAATGTAGGAGTATCTGTTCTGCCAGTCATTAGAAGCGGTAAACAAAGATTTTCAAATGTTCTGGGTATCCAAATGGATCCATGTGGTTCTCTGTCCCAGGCGGCTCCCCCAGCCCACATCAGTGATATAAATGGACATGGACACTGTGCTTTAAGATGTTAGCAAAGAAGACAGATGAAGAGACAGACCTGCAGAACTGAGAATGAAGAAGACACTATCATGCTGACATTCAGTTTCCTGGAATCTCTCCTTACATAACACTAATGCTTTGATACTCTTCCCACACTCAGTGGGCACTGCCAACCTCCTTAAAATGCACAACAGAATATAAAACCAAACATGATTGTATGTTTTCTTTTACCCAATTTATCATAAATGACTATGAAATGCAAAATAAGTTCTAAAAAAAAACAGAAAGAATCCTAAAAATTGGACCATGTTATTTTTGTAGTACATGATTTATTTTTATTTTTCTGAAGATGTCTAGGTGTTTGTGAAAAATCATCACTTATATATTTCATTCTTCAATAACGATGAATGGGCCAGAAACAGGGATGATGGAGGATTAATTAATAATGAATGAAATGTCAGAGGATCTTTGCTATGCCTGGCAAATGATATGTTTAATGTTTGGCCTAAGAATACAATGGACATTACAGAGATATGGCAATGTCTACAGTAAAGATCACAAGGCTGAGCTCAACATCGTATTCACTGTCTTCAGCTCAGCCCTTTTGGAATGGGATCAAATCTTTTAGAGTGCCTCAAGATACAGTGACTGGATCTCCGCCATTGATCCAGGTGCAAATGCAACATAATGAGTGCTGTATCTGCCCATGGGCGCCATGGCTTAAGCCACAGCTTTTCACAATAGCATACCCTGGAGACAAGAACTAAACATTTTATGACAGTGTTAAGTTCACAGCAAGTGCCAAAAATTGTTGTAGCCAAACTGGCTTGTCATCATTTGTTCAAGATCAATCCAGAGAGCCACAGACAACAAATCCTTCAATTACAATACAAAAACGTAACTCTAGTAACATAGCCTTCACTGAGTCTACACCATCCAGACCACATTTGGTTTTCTGCCACTGAAGGGACTTGCCACCCACCCACCTGCTGCCCGCTTTGCATAGTGTATGAAAAAGAGATGTGATCCCAAAGCATACAGATGGACACAATGGGTTTACATGCAAGGCTTTTTTTTATTAATCTATGCTACAAATATGGTTAACGGTTGCATTTTCTACATCTTCATATGTCTAACAATCAGTAGTCTTTGTATATGTTACATGTTATGTGTTGTCCACTATTGTTGTGAGAAATGTGGGTTGTGTAAATATGTGTGTCACTTTTTTCAAAAAAAAAAAAAAAAATACGGTCCACATTTTTGCAGAAAATACATACATGCATTAGCTGAAGAAACACATAAGCCCCCCAAAAAATTAAAACTGGAAAATATATTATGAAATTAATTTTTTTTTTTTTTAATTATCTAATCTTAAATTTTAATCACCCTTGACAAAATAAACTGTCAACCACTGCTATACAGTTAATACTGTCACTCGTTCACTCATACCCACAGAGTCATGCATTTTAGAGAAACCATGTGGGTTGTAAATCTCAGCTCAAAACCACAAGTATGACTCTAAAAACCTTATCGAAAACATACACGAGAGCTTAAACTAATACAGGGGCAAGACGACTGTCCAACTAGAAATTCTTATTCTCATTTGACAGATTTTGAAATGAATTAAATACTTATCAATAACATTTAAAGTGTACACTTATGAACAGTGTATATTAAGACAATACACCTTCAATCACATTTACGACACCGTCTACTGACAAGTTCCCACAAAACAGAATAAAAAGTTTACTCTATGAAATAACAATGATAATAACAACAGCAGTGAAAATATATCTTCTCCCTCATCTGATACACTGTGCAGTGTGGAATACATATAGGCAATGTGGGTCAACTCACAGTAAGATTGTAGGATATGACTATCATGTGATGTTGACAGAAAG
Source organism: Sphaeramia orbicularis (assembly GCF_902148855.1). Lineage (NCBI taxonomy): Eukaryota > Metazoa > Chordata > Actinopteri > Kurtiformes > Apogonidae > Sphaeramia > Sphaeramia orbicularis. The sequence goes on along the minus strand of NC_043964.1, from coordinate 29,556,254 downwards.
ATTTTTATCATTTCATATTATATGCTACTGCATCACAAACCACACTTTTTAAAAGGATATCTCATCATTTAGAAAATAGTCATTTTCCCCAGACAGCATGGAAATTAATAAAATCATTCACCATTTCACCATGTTCATCACATCATATTTTATTGCTAGAGTATTATCTGATTGGTTGTAATACCTTCACAGAGAACATTTCATTTTTGTAATTAGAATTTTGTATTCATATTCTAAATTTTGTTATACGTGCACTTGAAAATGTATGACAACTTTCTAACTAAAAAAATAGTAAGCACCTTTTATTCTTGTTATTTGCTGAATACAAAAAAAAATTATATTATGATTTGTGGTTATAAAATTAATTGCTATATCAGTAAATGAGGTTTTAGTCATATCATTAAGATTGTATAATTTCACAGATTACATCAGTAACAAGTAGTTGTTGTGCCTTGGGATATTGTAGCTTGGCTGACATGCAGAGTATTTTGTTTCCCTTTCCCAGCCATTTATGTAGTGCTCCTCCCTTGAACACTGTGGGACCCCGCTGTGTTTACTAAAATTATACTACACTCAATTTTTCCCTGAAATCCAGCAGAGAGAGCCTCTGGAAACCTGTAGGGAAATTACCAAAGCCGAGCACAAATGCTGCACAATCTGCCTTCCTGTTTCCCTAACTGTTACAGAGTGAAGAAAGTCTTCTTCCCCCTGAGGTGCTGAGGCCTATTTTTACCAGAAGCCAGAAACTGAAGTCTGGGACCAAGTGGAGAGCCTTCATATTTCCATTTATCTATCTCTGGGTGGGCAAAATTTGGCACCATGATCAGGATCACTCCTGTCCACCGCAATTTTCCCTCCCACAGACAACACTTTCCTTCTGCCCCCCTCTCTGTGTGGTGTCCTTCACTCTCCACATTATAGCACTATAGTGTGCTGCCTCATGTTGCTGTGGTTGCTATGGAGACAACTCCAAACAGACTCAAGGGAGACTGATCAGTAGCAGAAGCTGGACATCCATCTCCAACACAAACATGCTTTTTTCTATTGCCCTTACAGTAAGCATGTGCATGTCTAGCATAAAAATAAAAAAAATTACTAAATTATTAAATATTTGCCAAGAATTTCTTTATTAGAATACCAGCAAAGCAGCTTTAGAAACAGCTGTCATGAGTTGAACACTGATAAGAATGGTGTGGGCCATCTCCTTAAATCTAGCCGCTGTCATTTCAATGCTTGGCACTTCACCAGTTATACATGAACCGAAATACACACAACCCAGATGTCAAAACAACTGCGAGAGCGGCATGAACAACAACTGTCCACACCCCCTCCACCCAGACCACGATATGCATGAGCAAATATGGCAGCACTAATAGTATTTCATACACTCTGAATACACAATTTAACTGAGATCATCACATAACAGCAACAATATGCCTCAACTTGCAGATTTATGCTAGAATCAGTCTGTGAGCAAAATGGTATTTCAGCCATGTGGAGTTTTTTTTTAGGACTGCAGGTGTTCTGCCTTATATGCCACATTCATTTTTTATCTTTAACTTGAGTTATCTACTCCCTCTTATCAGTGCACATCAGAGGACGCCATCAAACTACTGCTCCAGTCAACAGTCAGAGGCCCCACTGACCCACTTCCATCATCATAAAATATGAAGAATCCATGTGGGTCTGCAGACAGCACTCATATCGCAACATTGCCTTCAGGAGGGCCTTGGTATGAAGAAACATCTACCAGCATGTCACAAATCTACTCCTGAAGGCTGTGCATTTTTTATATCAATTCTCATGTTTTTCTTATACGATTTTTTTTTTTTATATATATATATATATATCTACTGTTAAAACTTTTTTTCATGACCTCTGAAGAAAACCACATATTGACAAAATAAACAGTGAGTCTAAGCTTGACTAAGTATTAATTCTTACATAAAAATATTACCAAGTGTGTACTCATGAATGATGTAATCCAGGTGCTCAAAGCAGTAGCGCTGACAAATGTGGGTTGAAGCTTTGTAGTGTCTTTAGTGAGAATCTGTCCAATAGAAAGGAGGAGACAACAGCTCTTGGGAAGTGAGCGCATACACACTCCCAATTCACCCTTAAACAACTTGTGAAACACCTGTTACTAGTGACCTTTACACATCTGCCTTTATATTCATTTAGTCATTAAGGCTAAGGTGGTGGTCCAAGTTGTAATGGTCCTATTCTGGTATAATTTCAGGCTCCAAAGAGCCCTGAGTGCAAATGGAAACTGGATGTGACTGGCTGGCCTCCTCTGCCTTAGACTATTCAGTGCCACAAACGTGTCGCTGCTCTTTTGAGTTTTGACAACAGATGGGCCAACGGTTTTTGTCACCTGACTCCGGCTGTCTCCACACTGCTCTTGTATTCGCTGCAGCCATACGCACATACTGACACCCATCAAGTCTAAACAGTCAGCTGTCAGACCACGATGGGTTTATGTTTATGTACAAGCAGCGAGAACAGACCTTCTATTTCCGTTGGGAGGAACTCTAATGACCATTAACTGATTTAATTTCACTGGGTTTGTTTAGCAGGACAGAGAAGAAGTAGAATTTCAGCAGCAAGAGACAGAGGGTGATAAAAAGCACAGATCTCTCTACTAGCTAGTCAAGAAGCATGAACTAGTCTAATCCTGGGATCAGAGCCACGGTTGTGACTAAGGTCATTAATAGCCCTTCAGCTGACTACATTCAAAGAAACACGATTAGCTTGTTCCAGCCTTTTAGATTCCAGCAGGGTGTCGAATGAGCTTTTGTATATGCACTTTGCCTAGCCTCAATAACCCCTCAAAAACCCTCATAAAACTAGTTACATTAACAGTATTTGAAATTATCCACAAAAAACCCTCATAAAACAAGTGACACTAACAGTATTTCAAATTATCCACAAAAAACCCTCATAAAATTAGTTACATTAACAGTATTTCAAATTATCCACAAAAAACCCTCATAAAACTAGTGACATTAACAGTATTTCAAATTATCTAAAAAAAAAAAAAAAAACCCTCATAAAATTAGTTACATTAACAGTATTTCAAATTATCTTTAAAAAACCCTCATAAAACTAGTGACATTAACGGTATTTCAAATTATCCACAAAAAAAACCCTCACAAAACTAGTTACATTAACAGCATTTCAAATTATTTGTGCACTAAAGGACTCACTTTAATCAATGATATTAATGAGCTTGTTTTGACTTTTATTGAGCAAAAAAACATCACCATCTGCTCTTCTTCATCTCAACATGAAAACTTCCAAAAGGCAAATTCCTACAACACATCAACATCATTCACATAGCCATTAAAACCATAAGAGCTACTGACATATTAAACACACCACTCAGTGTCTGCAGCCTGGACTTGTTTCAGTTGGATAAGAAAATGTGCTGAAGCCTTTCCACTACAGTTCTCTCAGTGTGCCCTGCGTTTCTCCGAGACCTAGCTATAAACCTCTAATGAGAGGTGTTTGTTCGAACTCGATTTTTTATGAGACACATTCATACTTTCACTTGAAAAATGGGCAGGCTGTGCGGCTAAAGAAATGCAGTAACTCTTCCTTTCCCTTGAGTCAAAGAGTGAACGAAGCTGGGGGCAGGGGAGACGTGTCATTCGGAGACCTACACACCCAACACGCCTTTCTCTGTTCTAAGACGCCAGAGGTGACAGCCACGGAGGATAACAACATTCCTTCACATGCACAGACCTTACAAGTGTCAACCACACCTACAGTCTGACCTGTGAGGTGGAACACAACACATGGATAACATGATGGGAGAAACAGGTCTTGAAATGCTATGTACATTGACTCCAAAACCAACTATTGTGCATTTAAGTTTTTGTAATATTACATCCAGAATGCTTGCAAGGGCACCATGCTTCTGCAATGCTCATATAGAATTGGAAAAAAAAACGTAAAAGCTCTGTTTTTACTCTGCGCAAGGCTCCAGAATTCCACATTGAGCATACAAACATGCCATCTGAGGCATGAGGCTGAGTCATAAAAAACCACAACCACAAGACTTTTTTTCTTTTTTCAAACCAAAACAAAACCGCTGGAAGTTTCACCAAGGACAACAGGCAGAGAAAGAAATCTCTCTGTATAAAAAGTAGCCCTAAATATAATTCTAGTATATTTTCTGCTCAAGCATAAACCTGAGTCACCACACAGAAACCTGTTCACCTTCAAGTCATGAAGGCTGGGGATAATCACTCTTCTGAAGGTGTTTCATTTAATCGGCATGTAAATTAAAGTTGGAGAACCAGTTCTTTTGTACAAAATGTGAAATAACCTCTAGGATAATTTGGCAGTCTGGACACCTTTCATATTCTTACACTGTTATAATAATACAACTGGATTGACAATGTGTACTATAATAGCATTAAGTAATGCTTAACATAAAGAATATTATGCACTGAATGAACTCTATACATGCAAAGACTTGATAATGATGAGAATGCAGGGCTGGGCGATATGGAAAAAAATTACAGCTCATGCTCCCAGTGTTGTGGATGAGTCACAATTTTCAGCAATTTTCCCATGTCTACATGAGCTCAAGAGAAAAGGATTAGAAAGTACCTTTCTTTATTCAATCTAAATCTACAATCTACAAAAACAATAAGAGTGATTATCAAGGTGTCAGTGTGCATTATTTGTGAAAAGATAAAAATCAATTAAACATTACTGTTAAGTAGTCACTAGGGCTACACATTGAAACAAGCGAACAGGTTGCATTTTTACACAAATTAGGTGTGTTTCTACATCAATTAAAAAGCACACTTGACTAATCAAATTGCCCATGGTCTGATCGAGGGTCTCTATTAGAACTGTCTAGATGCTCAAATGATCAGTAGAGTTTGAGTAAAATACTATAGCCCAGCTGTTTGATGCCGCAGTCAGCACAGCACAGCAATCAAGTCTCACCTGAGAGAGTAGGTATAGCCGGTGTTCTCTGGAGCACACTGTGGCGGCGTATATGTGTGCAGTTGAGAAAAATCCATGGTCATTCTTCTTTGTTTAGACTGCAAGAGTCAGGATGCAAGGGACAGGACTCTTTAGGCCAAAGCTGACGATGGAGGGGAGTAAATACACAAACTAAACAAAAACACATGCATTTCTTTGTTCAGCCTGTCTCTTAACTCAACATTTTTTTAACAATACAAACAAACTAGACAAACTAATGAGCTCAAGTTCTGCTTCTGTGTAACTGTACCAAGCAACAGCATTAACGCATAACATACGCACATTACAGCACTTGAAAATTCGCTGCCTCTTCCCAAATCAGCTCTAGCGCTATCCACTGGGCTACTCTCCAAGAATACACAACCACCAGTAACGGCTACACTAACAACATACAACCATGTCAAGAAGCCCGGCACAGGCAGGCCCTAATGAGAGCTGCTGGACATTCCTTTTCTCCAGGAAAATAACAATACTACTACAGTTCTGCCTGTGGATGAGACTTGGCAGACCTCTTGCTGCATGTTGGCTCTGGCTGGTTGTGACGGAGGACAGGAAAGCCAGGAAAGCTGCAATGAATGACTTGTCTCTTCTCCTCTGGTCAGCAAGAAGACGGCAACTGACAGGAGTGGCTGGTACAGACCACACCGAAAGAATGACAATCCCCTCTGCCTTTGTATTAAGCGGACTCTTCACCAGGACAGCTACTCCAACAGTCACTGCATGGGTAAGCTCCACACACAGAAAGAGCAGTGTTATGAAACCAACTAAACAAGGAAGGGGTGGGGCAGATTTTTAGGCAAGAGGCGGGAAACCGATGGCCTGAGGGTTGAGCTTCTCAGAGTCAGACCTGTACTGCATGAACAGGCTGTGCAAATATGTTGTATTAGCCAAAACTCCAGTCAGACCATGACTCTATCACTTTATCTCATGTCAAAAAACTCCTTACAGGTCCTCGGTGACAAATAGACTCTTACTGTCCACTTACTGACTGACCGACTTATTTTTTCTTACACAGATATTGCCCCAAACTGTTTACAGGTATTGAAAAACGTCTCATCATTTGGTACCACACTTAGACAACTTAACTGCACTGCACACCCCTTACATACATTTCTATGAATAATATTACACCAGCACACAACTTTAAGTTGTGGAGGATAGGTTTATATACTTTAAAATCACTTTTACTGGAAGAATGTGAAGATGCTGAGACTAAATCTAAAGCCTTGCAACAGATAATTGAAACTACATTGTTTTAAAGGGGTTTAGAAAAAAAAAATTGTTCATTACCTGTATCAAATCAATTTAATACCAGTTTTGGAAATGTTTGACCAATACCCAATCCTACAGAGAGGTAATGTCAACAGAGTGACACAGAAGCAGATGGCTTTTCCTTAAAACCCAACACCAAATCTCAACCATAATCTTAATCATGTTTCAAATCCGCATTCAGGTTTTAGAGCTGAAAAGAGGGATAAACAGAAACAAATATGCAAAAGCCAAGGGGACTGCTTTAATTCAGACAGGATTAGTATATTTTGACTCGTCAGCTGGTGCAGTCAATGATGACGCAAGATCTGAATGTGGGCTCCAAAATTAAACACCAACCTCTGGAGTGCATCAGCTGTGCTATGGGGCTGCGACACAGGACGGTGAACTGAATAACGGGGTGCATGGGGAAAATGCAGAAACATAAAGAAGCTGGAGTGAAACCTCTTAGACATCCATCTGATCTCATCTTAGACTGCATGTGTGAGCTCTTAAGTTCCAATAACATCGACACTGGCTACCTCTTTACGCAAAGATGCACATTGTGGAATGCAGTTAAAGCTTGAGCTCATAAATCAGGAGACAGACTGAACAAAAAATGACTAAGTCTAACACACACCTATAGAGTAAATATAATGTAATAATAAGCATGTTTCTACAGTCAAGTCCTCTTCACATGTCTGTTTTGCATACTCCTTTACGCAAACCACCTGCGACCAAACAGCGCAAACAACTGAGCCTGGAGTCCACCTACTGACAGTGTTTAGGAGCAGTGCCTTGTAAAACACTTTTAGTTTAATAATAACTTCCAATAGTATCCAGTCAAATGACATACAAGACCCTTTACATTCTCATATTGCCTGGTGCTAAATTTAGACGCCATGTATTTAGACAACGCCGTCACTGACTTACAAGGTTGTGCAACGACGCACTATTCCCGTTAAAAAAACTAAGGCGTTTTTAATATAAGCAGGCCAAAAAAACACACTTATGGAATATTACTGATAATAGACAACACAGTAAATGTCTGATATGGTCGCAGATATCCAGAAATCGCCTTAAAAAATAAGGCCTGCAGTTGCGTTCGCTGTCAAAACAGTAGTGTGGTAAAGGAGCCCAGCAAGGACAAAATTAAACAACACACGCATTTAACAGAATACAGCTAAGTTCACTAGAAAACATGAATTACAGAAGCATTTCCACTTGCCCGCGTGGTTAGAGTCCATGTATATTATTATTCTTTAGGACCGTAATCCAGAGGAACAATATCCACACATTACTATGACGGAGGATGCGCAAATTCCCCGCATCCCGACGCACGGAAAACCAAAGGTTATTTTTCCCGATGGAAAAATCCTCAGTGATATTATCCACGTAGAAAGACGCAAAGTTTACAAGTAGCCGCTGTGTGTTATGTTAGTACACAACAAGCAGATTTCCAAAATGGCTTCCCGAGTGTAACAAAGCCAGAAGGATCGCTGTGGAGCTGATCCTCCCACTCCCAGGCCCTCTATTGTCGGCCAGGGCGCACACTTCAAATCTATTGGAGGAAAGCAATGCTGCAACGGCATGCACCGGACTGCTGCTGGAGCTCCATGCACTCACAGAAATCACTATTGTTTACATTGACACTGAACCCTGGGGTGGTCTTAACTGATATTGAATAGTTTCAGTATTCTACCACCAAAGCACAGACCAGACTCCTATTTAATCTGACACTATTAGCCATAACCACAACAATACTCATTATTACTCACTTTCTTGCTTCTATTATAGCTAATTGTTTTTGTACACTGCTGTTCAGTTACTCCCTATATAATAAATAAACCTGTCTTCTTTAAAGGTAGCAAATTTGATAGTGTGCAAGCTTCAATCAAAGTATTGTACAGCTCAAATCTGGTCTGGAGTTTGGAACCAGACCTCTGAAAGAATTCACATAAAATCACGTAAATTACCCCATTTCATGTCACCTTTAACACTGCAACAAACTTTCTAAACCTAATCCTAAAACTGCAGCACTGCAAAAATCAAAATCTTACCAAGTGTATTTTTCTCATTAGTCAAAACTCCTCATCACACTTAAAATAAGATATGATCACCCAAAGAGTAACTTTTCAGTGAGATATAAGAACTTATTTTTAGACATTAAATCTTGAAAATTCTATTTCAAGAAATCTTAGATAATTTTCACTTGTTCCATTGGCAGATTTTTTTTTTGCTTGAATTAAGCAAAACAATCTTGAATTAAGCAAAAAAAAAAAAAAAAAAAAACTACCAATGGAACAAGTGAAAATTATCTTGGTAAGATTTCTTGAAATAAAATTTTCAAGATTTAATGTCTAAAAATAAGTTCTCATATCTCACTGAAAAGTTACTCTTTGGGTGATTATATCTTATTTTAAGTGTGATGAGGTGTTTTGACTAATGAGAAAAATACACTTGGTAAGATTTTGATTTTTGCAGTGAGAGAGAAAGATGACATTGTTGCTGTTTGATTCCCGCCAATCTGACATCAGATAAATAACTGAACTAATCCTGAGGGGATTGTTCTTACTACTGTTTATGTTATAGTCATACAAAGATAGGATATAAGGAACACCCACAGTGCTCACAGGAGAAACTTAGGAAGCAAATTCAGTAGTGCACCACTAAAACTACTAAACTAAACAAATGTGAAGCTATAATCCATGAATTTCAAACCATCTTACTTGAAAAATATGTCAGTCATTTTTTTGTAAATGTTAAATATCACTACTGTTACAGTTCTGAAACTGTAGCTTATGAGAAACTGTTTTTCACAGTAGTTTTTATACAACACAAAGGCTACACAAAGTGTAAAAGAGCACAGAGTAACAACAAACAACCATTACTAAAAAAAGAAAAAGCAAATTGGCACCACCTAAATTCACATTCACATGTTAACACAGGCCTCTCTGATGCATGAGTGGCAAGTGGTTATAATACAAAGAAAACAAGAGGAAGACAAACAAAAAGTATGCAAACAAAACAGAACTTTAGAGCAAACCTATGTAACTGACAACAGTGTTAGCGTAATATCACAGAAATATATTAAGTGTTTGCATAATGTGATTAAGACATGGAAATATGCATGACGCAGTAACACAGTTCTTCTTGTTGAATCAATATAAGATAATGAATCTATTATCAAATAACTGCAGGCATAAAATAATTTATTCATTATACAGATAGATATGCTGGCAATATAGGTAAATATTATGAGATCGCTGCACAGAGACTGAATATGTATCACCACCTACAGGTCAATCATTTTGCCAAATCAAACAATCTCATTTACAGTCAAATCCAGATCAAGAATAATCACTTTGCTAAGACTCTTAATACCTACTCATTTGACCAAGGTTCACCTCAACAAAACTCACACTCTGGCACTCAAGGTCAACTAAACCGGTGGTGTAGCTTTACAGTTGACCTCTGACCCCTGAGCAGGTGATGATATTTCTTTCCAGAGAAATCTATGGTATTGATATTTATGCACCAGCATCTTTGTCCTACATTGAACTGATGTGGTAATAAGATCTAGCACCAGGCGCCATCTAGAGGACAGCATTTTATAGTCAGTTTATATGGACTTTGGATCCAATGTCTATGCAAGATTAGTAGTCAACAATAGAAGGCGTGTTATAGCCTACTAGGATCAAAGAGTAAATAATAATTATAAACACACCCAGTCATTGTCTTAAATAAGAATGCTACCAAACGATGTTAGGTTATGTATTTCTTCTTCACATTTTGATAAGGCTGAAAACATTCTGCACAGACCTGTTTAGTCATTCATTAACAAAACCCGTGGTAGCTGAAGTTAACACATGCAGGTGGTTATTGTCATAGGTAATATATGCCTCATATAAAGTGAAGAAATGATCGTGTGAGGGTCTTAACGGCTCAAACGAAGACGGAAGTGCATAGGAGTGAATCCCCTCGCTTGGCATATCTGCTCTTTAATAATGGAAAGTTTAGGAAGCAAAAGAAAGGAGAACTCACTTCCTCTTCAAGTCCATTATTAATTTTATTCACTAATTCACTTACGAAAAGTATTAAAGTCAACACAAGCTATCATAATGCCAACATGTATCTCCAACTCCAGTTGTTAAATATGTTAGCTAACCTACATGAAGTCTTGTGTCTAAAATATCAAAATAAGCTACATTTATACCGCAAAATATCCTGCAATGTAGCCAACAACAGGTGTTAAAGATAGCATGCTAACTGTAAATTTACAATATGCAGCTTTATAATGCCGATGTATGAAATTAACAAGCTTAAATATCATTTCAGAAGCTCCGAATACTCACATATTGGCATTGACAGTGGATTCCTGTGGCTAAAAACTAGCACCGGCGGTCTACTTGACTTTATACAGTGAACAGATAAAAATGGATAAATCATTAAAGCTTGACAATACAAGTAGTTGCCCATTTACGATCCCGAAAAAAGAAGAGGACGTTGCCCTAACTAACGTTCGCTTTTCCCGCACACGGTCATATTTTCCGTTGGGAGGCCGGCGTCACTTACGTCACACCTTATATGGTAAAAATGACCATATTTGGATTAGACCATAAAGAGCCCAACAAATTGTTTTTGAGATAAAATAACGCCTCTTAGTGGCCACTGATAAAATTACAGACATAAAAATAAAAAGCATGAACTGTCACTGTTATGAAATTCTCACGGGAAGAGCAAAAAAATTATTTAAACTTTTAACTATTTTATTAATGTGTAAAAGGCTGTAGCTCCTGTGTGTATATATTTATTATCTTTCTACCTTATTGTGCGTATTTTAACTGTTTTTTTTTTTTAAACAAATACATAATGAGACATTTATTTCTTTTTTACTTTTGACTCAAGAGCAATGCAACAGAAATTCCAATGTACTTACTTGTACTCAAATAGCTATTAACTCTCTTTATCCATCCATTTATCTGTGTCTGGTTTTCATATACTTTTTTTCCAATATATGTAGGGCTCCTCAGGGGAAAATGTGCTTAGTTTGCTTAATTTGTTTAAGTCAGATTAGCTCAGTTCCTTCCATTGGATAATTACAGCTGTGATTAATGTTTCAGGTGCAACTGATGCAGTCAGTAGCTTCTGGTTTCTTAAACAATCATCAGCTTGTAGAGAGCACAAAGACAGGACTGTGATTCATTAGAAAAAGGTCATGTGGTCTGGTTAGTGTAGAGTGTTCCAGAGTGATGGGCACATCAGAGCAAGAAGAAAGGCAGATGAAGTGATTACCCATCATGCCTAGAGCCAGCACTTCAAGCCTGTAGGGGTAGTGTTAGGGTTTGGGGTTGATACAGTTGATTAGGTCTACATTGACATTGCATAAGAGGCATACATTAGCTAAAGGTGATCCAATTGGGTGTGCATGTGTGTTATTTAATTTATTTTTGTCCCAGCGGTGTACCTCCTACTACCTCCTACTACAAAAACAAACAACAAAACAATCACCATCTACTCTTGGTGATGTCTTTGTGCCTTGATGAAAAGTAACTGCTGTAGCCAAGAACTATACTTTGGCCTGAGTGTATGTTAAGATCACTGTTCAAATGTAAATTAGTCTGTTTACAACGTCTTTAAATAACCGGAGAAAACCTGAAAAACTGGAAATCCATCATCTGTGGAATGATGGTGATGTGATCCTATTGTCCCTGTGATCATGTGACTACAATATGTGAAAAGCCTACATGATTGAGCCCAGTCCATCTGCTCTGACATACAGGTTGTTCAATGTCTGTGTGTTTGTCTGCGATCACTGCCATGAAGATCTTAATGTTTTTAATATTCGTGAGCTACTTCTCTGGAGTGCAGCTTAAAGACATAGATCGCTGTAAGTTGATTTAACAGTACATTTCTCATATGCTCTAACTTTGGTTTTCTCATTTAGATAGATTCAGTAATTTGGCTAGTCTATATGTTTTCGTGTTTGCTTTGTTATGGCTGTTTTAAAGGTTTACCTGATTTGTTTTGACAGACGCCTATTGTGAGAGTTGCATAACAACAGCACAAGGTAAAATGAATTATTAGATCATTCAGCTCATCTTTAACCATGAAGCACTGTTTTAAAATGATACACACTAAGTGACTGTGTTGACTATATTTAACCCATAAAGATCCAAACATCCACCATCTACCAAATTATCTACTGATCTAAACTGTTTAATACCTGTTAATCCACTAATCCTATCAATATATCTAAATAATTGGTGTAAAATGCAGTTTGTTATCTTTTCATGATCATCAGATATGACCCATCTGGACGTTCAAAGGCTTTGTAGTGAACGTGGAAACATGGTCATCTTCTACAACATTGATTCACCAGTAAAACCCATGGAGTTGGGTCAATGACAGTGGATGGACACACTTATTTTTACTTTTAATTAATGATATATTTTGCTGAAAAAGTCCTTTTTCTTCAGTTTTCTCTATATTTGATATAATAATCCTAAACTTTACTCTGAGCTTTTATTAACATCTACATGTTTAGTAAATTAAATGCTGGAAAATACCTGATATTCACTTTAAAAAAAAACAACAAAAATTTAGAGGATGAAATTATAATAAATGATGACAAACCACTTAAGGACGGTTAAATATACAGAAAAAAATCATTTGGGAACTGCCACAAATGTCATACTGGGTCCTTATGGGTTAAATGAATAATTGTGCTTAATTATTTATTGTAACTACCACTTTTTTCTGAACATGACAGTATATTTTTACATAGAAAATAAATAAAATATCTGTGCACTATACTCTCAGAGATTGAGAAAACCTTGAAGGAAGTCACAGTTGAAAGAAGACAGGCTGTGATTGAAAACCTCTTCAGTGGTGAAGTGTGTAAGAAACTGCAGACCAACAAAAATGACGTCTCTAAAGACAAAATGACAATGTCCTGCAGACATTTGTTAGGTAAGATCAGGATGAGGTTGTGCATGTTTTTGTCTTTTTGTTGCAGTTTTAATATGTTTTTTTCCTCAAATATACATCCAGATTCTCACCATGAGAAGTTCCGTGAAGCTTTGGTGAGTAAAGAACCAAAGAACCTGGATATTGTCCTGTGTTATGAGCAGTCTACAGCCTGTTCAGGGGTCAAACGCCATTCATTTCAGGTATATTTGGTTTTATTTATCATAATAATTAGCATTATCTTTAGGTAATTCCATTATTACTGTGTTGTGATGTATACAATTTAATGTATGTTCCAGGACTCCACATCCACTTTTACAGAACGAGACATTGAAGCGCTACTTCAACAAAACAAGGAAATTGTTCGTATTGCTAAACCCACACATTCAGGTTCACCTGTATCCTCAAGAGATGAGTTGTGAAAACAGCTACATCTTACTATTTGCTATTCAGTATGGGATGTTTTGTTGCAATATATAACTTTTGATTGTCTGTACAACAATTTTGCTCTTTGAAACAAATGTTCATAACTTTGCCTACATCATGTCTGAGCAATGTAATAAAACACAGGGGCCTGAGGACCCTATGCTTTAACACAATATTGAGTGTACATTTTAATTTGAATCATTTGCCATTATACTTTGATGAAGCCAGGCAGCAAGCACTGGGTATCCACAACTGTAAATGACAAAATATTATTTCAGAGTTATTAACCTTTCATACATAGTGGTCACTACAGTGGACAGTGATTCTACAGCTATTCTCTTATATATTCATGGGTTTTGTTGTTTTAGTTCCATATCAGCCAACACAGTGGACGCTTGTGCATCATCACAAACACTGCAAGTCATATCATTACTGTAACTTTGCTGTCCTTGATAAACCTGATCTGCAATAACATGTTTGAGTGTAAATCAATAGCTAATTGTTATTAGACTGTAATTAACCGGGTTTCTTTCTTTCTTTCTTTCTTTCTTTCTTTCTTTCTTTCTTTCTTTCTTTCTTTCTTTCTTTACTTTTTTTTTCTTTTTGCATATTATCTCCATGAAGTGAGTAATAACTAATATTGAAGTATGCTAAAATATGAGAAAACATCAGATTAGCAGCATTATAAATATTTTTATTTCACAGTTTTCGCACTTTATATCAAAAATGAAATACATGGTGTCCAGCTGAGTGGACGTTTTTGCAACTGTGAAAAATAGGTTCATTAAAAAAAAAAAAAAATGTCAATCACATTGGGTTTTTTTTATTTTGTTTCGTTTTGTTTTTCCCCATGCCTAAAGAGGAATAAAAATCTTGATTAAGGTTCTCATAATTCATGCATGAAAGGGTTAAACAGATCCTCTCTTCCTGGATAGTAAATCAGTGGGACCTGTATTATTATCTACACAGTGCTGATGAGTCCCAGGACAGCAATATGACAGTGTGCAACCCTCCAGGGGCCCCAGACTCCCACTGCACCCTTACAACTACATTAGGCTTTTGAATGACAAATACTGTTGCAACATTAATAGTGATATCTTTGTTTGGGAATGTTGAGAACTACACAAAATTATCAACAGGCCCAAGGACTGAATGATGAGTTGTTCTGTATACCCTTCCTGCCTGAGGAAGGAAGGGTGGTGTTCTATAATGCAAAGTATTTACTGGTAAATTCCATTGGATGGTTGCCTGCAAAATCCAGAGTTGAAAGTGTAGGGAATAGGGAGTTAAATAAGCCACGAAACATTTTGTAATATCTTTAATTAGAGACAGGATTAGACCAATCTTTTGATCTTTCAACTGGGATAATTTTATAAATAAATGGTGAGGAAAATGATCTCGTTCCATTTTTCTCATTGTTTTAACCTTGACTTTTTGCTCGTGTATTTTCTACGATTAACCACGATATTAACAGACACGGCCTTTAATATCACTTGAAATAAAAGTAAAATCAATAATTTATCTTAAAACAATGTCAATTTTTACAGACAAAAGCTATTGTTTCGGGATTTTCCCCTAGGTAAGGTGAAGTGGTCTGCACCGGGACCATATTGGAACGCGGCCCGTTTGCTGTTGCTAGGAGGCGCTGTTGGAGCCCGGAAGAGTTGAACATGATGATGTGCAACCCGAGATTGAGAGGAGAAACCTAATGTCCATGCTGTAACCGCCACTTTATTGTTTCCCCGTGACATTTGTGCGTCCCTTATACTCGCCTTCGGGAACAAAATGAGAGGAGATATTACTTTTTCTCCATTGTGAAGGTAAGAAAATGGCAAAGCGGTAGACTGTGGTGTAGAACTGTCATTTTACCACCGAACATCTGTATAATAAACGCATTTGGGGCTTCAGATATGGTCCCCCAAATTTAATATTCTTCATTTTAAATCTTCAAAACGCTCGATGTCAAGCTTGTTCTAAGCTTTATAGAAAAAGAAGACCATTCTCACCCATACTGTGCTGTCACTAGGCTGTAAAATCAGTGTTGGGTAGCTCCGTATGTAGCTAATTAACGCTAGGGCGGTTGAGGATCAGGGCAGCATTATGTACAATTCAGTTCTGAACACTGATCATTTTGTAGGTTAAAATTTAGGTAGAACGTATGCTTATGATACTATACCCACAAAGCAATTACGCCAAATTTGATGTAACATATATATGGCTGACGCCCTGTGGTAAGATACCTGTCATCAAAGGTTCTGTACAGTCAAGCCCATGTGCTGACAGACATTTTCTGAAACACAGCCTGTTATTGATTACAAATAGGATTCTAGGAGACACGGAAATGGAAGTCATTCAACAGCAAGGTCTAACAGAAAGGAATGGCAGGAATGTGATGAGTGTGATAAAACTACTAAAAGCACACAGATCCTCTTTTGTTGAAAGCTATTTGTCCTGCTTCCTCTTGATTCCAGATGGTTATTCCTCCACAGACCTCACCCACTGGAGTCTTGGCTCACTTGACAATTGATGTGCAGACATACATCTAATTTGACACTCTCCATTTAATCCAGCAGCTGGGTTACGAGGCTACATGGTGTATGTTTCCTGTTCAGAGTGTGGATGTGTGGGTGTCCAGAGATGGAAAGCTATGAGGAGTTCTGCCTGCGGAGTCTGGTCATGCTGCAGGAGGAGGGGAAATTTAAGAAGTCGACATGTGAGCCTCTGTATTCCCTGAAGACACACTCTGTCATCCTCTTCCATGGAAGAGCTGTGCTTTCACCTCTGGTAAGGAAGAAAAAAGCACACAAAACCAGTTCTTTATTGCTCAGCTTTCTTCATTAAAAGCATGTATAATAAATTGTAAGTTGTTGTTTGATGAGGCTTACAAATAGCTATTTTGTTGCCATTCATTTACCTCTGCTGTTAATTATTAAATGATAGTACGGCTTTGTTTTACATCTCTTCTGTTTTTATGCAGCATACATAAATGTACTTTTATGCAGCATACATAAACATGAAATTACTTACTCAGTTACTCTATTTACGGTATATGTACTTAAAGTGTACTTCAAGCATAGATTATAGATTTGTACTAACATACACCCTTACATGGTTTGAAAACAGTTAAATGTATAATTTTGGGAAAGACCCTTATTTCTTTGTGAGTGTATGTAAAGCATGTGGCCTGACTAGTCCCAATTAGATCAGCAGTTGGCAGGGGAAAGAGAGAGGGGATAATTGTTGATGTCAAAGCTGTTTGATGTTAGTCAGGAGAAACTGATCTGCTGTTCACTGCTGACAATTAGTTTTTGGGAACTGCCAGATGATTCAGATGTTGGTACAATGCATTCACGTAAAACAAAACAAAAACACAGGATGTGTGTGCTTTAGGGCAATTTAGATAGTGTAATGCCTAAAAAATAAATAACATGAAAGCCCATCATAAGGTATTTTTCAGTGATAGTTTTAAGTGTATATTGCTTTTTCTTGAATCTGTAATGTGGAAAGTTGTATCAAGTTTAGCCTAGGGGGTCCAAATATTTTAACATGTTTACTTTCTTTGTACAGCTGAGTGCAGAGCAGCGTAATGAGATGTGTGACTATAGGCAGCAAGCAGTCCAGCTGGAGTTGGACAGACAGAGCCAACACAAGAACAAGCTCTTGGCTCGGGTTCAGGACATCGTGGACCAGGTTCAGGTCAGTGGCACATTATACTCACAGGTCCAGGTGTGGCCAGGTGGAGAGCGGCAGTGGTGTTGTGAAAATATTAAATGTGCATTTAACATAATAAATACAACTGCAAATTCATTATTTTCCATAGAACAGATTTATTAGTTCCATATTCAAGTTATAAATGACATATCATACAACTACATACTACTATTTACTATTTATAATACTATTTACTATTGTTTGAAAAATATCAGGTTTTATTTAAAATTGTGTTCAAATATGAAATGGGTCTGTGTGTCAATCCCAGGACATAGCACAAAAACTAAATTATAGTCTGTCCCAGAATCTCTAGCGACATTTTCAGACTTGAGTACAGATGGCTGACTCTGCACTTTTTTCCAGTGGGCTGTGCTATTTTTACATGGTGGTAATTCAACATCCACGGAGATGATGGATCCACCTGCAAATCTGCTCTGAACATTTTCTGGGCATCAAATAATGAGGAAACATCAGTAATAATTTATTGCTACGCCTGCCTGTGGGATGTAGAACCATATTTTTTGCCAGTTTGTCAATTGTTAAGACAAATAATGACAACTGTTTGTTATTTTTTTAAAAATCAGATACATAAAGTGCCAGATGAAGATGTTGGAAAGCTGCCAGTTTGTAAATCTTCAACTGTCAGTGGTTACACCCTGGTCACTGACTCGCCAGGACTTCCTCGGGACTCTGGATTTGGGCTTCAAACAAATGAACCTCCTGCCTCACCATGCTGTGAAACTCCCATCCCTAATTGCCACAAGGCAGTGGAAGAAGAGATGGTGAAAAAGGAAGAGAAGAGTGACGAGGAAGATGAAGAGGATGATATTAGCTTGGATAGCCTTCTCAAGAAATCCAGGGAGTATGTGAAGAGAGAACAGGGTCAGAAAGTCGTCCACACAGTCACCCGGACTCTCCCGCCTGACAGCGTCCCTGACACTGACAATGTGAGCTGCAGTCCCATGAGGGACAGTGGCATTGAGTTTGGTTTCAGTCTACACCACAGTCCAACTGGTCCACCTCAAACCCAGATCCAGCATCAAACGCTTTTCGACCCCAGTTTGCAGCAGTCTGGCTGCCTTTCACCGAGTTTACCTGACTGGAATACCCGCCTACCCAGTCCAGAGTCCACCGTTAGTCCTCATGTACAAAGACGCCGTCCACGTCCAGTTTCTACTGGTAACATCCATATCTCATTCCCAGTTGGCCCAGCAGACCTTATTCCCCGAGGCCCAGGAAGATCAGGGGAGCGTGTTGGTGTGGCCGATTGCGGAGAGCCGTTCTCAGGGGCCAGAGGGTCCACTGATCACTGGGGGTCACTGGGAAGTGATTGTGGTGATAGCGTTCAAAGAGGTGGCAGTCGTCGATCTAGCCACTGTGGCACCAGCCCAGTACAGGAAATCTGCAGTCCCATCAGCACTTCAGGGTCCAGCCCAAGTGGACCCCTTGATCATCTGACAACAGGATTTCGCCGGCGTTGCCACACTCTGGACAGCCAGCTGCACACATACAACTCAGCTGAATCCATCGACCGCAGTCAAGAAAGGATCCCACGTTTTATGGCAGGAGTTACGTGGTTGGGCCCAGGTCGGCGAGCTGCTGCAGCCCCCTTGAACCAGTCATATGACATAGAGAACCCCTCACCATATCTGATGAGGCCCCGAGTGACGTCTGACTTGTCTCAAGTGAAAGTCAGGATGGAGCCAGATGACCCTCAGGGGTTGAACAATACAAGAGTCACACAAACCGCTCTCAGAAATGCATCAGAAGCACAGGTCAACACGTCAGGTAAGTGCATGTTTATTTAATCCTTACAGTAATGAAAACAGAAAATTAAAAAAGCTAAAACAGAACAACTCACAAAAATGAAAACAAAAAATTGCATTCATCACATACATATTCCACCCACAGCAGCTTTGTTACCATGCCAGCAGATGTCAACATATTGGTTGGCTCAATTAATTAGTGAAATCTTATATTTAAAAACACCCACACTGATTGTAGATTGGAGTTTTGTTCTGTATAAAGCTGCACAATTAATTAAATCAAATTATAATTGCAGTCTGCGTAATTATATAATTGCTAAAGGAAGTCATTTAAAAGGTCCAGACTTCCATTACATGGGTTCCAGAAAACATCCATTTATCCCAAAAGGTCTGTAAATTATCCTATTCGTTGAGCGTTACTGGTGGTATGAGGTTCAACACAGCTCTGCATGTATTACATATAATGGAAAAAACAGGGAATATGTGCAGTAGACCTCCACCAAACTGAGTATATTAAAGACAGTATGTTCAAAGTAGCAGGAATTTGGCTAAATATCCATGCAAATAACACTGCCAAGTTATGTAATTAACGTACAGCCCTAATATTTATTACAGTGCAATATTAGGGAAAAATTATGATATACAGGAGAAAAACACAAAGTTTAAAAAAAAGAAATTAAGATGATAAAAGCCAGATATTTTGTGTTTTTGCACATCAACAGAGGAGACTCAGAGGCGAGCACAGGCTCTGGAGGACATGCAAAGGCGTCTGCAGGAGGAGCACGCCCTGCAGATGTCCTGTCTCCTGGCTGAGCAGGAACAAGAGCAACATCGCCTCCGTCTGGTAAATATATGTAACTGCATGATATGTACGATCACTCGTGTTCGAATCTCTTCTTCTTTAGTTTTTCCAGAGTAAATGTCGGATGTTGTATTGGTGTGTGTGTTTTTCTGCGTTAACATGTGTTTTTGTACATGTGTTATAAGGAGCTTGAGGTGACAGAAAGGAGAATGAAGGAGCGGGGGCGCGTGCGTCCTCTGAGCGCAGATGTTTCCAGCTGGAATCGTAGATCTGTCAATGACATCTGCCCTGTTATTAGCCCATCCTGCCCAGCGCTGAGCCCTGCTCACACACCTAATGAACGCTCACCAGGACACAGTATAGGTACCACTTAACAAAGTTCACATACAGTCATGGAAAAAAATTAGTAAACCACCCCTTGTTTTCTTCAATTTCTCTTTCATTTTAATGCCTGGTACAACTAAAGGTACATTTGTTTGGACAAATATAATGATAACAACAAAAATAGCTCATAAGAGTTTAATTTCAGAGCTGATATCTATCCATTTTCCATGGTTTTCTAGATAATAACCAAAATCACTTCAGTTCTTACATCAACAGCTATGGCATTGTACTGCCAAAAACAGTGCTTTTAGGCATTCCATGTTTTCTTTTCTGTCTGTTTCAGTCACATGATACACACAGGAGTTAGTACTTGATTGCATAACCATAGTTTCTGATGACTTTTGATGGTCTAATAATTTTTTACCTAACTGTATTACTGTGTTAGAGACTGTAAACAGTATACATGTTCCAAATTGATCGGTATTATATTATTCATTTTTTGTCATTGAAATAGTAACATAATGTAAAAGCTTCAGTTTGAACTGTGTGTAGTATATGAAAGTGTCTGTATATTTTCTCCAGGTTTTCCTAGTCCTGTGAATTCCAGTGTGACCTCTCCTTCTGTCCAGTCTCCTGTCAGTCTGTGGGGGTCCACATGGGCAGCAAGCAAACCTCGGCCAAGGCTAAGTGTGGTGAGTTTACCTCTGAAACAAGAGTGCACCTTAGAATAACAGCAGTAGACTGACCTTTATTTCTAAAACCTTTTTTCGTGTAACAAACTTCACCTTCCAATGTTCTTATGTTATCTCCTCCAGGTTCTGACATCTGAACAGCAGAAAGCCTTCTGTCGAATTAGTGCCATAACTCGGGGCTTCCTCACACGCAGACTGCTCAAAACAGAGAAGGTCAAACATCTGCGCCAGACAATTGTGGTAAGATTAAACTATCACACTCACCCAATACGGTGACAGAGGATAACCCTAATTCCAGAAAACTGTGGATGCTGCGTAAATGTAAATAAAAACATAATGCATAATTGCAAATCTCATGAACCTATGGTTTACTTTTTTGCCTGCATACCAGCTTTAGAGAGATCTATTGTTACCGCCTAAGTCAAAAATGACCTTGTGTTTTAATAGTACATTTTCTCAGTTTAAACATTTGACATGTTTTCAGTGTTTTACTGTGAATAGGATTTGGTTTTATGCCAATGTGTACTGTATAATCTATTACATTTGTAGGTCTCCCTAAAATTGCACTTAAATTAATCCACATATGTATCATGTATGTACTTTTAGGACACACAGGAGTTCATCCATTCATTCCAAACTGAAGCCTCAGTAAAGAAATGCAACTACTCTGCACAGGATCTCTCCCTGCAGGAGAGAGTCAGAGCTCAGGTAGGAATGTGCAGTTCCTGTCAATCACCAACAGAGGTCCATCCTCCTTCATATTTGTGTGTATATTTTTGTTTTTCAGTTGCGTGCAGCCCTTTATGACATCCATGAAATCTTCTTTCAAATGCCTCTGGAGGATCGTTTAGGATTGCTGCAGCAGGACAGGGAGCTGCGAGTAGAACGGAAGCTACGCGACATGGTAACCAGATAATACAGGCCTAAAGCTCAGAAATACATTTTACTCCACTTCCTCTCTGCAGCAAAGCTTATTTTATTATTACTTTGGATAAAAGGTGAAACATAGCAACCTTTAATATATTACTTGTGAACATTTGTATAAAAACAACACAAAATAATTCGCAGGATGATTAACTCATAATTTTTCCTTTTTTTCCTTTTTTTTTTTTTTTTTTTTTTTTTAACTTTGATTCTAACCTATAGGAAAAAGCAAAGTGTCCCAAGGAAAGAGTGTTTTTTTCTGCTGCCACACAGAGGTCCCTCGACAGAAAAAAGAGGTAAAATAGTTATATGAACACTTCTTCTAGATTTCACCGTTTGCAAAGATGCAGTGTGGCCTTTGTTTACTACATCATTTGTACATCTTCCAGGGCTGGTGAATCTCCAGCTCAGACCAGGAAGATGCACCAGAAGCCAAAGAGCCCCACTACTAACAGGTATTAAATACAGCGTCACAAATATATAATCACCTTGTAGTGATATGACAATTAACTCTCTACATGTAATTTCTTTCCTCAGGGTTCTAAAGCCAAACCAAGGCCAAAATTCTCCTGCATCAGGCCAACTAAACCGCCAGGGGTAGGTTTCTACTTCTGTTTGGTTCATCATGCCAACCCAAACTGACTGATATTCTGCTTATTGACTCCTTTATGTATGACATTGTTTTAAATTTTATTTTAAGCTTTTACTAACATTTTATTTTAAACTGTAAAGCACTTTGTGATTTATCTGTGAAAAGTGCTATATAAATAAAATTTACTTATATTTCACAGAAAAGCAAAAACCTGTCAATCTATATCACAATAAAGATAGTACTAATAATGAACTGGGACTCCAGCATAACTCAACTCTTGCTTAACTAAACGCTTTACAGACAAATACAAATTTCAGCTTGCACCACAGTTTTTGTAGTTGTCTCATGTGATATTTGCTGTTTCCTCTCAGGAGCTGGTACAAGAAGACCCCAGAGGAGAGGCTGAGGCGCTCAGACAGCCTGAAGAAGCAACACTCTCTGGGTTAAGAGGTTCCTTAGTAAATCTTCTGACCTGTCAACTTGAATTTGTTTTTGTTTTTTTTGTCTTTTTATACTGACCTTGTACCACTGAAACAGTCAGCGCTGCTAACCATATGATTGTGTTTTAGTAAAGTTTAAATGATTGTATTCACTTCAACACTTATATGATGATGAACATTGTCACGGTGATTGTTTTTGACTATTGTAGCTTGCTAAAATAGTTTCCAGCACCCCTAACTGATGAACTGTTATACACAAGACTCATGTGTAGCTGAATAGTTCATGTGAAGTATTAAATGAAAAAGTAGGTGCATTTTACACATTTTAAATGTCCTTCGATGTAAGCTAGAAAAAGTCAGAGCTAAAGGGAAATAAGTTGAAGATTTTCAGCTGTGCCTAAGAACTATGCCTTTGCTAGCATGTATATATTACTAATTGTTGATAAACATTTAGTGCATACATCTGTATATAACTTTACAAACAAAAGCTTCATGGTTATTGTCACATGATGTAGTTGCCATAAAAATACAGAATATTTGAGTGTGTATGATTCCTTTATTTAAGTTATTTATTCAAGGGCTTTAATGACCTACTTGTGCTTTTTTTTCTGTATTTACTGGTGCTGAGCTACCTTTTGTACTACACGCTCTGAGACATTTCATTTGATGTAAGTCATTGCCAAATAATAAAAATAAAAAAGATGTAATGCATTTGTTGACACATGGTTGTGTTGTGCATTAATGTAGATTCACATAAAAGCAGATGGACAACAGGCAACAGTGACATTTTCTCTGGGAACTTAACTGATGAATAAAATTTCAAAATCTTTTTTTTTTTTTTTATTTTGATGTTTCCAATGACCAGGGTGAATTAATTTTTCATTGTTGACTATTCTTATAAAGTCAAAGACAAACATCAAATCCCAAACATCCAAACATTCCATTAAATAAATACTATACATTCCAAACATCCATGAAATTTCAAAGGGGAGGCCAGGGGTATTGTCTTTGGTTGGGTTTGTTTGTTTGTTAACTCTAGCAGAAAAAGTATTGTTGAATTCATACCAAATTGGGTTTATAGACTGCCGGTGACACAGAATGGATTTGATTACATTTTTGGAAAAGTAGGTCAAAGTTCACATTTTTTATGAATTTTTTAAAATCTTTTTTTTTCTCTCCCATTTACTTACAATGGGCAAAAAAATGTCTATAAAAACATCAATTTTATTTCAAGTTACTTCAAACTTGGCACATATATAGAGGCAATTGATATGCTGACATCAGCACATGCATAGACATGATGACATCAGCTGGATCGATTCCAAAATAAGCTACAATACCTGCGAGGGGCGGGGTTTGTTGTACCTGGCACCATTTGTTTAATGTTTTATTCTACTATTGTCCTAGTATTAGTCTATGATTTGAATGTAATTTTATGTGTTTCTATGCCTTTGTAAAGCACTTTGAATTGCCTTGTGTATGAATGGTGCTATACAAATTAATTTGCCTTGCCTTGCCTTTGGCTAATTTACATCTGCAGTCCCCATTTACATTTCCTTCAGCTGTGGTGACGAATATCGCTCAAGTGTGTTTGGTACAAGCACCATTTGCATACATAGATTTGCTTCTGATATTCTCTAGGAAGAAGGAAGGAATTGCACACACCATCCAACTTGAAATACTTCCTTCTTTAAATGCATTTTACAAAGTGTTATGTAAGACACTTGGTGCAGTTTTTCATCATTTCTGTAGATGATGTGAATTATGGATATAACTGGTTTGGTCTATGTTTATGTTTATGTTTACGCATTTGGCAGACGCTTTTTTCCAAAGCGACTTACAGGGGAAAACCAATTAAATCACTCAATCAATCAAATTTTATTTATATAGCGCCAGATCACAAAAAAAGTTATCTCTTGACATCTTATATATATAGAGTTGGTCAAAACCAGACTCTAAGCCAATTTACTGAAACCCAACAGAATCCTCCAGGAGCAAACACTTGTGACTGGTGACAGTGGCGAGGAAAAACTTCCCTTTAACAGGCAGAAACCTCGAGCAGACCCAGACTCCTGGAGGATGGCCGTCTGCCTTGACCAGTTGGGGTTAAAGAGAGAGGGTAGAGAAGGAGAAAGAAGAGAGAGCCTGGGGGAGAGGGGGAGAAGGGGGGAGTAGGGGGAGACACATGGAGGCGGTTGAGGATAAGTGAGTGGTGATGATGAGGGCAGGGAAGAGGCCGGACCACCGCAGCAGGTCCAGAGATAATCCTGGAAGAATCTGTGGTTGTCCTGGGAAAAACCTTATTAGAATATTTAAAATGGAATGTTTGAAGGTGCTAGGATAGGAGGTGCTCTCGGAAGAGCTGGGTCTTCAGGAGCTGGGTCTACATACCTCTTTATCTGCTTTACCACTATTTCATTCTTCTTTTATGTTACTAGATCATTTTTAGGTTCTTTACTATGTCTTCTTATGTTGTCATGTTGGTTTACATGTGAAATTGTTGTATCTCAGTGGAACCTTCCTAGATGAATAAAGCATACATAAATAAAATAAAAGGTTAAAACAATTATAGTCTTTTGTTTTCTTCTGCAGTTCAGATGTTTATATACTGACTAAATCATTCAACCTCAGCGTGAACAGCCTCACCTATTATTTTTAAGTTTTAAAAGAGGATGCACTAGACATTTTCAACAGAAGATAGATGTAGACTGCAGACAGGACAGCCAAGCACATACATCCTACGATTAGCTCAGGTAGTCTATGCTATTACATGTAATGCTACTATAAACAGGTAAACTTTTAACACTTTTATATTTTCGTTTTTCAGATTTCTGAAAGTTCAGCCACAATTGTATACATTTGGATGGAAACTCACCTTATAAGTCAAATCACATGAGTTTTGCTTGACAAGAACGACAGATTATTGACAACTTCTTTCTTACTTATTTAATTACAAAGGCGCTGATACAAAATATACCCATAAATGCAAATAATCCTGCACAAATGACCTTGTGCCATACATGGTAGAGTGAAGCCAAGATAATATTTACATTTTTACAATAAATATAACAGTACCTCAACTATTACAACCAGGAAAACTTCAGAATTTTATTCACCTTTCACATCATTTGTGTCATTTTTCCCCACAGCTCTTCTGTATTTACATGTCCTTTAGCTGCGGTGACTCTAATATCTCTCATGTGTGTTTGGTACAGGCACAAGCAAGCCATTTACATACATACGTTTGCATCTGATGTTCTCTAAGAAGAAAGCTTTGAGCTGTCCTGTGCTCTCAGCTGTCACAAACACAGTCTTCGATGGTCTACAGGGAACAGTTTGTCCAAACAGTTCCACAGGTTTGGTGACATACATGTTTACCACAATGACTGGAATGACCTGGCACACACAGCTGGATGTGCACATACAGTTCTCTTTCAAAAACAACAACATGTGCATTTCTCCATAGGACCCATTTTTAAGTTCAATAACACAGTCTGTTTTGTCAGACTTTTCAAAGTTTGTAGAGTGATAAACAGTGTGGCTGTAAGTGAATTTATCATAAGTTTCCACTGATTTGGCAAAAACTCGTCGATTAAAGAGTCTTTCTAGCATCAGTTTTATGGATTCTTTTAGATCCAGGAGATGTGCTTCTCCTAAGGGTTTGAAAGAGCCGCTGCCATCATTCCCTGGTGACATCTTGGTTAATAAACTGCTAAAATCTGAACAATGGTTATAAACTAAAGAACTAATGTGTCTGGGTATGTGTTGCCATGTGTGGAACTTCTCAGTAACGTGTTTTGCGTTGTAATTATTGGTTTTAAGCAGAGACCATAAAGCTCCGTTGTTTCTCTCAAAACTGAATGCTGATGTAGCCCAGAGAGGGCCCCAGTTTAGTACACTTTTAGATAAGTGGATTAACTGATGACAGTTAAAGGATACGTTTTCTTCACCATAAAGTACTTTCATGTTTACAACAAAGTGCACCAAGTAGTCATGGGCCAACTGAAGGTCATCTTGGGATATTGATTCTTGTAGTAGAATGTGAATACTAAATGACAAGAGAAAAAAATGTTCAAGAAACTTGCACGACAAGAAACGTGGTAGGACGTGTATGACATAAAACAAAAGGAACGCTCGCCACTCAGATGCTTTCCAACTGTCCCTACACTTCAGGGAGCGTGGAGATTCGGAAATTTCCACTGGTGGCTTTAGACCAAGAAGACGGCGGTCCATTTCTGAAATCTGTTCACCTACAAACCAAGGCTTTGCAGAATTACTTGGATCCAACCACAGAGACATCAGCTGTCTGGTCACACCAAGAAGAACTGAGTGCATGTACTCTGGGATAAATCCAAAAACCATGTCAAACTTTGGAATATTAGAGAGCAAACTATGTCCTTTTACTCCATTGTTGGGCTCTCCTGTGTGGTCTGCAGTTTCTGCATTATGTCTGAACATTTCATCTGATCGTGCCCTTCGCTTTTCTTTATCATATGTGTAGGATCTCATAGATCCTGAACCCTTTTCAACTGTTGTACCCGGATGTAAACACCAGTCACAACCGTGTTCACCATTAAATTTCTTGCAGTTTCGAAGGAGTGGCCTTGCCTCTGCATCGGAGGAGCAAATCACGGCGAAGACTTTTGAGGAGTGAACAGAGCCGTTGCTGTCCATCCAGTGGAACGGATTTTGAGCTAAATCACAGCATTCATCTACGAAAGGTTTAAGAAATGCTTTCATCTCAGGATGTTTAGAATCAAACCAAAGTCCTGCAACTGCCACATTTTCCTTTCTTAAAGTATAAGGAAGTTCATTGATACTAAACTGCAGAGACTAAACTGAGTAGAACTGTCTATCTGGGTAAATGTGTAAACCATCACAATTCCATGACAGCGTAAGGTCATCAGCAGCCAGTATTTTTTGTTTAAGCAGATTCTGGTACATCCTACCATCCATAACATCCTTAATATCTTGCCCATGGTTGATAGTTTTCGGGAGCAGCTTAGTGCCATGGTACTTAAGGATGTCTTTCAAGAGGTCTTTCAGTGATGTAAACATGAAGAAGCTCATACTTTTCAAACTGGCTTTTCTGTTGAACATTGTGCCACATTTTATACAAGGAGCATCACTGGGATTTTTCCCCATGTAGTTTTGACAGGTTTTGCAGTAAAACTCGATAGACATGCCAGGAATCTTATCAAAGAGACTCTTAGATGCATCAAACAGGTTAGGGATGAGAAAATGGACCAAAGCCATTAGGTCACACTTCATAGTTTCTGTAAGATGATGACGCAGGGTGAACAGTATGGCAGCCAGTATGCCCTGTCTTTGACTTACTGTTGCACCAGGATAGACTGGATCATCACTCTGCAAAGACAAAATATTTCTGTAAACGTACAGTAACACAATGATTTAAAGACAATGTGATGTAGCTATGTGAAATAACGTACAGAATGACATGTCAATACATCACTGCCACGATCTGTGCCTGTTGTTGAAGACTGTCCCAACCAGGAAAAAAGTGTTGAGTCCTGCATATAAGAACACATTTATGATAGTTAAGGTGTTTGATTGTAGATGTGATGAATATTTCTAAAACCAACTAATGTCATGACTGGATAATCAGTTTGAGATATGCACGGTCTGCAAAAAAAAAGTCAAACTATGGCATAAAGAGAACACAGTCTGAATGCCTGTTCACAGAACTAACCGTTTCACTGCAATCTTCTTGATCTGAAGGTGTGTCAGTGTCCATCATCTCTTCATTGTCAGTGTAACTTAGATTGAGACCCTGCTGTAGGAACACAAGCCCATTTTTTAATGTGAATAACATTCCATTATTCCACTTCTGCTGCATTCAAGGAAAATATTTCTGATGATCTTGTCAGTCTGTTTTTTCTTCAAGCAACTTCCTTTGAGTTTGTTATTTGTTAAAAGAGCTTTTATTCTTTCCACTCCTGCACACTATTCAAATGTCCATGTAAAAAACAGTATACGGCAGTTGTACAATACCTGTATGTGTTCCCTGAGTCTCATTCTGAATCTCACTCTTGGTCCAATCTTGGGAATCAACATATTGAGGCTGTCTGAATTTCCAAGACTTAAGAACCTCTCCTTGTCAATACCTTCATCTGAAATGAAAACATAATCGAATGTTCATCTTTTCTGGTTCTCACATATAGAAAATACCCAACCCAACCTGTTCAATATTAGTAGTAAGAATATGAAGTAAATTCCCACCAGGTCAGTATTAGGTTACCTTCAAACCTTTGGATGAACTGGCTGAGGTTCCATTCAGTTAATTTATCTCGGACAAAACTGTACATCTCCATCAAGCAGCGTCACTGTAGAATAGATGGATATACAATAAATACACCCAAATCCTGCAGAAACATGTTTTCACACCATGTAAGCAGTTTAATACTTTAGTGAAAAGCTGGAACATATTGACATTCTCAGACTAAGACAAAACAACTTAAACTATCGTGCTGTTTTGAATCTGTGTTTTTGATGAGGCCATGTAATTGGTTTTAATTTTTGTTTGTTCATGTGGCAACGCTTGGTAAGAGCTTTTAGCTGAGTTTCATGCTGACTCATTTTGCTGACACATTTTGGTATGTTACATGTAAGGATTAGTGCTTCCTGGCATGTGCATAGAACTCATGATGAGGTTTTAAAGCAGTTTGGAGTTCAGATTTTCATTTCCACTTGCCACATACAAGAAAACATTTAAGGCTGGTGACTTGAATGTAGTCACTAATTCAAAAACTGTGCAGTTACAGATGTTTGGTTTTAATGTGGAAACTCTTGTGTGTGCTTTGCTTCACTGTTCTACCAAGGAGCAGCAAGGATTACATCAGAGACACGTTTTCTCTATAAATGTGCAACAATATGTTCAGTCCAGCAATACCGATGCAAATATACATGTAATCATACTTACAGTTTTGTCTCTTTGATTTTGAATGGGAGTTAATCCAACTCTGTGGTGTTGTAAATATTTTGTTATGGCTTTTTCTCTTCCCGCGCTAAATAGTGTCACATGGTTTACCTGGTTTACATGTCACTGCATGTGACAGTTTTTATGGAAATTCTGGTTGCTTCCTCCTTTGTTACATAATTTATTAGTTAGCTTATCTCCAAAGCTGTGGTTACTGACTGTCCCTCCACTCCCTTAACTGTCAAACATTTTCACTTTCACTTCCCAACCATCACTCTCTGCCCTGCAGTGATTTTCCACTCCAGGACAGGACACACCTAATTTAAAGGTTT
Organism: Sphaeramia orbicularis; assembly: GCF_902148855.1. Lineage (NCBI taxonomy): Eukaryota > Metazoa > Chordata > Actinopteri > Kurtiformes > Apogonidae > Sphaeramia > Sphaeramia orbicularis. Next base: position 29,526,090 of record NC_043964.1, on the reverse strand, counting down.
GTTGCCAAACATGAAGATGCTGATTCAGCTTCAGATTTCTGTTTGTACTGTACATTGATTTGGTCACAAAAGTCCTCACTAAAGAGAGACACAATGTGCTTACTGTAAAATATTTGTAAAATCACCATAATACCATAAATAGCTTTGAAATTATTATTTATTTTATTAATAATCCATACATCTTGGTGGAACTACACAAGAAGTTCATGACTGTACTGTATGTTTAAAATGCTTCACAGTAATATTGCTTTTGCTAGACCCAAAAATAGTTGTTAATCAGCAACATGCATCAACCTTAAACAATCAACCACAAAAAAGCCAAAATACACATTTTTTATTTGGTTATTGAGAAACACAGCACATACATTAATAGAATTGATTCACACCCCTAACATTCAGAAAACAATTATGATTTAAAAAAGTAAAAACAGTAGTAGTTTTGTTTTTTGTTTTTTTACCAGGAGATATTGTGATCACTTTGCTTTGTGTGCATGCATGTTTGTTTGTTAGCAAGATAACTAAAAAAGTTATAGATGGATTTTCATGAAATTTTCAGGAAATATTGATAGTGGCACAAGGAAGTAAAGAATAAATTTTGGTGTTGATTGGGGGGGTGGGGCGGGTCTCTCTTGGTGGAGGTCTGCGCTCTCCAAGTGCTTTTCTTGTTCTGTATAGTATTTTTTGTGGTTAACGGGGACCAGCGGCCCCCGCCAAAATCGAAAACTGCGAACTGGAACCGGAGCCCCCAAGCCTATCCTAGACCTAGGTACATGTATGTATGTATCTATAAATAGTATATAAGTACTGCAAATGTAATAATTATGAAATAAATGAGATATATATATAAAAGAAAACAATGATTAGTACATGTATGCATGCATATATATAGATCGGATACATGTACATGTATGTAGTGGCGCAGAAAGGGTCCCCTGGGGCCCCAAGCAAAAAAAAACCAAAAAAAATGTGTGTGTGTATATATATATATATATATATATATATATATATATATACACACACACACACACACACACACACACATAAAGGTGGGGGAGGGGCAATTTGGACACAGGGGGCCTCTTCAGAGAATTTGAGACAGCTAGTTGTTACTGCACCTTCTCACTGCCGCTGTGTAGTGAACTTATTCTTTAGACTGTTTGTATCAAGTCTGTTGGTCCTTTGGGGGCCCCTGCTGGCTTAGGGGCCCCAAGCAGCTGCCTGCCTTGCCTAATGGCAAGCTGCACCACTGCATGTACGTACTGTAAAACATCTGAAAGAAAAGAATGTAGAAAGTAAAGAAAACACACACACGTGCATACGTACTAACAGCTGATACGTACTCTCTCCTCTCTTCATTCGTGACGCTTATCCATCGTATACGTACACACGAACACACGCACATTTACTCCCAGCTCTTTTCCTCTCATACACACAAGAAACGAATCAGTTCTCTCTCTCTCTCTCTCTCTCTCTTTGGTCTTGAGCATCAACACACACAAACACACGTACATGCATGAACTGACATTTCTACATTCTCTCTCTCTCTCTCTCTCTCTCTCTCTCTCTCTCTCTCTCTCTCTGGCAGCTGCGGCCTCTCGTCTGCTGTGGGGTGGATTTTTTTCTTGATTTTTTATTTTTTGATGAATATTTCTGAAAAATCTGTGAATAACTAAAACCGCGGAACTTAAAGCGTGAATTGGCAAGGGATCACTGTAAATGCATATTGAAGCCACCATTTTGCAGTTAGCAATGTTTTTGTTTTTACACATTGTAGATAATTCCATTAAAACATACTTTTAATGCTCACTTTGACCATTGTACTGACCCTCGTCCACCCCTTTTGACAATGAGGGCTGTCCTGCACCTATACTCCTGGTGCTCACTGCTCCCCTACCAGTATCACTGTCTCCTCTCCTCATCTGTTCTGCTTTCTCCTATCTGCCCTCATGACCCTGCACTGACCCCAAAAGACCTGAAAAATGTAGATCAACATTGTGGCCCGAATTTGATGTGTCAACTCCAATTTCACCTTGAAAATGAAGGTCAAGGTCAACGCCCAAAGAACTTATCAAAGAGCTTCACAAGTCATAAGTAAAATTCAAACATGAAGGAGATCAGATGATTTGGTGAGCTATCATGTTGACAGACAGGGTACAACTCTGCCCCTATGACTGATGACAGAGGGGTCAAAACCATCAGGATGTTTTGACTCTAAGCGATTTCATGTGTTCAATGTTCAAACAGTTCAGGGAAATTCAAGAGCCACCAACAGACACTGAGCAGGACAAAGTCATGAAAACATATTCAAATGATAAAAACTGTCAAATTTGTAAAAGCAAATGCTGTGAAAAAGGAAGTATTTAGACTTGTAAGTGAATGATGGTTCTATCTTTGTCAGGGTCTGCTTATTGGAAAAGAACAAACCACAGATAAGTTTTTATAGGTTATTTTTAATGTCTACATCAAACTGCAGAGTTTATATGAGTTAAAATGTATGCAAACTACAGGAAAGTCTGCAGGAAGGAAACATCCCTTTGTCATTATTACATGAATACGTAAAAGTCCTTAACCCTAACGCTAACCCTAAACCTATAGTATTTCCCATTATATAGTTTCAAAAAATGTATGTATTTGGATGGTTCTGAACTACTTGTTTAGTTAAATCCAGGTTTTTTTGTTGTTGTTTTTTTGCCCAGGCTGTGTTTATACAAAGAAAAACATCTCACTAAGCACAATTCTACAAAACAGGAAGTTTCTGCATGCTATTGAAACTCCCACACAAACCCATTCTAACAAAAAAAGTAAACATTAAAATAATGCCATAATACAACATATGTTAATAAGAGTGATTGATAGCAACTCCACAGCCTAGGTATGGCAGCAAAACCTGCAGCTAATCAGATTGTCTTGTTTGTTTTCCCTAAAACAGTCAGACATGGTGAGGACATGATGAGTTTCAATGAAATCTGAAGTCTGACGTCTCTGCTGCTGCAGCTGGACCAGGTGAATCCAATGAGTCATCCAACATGTCAGGCCTAGTGTAGTGAAAAAAAAAAACAAAAAAACTTTGTCACACAATGTGTTAAACAATAATGTGGTATTTAAAATGGTATTTGAAGGTAAAAAGAATACTTTAATATTGTGATTCTCATTTTCCTCTCTGTTAGTATCAATTCCACCATCTGTCCAGTGTCACATGTACTGTTTTGATAAGCCTTAAGTGTGTGTCTGTTTCCTGAGATTGAGCAATTTCTGGTAAAGCGGTGTGTGTGTCAGGTCAGCTTGACCTTAAAATAAGGATGGAAGGAAATTCTCACCAAACTATGGTCAAAACAGTCATTAATCTGGTAATCTGGGGGTAGAAGAAGTGGAGAGAACAAGAGAGAAGAAGGTGGCGAAGACCCTCACAAGAAAGTATCAACAATACAAACAGTAACAACCATGGAGACAATTATAATGGTAACAATAACTACAACCAGAACTGAGTAAACTGGGCAGAAGAGAGAGAAAAAAAACAAAACAAACAAAACTACAAAGAAAAAAAAACAACAACAACAACAACAACAATGAAATACATAAGACCTACGAAATGATGAATATAAGAAAAGAAAGCATGAACAAAATATCGTGTACCACGTTCGCACAAATAATACCAGAAACAAATCCACACAACATCAGTTGTTCACATTCGTCTGCTGTGACAGAGTGAACCAGGCAAACAGACTGAGGTGAAGAACACAGACATGCAACTGCAACCGCACTCCCTCCAAGGATCAGGGACCGACCAAGAGGGCCCCAAGACCTGGCCATCCAGCAGACACCACAGAGAGGGGGGAATCCAGCCCCCCCCCCCCCCCAAGAGGCAACAGTGTGCCTGCCCCGAAGATGGTCGAGGGAGAACCCCCACCAGAGGCCCCACAGCAGCTGAGCACAGGCCCCAGGGGGCCAGGGACGCCAGCTGCCACCCAGCCGCCGGCCACCCAGGGGCAGGCAAGGCGCTGGTCCCCGAGCCCCACGAGCCCAGGTGCCACCCGTCTCCCCAGGCAGGGGTCCCACCCAGCACACCGGGCGGCCAGGCTGGCCCAGACAGCCACCCACTGTAGGCCAGTGCGCACCCCGATGCCACAGCCAAGTGCCCCGGGTGCCCGGAGGCCCATCCCCCCATCCCACCAAGCCCAACCCCCAAACCCCACACACCCTCCCGTCCTCCACTCACCCACACAAGCATATGCGCACACACCCACTGACTCCCAGACATACACACCACCCATCCCACATGTTTGATCATTCACACACACACCTCCACCCATGCCCATACACCCACCTACCCACATGCACGCCCACACGTACACATCTACATGTACACACATACCCACACATGTACCCACACCCATCAACAACCCTCCACCCACCTGCGCACACACCTGCACGCACCAGACACGCGTATCCGGAGCGCCGCCAGCCCCCCCCCCCCCGGCAGCGAGCAGCACCGCCACGAATCCCCCCAAGCACCAACTGCAGCCCAGAGCGGCAACACCAGCCACCAGGAACCCCACAACGGTCCACCACCCCACCAGCAACCGCCACACCCCCAATGCCCGCATACACACATCTTTCCTGGTTCCACCACGACCTGTGGTGGGCAAGAGAGCGGCTATCCCAGCACCCCCCCCCCCCCCCCCCCCCCCCCCCGACCACAATCCCCATGCGCACACATTATTCATCAGAGGGCAGCACCCCCCTCGCAATGCAGCCAGGTGAGCCCCAAGCCAATGTTCCAACCCCCCTTCCCCGGGGCCCCCCGCCCTACACGGCATCCAGGAAACAGGGGGTGCGGGCAGACCCCCCTCCCCCTGTGTTTTCCTTCTTAACAATTTACAACAATAGTTTATCATTTGGACTCCTTAAAACATTTTTTTATCCTAGTAAGATAACGTGACATTGATTATCTAGTGCTGATGCATTGCTTGTGTCTGCTGCCCTTTCCAGACTACTGTGGATATTTGCCAAAAAAAAAAAAAAAAACATACTTTTTTTTCAACATTTGGGCCTCTTGTCCACACATAAACAGTGTTCGACGTCACAAAAACAGAGATTTTCAAAAGGTGACATTTGACAGGCCCAACATTGAATATTGTAATGACCCCTCAAACCACAAAAAAAATACACATTAAAATACTACATAATGTAAAAAACACACTTTGACACAACTGAACCCACACTTTGAGTGGGTTTATTACTTAACCTGTTTTTGTAACTCATCTCCATGACAGGCTAAACTCTGCTACATCTATTAGGATCAAGTTTAATGTTTGTCTGACACAATAGTTTGTCAGAGCATTTTGCACTAGTTTGTAGTTGATTTTGCATTGTAGTGTGGATAGAGATACACTATATTGCCAAAGTATTCACTCACCCATCCAAATAATCAGAATCAGGTGTTCCAATCACTTCCATGGCCACAGGTGTATAAAATCAAGCACCTAGGCATGCAGACTGCTTTGACAAACATTTGTGAAAGAATGGGTCGCTTTCAGGAGCTCAGTGAATTCCAGTGTGGAACTGTGATAGGATGCCACCTGTGCAACAAATCCAGTGGTGAAATTTCCTCGCTCCTAAATATTCCACAGTCAACTGTCAGCTGTATTTTAAGAAAGTGGAAGTGTTTGGGAACGACAGCAACTCAGCCACAAAGTGGTAGGCCACGTAAACTGACAGAGCGGGGTCAGCGGATGCTGAGGCGCATAGTGTAAAGAGGTCGCCAACTTTCTGCAGAGTCAATCGCTACAGACCTCCAAACTTCATGTGGCCTTCAGATTAGCTCCAGAACAGTGCGCAGAGAGCTTCATGGAATGGGTTTCTGTGGCCGAGCAGCTGCATCCAAGCCATACATCACCAAGTGCAATGCAAAGCGCCGGATGCAGTGGTGTAAAGCACGCCGCCACTGGACTCTAGAGCAGTGGAGGCGCCTTCTCTGGAGTGACCAATCGCACTTCTCCATCTGGCAATCTGATGGACGGGTCTGGGTTTGGCGGTCGCCAGGAGAACAATGCTTGTGGGACCGCATTGTGCCAAGTGTAAAGTTTGGTGGAGGGGGGATTATGGTGTGGGGTTGTTTTTCAGGAGCTGGGCTTGGCCCCTTAGTTCCAGTGAAAGGAACTGTGAATGCTTCAGCATACCAAGACATTTTAGACAATTCCATGCTCCCAACTTTGTGGGAACAGTTTGGAGCTGGCCCCTTCCTCTTCCAACATGACTGTGCACCAGTGCACAAAGCAAGGTCCATAAAGACATGGATGACAGAGTCTGGTGTGGATGAACTGGACTGGCCTGCACAGAGTCCTGACCTCAACCTGATAGAACACCTTTGGGATGAATTAGAGCAGAGACTGAGAGCCAGGCCTTCTGTCCAACATCAGTGTGTGACCTCACAAATGCGCTTCTGGAAGAATGGTCCAAAATTCCCATGAGCACACTCCTAAACCTTGTGGACAGCCTTCCCAGAAGAGTTGAAGCTGTTATAGCTCCAAAGGGTGGACTGACGTCATATTGAGCCCCATAGACTAGGAATGGGATGTCACTGAAATTCATATGCGAGTTAAGGCAGGTGAGTGAATACTTTTGGCAGTATAGTGTATTTTGTAAAATGAAGGTTGCAGAAGAAAATACCAGCTCAGAAAAATATCTGTATTCATGTGGACAGGGTGTAAATTAGATTAATTTCAATCAGCCATGACTCTATTAGCCCTGACAGGTTAAGTGGAAATTATGTTGATCATCTCATTACAATGGCACCTATCAGCATGCAAACATTTAGTCTTAATATATTGGAAGCAGCATAACAGGTCCTTACATTTGCCCAAGGGACTTAAATGAATGATCCTGAATCAGAAGACCTCCAAAATTGCAGGACTTGATGAGTGGCCTAGTGGCCTGGACTCTACAAGGTCTGTAAAAGTGTTCTCATATTTGGTACCAACACACTAGTGGCAGATCCTGTAAATTGCGATGTGGGGTCTCCATGGATTAAATGCTTTTGTGTGACATGCAGATACCTGTTTGTGTTAAGCTCCAGTTGTACTTCATTAGACCACTTTTGGTAGGTAATACTAACCATTGCAGACCGCAGACCTTCAGTGTTGGTGATGCTCTGACCAAATCATCTAGAGATCACAAATGGTCCCTTATCAGTTTTACTCAGATCCTAATGTTTTCCCATTTGAACTGTTTTCAACACCTCAGTTTTGAGGGCTAAACACTGACCCAAAGACAGGCGATATCGAGGCACTTTTCCTGTCAGTGGTCATAATGTTATGGCTGATCAGTGTATCTGGCAGTGACAGGAGTGTGTGATAATCATATAGTGCAGAGTTCAAGGGGCTGCATTAACTACAGTAGCACTTGGTGTAGAGAACAGAGCATTAAGTTTTACCAGAGTAAGGAAGTCTCTTCATCTGGGCCTTTCAGCTCTTTGTAGTAACTCTCCACTTTAGAATGTTCAGCTGAAACATCTGAAAAAAAGAAAATACAAATTATTATTAAATAATTAATGAAATGCAAGACCTGTTTCAACATTTACATCATCTTAAAGCCATTTTTTTTACTCATATCTACAGTATCCATACATATATTTATATAATCAGTAAATAATCTTTTATTTTGAAACGTTTCCTCTACCTGGGATTGAGTTGTCATTCGTCTTCAGTGACAGCTCTATGGATCTCTGCATAGTGTCCGTCAATGTTTTCAAGATGTCCCCCTATTTCAGCATCAAAAAACCTCCATTACTCATTATTCACATGGACAAATATTACTTTGTGTATTTTTATCATAACACTACATCACAATAACTGCACATTTTGTGAAATAAACAAACCATCAGTTCTCTCAGTTGGGTCAACATATCATCCTTGGCCAAGTCAAACATAGTGGCCTTTGATGCACGTACATGGTTCTGAATAATTTCCCTCATTTTATTAAGACTTTCTTTGCCTCTGACCTCTGCTGCTCCTGCAATTATACATCAATATTATATATTTTCATTAAATAATGTTTTATAGAACCATGAAAGATGTAAATGCATTTTATTATGGGGTTAGATGTTATCTTGAAACTCTTACTTGTATAGCATTCTCGCATTGTTTCCTCAATTGTCTCAGTCAGACTATTGTAGATTGTTTTCTTGCGATGCCGGGTGATTCTGCAGAGTTTTGCCTTCATTTTTTCTTCCTTGGAGAAAAACCCCAAAGTGTAGATTATCTTAAAGTCGAGATGTTTTTTAAACATTCTAACTGAATGTTGTGCATCATGCCAGTTCTATACCTGCTTGATAATAGATTTAAGGACATGAAGACATGATCTTTTACCTCTGTCTTGAGAAATATCAGCTGCAGTTCAACATCCTTGTAGTTTTGACTCAGTTTCTCTGTGTAAAGTGTAAAGTCACTGATAGCTCCGTAGAATGGACCCGAATTCCCATCATTCCTGAAATGTAATAACAAACTGAACTGTAAACCAAACAGACTCTGTTTTACCTTTTATTTCCCTTTGAGCCTGAAAGTCACAATATTGCAACAAGTAACATAACTGAATTAAACAGACATCTTTTTGAAATCTTGAAATCAAAATTGAATATTAAAAAACAAACAAACAAACAAACAAAAAAAACTCTGGCACCTAAAACTTGTATAATGACACGTTTCTGTTCATATTTTAAATATGTATGTACTTCAAAGTGTAACATGGTTTTAGTTCCTCAATAATTTCTTACGGGAAGGCGTTTTTGAACTCCTCATCAATGCTTTCAGACAGAAGTGAAGACAATGTCATGTTCATGTTGATTCCTTTTTTCGTCTTTTTCACTGGTTTGAAGATGCCATTGTTCTTCATAGCATGTTTCAATTTGTTGTGAAAACCACGCTTTGCTTTTCCCTGAAACAAATGAATGCCATGAACATTTTCAAACAGAAAAGATATTCATCTGAAGTAAAGGCTGATCTGACAAAACTGTACATACAGAACGATATAACATCTTTTCCAGCGCCTTTTCACAAGACTCTTTTGATTTTTCAACACTTGTATGGAGGTGTTTTTTAAAACCTTCATAAGCGTCCTCCATGGGTTTTCTGACTTTTTCTTTCTCACATGTTATATTTTCCATAAGCTCTGCACACACTGACATTTTTCTGGCAGCCTGAAACCAACAAAAATAATCACTGCATGAGCATTATTACATCTACAAACACTATTAGAGAATGTAACCTTTCAAAACAGAATGTGTTCTTTATGGATTAATGTAAGTGTAAATGATCACATCTCCACAGTGTGCCGTCTTCATCAGAGAGAGAATCCCATAGGCTCCAAACACATAGTTCAGTGTTTCTGAGTGCTGGTCATTGAGACTTCGCAGAAACATCTGAAGTTCGGGTATTTCTGTATAAATACATATTTTACATAAAGTATTTAGTTACTGTACATTAAGTACATTAACTATTTTGCTTGACTGTGAATTGTTTAAAGAAAATTCATTATAAAAGATAAAACTAAGAAACAAATCCACCATTTTTATCAAGGCACTCAACCCACCAGTTTCCTCTGGTTTGAGAAGTCTTTTCTGTAGAAATTCTTTGGCGCTCACAGTGAATACTGTGAAGCAGTCATCCCTGAATTGTTTCTGAAACAATGATAAAAAGAGATAGGGTTTATTCTAGTTTGGAGGTTGAGTTTATTCTAGATTTTTCTGTAAAATACCCACTTTAACATCTTTTAGTTTGTTGAACTCCTGCCTCACTTTGTCCTTAGCTTCCATATTCCTCTTAAATATGCGACGGCCAACATCTGCATCTGAGCTGCAAAACATGTATCTATAAGTCTGCATCCTTTTCATTTAACTGTGTTATTTGTTAGAAAAGTGCATACTTTATTTTAATAGTTTCATATGAAATGATTTGGTACTCATAAACAAAACAAAATCGTAGATATTTTCATGAATTGCACAGTATGATAAAGAATTAAAGGACATAGAAAACTTGACACATCTGAGTTAACAACTACTACAAACAATATTACAACAGTAATTCAATTAAATAAACATATTGAAAGTATACTCAAATTAATTAAAACAAAAAGGAGAGTTGTCTGATATTTTAAAGGGTACTACTTACTCTTCATCTATATCATCAGTCTTAGTGCAGATAAAGTGAATGTTCTGACATTCGCCACCATTTCCCATGAGGCTACAGGCACTTTTCAGGATCTCCCAGCTTTCTGTCTCTGTTGCTGCTCGGTTTATTTCAGCCACTATCCACACAGTAGAGCAACTTCCAACAATCTGAAAGAACATCAAGCTTTAAAAAAGTAACCTGTAATAACATGTAGGTGAATTATTGATTCCCAGTGAACTAAAGCTCATATATAATGAATTACCCTTCTCCACATTTGATCTCTGCTCTTGTTACGGTCTCCATTTCCAGGAAGATCTACCAATGTGACATGCTGGAGAAGATCATTATTTGGCACCTTGACAGTCACACACTTCACCAGAGGCCAATAACACCTCTCTACTTCTCCACTGTTTTCTTTTGTTGACCCACTTCTTGTGTATTTCAGATATTTTGCAGATAGCTCTTCGGGCTGCACACAACAGTCAAACAAATGTAGAATCAGTAAATCAAATATTAAAATATATGTTGATGCAAAGCAAGACTAGACATGGTGAATAATTGTGACTGACGCACAATACTGCCTCTTTGTCATTATGTGATTTATATTGAAAATGATTTGTGGTCCTCACCAAGTTACATGACAAAATTTTCTTCTTGGATTGGAGAAATTCAGGGACGTCTTTGAAATACTTAGCCTCCATCAAGTTTTCTGGTGATTTGCTTTTCCATTGATCTCCATAAAGTGCTGTCAGCTTTTCAACATTGTCGTAATATTCATCATCATCTCTGGTAGATTTATTTTCCTCATCTCCATTGTCACTGTCCTCATCTCCACTGTCACCAGAGAGGTTTTTGAAAGACCACAACTCATCCTTCCACTCCTAAGGATGAAAACAATTACATTAAACCCAATACTCAACAGCTTTATGTAAACATAAACATCATTTAGTTCATTTTACCTCTTTTGTGATGAACTCAATGTGTGCCTCATATTTTTGGTTCTCCATATTAGCCTCCACTTGAATCATGACTGTAGTACATGCACTGACACTTCCAGATGGCAAAAGATATTTCTCTCCAATGATGGCATTAATCAAAGAGCTCTTTCCAGCCCCGGTTTTACCAAAGACCCCGACCATCTCCCTTTTGTCTGTCTCCAAATCACAAATTTGGTTCCTGTGTAAGAGGTTAAATTGAGTTAGAAATGTTCAGTAGGAAATAAAACAGGATGTGTCAGGAATCAGGTAAACAAGTGATAAATAGTGGAGCTCAGGAGGTAAGCAAACAGCTACATATCTACACAGCAACACATCTGTGATAAATATACATGCAAAAACATTTTGCATGCAATATACTTACCTCAGGAAATCATTCAGCTCTGTTCTGTCATAGTTATGTAATCTGTCATGAAGAGTGCTCATGATGCGTTTCACCTCACCCAATTTTCTGTGTTCTGTCATTGTAAAAGTAAAATTAAAAAAAAAAAAAAAAACATTCAGCAGGAAATATGCACCACTATCTTCAATAACTGTATAATTATGTGTCTCAAAATATATAGTGTATAAATTAGTGTGAAGTACCACATTTTTAATGAAATAAATACCTTCATATGCTCCTGTTACAGTGTTACACTGTCGTTTATTTGGAGTTTGATTTTTGTTTTCCTCCATCCGAAGCTCCAACTTTCTCTTTACAACTTTTTTTTATTAATGAAAGCAACACAAAGGGATAAAAATATTAATGCTTTTAGCTCGACAATAAAAGGACACCAATTATTATTCAGTGTGGATCATCTCACCTGGCTCACTTCTGTTACTTGTTGAAGGTAAAACCTGAAGATGAACATAAATCTTTAATATTTTAACCAGTACAGTATTTGGGGAAAACTTCTAAAAAACTGTATTCACACAATCTTATTTTTAGAACAGGATTCTACAAGATCTAATGCATATTTATGATTCACACATTTAACTTTGTATGAGGGACAGTGAGTAAAGAGGAAAGGTATATCAAACCTGAGCAGAATGAGCTGGTTCCTGACACTCCTGTTGACTCTGCAAATAAAAGTGTGCAAAGTCACATTATACTTTCACACAAAAAAAACGAGAGATTTAAAGGTGCAGTATGTAGGAATTATGTTCTAAATAATTCTAAAATGGCCTTGACTGTCACCAGACATTAAGGAATCATGTTCATTTCAAATACTGATATCACTAACAGTAGTAGTCCAGCCAGAATATTTGCATTTGAAAAGCTCAGTGTCAGCCCCAAAATGATGTTTATGTTGTCACTGTGTGTTTTGGTCTGATGCTCCACCCATCACCTGTCTTCCAGTCACAGAGTCAGAAGCCTTTCAGCATCCAGGTTGCCAGTTCCCACTGAGCTGCAGCTGCAACATTTCTTATCATAAATGTCTGACATTAATAAACCTAAAAGGCCTCTTATTATTCCCCAATACGTCGTGACAAAGTGAGAAACAAAACAAAGATATGAATAGGAGATGCTTTTGAAACATGGAGATGGATGGAAGCAGAGAAGAATTTGAAGACCGACGCCAGCTAGTCTGACCACGTGGTAAGAACCACTGAGAGCCGGGGCCGCGGTCTCTTCACACGGTCTCAGACCGTTGGTGTGTTCTCCCGGGGCCGGGCTGCTGTATGAGACTGTCGGTCCGGGACTGGTGAAGAGACTGGGTACCAGTGTGGGACTTGTCGCTTGCCATGGTAGCCCCTTGTAGTACAGTGTTTTCTGTGGAAGTGACCTCTTCATGCAGCAGTGTGTAATCCGACGGGGGGGGGGGGGGGTACGGTAGCGATCCATGTCGCTTGTACTTCGTGGAAGTAAAAGTGAATCTTAAGGCTCGTTTACCTTTTCCCTATCTCCTGAATCTTCTCAAATTTTCATTTGAGTGGGCAGGACATTTGTCCTCACCTATTATATAGAGACCTGATCAAAATCTTAAGACCAGTTGAAAAATAGCTAGAATTTACCTTTTGCACATTTGGATCTTAATGAGGTTTTAAGTAGAGCTACAATATACAAAAGCAAGAAGGGGGAGTGAGACAAAAAGCACTTTGAAAAAGTAATTTATTGAAAACAACAAGTAAACTGAAATAGGCTGTTTATCAGCTGATCAAAAGTTTAAGACCGCAGGCTATAAAAGCCAAAATCTGCTCAAAATTCTCATTTTCTGTCGGGCATTCACACGGTCATGCCCTCCTGATGGCTAAAGCTAAGAAGCTTTCTCTTCTTGAACGTGGTCGGATCGTCGAGCTGCATAAGCAAGGCCTCTCGCAGCGTGCCATTGCTGCTGAGGTTGGACGCAGTAAGACAGTCATTCTAAATTTTTTGACAGATCCTGAGCATTATGGAACAAAAAAGTCAAGTGGTAGACCCAAAAAAATTACACCTGCGCTGAGCCGGAGGATCCGATTGACTGTCCGTCAAGACACAGGGCGGTCCTCGACCCAAATTAAGGCCTTTACTGGTGCCGACTGCAGCGCAATAACCATCAGACGGCATCTGCGGGAAAAGGATTTCAAAAACAAAAAACAAATTCAAAGACCTCGTCTCCTACAATGCCACAAAACTGCCCGTTTAGACTTTGCCAGGGAGCATCAAACATGGGACACTGAAAGGTGGAAAAAAGTTTTATTCTCTGATGAGAAAAAATTTAACCTTGACGGTCCAGATGGCTTCCAACGTTACTGGCATGACAAGGAGATCCCACCTGAGATGTTTTCTACCCGGCACAGTGGAGGGGGGTCCATCATGATCTGGGGTGCTTTTTCATTCAGTGGAACACTGGAGCTTCAGGTGGTGCAGGGTCGTCAAACGGCGGCTGGTTACGTGCAGATGTTGCAGCGGGCATCCCTCATGACTGAGGGCCCTCGTCTGTGTGGTAACAGCTGGGTTTAAAAACAGGACAGCGCTGCAGTTCACAATGCTCGCTTGACAAAGGACTTCTTCTGGGAGAATAACATCACTCTTTTGGACCATCCCGCATGTTCCCCTGATTTAAATCCCATAGAGAACATTTGGAGATGGATGGCAAGGGAAGTTTATAAAAATGGCCATCAGTTCCACACAGTTGATGCCCTTCGTGAAGCCATCTTCCCCACTTGAAGCAATGCTCCCACCAGCCTCCTGGAAACACTCGCATCAAGCATGCCCAAACAAATTTTTGAAGTGATTAACAAGAACGGTGGAGCTACTCATTACTGAGTCCTACTGAGAAAATTTTTTGTTCTGGTTTGGAGAGTTTTTTGTAATTTTTTGAGCGATGGTCTTAAACTTTTGATCAGCTGATAAACAGCCTATTTCAGTTTACTTGTTGTTTTCAATAAATTACTTTTTCAAAGTGCTTTTTGTCTCACTCCCCCTTCTTGCTTTTGTATATTGTAGCTCTACTTAAAACCTCATTAAGATCCAAATGTGCAAAAGGTAAATTCTAGCTATTTTTCAACTGGTCTTAAGATTTTGATCAGGTCTGTATTATACTTATGTAGAATAAGTCTGGTGATGATTTTTTTAATGAAATTTATGGTGTGGTGGCAAGGATCAGTGGAAACACTAGTAGTAGACGCTCATGCTGGATCTGGCAACCCCTAGCCTGGGGGGAGGCGGAGAGGATACCACACTCTACAATATTTTGAATGTGATTGCAGTACCAGTTTTGGCCACAATCCTACATACGTCACCTTTAACAGCATTAAATGCATTAGATTATGACAAATGGTTGGTGTTAAAACAAATATTACAGTACAGGAAAAGGAGCACCTCTTACTCCAAAATTCACAGATGGAATTTGAAAGAAAACAATACAATATTTGTGTACATTTTCTTCCTGGTGTAAAAAATACCTGAAACAACTTAAGTTTCTTCTTGAATTTTATCCTTTTTCCTGCTGTACTGATCAACTTTTCAATTTCATGATCATCAAGACAGCCCAGAGCCTCCTGGTCAATTTCTTCATCTGCAATAAAAAAAAGACATCATTATGTATAATGTTTTATTTAAATACAAAAAACTGTCTAGCATAATAATTTTACATAGTCATTCATAAAAATCCTTTGGTTATGAGACAAGGCAATATGCATGTTGAACAAATACATTTATATACCATGAATTGTTCACAAAGAATAATTTGGTTTCATGAACTCAACATGATGTAAGGTTTCAAAATTCTTGTCCTGTTTGTGTAAAGCATTTCATCTCAATAATCAATAAAATTCTGCAAAGTCTCTCAATCTAATTATGTTTTCTACCTCATCCCCATCCTGCACAAACACAATTTCAATGGATTTGTTTCTACTGCTCTCATAGTTGTTTTTAAAATAATATAAAATATATGCCAATGAAGGAAAGTAACCTTGAATCATGTTCATGCCTAGATTAGTAAACATATAAGTGATTTAGGATTAGCAGGTCATATTTCATTCAATCTGTGTTTAACAAGGAAACATGGCAATACATTACCTTTAAATCTCTGTATCAAGTCGCTGAAACCCCATTCGGTTAATTTGTTGCGAACAAAATCATCCATGTCCAAAAAGAACTGATGTAAAAAAAAAAAAAATGTAAAAAAGGAAAAAAAAGTTGGTTGGTTAGATGTTATTATTGCTTGCCAATATTTAGAACAGATACAGTCATGTCATACACAGTTGCCCATAAAGTTGGAATAAAATATTTTTTACTTCTTATAAAATGACTGTGAAAATGTGTTTTATTCATGATGGATAAAGTGTAACTGCCTCTCAGTATGTAACCATTGCACCTGGTCAAAGGTGAGAATAGAATAGAATAGAATAGAATAGAATAGAATAGAATAGAATAGAATAGAATAGATCTTAACTTTTACTGTCACTGTTACAGGAATAATGAAAATCAGTTTAGCAGCTCTGTTTCTGTTTAGCAGCAAACAATTTAAGTGCAAAAAGACTATAAAATGTCACAAAATTATACTGAAAATATATACTGAAAAACACTGACAATATACAAAACTACAAAGAAATACTAAATGTACAAAAGCCAGCTCTATATTACAGATAGAAGAAATATGTACAACAGATAAAGAATATATACAGGTAATACTGGATATATAGTATTCAAGTTAAAATTAAAACAAGGTGCATGAGTCATGATTATTTCACTGAGGTAGGGTGAGTATTGCATTGTTCATTAGACTGAGGGTTGTGGTTCTTCAGTCAGTGGGTGTGGGGGGTGGAGTGAAGGCTCTTTGTTTACCATAATACACTCTCGTTATCAGAGATTCTGAAAAGAATCAAGACCTTTGATTCCAAACATTTTGAGGAGTTTGACAAGAAAAAAAAGAACACCACCCAACATTTTCAAGGATGGAGGAAATCCATCTAAATCAGAGTAAGTAGGATAGGATGCTCATTTCAACAACGTCCTGTGGAATGTTACCTTTATTACTATTATTATTATTATTATTATTATTATTATTGTTATTATTAATTTTATTTCATTTATTATTATGTTTTAATTTGTTTATCTTTTACTGAAGTTGCATTGTTTGCATTGCAATTGTAGACACTAGTGTTATATTGATCACATTTTCTATTTTTCTGCTGTTGTAAAAAATTCTTTGAGATTAATCTGATCTGATCTTTCATTTTTAGGATGTCTTCTGATGAAGGGTCACTGACAGTTATGCAGGTTTGTGTGTTCACTTGGACGGCACATATGCAAGTCTACAAGCACTGGAGAGATGGAAAAGAGACAGAAGACCAGCATAGAAAGGCAACAGTGCACTGACTGTAAGAGAAGCACTCCTTGGAAGTGTCTGCAGAGCAATGGAGGCCTAGATGGAGCTGGACTGATTTAGAAAAGAGACCTAAAACAAAAACTACTGGATTGAAATTCAAATACTCATTGAAAATCCTAAATCTTCCATTGATGTGCATTCTGTGTGCCTGAGTAAAAATGTGTTAAAAATCAATTCTATTTTTTGTTTTGTCTGTTATTCTACCCTGTTATGCCATCTAAAACACACAGTAAAGCAAAACTTGATCTTGCCAGGTCAGGAAAGTAGAAATAGGCTAGTCGTCAAGAAAAGGACAAGTCCATATGCACAGCAGCTTTTATGACACTTCTGCAGCTAAAACAATAAAATAATTCCAAGCCATCTGTTTCATTGAAATATTTTCTCTGGGTTTATAGGCACTTTGCACAGAAATACTACGGTACTTGCATGGCATGGGATCATCTAAATATCTCAAGGCTGAGCTGAGTGTCCTCTTTTTTGAAATCGAGATATGGTTACCCTACACTACATCACACAAACAAGGTTATAGTAATCCAGTAACAAAATCCACAACATGACATTACAATGACACGTAGTCTCGTAATAAATGCATATTATAAGTTTCCTCATAAAAGGTCTTTGTTGTGTTGTATGGCCATCCTACAAAGAACAAAACATTTTTCCTCCACTACTATCACACAGCGATCACTTTGATCAGAATGAAAAGAATGAGGAAAAGGCCCAAAAGAGCAGTGATGTATAAAGTAGAGCCCAACCGATATGGGATTTTTGGGGCCGATACTGATATTGAGGGCTAAAAAAGGCAGATAACTGATTTATTGCTGACAGGGCTGGGTATCATAGCCAATTTCCTTAATCGATTTGATTTCGATTCATAAGGTTCTGAATCGATTAACTGTGATACAAATAAATTCAGTTCAATTCAGTATTAATTGATTGATTCAGATTCATTTAGTGATCCCAAAGTATAATTTTGAGTTGTAACTTGATTATTTGACAACTGCAGCCATGCAATACAGAATCAATATTGATATTAGAAAGGAAATAAAGGTCATTTCAGCAGTAAATAGCTGAATCTGCTCTGAAATAATGAACAGGACACAAACATGTCCGTGTTTCTACAGTGGTTCAGATCAGACTTCTTTGTCATCTTTATTCTGTTTTATACCTGGTGCTTCCAGCCTTAAGGCACATTACTATCACCCTGGGGCACTGACACCAATTTGCCCCCCCACCTCAAACAGAATCATGTTGGGCCTTTGGTACAACACACTCACTGGTAGGAGAGGGTGGGCGGAGCTTCGTGTTTCCGCTTTAAACAGCCTTTACTATTCCTCTAACTCCACACTCAGCCACAGGTGATGGAAGTTCATACTTTTAGAATGACTGGCTTCCTTCTGTGACCCGCCTCCATTGGACAGTTCCTCCGCACTGCGGGTTCGAGTTTGAGGCCCGGAGGACCTCCCGTGGAGGGGTTTTCTCCACCGTTACTCCGCGTTCCTCCTGCGCCAGAACCGTCACGAGCACGGCCAACACCCCACTTCTCCGGGAGGGGGGGTCTCACGAGACGGAGCCGGTCGCGCTTCCCGTCGGCGGTTTCCGGGTCATTTACTCGCGATCCTGCTCTGAAAAGTCGATCTCATCCACCATTAATCGATTACGCAAAATTAAAAAGAAATACCTAGCCCTATTGGTCGATATATGAAATAAGAACATTAATAGACACAGGATACAATAGTCTTATATTAGATAATGGCGGACATGTGAATTAACAGTTGCATCTTTTTTTATCTCACAAAGATAACTGACACAACTTTAAAACGCTGTATAATAGTCTCATATTAGACTAGTATGTGACCTGTGGGAATCATAGGTTGTAGATGTGGTAGTTTTTATGCTGGGGAGAGCAGACTTTTGGGAAAAGATGTGAGTCTATATTTTATAAGTAGTGACATAAAAAATGTTTGTTAAATCGTTCTTTAAAATGTGACAATTAATATACAGTATTAATACCCAGGCACACCTGCAGAATGAAATTGTGAGGTACACAGAAAGCACACAAACGGAGGTGGGGGGGTGAATAGTTTGTGAGAGCGGGGCAAGTAACGGTCCATGATTTTCGGAGCGGGGGTGGGGACACCAGCAGTTAAAACATCCAATTTCCTTTCATTTGTTTTTTGTAACGAGTAGCGATACTGTGCATTAAAAATGAATGGGAGTAGAAGTATGCAATTGAGTCAGAAAATGTAGTGAAGTAAAAGTGAACAGAGCCTCCCACAGTAAAGTACAAAGTCTCCCAAAACATACTTCAGTACAGTAGTGAAGTATTATTTTGTTACTATATAACACTGCAAAAGATGATCAAAATCACACTTGGTAAAAGACATAACAACAGTCAGTGTACTTACATTTTCTCTGCCTTGCTCTGCTTCTTTTGTGTTACTGCACAAAAATGGCTCGAACTCGTCTTCACTTTAACTTTATATCTCTTCTACATGGACACCTCCTTCTCCTCTGGGTCTGAGTCTGGTTCAGCTCCACCCTTGTGTTTCTGCAGGGAGCACCACTTGAACTAGAATGCCCCATGCTCAGTAAGGTGAGGTCATAAGATCAACAAAATACAACATAGGAGACTAATATTATGAAGCAGTACTTTGCACCAATTGCGGTTTACTTGTAACTACCAGCAGGGCCGTTTCAAGATATCTGGGGTCCCAAGGCAAGAAAGTAAAGTGAGGCCCCTAATACGTGAAGATGTGGTGGTCGAATCACCAAAGAAGAAAAATAAATATTATTATTACTATTAGGCCTATTTATTATATAATAATATGCAATTAGTACTGATTGTGATAGATTTAATAATGATAAGATTTTTTTTCCCTAGACTGTGATGTAACTAATTCCATGTAGCCTGATAAATACCTTCAGCTTGTGAGGAGGTGGCATTGTCACTATCAATTGGGACTGACAGAAATTTAAGCAAAGCACCTAAAAAAAAAAAAAAAAAAAAAAAAAAAAAGGCATTTGGTGAGTAGGCTTACTTTTGTCCTTATTCTAGAAGTATATGATTAAAGTGCAGAGGATTTGATAGTAACTTTGCAGGAGAAGAACTTCACTTCCCATAATGCACTAAAATGTAACGTCAGACCTCATCGACAAAACTACCTGAGCACATGGTGCAAAAAGTTGTGATGTGTTGATGGGCAAGTGTGGGAAATATAGATAATTACAGAGTTTAAAATGTAGGATTGTGATTACATGGTTCACAGAACCAGAACCACCAGAATATTCTGAATATTTGACGATTTTGAAAAGTGTTGTAATTTCCTAATTATTCTAATTGTTCCTGAACGCCTCATGTATTGTTTACGTGTGCCTCCTGGAACGTGAACAGAACTCAGTTCCGCAGTGAGGGCACAGAGCTGATGTGAGGGACTCGAACAAATGTTGGCTTGAAAATACAAACTTTTGCTGCAGTCCTACTCTAGTCCTCTTCTGTGCCTAAACCAGCTGACACACAAGGAACAGACGTATGGATGAGACGGACAAACGCAGTGGAAAAGGGACATTTTTCTCCTAATGGGATGGACAGATCACCAGCGGAAATTGCTAGCTAACCGAAAATGTCCATTGAACTTGATGGATTATTTGGCCAAACTGGATGGGATTCACAGGACCAGACGATTTTGTTTGGAATAAAGTTGTGTGGGTGACCGCAGCAGGAGCAGACAACCGTCCAGAGTAAGTGAAAACACTTCAGTAGGCTTAGCTTTGGCTTTTCATGACTAAATACTTTTATTGCTGTCGTACTTCAGTCCTCCACATCCAAATTATTCAGCTCCAAAGAAGTTTTGGAACGCTGTACGACAGTAGAAAAGGGTGATGGAGAAGTTGTGTTTATTCTATGGTTAAATTCTTCCAACAGAACACAGTTGTGTTGTGTGTATGTGATTAGTTATTGAACTGAATCCTCTCCCTCTCATGCTAACATCTATCTGTGTGTTTGGTCACTGATGTGAGGGCTTTTGTTCACACACTTTCAAACATATCACACAGGTGTAGCCTATTTGGAGGAAACAATGGTTTACTTAATACTTACCGCTGTGTTGTTGGCGTTTTTCCTCTTCTCTCTTTTTTTTTTTTTGTCTTTTTGCAAACCCTGAAGGGTAGGAGTGCTCCATCATTAGGCCCTTTCCCACCGCAGGAACTTTTGCAGGAACTTTCTGTATTACCCTGAACTTTCAAAGTTCCTGGTGCGTTTCCATCGAAAATTACCCTGGTAACTGACCCTCCCCCGGCTCCGAATTTACCCCGAAGAAGTTCCTGGTACAGAGGTAGTACTTTCCAGATTACCAGGAACTTTAGGGGGCGGAGCTGTGTGCTGGAGAAGGCTGAGTGGTGGACTAGACTGGCAGCATTTCCGCATTCTGTTCAATATTTAACTCATTTAATTTCCACAAGCTTTGTATTTTGATAATTCGGAAAATGGACCAAAAGAGAAGCTACAACAAGTGGACGGACGACGAGGAAATTCAGATGGACTTTGAATCGCCGACACAAAACGAGCGAGTAAAAGCTGTTGGAGCCAAATATGAGACACATACCTAAAGAAATATGAGAAAAGAAGAAGAAACTTATGCAGGATTAAAAGAAACTAAAGGACCACAACAGTCGCAGTGGATCTGACTGTCGAACAAACCAATGGTCAGAATATGACAGAAATATTCACTGTTTAGTTGGTTCAGTGTTGTAACAGTAGTCAGCGGCATCAGCTGTTTAGTCCAAAGTGAAGTCCAGTTAACCTAATACTAGCTGGTCAACAGTCTGACACTAAACCTAAATCACAGAACTGGATGTATTCGTGTTGTCGTTGTGAGCTGAACACTGATTTATTCTTTATGTTTGTGATTTCCACCTGAAATGGACCGCTGTCGGATAAAGTATGGACCCCTATAAAATTTGTACCCCTGCCCTAACCCTAACCCTCACCCTAACAACCCAAAAGCGCACAATTCTACTCGCAAGGTACTTATTTCATAAGCCTCGCTGAACCTGACATCCGGGAAGGCTGCGCTCGCGCGTGCGCAAATTCCAAATAGGTCCAAATTTTACAAGGTCCGTATTTTATGCCACACCGGACGGACTCGCCTCTTTTTCTGAACCTGCGGCTCGTTTGTGTCCATCGTCTACTGCTGTTTACAACAGCCCTGGTAACAGATTTGACATGTCACATCACACTGGTAGGAATCTGTCATCATGTGTTCTGTAACTCATTTTAGCATTTTTATTACTTTTCCTGTAGGAAAGTGAAAAAGGGACCAGGACCATGGAGTTCCAGACCAGCTGTCCTGGACTAGCTGGACCAGACCCTGGTCCAAAAGCCTGAACCTTTCACACATGTTTATTTCCTTTTTAATCTCAAGGCACCTTTGTTTTGTTTCAATTTTTAATTAAAAAAAAAAATCTAACCTAATACTGTCTGATCATATACAAGGCATCAAAATATGAGTATAAGTACTTTTATCAGTATTATGCAGTCGAATTAAATGCAGGCATTTGAGTAAATGTGTGTGACCTCAGGGTTGAACCTGGACTATATCTATAAAACAGGAGAAATGAAACAGAACCATCCATCACACATAAAGTTAGATCTGATTTAGTTTAAGGAATGAGAAGTTGAAAATACATGTTCTACCATTTTTAAATACAAATTAAGGATATGTAATGATGGTTAACTTAATTTAAAATGTATTCCAGATGGATTAAGTGATTCAACAACCAGTAAAATGTTAAACCCAAACTGTCCACTTAAGTACTGTGTCATTTTATTGAACTAGTTTGTGAATGTACATGAACTGGACTACAGTTTCTGTTACTGCTTCCTCATACATCATCAACCTGATTTGAATAAATTACCCTGAACTTTCGGGTGCGGTGGAAACGCAGTTACCAGGAACTTTTTTACCCTGAAAAGTTCCTGGTGAATAAGTTCCTGGTAATAAAGTTCCTGGGCCTTTTGGTGGGAAAGGGCCTATTGATGTTCTTTTAAAATGGCTGCCGCCGTGCTCAGTGTGGACAGACCATTTGTTCCTCCACTGACAGCAAGCAGGGGGTGTGATGGGGGTGCGCGAGGGCGGAGGTCACTTCTACATGACCCTCATAGCATTTGTCATTGCATAGGGGGAATCCCTCTAGTCTGGGGGGCCAGTCACAAAACAGTACAGGAGAGGATTAGCACTGCCTCACTGTGGTGGTTTGTTTACAATGGATGGTTTTTAATAAGTTGTACAGATAAATGACCATGCGGCCATCGGGGGCCCTCTTCAGGCAGGGGGCCCTAGGCAGCTGCCTACCATGCCTACGTCATCCTGGCGGCTCTGACTACCTGTTAAGTTATAATGTGGTCACTAACAACACATAAATTAAAATAAAGAAATAAAAACAAAATTATCAACAAACAAAAAGACATAAGCAGGGGAAACTTAGAAATGGTAGATAGACATATTAAATATTGGGTTAGGCTATTAAATACTGTTCAAATTCCCAACCATCATCTTAACAAACCCATTAAAAGCAAAAGTAGATATATTGTAAAGGTGTTTCACCATTTTTGCTGCACTAGTGACTTCTGCTGGTTGTTTATGGTCACTGCACCGTGGGACAAATCCTGCGTTGCTGATTTTACTTTGAGAAAGAATATGATAAAACAATTCAGCAAGAATAGAATAAATACAACAGAGTGAATAATAATAATAATAATAATAACAATAATAATAATAATAATAATAATAATAATACATCACACTTATAAAGTGCTTTTTTGGACACTCAAAGACTCAAAAAATTAAACAGTTTTGATAGGTTAACAAATGTTATTAAAGCATGTCTCTGCAGTCCAACCACCTCCAGTCCAACACCAATGGACAGCCAAATACTCTCTATAAGAAAAACCATAAATGGCACAATGAGTATACATATAAATGCTCATTCATGTGTTCAACTTGGTTGTATACCATTGCATCAGAAAATAGTTGAAATGTCAGTGCAACACTTAGTTTGGTGAATAAAAAACAATAGAAGCTAGTAAATTATCTTCCCATCAGTGCAGTCATAGGTAATGAACAGACAAGACAGAAGCAGAGCGCTATAAACCAGGCTACAAAGTACTGCAGAGTCTCAGAGTAGCTTTCATTTCACCACTATTTTACACAAGCATTGATCCTCTAGTGTGAACAGCCTTCTGGGATATCTAAGCTGTCTGAGGAGGGGCTGAAGTGTGTGGGACAGTGCGGGTGTGTAGGAGTCAGGGAGTGTTGGGGGGTAACAGTAGGTGAGCTAAACCTGTTGAGAAAACGCTTTAACAGGTTTGCTCTGTCCAGGCTTCCCTGATGTCTGTCTGTCCTTTCCCTTCATCCCTGTGATGTGTTTCATTCTTGTCCATATGTCTCTCACACTGTCCTGCTGGACTTTGGCCTCCATCTTCCTCCTGTAGTTGTCCTTACAAGTCCTCAGCATCTCTCTGAGTTCAGGCTACACTCTTCTCAGCTCCTCTCTGTCTCCAGACTTGAAAGCCCTCCTCTTATTATTTTGAAGTGCTGTCAGGTCATTGATGATCCATGGCTTATTAATGGAGAAACAACACACAGTCCAGGCAGGCATGTTGGTGTTCACACAGAATTGGATGTATTCTGTGATACAGTCAGTCATGTTGTCCATATCCTCCTCAAGTGGATCACAGAGCACATCTCAGTCCGTTGTCTCAAAGCAGTCTTGAAGTGCATCAGCAGCCTCCTCTGTCCACCTCTTCGCCATCCTGGTGTGAACAGGCTGCCTTCTCACAAGGGAGACAGACATACTTAGGGACCAACAGGACTAGGTTATGGTGGGATCTGCTTGGGGGGTGGGTGGGTGGCTGTGGCAGTGTATGCATCCCTTACATAAACATACAGGAGATCCAAGAACCAGCTGATCCAAAGTGCGTTTACAGTAGACCGTGTACTGACCCCAGTGAATATATGCATGATCTACTGGTACTGAGGAGATTTACTGAGTCTAGTTCAGATCAAGCACTTTATACAACACAGATACTACTGCTGTGGACCAGCAGGAGACCACTGGATTCTGGGAAATTAGGAGATTTATACCACCTGTTTTTAAATTAACACATTATTCTGGTAATATTATGGCTTTATTGTCGGAATATGACGACTTTAATCTCATAAACGAATGACATTTTTGTTAAATTATGATTTTTTTTTATATAACTACGACTTTATTCTCATGACATTGTGATTCTTTTTATATTCGACTTCATTCTCATAAAATTACAGGTTTTATATCGATATTTATGACTTTATACTAGTAGTGACAAGTGTTTTTATTTTCTTATGTGGCCCTAATACTCCGTCATAGGTTTATTCTCCAGTTCCCCTGTATTTGAAAAACTAGGTTAGCCTCAGTTTAAGTTAGTTTACTAATCCTGTAGGAGCACAAGGTTCAGAATCACAAAATGAAGATAAAAACCATGAAAAATCTGATCATGAAACCAAGAGCTTTACTAAGAAGTAACGTTAGCCAAAAGAATACGTCATTTAAGGTCTGATTTGACCCAAAAATACAGCATAAATTAATGTTAGCTGACACCAAACAGGATCCACAGATCTAGGTTTGGTTTCCTGGATTTGTGGATCCATCTACTTCTTTTTTCTTTGTCTTTCAGTGCCTGTAAAACGATAGCTCCGACTGCTTTTCAAACCTGTTCATACAATCAATCTCACAACAGCTCTCCCCCATGTTTTATTAAATATTGTTCTTCAGTTTAGACAGTATTGAAGCCAACGCTGTCACTCATCTCCCTCTTTCTGCCACTCAGTGGGTGGAACCGCGGTGACTTCCGCTAGCGGTGACGTCACATGCATACCCTCTATACCTGCAAGGGTCGGGGTTTGTTGTGCCTGGCACCGTTTGTTTAATGTTTTATTCTGCTATTGTCCTAGTATTAGTCTATGATTTTAATGTAATCAAATGTGTTTCTATGCCTTTGTAAAGCACTTTGAATTGCTTTGTGTATGAATGGTGCTATACAAATTTATTTGCCTTACCTTGCCTTTGGCTAATTGACATCTGCAGTCCCCATTTACATTTCCTTCAGCTGTGGTGACTATTATAGCTCATATGTGTTTGGTACAGGTACAAGCAAGCTATTTACATACATAGATTGACTTCTGATATTCTCTAGGAAGAAGGAAGGAATTGCAAACACCATCCAACTTGAAATACTTCCTTCTTTAAATGCATTTTACAAAGTGTTATGAAAGACACTTGGTGCAGTTTTTCATAATTTCTGTAGATGATGTGAATTATGATTATCACTGGTTTGGTCTACATACCTCTTTATCTGCTTTACCATTATTTTATCCTCCTTTTACTTTACCATGTCATTTTCAGGTTCTTTACTACATCTTCTTTGTCATGTTGTTTTACATGTGAAATTATTCTTGTATCTCAGTGGAACTTTCCTGCATGAAGAAAGCATAAATAAAATAAGAGTTAAAGCAATCATGGTGTTTTGTTTTGTTTTACATTAGACATTGCCACTTGAGTATTACAAAGATTTGCTGCAGTTAAACTTCATGTCAAATCACCAATATCTCACTGAACCAGATCAATCACTGTCAGAACAACAGCAACACATCACAACTTCTCACATGTATTTTTCCATCAAAATTTTTGGAAATCAATAAAAATTGTGAGAAGTCTTGTGAATAAAAACGTTTGATTTATTAAAAAAAAAAAAAAAAAAAAAGGTCCCAAATAATGATCTATATATGCAGATTCTTTTGCATATTGATCATATGTTTATATAGTAACTGAATCTACAAACAACATGAGGAGAAATCCATCTTACATTGGAATTTGGCTTAAGAAAGGGGTGTTTTAAAGAATTTGGGTGTCAATCCCCTATAAATGTGGAATGTGTGTGTGTGTGCGTGTGTGTGTGTGTGTGTGTAGAGGGGAGGGGGGGGGGAATCATCAGAAGGGACAACCAAAGATTATAACTTCAGCGATAACAAAGACAAGTAACGTAAGATAGAAGATCAATAATTTAACCCATAAAGACCCAGTGCTACTTTTGTGTCATTTCCCAAAAGTATTTTTCTCTCTATTCTAACCTTTTTAAAGTGATTTATCACCATTTATTATAATATCATCCCCTGTATTTTGCTTTTTTTCAGTGAAAATCAGGTATTTTACTATATTTAATTCACTGATCACGTAGATGTTCTTAAAAAGCTCAAATTAAAGTTGAGGATTATTATACCAAAAACAGAAAAACTGATGAAAAAGTGAGTTTTTCAGTAAAATCTATCATTAACTGAACATAAACCAAGTGTCTTCATTCACTGTCATTGATCCATCTCCATGGGTTTTACTGGTGAATCAATGTTATGGAAGATGACGATGTTTCCACATTCACTACAGAGCCTCTAAACGTCCAAATGGGTCATATCTGATGACCATGAAATAATGACAAACTGCATTTTACACCAATTATTTACTCAGATTAATGGATCAACAGGTATTAAACAGTTTAGATCAGTGGATGGTTTTGGTTGTCTGTGGCTGTTTGGGTCCTTATGGGTTAAGGCAAGAAGAGTTCCAGAACCCTCAAACCACACAAGTTCTTGATTGTGCTGTATGTTTTGAAAATACTTCACCGTAATATTACTTTTGCTAAAACAAAAATAGATGTGAAGCTGCAATATGCATCAACCTTGAACAATTAACCATAAAAAGCCAAAATACACATTTTGTATTCTGTTATAGAGCAACACAGAACATCCATTAACAATTGGAATTGGTTCACAGCCCTGAAGTTTAAAAACAATTACAGAAGTAGTAGTAGTGGTGGTAATGTAGTAATAGTTTACTTTTTTCTATCTAGTTCTGGTAAAATGCATATTGAGTAATTGCAGTTAGCAATGTTTTACTTTTTAAACACTATAAAATTCCATTTACACATGCTTTTAACAACACTCACTTTGAACATTGTACTTACCCCCTTCCTGTTTCATTTTATTAATTCATTAAGATAAATTTAAGTGACAAAAACTGTCAAACTTCTACAAGCAAATGCTGTGAAAAAAGAAGTATTTATACTCTTAAGTGAATGGCGGTTCTATCTTTGTCAGGGTCTGCTTATTGGAAAAGAACAAACCACAGTTAAATTAGTTTTTATAGGTTATTTTTAATGTCTACATCAAACTACAGAGTGTATGAGTTAAAACTTATGCAAACTACAGGAAAGTCTGCAGGAAGGAAACATCCCTTTGTTATAATTGCATGAATACATAAAAGTTTAAAAGTCCCTTTACCTATTTTGTTTAACTTTACAGAAAACTCAAGTTTCCCTGACAGACTCCTCTATGAATGGAAACTACTATTGTCTATTATTTAATTTGTGAGACTACCTGTTTTGCACATCCTCCTCCTCTAATGATTTGCATGTTATTTGTCTAACTTTCATTCACATGTCCTAACTAAAAAAAAAGGCACCTTTGGCTTCAGTTACAGCATTTGTCATTATATTGTTTCAAAACATGCATGGAATGTCAAAACATTTATTTCTGTCATCTTATGGACACATGCTGAACCTAGAACACTGCCCCCTAGGGCTTGTACTGAAGGCGCTATGCATGATGGGTAATCGCATCATCCACCTCTCTACTCTGATACACTCATCACTCTGGAACAGGGTCAGTCTAGATTCATCAGATCACATGACCTTTTCCCATTGAAACTGTTGGGGAATCACCTTCTATCTTCATTGCCATCTATGTGTCTGTGTTCTCCTACGTGTTCCTTTATAAAGAATAATCGTGAGTTCAGTTAACTCTTTATTTACTAAGTAGCAATTGATAAGTTGTACAGAGTTCTGGGTCTTTTTTCTGTCCCTGACAACAACAATATGTCTTGTCAGTTCGGAAAGTCTTACTCACTATTCTTTTCCTGACCCAGTGTTTTATAGTAGACAATGATTATCTAGCAATGTAGGTTGATCTCATCCTCTCATTGCTTCCCTGGATAAGTGTTTCCATTAGTAGGTTGGGTTTTCTCCAGTAGCTTCATGTTGCACCTTGAGACTCCACCATGTAACCTGTTTTGACGACAGTTAAGATATACACACCCTAGTTCCCCTTTATTCAAGTAATAAGTTTCATTTCTTTGCAAAACCGCTCTCGTACTAGGTGGGTTGTGTCATAAATAATGGACTGGTATTACCTGACTCTAAGGTCAAGCAGATGTTTGAGCGTATTCTGACCATGTGTTTATATCTCATCTCCTGTGGTTTACGATCCTATGTGGGCATGTGTATTCAAAAGTGTACCTAAGGTAAAACCTAAGTCCTGTGATCATAAATCTGCCAGTTTAGTATGTTGACCAAGATGTGACCCACTGCTATCCTAAGACATTACCACTCACTAGTGGAACAAAGAAATCTAGTGAAACAAAGGAATTACCTTAAAACATTAACTACTGCAAACTAATATGTGATTAAACTTAAAACTTTAACTATCTAAATTAAAGTAACTATTGGCATTGTACCTGTGGTGCCATTGTACGATAGCATGAGAGGCTAAAACGCCCTCCTGTGGTGCAACAGCGGCATTGTACCCAAACACCCTCCCAATGCTGGAACATCAATCGGACAACATGCATTATATAGTAGGATATGAAGTATATTTTAAGATGATTAAATTTTGATTAATTCTCACAAGACACAGTCCAATCTTTATGCTCTATATTCAACTGATGGTTGTTTAATAAATCAAAAGCTACTCACTGCATCAGTTAGAATTAAAGAACTTGTTGCAGCTGAAACATATTCATCACTGCAGGAATTATCAGTTGGATGGTTCGGAACTACTTGCTTAGTTAAATCCAGGGTTATTTTTTTTGTTTTGTTTTGCCCTGGCTGTGTTTAATTATACAAAGAAAAACATTCCACTAAACACAATGCTACAAAGAGGAAGTTCTGCATGCTACTGAAACTCATACAAACCTATTCTAACATGAAGGTAAACATTAAAATAATGCCAAAATACAACATATGTTAATAAAAGTGACTGATAGCAACTCCACAGCCTAGGTATGGCAGCGAAACCTTCTGCAGCTAATCAGATTGTCTTGTTTGTTTTCCCTGAAACAACAGTCCGACATGGTGAGGACATGATGAGTTTAAATGAAATCTGACGTCTCTGCTGCTGCAGATGAACCAGGTGAATTCAATGAGTCATCCAACATGTCAGGCCTAGTGTAGTGAAAAAAAACAAAACACAGCACTTTGTCACATGATGTATTAAACAATACCTTATCATTCTGACATATTACATATTTGTGTTCAGCTCTGACTGAGGTTCCATTCAGTTAATTTATCTCAGACAAAACTGCAAATCTCCATTGTACGGAACCGAGGAAGGGACATGAAGGAAGAAAAAATGTTATAACACAATACTTTTTTATCCTTCATGTCCCTTCCCAAGGTCTGTACCATCAAGCTTTACTGTAGAATAGATGGATATACAATAAATACACCCAAATCCTGCAGAAACATTTTTTCACACCATGTAAGCAGTATAATACTGTAGTGAAAAGCTGAACATATTGACATTCTCAGACTGAGACAAAAACACTTAAACTATCATGCTGTTTTGGAATCTGTGTTTTTGTGATGTGGCCATATAATTGCTGTGGTTTGAATTTTTGTTTGTTCATGTGGCAACGCTTGGTAAGAGCTTTTAACTGAGTTTCATGCTGACTCATTTTGCTGACACATTATGGTATGTTACATGTAAGGACTGGTGCTTCCTGGCATGTGCATAGAACTCATGACAAGTTTTTAAAGCACTTTGGAGTTCAGATTTTCATTTCCACTTGACTCATACAAGAAAATATTTAAGGCTGGTGACTTGAATGTAGTCACTAATTCAAAAACTGTGCAGTTACAGATGTTTGGTTTTAATGTGGAAACTCTTGTGTGTGCTTTGCTTCACTGTTCTACCAAGGAGCAGCAAGGATTACATCAGAGACACGTTTTCTCTATAAATGTGCAACAATATGTTCAGTCCAGCAATACCAATGCAAATATACATGTAATCATACTTACAGTTTTGTCTCTTTGATTTTGAATGGGAGTTAATCCAACTCTGTGGTGTTGTAAATATTTTGTTATGGCTTTTTCTCTTCCCTCCCTAAATAATGTGCATCACATGGTTTACCTGGTTTACATGTCACTGCATGTGACTGTTTTATGGAAATTCTGGTTGCTTCCTCCTTTGTTACATAATTTATTCGCAAGGTTATCCCTAAAGCTGTGGTTACTGACTGTCCCTCCACTCCCTTAACTGTCAAACACTTTCACTTTCAATTCCCAACCATCGCTCTCTGCCCTGCAGTGATTTTCCACTCCAGGACAGGACACACCTAACCTGCAGGTTTGTTGCCAAACATGAAGATGTTGATTCAGCTTCAGATTTCTGTTTGTACTGTACATTGATTTGGTCACAAAAGTCCTCACTAAAGAGAGACACAATGTGCTTACTGTAAAATCACAATAATGCCATAAATAGCTTTGCAATTATTCTTTATTTTATTAATAATCCATACATCTTGGTGGAACTACACAAGAAGTTCATGATTGTACTGTATGTTTTTAAAATGCTTCACAGTAATACTGCTTTTGCTAGACCCAAAAATAGATGTAAATCATGTGAGAATTAATCAATATTTAATTAACATTTAATTAACATTTAATCAAAATGTAATCATCTTAAAAGATACTTCATATTATTTTACTTAGTTTAATCATATATTAGTTAGTCGTAGTTAATGTTTTAAGATAATTCCTTTGTTTCACTAGATTTCTTTATTTCACTAGTGAGTGGTAAAGTTCTTGTGATAGCACATCTTGGTCAACATACTAAACTGGCAGATTTATGATCATAGGATTTAGGTTTTACCTTAGCTACACTTTTGAATACACATGCCCACATTGGATCATAAACCACAGGAGATAAGACAATTCTACAAAACAGGAAATGTCAGACATGGTTAGTTTCAATGAAGTCTGAAGTTTGGCCTCTCTGCTGAAGCTGGACCAGGTGAATCCAATCAGTCATCCAACATGTCAGGCCTAGTGTAGTGAAAAAGAAACACTTTGTCACACAATGTGGACTCCTTAACATTTTTTTTATCCCAGTAAGATAACATGACATTGATTATCCAGTGCTGATGCATTGCTTGTGTCTTCTGCCCTGTCCGGACTACTGTGGATAGTTGCAAAAAAAAAAAAAAACATACTTTTTTTTCAACATCTGGGCCTCTTGTCCACACATAAACAGTGTTCGACGTCACAAAAACAGAGATTTTCAAAAGGTGACATCTGACAGGCCCAACATTGAATACTGTCATGACCCCTCAAACCACAAAAAAATACACATTAAAATCCTGTATAATGTAAAAAACACACTTTGACACAACTGAACCCACACTTTTCGTGGGTTTATTACTTAACCTGGTTTAGTAACTCATCTCCATGACAGGCTAAACTCTGCTACATCTAATGTGATCAAGTTTAATGTCTGTCCGACACAATAGTTTGTCAGAGCATTTTGCACTAGTTTGTAGTTGATTCTGTGTTGTAGTGTGGATCAAGATATTTTATAAAATGAAGGTTGTAGAAGAAAATACCAGCTCAGAAAAATATCTGTATTCATGTGGACAGGGTGTTAATTAGATTAATTCCAATCAGCCATGACTCTATTAGCCCTGACAGGTTAAGTGGAAATTATGTTGATCATCTCATTACAATGGCACCTGTCAGCATGCAAACATTTAGTCTTAATATATTGGAAGCAGCATAATAGGTCCTTACATTTGCCCAAGGGACTTAAATGAATGATCCTGAATCAGAAGACCTCCAAAATTGCAGGACTTGATGAGTGGCCTAGTGGCCTGGACTCTACAAGGTCTGCAAAAGTGTGTTCTCATATTTGGTACCAACACACTAGTGGCAGATCCTATAAATTGCGATGTGGGGTCTCCATGGATTAAATTCTTTTGTGTGACATGCAGATACCTGTTTGTGTTAAGCTCCAGTTGTACTTCATTAGGTAGGTAATACTAACCATTGCAGACCACAGACCTTCAGTGTTGGTGATGCTCTGACCAAATCATCTAGAGATCACAAATGCTCCCTTATCAGTGTTACTCAGATCCTAATGTTTTCCCATTTGAACTGTTTTCAACACCTCAGTTTTGAGGGCTAAACACTGACCCAAAGACAGGTGATATCGAGGCACTTTTCCTGTCAGTGGTCATAATGTTATGGCTGATCAGTGTATCTTGCAGGGACAGGAGTGTGTGATAATCATATAGTGCAGAGTTCAAGGGGCTGCATTAACTACAGTAGCACTTGGTGTAGAGAACAGAGCATTAAGTTTTACCAGAGTAAGGAAGTCTCTTCATCTGGGCCTTTCAGCTCTTTGTAGTAACTCTCCACTTTAGAATGTTCAGCTGAAACATCTGAAAAAAAGAAAATGCAAATAATTAAATTCAAGA
This sequence comes from Sphaeramia orbicularis, assembly GCF_902148855.1. Classification (NCBI taxonomy): domain Eukaryota; kingdom Metazoa; phylum Chordata; class Actinopteri; order Kurtiformes; family Apogonidae; genus Sphaeramia; species Sphaeramia orbicularis. Next base: position 29,492,517 of record NC_043964.1, on the reverse strand, counting down.
CCTGTTTACACATTTACATTATCTTAATTCCAGTCTTTTTTATTTGTATCTATTGTATCCATACATACATTTATATATAACCAGTATATAATCTCTTATTTTGAAACGTTTCCTCTACCTGGGATTGAGTTGTCATTCATCTTCAGTGACAGCTCTATGGATCTCTGCATAGTGTACGTCAGTGTTTTCAAGATGTCCCTCTATTTCAGCATCAAAAAACCTCCATTACTCATTACTCACATGGACAAATATTACTTTGTGTATTTTTCTCATGACACTACTTCACAATAACTCCACAATTTGTGTAATAAACAAACCATCAGCTTTCTCAGTTTGGTCAACATCTTCTTCTTGGCCAAGTCAAACATAGTGGCCTTTGACTCATGTACATGGTCCTCAATAATTTTCCTCATTGTATTAAGACTCTCTTTGCCACTGACCTCTGCTACTCCTGCAATATGATAGATCAATATTATACATTTTTATTATATAATGTTTTATACAACCATGAAAGGTGTAAATGTGTTTTATTATAGGGTTAGATGAAGTCTTGAAACTCTTACTTGTATAGCATTTTCGCATGTTTTCCTCAATTGTCTCTATCAGACTATTGTAGATTGTTTTCTTGCGATTCCGGATAGTTTTGCAGAGTTCCGCCTTCATTTTTTCTTCCTTAGAGAAAAAAACCCAAAGTGTAGATTATCTTAAAGTCAAGATTATGTTTTTTAAACATTCTAATTGAATGTTGTGCATCACTCCAGTTCTCAGTGACAAAGTTAATATACCTGCTTGATAATAGATCTAAGGACATGAAGACATGATCTTTTACCTCTGACTTGAGAAATATCAGCTGCAGTTCAACATCCTTGTAGTTTTGAATCAGTTTCTCTGTGTCAAGTGAAAATTCACTGATAGCTCTGTAGACTGAACCCGAATTCCCGTCATTCCTGAAATGTAATAACAAACTTAACTGTAAACCAAACAGACTATTTCATGTTTTAAGCGTGAAACTCACAATATTGCAACAAGCAACATAATCAAATCAAACAGACCACTTTTTGAAATTTTGAAAACAAAATTGAATTCTTAATCCCCCCCCCAAAAAAAACAAAAACAAACAAACAAACAAACAAAAAACCTCTGGCACCTAAAGGGTAAACTTGTATAATTTTACATTTCTGTTCATACTCTAAATATGCATATATTTCAAGTGTTCTCCAAAGTGTTTCTTACGGGAAGGTGTTTTTGAACTCCTCATCAATGCTTGCAGACAGAAGTGAAGACAATGTCATGTTCATGCTGATTCTTTTTTTCCTTTTTTTTACTGGTTTGTGGATGCCATTTTTAACCACAACACACTTCAATTTCTTGTGAAAACCACTCCCTGATTTTGTCTGAAACAAACAGACATGAGCATTTTACAAACAGAAAAGATATTCATCTGAAGTATATGTTGATTTGAAAGAATTGTACATACAGGCTTATGCCTAATATCTTTTCCAGCGCCTTTTCACATGACTTTTTGGATTTTTCAACACCCGTATCAAGCTGTTTTTTAAAAACTTTGTAAGCGTCGTTCATGGGTTTTCTGACTTTTTCTTTCTCACGTTCTACATTTTCCATAAGCTCTGCAAACACAGATGTTCTTTTGGCAGCCTGAAACCAACAGAAATAATCACTGCATAAGCATTATTACATCTACAAACACTATTAGAGAATGTAAGCTTTCAAAACAGAATATTTTCTTTATAGATTAATGTAAGTATAAATGATCACATCTCCACAGTGTGCCGCCTTCATCAGAGAGAGAATCCCATAGGCTCCAGACACATAGTTCAGTGTTTCTGAGTGCTGGTCATTGAGACTTCGCAGAAACTTCTGAAGTTCGGGTATTTCTGTATAAATACATATTTTATATAAAGTATTTAGTTACTGTACATTAAGTTTCAGAGAAAATTATAATTGATTGTGAATTGTTTAAAGAAAATTTCATTATAAAAGATAAAACTGAAAAAAATTTTATCAAGGCACTCAACCCACCAGTTTCCTCTGGTTTGAGAAGTCTTTCCTTTAGAAATTCTCTGGCGCTCACAGTGAATACTGTGAAGCAGTCATCCCTGAATTGTTTCTGAAACAAGAGATAGGGTTTATTCTAGTTTGGAGGTTGAGTTTATTCAAGATTTTTCTGTATAATACCCACCTTAATGTCTTTTAGTTTGTTGAACTCCTGCCTCACTTTGTCCTTAGCTTCCATATTCCTCTTAAATATGCGACGGCCAACATCTGCATCTGAGCTGCAAAACATGTATCTATAAGTCTGCATCCTTTTCATTTAATTGTGTTATTTGTTAGCAAAGTGCATACTTTATTTTAATAGTTTCATATGAAATGATTTGGTACTCATAAGCAAAACAAAATCTTAGAGATATTTTCATGAATTGCACAGTATGATAAAGAATTAAAGGACATAGAAAACTTGACACATCTGAGTTAATAACTATTACAAACAATATTACAACAGTAATTCAATTAAATAAACATACTGAAAGTATAATCAAATTAATTAAAACAAAAAGGAAAGTTGTCTGATATTTTAAAGGGTACTACTTACTCTTCAATTACATCATCAGTCTTAGTGCAGATAAAGTGAATGTTCTGACATTCGCCACCATTTCCCATGAGGCTACAGGTTCTTTTCAAGATCTCCAAGCTTTCTATCTCTGTTGCTGCTCGGTTTATTTCAGCCACTATCCACACAGTAGAGCAATTTCCAACAATCTGAAAGGACATCAAGCTTTAAAAAAGTAACCTGTAATAACATGTAGGTGAATTATTGATTCCCAGTGAACTAAAGCTCATATATAATGAATTACCCTTCTCCACATTTGATCTCTGCTCTTGTTACGGTCTCCATTTCCAGGAAGATCTACCAATGTGACATGCTGGAGAAGATCATTTTTTGGCACCTTGACAGTCACACACTTCACCAGAGGCCAATAAAACTTTTCTACTTCTCCACTGTTTTCTTTTGTTGACCCACTTCTTGTGTATTTCAGATATTTTGCAGATAGCTCTTCGGGCTGCACACAACAGTCAAACAAATGTAGAATCAATAAATCAAATATTAAAATATATGTTGATGCAAAACAAGACTAGACATGGTGAATAATTGTGACTGACGTACAATACTGCCTCTTTGTCATTATGTGATTTATATTGAAAATGATTCGTGTTCCTCACCGAGTCACATGACAAAATTTTCTTCTTGGATTGGAGAAATTCAGGGACGTCTTTGAAATACTTGGATGCCATCAAGTTTTCTGGTGATTTGCTTTTCCATTGATCTCCATAAAGTGCTGTCAGCTTTTCAACATTGTCGTAATATTCATCATCATCTCTGGTAGATTTATTTTCCTCATCTCCATTGTCACTGTCCTCATCTCCACTGTCACCAGAGAGGTTTTTGAAAGACCACAACTCATCCTTCCACTCCTAAGGATGAAAACAATTACATTAAACCCAATACTCAACAGCTTTATGTAAACATAAACATCATTTAGCTCATTTTACCTCTTTTGTGATGAACTCAATGTGTGCCTCATATTTTTGGTTCTCCATATTAGCTTCTACTTGAATCATGACTGTAGTACATGCACTGACACTTCCAGATGGCAAAAGACGCTTCTCTCCAATGATGGCATTAATCAAAGAGCTCTTTCCAGCCCCGGTTTTACCAAAGACCCCGACCATCTCCCTTTTGTCTGTCTCCAAATCACAAATTTGGTTCCTGTTTAAGAGGTTAAATTGAGTTAGAAATGTTCAGTAGAAAATAAAACAGGATGTCTTAGGAATCAGGTACACAAGTGATAAATAGTGGAGCTCAGGAGGTAAGCAAACAGCTACATATCTACACATCAACACATCTGTGATAAATATACATGCAAAAACATTTGCATGCAATATACTTACCTCAGGAAATCATTCAGCTCTGTTCTGTCATAGTTATGTAATCTGTCATGAAGAGTGCTCATGATGCGTTTCACCTCACCCAATTTTCTGTGTTCTGTCATTGTAAAAATACAATTAAAAAAACATTCAGCAGGAAATATGCACCACTATCTTCAATAACTGTATAATTATGTGTCTCAAAATATATAGTGTATAAATTAGTGTGAAGTACCACATTTTTAATGAAATAAATACCTTCATATGCTCCTGTTACAGTGTTACACTGTCGTTTATTTGGAGTTTGATTTTTGTTTTCCTCCATCCGAAGTTCCAACTTTCTCTTTACTACTTTTTTTTAAGGGATAAAAATATTAATGCTTTTAGCTCGACAATAAAAGGACACCAATTATTATTCAGTGTGGATCATCTCACCTGGCTCACTTCTGTTCCTTGTTGAAGGTAAAACCTGAAGTTGAACATAAATCTTTAATATTTTAACCAGTACAGTATTTGGGGAAAACTTCTAAAAAACTGTATTCACACAATCTTATTTTTAGAACAGGATTCTACAAGATATAATGCATATTTATGGTTCACACATTTAACTTTGTATGAGGGACAGTGAGTAAAGAGGAAAGGTATATCAAACCTGAGCAGAATGAGCTGGTTCCTGACACTCCTGTTGACTCTGCAAATAAAAGTGTACAAAGTCACATTATACTTTCACACAAAGAAAACAAGAGATTTAAAGGTGCAGTATGTAGGAATTATGTTCTAAATAATTCTAAAATGGCCTTGACTGTCACCAGACATCAAGGAATCATGTTCATTTCAAATACTGATATCACTAACAGTAGTAGTCCAGCCAGAATATTTGCATTTGAAAAGCTCAGTGTCAGCCCCAAAATGATGTTTATGTTGACATTGTGTGTTTTGGTCTGATGCTCCACCCATCATCTGTCTTCCAGTCACAGAGTCAGAAGCCTTTCAGCATCCAGGTTGTCAGTTCACACTGAGCTGCAGCTGCAACATTTCTGATCATAAATGTCTGATGTTAATAAACCTAAAAGGCCTCTTATTATTCCCAAATACGTCGTGACAAAGTGAGAAACAAAACAAAGATATGTATAGGAGATGCTTTTGAAACATGGAGACGGACAGAAGCAGAGAAGAATTTGAAGACCGACGCCAGCTAGTCTGACCAGGCGGTAAGAACCACTGAGAGCCGGGGCCGCGGTCTCTTCACACGGTCTCAGACCGTTAGTGTGTTCTCCTGGGGCCGGCCTGCTGTCTCTTCTCCTGGCACTGATGAAGAGACTGCCGGTCCGGGACTAGTGAAGGGACCAGGTACCGATGTGGGACTTGTCGCTTGCCATGGTAGCCCCTTGTAGTACAATGTTTTCTGTGGAAGTGACCTCTTCATGTAGCGGTATGTAATCTGAAAGGGGTGTACGGTAGCGATCCGTGTCGCTTGTACTTCGCACAAGTAAAAGCGAAACTTAAGGCTCACTTACCTTTTCCCTATCTCCTGAATCTTCGCAAACTTTCATTTGAGTGGGCAGGACGTTTGTCCTGACCTATTATATATTATACTTATGTAGAATAAGTCTGGTGATGATTTTTTTTATGAAATTTATGATGTGGTGGCAAGGATTAGTGGAAACACTAGTAGTAGACTCTCATGCTGGATCTGGCAACCCCTTGCCTGGGGGGAGGCGGAGAGGATACCACACTCTACAATATTTTGAATGTGATTGCAGTACCAGTTTTGGCCACAATCCTACATACGTCACCTTTAACACTTTCAGTGCCATGGGCCGATTAAATCGGCTTTACGAAAACAACCTGTAAAGTGCCATGGGCCGATCAGATCGGCTTTGGAGAACACGCCACATTTGTGTACAAACAAACCATCCACCCCCATTTCTTTCTCACATTTCGATGACGTTCTTTCTGTGTCCCCCTTTTGAGACCAAGCAGACGGGAATTTGAGGTCACGCGACCGAATAATATTTTTATATCTTTTTAATGTTTCTTATTCTCCGGTGTTTCATCAGAGGGAGCCCTCCATGCTGGGGGGCGGCTGTGGACTCCGGGGGCTGTGGCGCCTTCTCTCACTGGGGTCCGCTCCTTTCTGGTGGGTGGGGGTCCCAGTTGGCCCTCTCCCACTAGTTGGGATGCGGGGCTGTGTTGCTGGTGCCTGGTCGCCGGGGTCGACGGCTGCCTCCTGGTGCGGATGGCTCCCTGAGACAGCGCCTCCTAAATTGATGTTTTACTTTTACTTGTACATTTTTGTTCTGGTCTACCCGTGCTCAGTCAGTCTTCTTAAGTATGTGTGAGCTTGTGGGTTTGCATGTATATGTGTGTGTGCGGGTGAGTGGGTGGGTGTGGGTGGGGGGCGGTACTGATTTTTAAACTGATATGTAAAGCACTTTGTGCTACAGTTTTTAATGTATGAAAAGTGCTATGTAAATAAAGATTATTATTATCATTATAAATTATGCAAATTACGATCAATAATGAATCGGCTGCGTCCGGTGCGTTTTGGATCTAATCAGCAATCGGTCGGATGTTACAGAGCGGTTTCCTGCAGGATTCTTCCAATATTATAAAAACGACACGAAATACTGAAAAACGGCCAAATTCTGTGGCACTTTTAAGGCTTATTAGCCCCTTAACTGTCTGGCACTTAAAGAGTTAACAGCATTAAATGCATTAGATTATGACAAATGGTTGGTGTTAAAACAAATATTACAGTACAGGAAAAGGAGCACCTCTTACTCCAAAATTCACAGATGGAATCTGAAAGAAAACAATACAATATTTGTGTACATTTTCTTCCTGGTGTAAAAAATACCTGAAACAACTTAAGTTTCTTCTTGAATTTTATCCTTTTTCCTGCTGTACTGATCAACTTTTCAATTTCATGATCATCAAGACAGCCCAGAGCCTCCTGGTCAACTTCTTCATCTGCAATAAAAAAAGACATCATTATGTATAATGTTTTATTTAAATACGAAAAACTGTCTAGCATAATAATTTTACATAGTCATTCAAAAAATCCTTTGGTTATGAGACAAGGCAATATGCTTGTTGAACAAATATATTTATATAACATGAATTGTTCACAAAGAATAATTTGGTTTCATGAACTCAACATGATGTAAGGTTTCACAATTCTTGTCCTGTTTGTGTAAAGCTTTTACTCTCAATAATCCATAAAATTCTGCAAAGTCTCTCAATCTAATTATGTTTTCTACCTCATCCCCATCCTGCACAAACACAATTTCAATGGATTTGTTTCTACTGCTCTCATAGTTGTTTTTAAAATAATACGAAATATATGCCAATGAAGGAAAGTAACCTTGAATCATGTTCATGTCTAGATTAGTAAACATATAGGTGATTTAGGATTAGCAGGTCATATTTCATTCAATCTGTGTGTAACAAGGAAACAAGGCAATACATTACCTTTAAATCTCTGTATCAAGTCGCTGAAACCCCATTAGGTTAATTTGTTGCTTACAAAATCATCCATGTCCAAAAAAGAACTAATGTAAAAAAAAATAAATTAAAAAAAAAAAAAGGAAAAAAAAAAGTTGGTTCGTTAGATGTTATTATTGCTTGCCAATACTTAGAACAGATACAGTCATGTCATACACAGTTGCCCATTAAGTTGGAAACTTTTTTTTTTACTTCTTATAAAATGACTGTGAAAATGTGTTTTATTCATGATGGATAAAGGTTAACTGCCCCTCAGTATGAAACCACTGCACCTGGTCAAATGCGATTATGGAATAGAACAGAACAGAACAGAACTTTACTTTTACTGTCACTGTTGCAGGAATAATGAAAATCCATTTAGCAGCTCTGTTTCTGTTTAGCAGCAAACACTTTAAGTGCAAAAACACTATAAAATGTCACAAAATTATACTGAAAATATATACTGAAAAATACTGACAATATACAAAACTACAAAGAAATACTAAAATATACAAAAGCCAACTCTATACTACAGATAGAAGAAATATGTACAACAGATAAAGAACATATACAGGTAATATTGAATATATAGTATTCAAATTAAATACTATAATTGAGCTGAGGTAGGATGAGTATTGCATTGTTCATTAGACTAAGGGTTGTGGTTATTCAGTCCATGGGTGTGGGGGGTGGAGGGGTTCATTTAATTGCTTGTGGGAAGGCTGTGTTTGAGCCTGTTTGTTCTAGTCCTGAGCAGCAGCACCTTGTCAATAGAGGGTGCTGCCCTACCTGTCTCACATGAAGATGATGACGAAAGGAATCCCCTAAAATAAATTTGTAAAAACATTAATACTTAAATAAATGAGCTATACGTGATTAAGCCTGTGAGTACCATGTATAATCTATATTCAGGTGTAGTTTAAAAATGTTTTCAGTCATTTAGTGAACTGACAAGTGACGCGTTTCCTGTTTGGGGCACAAAACTGCACTGGAGGCTCTCTGTTTACCATAATACACTCTTGCTATCAGAGATTCCAGAGAGGCCGCAGACTGGAAACGACCACGAGGCAAGCCCTGCACTCGATGGTTCGACGTCATTGTGGGTGACCTCCAACAACAAGGAGTTACCATGGAGGACGCAGAGCAGCTGGCACAAGACCGCCAGCGATGGAAAAAACTGGTTCACCTGGTCAGCTCAACACACCGGGACAGGACACCCGCCCCATCGCAGGAGCCCTAACTAACTAACTATCAGAGATTCTGAAAACAATCAAGACCTTTGATTCCAAACATTTTGAGGAGTTTGACAAGAAAAAAAAACACCACCCAACATTTTCAAGGATGGAGGAAATCCATCTAAATCAGAGTAAGTAGGACAGGATGTTAATTTCAACAGTGTCCTGTGGAATGTTACCTTCATTATTATTATTATTATTATTATTATTAATAATAATAATAATAATAATAATAATAATAATAATATAATTTTATTTCATTAATTATTATGTTTTAATTTATTATCTTTTACTAAAGTAGCATTGCTTGCATTGTGATTGTAGACACTAGTGTTATATTGATTACATTTTCTATTTTTCTGCTGTTGTAAAAAATTCTTTGAGATTCTTCTTCTTCTTAATAATAATAATAATAATATTAACGATAATCCTCATGTGTTCTGTTATTCATTTATGCATTTTTATTACTTTTCATGTAGGAAAGCAAAATAGGGACCAGGACTATGGAGTTCCAGACCGGCTATCCTAGACTAGCTGGTCCAGACCCTGGTCCAGAAGCCCGAACCATTCACACATGTTTATTTCCCTTTTAATCTCAAGGCAACTTGTTTTGTTTTTTTTTTGCACCTTTTGTTTTGTTTCAATTTTTAATTAAAACAAAATCTAACTTAATACTGTCTGTTCATTTACAAGGCATCAAAATATAAGTAGAGTATAAGTACTTTTATAAGTAATATGCAGTCGAATTAAATGCAGGCATTTGAGTAAATCTGTATGACTTTAAGTTTGAACCTGGACTATATCTATAAAACAATACAAATGAAAAAGGACCATCCATCACACTTAAAGTTAGATGTGATTTAGTTTAAGGAATGGGAAGTTGAAAATACATGTTCTACCATTTTTAAATAGAAATCAAGGATATGTAATGATGGTTAACTTCATTTAAAATGTATTCCAGGTGGATTAAGTGATCCAGCAACCAGGAAAATGTTAAACCCAAACTGTCCACTTACAGTACTGTGTCATTTTATTGAACTAGAGCTTAGTTTGTGAATGTACATGAACTGTACTGCAGTTTCTTTTACTGCTCCCCCATACATCATCAGCCTGATTTGAATAAATTACCCTGAATTCTGGGGTGCGATGGAAACACAATTACCAGGAACTCTTTTACCCAAATAAGTTCCTGGTAAATAAGTTCCTGGTAAATAATTTCCTGGTAAATAAGTTCCTGGTAAATAAGTTCCTGGTAAATAAGATCCTGGACTTTTGGTGGAAAAGGGCCTTAGGATACCCTACACTATATCACACAACCAATAGGGGATTTTTGGGGCCGATACCAATATTGGGGGCTAAAAAATAGGCAGAAAAATGATATATTGGCTGATATATGAAAGAACATTAGTATACACAGGATATAATAGTCTTATATTAGATAATGCCGGACATGTGAATTAACAGTTGCATCTTTTTTATCTCACAAAGATAACTGACACAACTTTAAAACGCTGTATAATAGTCTCATATTAGACTAGTATGTGACCTGTGGGAATCACAGGTTGTAGATGTGGTAGTTTTTATGCTGGGGAGAGCAGACTTTTGGGAAAAGATGTGAGACTATTTTTTATAAGTAGTGACATAAAAATTGTTTGTTAAATCATTATTTAAAATGTAAGTGACAATTAATAGTATTAATACCCAGGCACACCTGCAGAATGAAATTGTGAGGTACACAGAAAGCACACAAACAGAGGTGGGGGGGGTAAATAGTTTGTAAGAGCGGGGCAAGTAGCGGTCCATGATTTTCAGAGCAGGGGTGGGGACACCAGCAGTTAAAACATCCAATTTCCTTTCATTTATTTTTTGTAACGAGTAGCGATACTGTGCATTAAAAAATGAATGGGAGTAGAAGTATGCAATTGAGTCAGAAAATGTAGTGAAGTAAAAGTGAACAGAGCCTCAGTAAAGTACAAATTCTCCCAAAACATACTTCAGTACAGTAGTGAAGTACTATTTTGTTACTATATAACACTGCAAAAGATGATCAAAATCACACTTGGTAGAAGACATAACAACAGTTAGTGTACTTACATTTTCTCTGCCTTGCTCTGCTTCTTTTGTGTTACTGCACAAAAATGGCTCGAACTTGTCTTCACTTTAACTTTATATCTCTTCTACATGGACACCTCCTTCTCCTCTGGGTCTGAGTCTGGTTCAGCTCCACCCTTGTGTTTCTCCAGGGAGCACCACTTGAACTAGAATGCCCAACGCTCAGTAAGGTGAGGTCCTAAGATCAACAAAATACAACATAGGAGACTAATATTATGAAGCAGTACTGTGCACCAAATGCTGTTTACTCCTAACTACCAGTTAAGTTATAATGTGGTGACAAACAACGCATAAATTAAAATAAAGAAATAAAAACACAATTATCGACAAGCAAAAAAAAACAGAAGTAGGGGAAACTTAGAAATGGTAGATAGCCATTGGGTTGGGCGATTAAATACTGTTCAAATTCCCAACCATCATCTTAACAAACCCATTAAAAGCTAAAGAACATATAGTGTAAAGGTGTTTCACCATTTTTGCTGCACTAGTGACTTCTGCTGGTTGTTTATGGTCACTGCACCCAGGGACAAATCCTGTGTTGCTGATTTTATCCTTAAAGCTATACCTACTGATGTGGCATGTCTCACGGCACTTAGTAAAAGTTTGAACATGAACAACCTGCCTCCCTCCAGAGCCCCGCCCACTTCCCCCTGCCTGAGCTCTCACGCTCTTCTCCTCTCACCTGATGCACACAGTGGGAGCGGTGGTGGAGCGGAGGTCTGGTCTGCTTCGGCATGGCTGCAGACCCCTCCCTCAGCAATCAGACACATCATCCACCTGCTGCACAGCATTAGGAGACCCTGTATTTAAGGGTCTGCTCTGTGCAGCGCTGGGTCATTGTCTTCACTGCACCTCATCACTTGGACAGAGTGAAGCCGTATCGCGAGTGTGCATACTGTGACTCCGCCACTGACTATGAACATTTGAGATTTCATAGTCCATACATTTATCATCCTACATTGTGTGACACCATGTACATGTACGCGGAGTCCTGCGGACGTAAAAATTTAGCTTTGTCTGGACGTGTCTGTGGAGTCAAGTACACCCGACTCCCAGACTGTATCTCCATCCTTCATTCACTGGACTCTGACTGCTGCAATCGGGTTTTTCTGTTTGTTCCCCTTGGTTATTGTTTCTGTTAATAAATCAGTTTTTTCCTTTCATGTGCATTTGAGTCCTATCCATTCACAGCCTAGACAGAAGACTGCAGTCAGTGACAGGAGGAGCAGCGCCAGTGAAATGTCAGATTCAGAGGTACCGGTATGGGAAGCGAGACAGCGGTAACGAATGACTGACAGGGGGCTCAGCAAGGCTCAGCCAATTATTTTATTCAGACCGAATAAAATAATTTGTCAGACTTTTATCAGAAATATATGAGAATTAAACATTTTTGAATTTCAAAACGTGGAGGATTTCTTTAACATTTTAGTTTGACACACGCTTATTAGGAGCATTTTAAGATTACAGAAGGAAAGCGTAAAAATGCCACATCATATGGTATAGCTTTAAACTTTGGGAAAAAATTTGATAAAACAGTTCAGCATGAATAGAATAAATACAACAGAGTGAATAATGCAAATAAAATGCAAAGAATTAAACAGTTTCGATAGGTTAACAAATGTTATTAAAGCATGTCTCTGCAGTCCAACCACCTCCAGTCCAACACCAATGGACAGCCAAATACCCTCTATAAGAAAAACCATAGACGGCACAATGAGCATACATATAAATGCTCATTCATGTGTTCAACTTGGTTGTATACCATTGAATCAGACAATAGTTGAAATGTCAGCGCAACACTTTGGTGAAAAAAAAGCAATTGCATGCAATAGAAGCTAGTAATTTATCTTCCCATCAGTGCAGTCATAGGTAATCAACAGACAAGACAGAAGCAGAGCGCTATAAACCAGACTACAAAGTACTGCAGAATCTCAGAGTAGTTTTCACTTCACCACTATTTCGCACAAGCATTGATCCTCTAGTGTGGACAGCCTTCTGAGACAGGGTGCTTGCTTGCTCTTTATCCAAATACAAATTCCAGACTTTTTCAAAACTGCTATTTTTTCCTCCCAAGACCTTAAGTTTATGTACTTTTATACTTGCATGCCTACATTTTTGGTTGAGATTGTACCTGTTGTGTGTAGTAGAAAACTTCATTTAAATAAATGTATGAATGAATGAACGCATAATTTGCAGTAAATTATGTTTTACTGACAGAAAAAAAATCACAAAAGTGCATAGATAGCACACAAACAAGTTTCACTAGAATCATTCCAGTACAGACTGATGAGCGAAATCATAGTTCAAGTTCAAGTTTTTTATATGCTTTCCTAATGTATTTCTTATCTTACACAATTACAGTCTACTCTCGTTATACCACCAACTTCCGTTCACGGCCAAATTGGCAGTATAGCGAAAATGGCGTTACAACGGGTTGCGTCCATAATGTGCATGTCTTTACTATATAATGTCTATGCTGCCTCCGTTAACCCGTTCTAATTGCGTTTCTAAATAAATCTTGATTCTGTTATGTTGTAAGGGATCATTTAAAGTGGGGAAACATTTTAAGCATTATTATACCGTGTCGGGAAATGACACCCCATCATCTTGAGGCTTTGGCTTAATCCCACGTCCTCTTCCCGACATCCTGACCTACTGAGTGTTCTGCGATAAATGAACGGTGGCCGTTCCGTAGACCTACTCGTAGCTTGTCGCGATCAGCGTCTGGCGCGTTTGTTTCAGTGCATTGTTAAAATTTATGTGTACTCGATGGCAATCACGCTGGCGGTATAACGGTCGGGAAATCAATGGTATAAGTGTTGTTTGTGCATGGAACTGGGCTGGCGGATGGCGATAGGCGGAAATGGCGGTATAACGGCGGGCGGTTTAACGAGAGTAGACTGTATGTGCCTTTGAATAAAAATATACACTGATTCCTGAAGCTTCCTGAAAACAACTTTGCTAAAGGTTTGTCTACATTGATTAGATGTTGGATAAAAAAAAATAACTCTTCAGTTGAGATAAGTCTCTCACAGGTTTTCACTATTCTTCACTAACTTCAGCCACCTTTTTGTTCTTCTCTCTGTTCTGTCTTTGTTTTTACTCCAGAAGGTCAGACAGGATGTTCTCCTTCCTCATCACTTATAATTCACCAACTGCCAGTGTCATTTGTGGACCTGGTTTCAGAAAAGGCAGAGGTGAAAAAAGTACTGAAATATTCTACTTAAGTAAAAGTACCTTTACTTTTATTAGTTATACTTAAGAACAAATCAAGCTACCCATCTAAAAATCTACTTAAGTAAAAGTAAAAAGTTGTTGTTTTAAAGCGTACTTTAAGTAAATGTTACTCGGTTAATTTTAGCAACTTAACCCTTTATTGGGCAAGTGATTATTTTTGGTAATTTCCACATGCATTATAAGACAGTGACAGCAACAGTCGCAGTGAGGACAGTGAATCAACAATCTCAGGTCAAATGTGGTCTGTAAGGTCCACCTCTGCATGAACAGTGAGTGTAAGTGTTTTGTTAAGTACCATGAAGTAATGGTACTAATGTAAATAACGGTGTTCAAACTAGTGATCATGTGTATGTTGACAGGGGTCTGAATCAGCACTTATGTTGTTGTAATGTTCTAAAAGTGATGTTCTAATGTTCTAAAGTGCATGTTCCTTTCACCTTACATGTGTTTTTCTTGTATTTCTATATATATATATATATATACTTCTTGGACCTCTTTTTGTGCCACTTATGGGTAAGGAACCAAATATGGTAACTACATTAACCTTGATATTCTATATAGCAAGACAAAATTTTGAATAATTTTCACAAAAGCAATAAAGTTTTATGTCCTCCAATGGGCTCTATGCACAACTACTTCCTGAACTTCAGGTGACTCCTTTATTTCCTGTCTTTATTCAATACTGGACATACTGATTAATCCAGGTGTGTCTAATTAATCAGTTGTCACAACAAGAAGTAGCAGACACACCTGGATTAATCAGTGTGTCCAATAATGACAGACAGGAAATAAAGGAGTCACCTGAAGTTCAGGAACTAGTGGGTCTGTGCATAGAGCCCATTATACACTAAGGCTGAAATGTTGAATTTGAGAGTATTTCTATGAGTGCCCTATATAGGGTTAATAAGGTCATTCCTACGTAATGTAAAAAACGAGCATTTTTATTATCCTCTGATTTGAAAAAAAAAAAAGTAGGCTATGTGACTGGGTTAGGTGATTCATGGTATTTATTTGTTGTAGACGTTAGCAATCAGGGTAGTTGTTAGAAGGCTACTAGCCAAAATGATTATGTCACTAAAGACACATTTTGCTTAATTTAGGACAATTTTAATTAGACTACATCGTTTGAGGTGCACGTGCAAAGGCTCTACTCACCGTCACATGTTTTCGCAGATTTGATGTAAAAGTTTTAAAAGCAGAAAGTTCAGTCCGGCAGCAGACACAGCTAACACTGCATAATAAAGCTGATGCCTCTTATATTTGGAAGCAAAAAGCCTTTTGACCAGGGGTTTTCTTCACTTTCACTTGCTGAGAGGTCGATGTCTCTGGTTGCATATCATCATCATCATCATCATCATCATCACCGAGCTCGAGCTCCTCCATCTCTGTCTCGCAGCCTGTCTGAAGTCCATCATCCATTGCGGCAGTGTGGATTCCGTGCGCGCGCACAATGTCCTCTAGTTCATTTCATATAATTTAATTGATTTTTTTTTTACTCAGTAACGGGAGGGATTTCCAATGTAGTGAAGAACAATACTTAATTCAAAATGTATTTGAGTAAAAATAAATTTACTGCTTTCAAAAACTACTTCAAATATTATAGAAGTACACAAAAAAGCTACTTAATTACAGTATTGTGAGTAGATGTAATTCGTTACTTTCCACCTCTGGGAACAGGACATCAAAACAAAGATTAAAACTTAGTGCACAAGTAGACATAAATAAAATATTCTAGTAGTTCATGATAATAATGGGGGAAATTGCATAATCTTATGATAATTTTAGGACCCCTCTAGTTTGTGTTAGATATCAAGGGGACTGAAGTATTTCTGTCAGTCATATTGTACATTACACATATTTTATCAACAACTCATGGATGTTTCATGTGCTTTTCATGTGGCAAGGAATTCACTCAGTAGAGTATAATATACCTTTAAGTCCAAGATGTTGTGCCTGCAGAATGTGATGCAGCCATCATTTTTACATATAATTAACAACCAAACATGACAACTGCAGAGCTCCCTCAGTGCTTTCTTTGCTGTGAACACCAGAGTGCAGTATAAGTCTGTAGAACAGCTTCTCAGTCATGAACTACAGCAAACTTTAGGCTTGGGTTCCGCATCCAAACCACTGTGGGACCACCTGACAAGTTAATGCTAAATATATGTAGCGAGCATTAAAACTGACAAAAAAAGTCTCCTTTCCCTTCAGCTCTAATGGTTGAATTTTGACTATTAGATCAATGTTACAAGATTTCTTTCAAAAACAGGATAATGGCTCAGAGCTGTGTGGGGAAAAAAAGTGAAAAGAGCATAAAAAACATATGAAACCATGAACTTTATTGCGACCTGTTGGAGGCAGAACTGTAAAAAGACTATAAAGCAGCGCGTTATTAAAGTAAAAGATTTGATACCATACAATATGGATCACATGTATGCACATACACAGCAAACATAATGAATAACACATGCATGGGAATCATTTCTAATTTTTAAATTAATTGTTTCAAGATGCTTAAGGACAAAAGAATACAAATAAGACAAAGTAAAAATTTAATAATAATAAATAGACCACTGCTCCAGGCCAAAAGGACTGTAGACCAGCCAAAAGACTGGAAGGCAAAGATCCTGATAATTTTTGCTTTACATCTTTTTTAAATAATGGAGAGTGGGTAAAATATGTATTAAATATTTTAGCATACAGCAATAAAGATTAGAATAAATACAAAAAATAAGCTCCAATGTAACCACAGAATAAGATCAGCACAGAACATTCTAAGCTGCTGTTGTAGTGGATGTTGCTAAGTGTTCTTAATAAACAGTTTGTGTGACTGTGATCCTTCCAGCTGACCAGACCTTTCTGTGACCCTGGTCAGTGGTGACAGCTGCACCTATGGTACGAAACACAGAAACAGACCGAGTCTTGAGCAGGACCTGACTCAGCACCAGCCACCCAGGTGTGCCCCATAGGCCCGGCACAACAGCTCCACTATTTACCACTTGTTTACCTCACTTTACCTCATTTCCCTGGTCTATATTTGTAGACATGCTGAGTGGTAGGGGTTTTTCCTGTTGACAATTCTCAAACACCAGAAAATCCAGAAAAACAGATAAGCGGTTTGTTTACCCCTTTGAATGTGAGAATTAATGGACTATAATGACTAAGATCTCATGGAGGGAACAAGTCATAGCAACAAATGAGTAATATGCAAAGGCTGGTGCACCTGTGTGTGCATTTTCCTGAGAGGAACAGTATGTGGCTCATAAACCCGCATCCTCTGCTCAGGAAAGGGTCAGTTTTAGGACATGATCATTTATTATTTTCATCTCCTAGGTACCATAACTAATTTGGTGTTCATGACCATCTCTAATCTTCATTAAACCTTGTGAATTAACATGTTTTTGGTGATCTTAAAACGTCTGCAGTAGTTCTGTAGTGTAAATGATGTTGTTCTGTGAAGGAATGCCCATCAATGCATTTCTGTCCGTTTTGCCCAATATTTGACCATCTACTGGCAGTTCTGTCTTTAAAAATAGCTGTGGAAAAAAATTCAGATGCACTGAAGATAGTTTAGGAATACCATAGTGTGAAAATGATCCACTACAAGACAAGTAAATTGAATGTCATCGGCCAAATTAACTTGAATTTTGAAAAATAAAAGCAATCATTGTGCAGTAAAACTGGCTTCTACAGTGTTTTGCAGTTATGCATAATATTTTGACATTTATATTATTGATGAAGTTTTTATTTCAGTTATGCTTTTTTAGAGTTTTGCTGCAGGAATCACATATTAGTCTGCTGTGGTTGAACTTGGAAGACCTATTACAGCTAGATTGATGTGAATGTTGCATTGAACCGCAGTAGATGAATAAAATTGAGTTCATTTGATGTAATTTCTCTACTGTTGGTAATTTAATCTCCAACTTTGCACCATATTCTATAAGATCATAATTTGTTTGTAGCATCACTGTCTTGTGATAACCAGGTCTGTCATTAAAATCTGCTTTTCCACAGCTCTGTTTTCAACTTTGCGGTAATGCATTTACCAGAAAATGTAAGTGGGTTTTAAAGACTTTATATAGCTTAATAGTTTATTTGGAGATATTTCTTAACCAGTAAAGAAATATTTAATCTGTCAGTTTATCAGACATACATTTATATGTGGCTTTAACTAGATAAAAAATAAACTGAAACTGTAAATGCTACATAAAGAACATTTCTTTCTGAGACGTAGTAAACTGGAAATGTTCATGTGTAATACTTGAGGAAACGTACCTGATTATATTTCACAGATACTCTCAACAATACACAATTCTCAGTCTTTTCTTTTATTCTCCTACGTTGTTTTCATCCTTCCCTCAAATGTAACTTCACGTCCTTTTATGACAACTTTGTTGACTACAATGTCTTTCCAGTTTTAGTGTGTGTGTGTGTGTGTGTGTGTGGGTGTGTGCAGATGTGTTAGAGTGTGTCCATATGGTATTCTAGCAGTAGGTAAACACCTCATCCGGCCAAGAAAAGCTGCGGTGGAAGTGATGCAGTGCATGTTAATTGGAGGGAAGACAGGCCTCTGCCCAATGTAAAGCTGTTGGATTAGCTTGGCGTGGATACATCTAAACGAACCAAGTGTTCTGGCACTGGCTCAGAGGAACGGGGATCCTCTAAAAGAACCACAGTTACAATAGAAGAGGGAAGTATGTATGGAATGATGCTTCCTGAAACTGAGGGTTTTGATCTGATTTAAGGATTTAGGAGAGAACAGCGGAGATTATCATTATAGGGACGTAATAAGAGGCATTACCTACCTTTATTTCTTTCTTCTTACTGTCTTTCATTCTAATTCTTTCTTTCTACCCTTCTTATACACTCTGTTTCAGACCATAAAAGGCATGGATGTGGTGTGATGAATAGTCGCAGAGGCTCTGACTGAACAGGGACCTGTGCTGCCACTCTACCAGGTCCCTGCAGTTTCTCCATTCAGCTCCATTCACTTATGACAGCAGTGGGGGAACCCCCTCTCCTACTGAGCAAAAACACCACATCCTGCCTCCAGCCCACCTCCCCACCCCTCTCTGGTGTCCTCAAACGCAGACCTAGTAACGTCGTATTTTTATGGTGTTCGACAAACTGATCCTTAGCAACCAGACCAAAGGCACCAGGAGGTCCGTGTACCTTACAGTGCATCTAAAATCAACCTCATTCTTCAAGGGAGAGATAAAACACTGATGGTATGTGTGTATCTTTCCCTCTTATGAAAACCAGGCATGAAGCTAAGCAACAATATTATGGGGCATATTTAATACAGAGCTAAGTGCATGGGTGAAAATATGACTAGATGCCAAAATGAGACAAAACTCTTATCCTTAAAGTACTATTTTAGCATCGTATTAGGGCCTATAAAATCTCATTTAATAGGGATAGTTAAATTGTGCTATGTCCAAACATGAGTAATTCAAGGAAGTTTTCATCCAACAGAAATTCATAGTCTGAGACACAAGGTCTTTTCCACAAGTCAAGTTATAGCATGCTGGGACTATGAAGTCCTTCCACACAGTATATAATAAAGTACAATTATGTGTGATATATGGACTGAATTTATAAAGCACATAAAAGTGCAGTCTAGTCTTTCCTTTACATTTCTATGGAATCAACACCTCTTTGCTCCATTAAATCTCACTGGGCATGATTGTATATGTTGAGCGCTGGCCTGTTGACATCATGAATTTCTGAGTGGAAAAGGTGGTAGTGAACACACAGACAAAGGCATACATACATCCGGACACACACACACACACTTACAAATATTGATGGAGCCGAGGTTGTCCCTCAACTCTGCGGGATAGTAGGAAAGTTAACAACATTCGTTTTCCTTTTAGCTCTTCTTCCATCCCCTCCCTCCTTTTCCCACATCAATCCTTGTGTCCGTCTTCCATCCCACATCCCACAGCCACCACCGCTGGTTGGGCCTACATCAACGTGATATATAGAAAGTTTCCTCTCTTCTTCATATATTGCATGTCTTATTTAATTCTTTCTGATATATACTGGCAGAGTATTCTGTCCCCAGAGAGAAACATTACAATGTGACACCTACTATTAAAACTTCTGTGCATCACGTCAGGTTTACTGTTGATTTAATAATAACTATGCCATGTTACACAAAAGGTGCTGACAGTCCTGTGGGGATTATAAAGTTTTAATATTGCTGGTTTTCCATGTGTCTCTCTGTGGCTTGAACACAGTCTGCGGCTGTGTCTCCAAGCGTGAGAGCTCGGGCGGTCAGGCTCATCTGCCGCCAGGCGTGGTGAGACAACTTCCATATCCTCCCCTGTCGGCTGTGATCTCTTCCCTCATCACATCAGCATGGTTATGCATGTGGTTTAGCTCAGCCATACCACAAGATCTTGACTGTCCTAGGATAAGTTTTTAAAAAATTCTCCCACGCCTGCTGCTTCAGATGCTGTTATCCTTTTTTTTTTTTTTTTTTTTTTTTTATCGGCCTGTGTTGCTCTATTAAAACAAAATTCCTCCACTGTTGAGGAAACAAATGGAGTGGATTAGTACTGGATTATTTCAGTAACAAAGTTCTGTCACTAGACATCCTGTGTTTGGCAGAACATCAGCTCTCATCCCACACTGCATTACATAGCTGTGATTTATCCGGTGTAAATACTCCTTTATTAGTTCATACACACACTTCCAGTACCACAGCACAGCCAAAAATTCAGAAAAAAAAAAAAAAAACATTTGTCTTTGTGTTTCAAATATAAAGCATCCTTTCCTGTCTGCCATTTGGCTCCCCACCCTGATCTCAGTGATCTAAACCTTCAGTATAGCTCTTTCCTCCTTGTGCACCATAGTATTTTCTCCTCTTTTATGCAGCCCTTTTCACTCCTTTTTTCTCTTTGGCTTAGAGATTTTGATTTCTCTAAATCTGTCGAGGAAGAATTTTAATTTGAAGCTGGGCTCAAGAGAGTGTGACGGGGAACAGGGAGGGAGAAACAGGTGCAGAGGGGTAAAGTTCCCTCCTCTCAGTTTTGGAGAAGCACAATTGAATGTAGTTTGTTCATTTTATCACATAGTTCAGAGAAAACCTTACCCTATACATTCACCAAGCACAAAGTTCATACGTTTCACATCAAATAACCTAACATAGAAAGTGCAGCTGTGCAGACAAAGCCAGAAACAGTTTTGTTGTTGTCAGCTGAAGTAGACAAACAAGCACTGACTTATACTGAGGTGCATACTTTGTACTACCACAAAAATCTTTTCAGTAGAGAGTAACCAAAAACTTACTGATGACAATAAATTAACTGGTTTGTCTGTGATTGTTATTGATGTCTTTATATGTGCATCATTGTTCATCAATAGTGTTAATAAGGCCAATAAAGCATTCATATTTGCAAATATATTTTATACACAGTGCATATATATATATATATATATATATATATATATATATATATATATATAATATATATATATACACCTACATGTACCTGTATGTATATATGAACTGTAGACTGATTGTCTGGACTGACTAAATGTTCCTGCTTTCATAGTAAGGTTTTCTGGTGTATAATCCCCACCATGCAGCTCGTCCACCAGGCCCTCTTTGTTACTATGCAAAGCTTCCCTGGATTTGTCAAGCTGCCGGAGTCCTCAATGAGTCCTCATGAGTGATGGTTTTATTAAACTTCTCTGCTGGCAAATAGGGAGGGAGGGAATGGCAAGAAAGGGGTGAGGGATGAAAACATTAGAGCGAGAGATTTTCCCCATGAACAGACTGAATGTGACACATTACTGTGGGTTATTAAAGGAGGTAAATCCACCAAAGTCTAAACATAAAGTACATTTAGGGCAAAGGAACAATTTTAATATTAGCTGTGTGGCTATGAAAAAATATTTATAGAGCCCATTCATAGAGTGACCTTTTCTCCTTCCTCTCTTGTCATTCCCTCCCTCCTGTCATTAACACAGCATACAAATCCCAAATTATTCAGAGTGGGAAAACATCACCGTAGGCATATGGAACTTTACTGCTGAACAGTACACACAAAAGGCAAGGTGTTAGCTTCGGTGTTTTCAGAGAAATCCTTGTTTCAGAGGGGGCGACTGGGTTTGTATTCATTTGGATTTATTTGAAACTTTCCAAACTGCTCAGTTAATGTTTTAGGAAAAATTAAAACTTGCTCAGAAACTGCTAACTATTAGAGGGTGGCAGGGGCGCAAAGGAGTGACATGAAGGACCTATTGGGAATGCTGTCTCTAGGACTCACTCATAATAACGACTCAAAAATTGACAAAATAAGCGATAGAAATTTAAACGTACCAAATGTCAACTCTATGGGGATATTTTTGGTGCCACTTCACAGAGACACTGAACATAAAAGTATAAATCTGCTTCTTACATTACTGTGTGCACAGTTGTTAAACTCTTTATTGTGGAATTCTGCTTTATTTTTGACTGAAAAACAAATATTTCTGCAAAATGAATGGAAATAAAAGAAGACTGAATATTTTAGGCTCCCTTTGGGTTAAAATGTTGAATAAAACAGTATTCAATTTTCAATGACCTACAGATGGCGCAAGATAACCAGCCATAGAATAATGGCTCCACTTTGACCAATGCACTATTGTAGTAAACTACTGAGACAAGGATTGAATGCTGTGAGTTTTTGTGTGTTTGTGCATGTGTGTAGGTGAGAGTTTTTACTATTAAAGCATCTGGGTAGGAAGGTGACTCACAGACAGGAAAAACGTAGACTTTATTCCTGCCGTATAACGATCATGCACAGAAACATATTGATCTCTCAACACACCCCCATTGTGTGGTGGAAAAAAATTAACTAACTATTAGTAGGTCAGTTGGATTATTAGCTGCAGAGTAGGGCTGACAGCACCAGTAGTGAATGCACTGACGGACAAACATACTTAATCTTTACTCTCTACTGGTCTAAATCCTGTCATTTTGACCCTATCATGGGGGAGCCAAAAGGAGCATCCCCAATTTCTGAGCCATCCAATATTCCTCCACTCCTGAGCAACTATCTCTGATCCATGTATTCAGCTTTCTCATTCCTGTAGAATGTTGCGCTTCACATCTCTAATGACATTGTGTGAAATGGTGAAGGTCATTTTATTTGCAGCAATTATCAGCAT
Organism: Sphaeramia orbicularis; assembly: GCF_902148855.1. Classification (NCBI taxonomy): domain Eukaryota; kingdom Metazoa; phylum Chordata; class Actinopteri; order Kurtiformes; family Apogonidae; genus Sphaeramia; species Sphaeramia orbicularis. The sequence continues at coordinate 29,469,340 of NC_043964.1, read as the reverse complement.
TGTTCAGCTTCCAGCTCTTTAAATATAAACACATCCAACCATGCTAACACATAAAGACCCGAACATTCACCAACGACTAAAATCGTTCACTGATTTAAATCAATACATGTAAATAATAGGGTGTAAAATGCCGTTTGTCATTATTTCGTGGTCATCAGATATGACCGATTTGGACGTTCAGAGACTTCATAGTGAATGTGGAAATGCCATCATCTTCTACAACATTGATTCACCAGTAAAACCCATGAATTTGGATCAATGACAGTGATTGGAGACACTTATTTCATGTTTAGTAAACAATATATTTTGCAGAAAAAATATTATTTTTCTCCAGTTTTCTCTGTTTTGGATATAATAACCCTCAACTTCAATCTGAGCTTTAATGAACATTTGCATAATCAGTATATTAAATACAGGAAATACATGATTTTCACTTAAAAATGCAAATATTAGAGCAAATGGTGATAAATCACTTAAGAAAGGTTAGAAATAGAGAAAAATTCCACAAAAGTAGCACTGGGTCTTTAAGGGTTAAGGGTGTTGATAATGGTGTCAGCTTGGGATGAGTTTCATTTCGCACAATTTTTCAGATGTTTTAAAGAAAGAAGTAGATAACTCTATGCAAAAGTAATCCACCTTAAAATCAGTATTTGAAAATTATGAGCTGAAAGGCCATACATGTACCCATCAGTTTGTCTACCAGCTAAATATAATTATATACTTCACCCTCTCTCTACAATTTCTCTCCATATATTTAGCATCAGAGACTGCCAAATGATTTTATCTGCCCTTTGTAAACATGTAAAACCTATATCTGATGGTGAAGCTCTTCTCTGACTGTTTGACTAAGCAGCAGTTGTGTTTTTGGAGGCCTGACTGGCTTCACTTGGATCCTCCTCCCGGTTCCTCCACAAACAGTAGGAGACCTCAAAGAAGAGCAACTGATTGATTCAGTTTCCATGCTTCCCTTTGCTGGAGGGAAGTCAGGAGGTGCATGCAGAGCAGACTGGAAAACTAAACATGACAGCACCAGAGGAAGGTATGGTACAGTTAGGGGCTGGCGGGTCCGGGGGAGTTTTTCAGTCTTCTCAACCACACCCATGTAGAAATCCATCCTTCTTTCTTAACCCAGTGTCACTATTCAGGGTCCCAGTAAGCATACCCATGGTTCAGTATCTGTATTTGCTCTCAGTCCAATGCTTCCTCCCTGTTATTGAATGGCCTGCCTGACTGCCTACAGGTCCTGCTATATTTTTAAACCCTAATACTCACTAAAATGTGAGACATGATCTGAGTGAAACAGGTGATTTTTTTTTTTTCTTAACAGCATTGAATTTTTTTTGTCGTAAAAATTTGAAGGTGCACAGTAATGTAAAACTGCAGTCGTGGGAGTTTTGTGTCCACACCAACTCCCTTATTCCCACAAGAATTTATTTATTTTTATATTTATATGCTATTTATAATTGGAACAGGTTGAACATGGGACTTTCATGGCATTTTTGCTTGTAAGGTGAAGAACTGGATGTGATGAAATGATATCAAAGGCTGGTAGAACATAGGAGAGTACAGGTACAATGACTTGTACTTAAGGTCTCCAGCCAAAGTCAAGATGGGGCCATCCTGATTATACGCTTCTATAACTGCTGTCCTTATGATGTACTGAAGGCAAAACTCTCTAAAGGACTCCCACCCAGCCAAAGCCACAGGCTTTTGTCAGGTGTGTGCTTGTAGGTGGGATGCACCTGAGTCATAAACCTTTGCTTTGTAACTACCAGCTCCTCAGCTGATAGCCCATTAGATAGGTCATCTGTCCAAACTGCACCACCCAAAGGTTTGGAAATAACAGGACTGAAAGAAACAACTGTAGACGACAGAGAGAGAAGGAGGTTGGGTACACACAGCGAAGGGTATACATAGCATCAAGTATTTATTCTCTATATTCAGCCTTACCTTCTAACGCATAGCCTTAGAGACGCCATGCATCACATGATGTCAGTCAAAGAGGGATCAAAAGTGAAGAAAAAAGAATATGTGGGCCAGTGCAATTATACTAAATCGCAAGTGTTTGTAGAATGTTTAACTTAAACATGACTGATGACTGTTGGACAGATAACATCTGAATGAAAGTCTTGAAACACTGGCTATCTGCCCTCCTGCAGAGGGAGTAAATGCCAGTTAAACACTCAATGAGCCCAGAGGCTTAACGCCAAAATCCCAAGCCTATTGAAGTTTATTCAAGCCCTAATTCAACACTGCCAACAAATATTTATTTGAAAAAGCAGAGAAGAAAATGGAGGGCTTGCCAGTGGAAAGGCACTATGTACACAGAAACATATTGCTGCTAGTAAGAGGAGAAGCGACAAAATGCCTCCACATTTGGACAGTTCCCAAGAAGGAAATGCACACAGATATCATGTTTCTCCGTATAGTTTGTAACAAAAGTGCCATATTGTCTTAAAGTGTTTCCCTCCTCAGAATGGAAAGTGTCGAGATTAAAAGAGCTTTATGAAGTACAAACACCTGAGCATAAATGACTGTAAAAATCAGTGCATGTTCAAGAGCATGTTACTGTCCTTTATGCTTAAATTAAAGTTATTGCAGTGCAGCAATAAGCCAAACTGTGGTTTAGGTTTCTTGCTCCCTGTTGATGTTCCTCTCTCTACCTCATCTTTCATGTCAAAGTGCCACTGGTGTCCTACAGGGTCGAGTGTTGGGTCACGTCAGTGTGGTGCCAAGTGTCCTGGTGTCTCCATTGCTGTAAAGCCACACTTTCATGCACATGCGTGTACATGGAATTTACACACTCAAGACAGGCACATACACAAATACTGATGGAACATACACATGTATGTGACATGCATACTCCACATGCATGCACAAATGTACGCACTTGGACAGACTGTAGTCTCTATCATGACTGTAGTCTCTTTGCCACCTGATCAATCATCCCAACTGCCATTAGATCTACAGGAGAGGCATTCCTTCTTAACAACTGGAGAGGGGGTAGTGTGTGTGTATCTATGTTGGAGGGGAGGGGGATTGAGACATGAGTGGGGAAATGTCATGGCTCAAGTTTTATAATTTGAAATTCAATATTTTAACTGAAAACAAATGAACACAGTGTATGTATCTGAGAATAACCAGCAAAATAAAAAAGATGACTTTGCTTTGTGCCCTCTCACTTCTGTCAGGCTTTATGAAACATGGCAAATGTGACAGAGACAAAACTGTGGAAAAGTTGAAGAGAGTACAAAAAGCTGCCTCAAGCTCAGATCATGTTGATGCATGTTTTGCATCACACTAGTGTAAAAGTAGTAGGGGAGGAGTAGAGAATGGTACTTTATCTTTCTGCTGTCTATATCTTTCACCTTGTCCCTCCTTGTCCTCGCCTCTCTTCTCTTTGATTTTCTTTTTCTCCTGTCTGCTGAAAGAGCTGACTGTGCTGCTCTCACTGAGCTCCAAGTGAGTGGTGTGCTGTGGATTGTTCCCTTCTGCTCAGAATGATGAGAAAAGCTTGAAATAACAATGTCTGAAGGGGGGGGTGTATAGACTTCTCTGTTCACTGTTTCATCCTTTTTTTTTTTTCCAGATGTCAGTGATACAGATGTCCTTCATGTGTGGGCCTTGTGACCCCCTCTGAAACAAAATGCACACCTATACCTGACACACATACACACTCACACTATTCAATGTATAATTTGCACATGCACATACTGAGCAGCTGAGAAGAAAGACGAGCAAAATAAAGCCTACAATTTTTATTTTTTTTTTATCTTCCATTACCTAAGAACAGGGATTTTAGAGTTAACTAATACTGAAACTAGAAGTGAAAAACTATGTTAACAGAATAAAATAAAATGTGATTCCAAAAAAAGCTAAATAAATTTATAGAGAGCCACACATCTTGGCTTAAAATACTGCAGGTAAAATCAACTTGTGTTTTGTTTTCCCTGCATTTTCCACTGTGGTTACTTTATCAGGGGTAAAATGGCTTTGACTAATATATGGACCTTTAATAAAATAATTGTGTGATATGCATTCTTTTCTTCTGATGTCAAGATTACTGACACTAAAACTAAAAACAGTAAATTTGTTAGCTTAAGATGTATTCATAAACTAACTAAAACTACAGGGCAACAAGATTTGTTAAATATGCCATACTTAAAGGCAATTGTTGTCACATGATCAACATGATTAGCATCCCATGATGCACTGAGGTTTTAGAACTGAACATATCTTTTGTATTATGTCCAGATGAAGACTGGTGATACTACTCCTATAGGTAATAAATAACATTTATTTTTGTATAAGAGTGCCTGGAACTTATCTCTGGCTGTTTGATAAATTGTTTTCAACAGCCCTTTGTGCCCCTTTGAGCTTCATGCATTATGTCCTTGATGAGCACCTGATTCCTTTATAAATGTTTAAAAACCTTACCTGAGATCATAGATATGTTTACTGTGAGTCTTGCTGATAGACGATAAAGAGATTCTCAACAGAAAAACAGGTGAACAGGTATATAAACATGCACACAGCTTCACCCGTGTCCACCTTAAAGAGAGGACAACATATGCATGCCATGCAGCTATGTGGACAGGATTATCACAGGATCTGACCTGCTGGCCTTGGAGAGGTCATGTGTGAGGCGTGAGCTGCAGCCGCTGGCCCCACCAACACCAGAATGTCTGACGTCTCAGGAATCTGTGCAGTCTGACCACGCAGTGCAACATGGAGCTCAATGCTGACCCTCTGAAAGGCGAGCAGGGAGCCTAGGGGACAAAAGTAAGAAAAAGGTGGAGATCTAAACAGGGGAGAGATGACTTAGAAGCATCAGCTCATAATCAGCTGTAACAAGCTGTGAATGTATTTCTGTCTGTCTGCCTCAGATAGGTCAAGGTTCAAGTTTGGAGTTGCATTTAGTGACATTAAGGGCAAAAATTCAGGTCTGGGTTATGGACTGAAAATATATCAGTTTAGGGTCAAATTTTCTCAGGAATCTGAATTTGAAATCATTTATGCAAAATCTTTTGTGGTTTTCAAATCACTGAGCCTTTATTGACACAAGGTTGAAACAAAAAAACATGAAATTTCGCCTATGCACTACTTGATTTAATCATTTAATTTCTGTCAAAAATCAAACATAACAGTTGGAGTACAGTTGGTGTCGGCTGCTGCCTTATCGTTACAGACAGCTGCCTGTCAGCCAGCTGAGCCCATAAAAGAAAGAGAAAAAAAAAGAAGAAAAAAAAAGAAGAAAAGAAAAAAAAAATCAAACATAACATGTACTTCTGCTCATAATACACAAATAATAGTACTCCCCAGCAGGCCTTCCTTCACCCCTGGATGGCTTTTCATCTGGCATCTTAGCCCTATTCAGTCAGTCTGAAATTTAAAAATATATATCAATTAAGCATTACTCCATAACATGTGTAAGAGTTGTTTATTAGTTTAACTATAAACTGATATATAGAAGCCTTCCTAAAGTGATTCTGGCTGGTTAAATTGGCTTCATCATTGACAGAGCAAGACAAATGGTGGCAGTTTCAAAACGAATAGGAAAATTGGTTGTAAAAAAAACTTGATCTCACTTTAGGAAAGTAAATGGGCCAAAATAAAATAATTGTAGCCCATGCAGGTGGGCATAATTGATGAAATTTTGGAGGCTAGATAATGAAAATTGAGTGAATGCAAGTTTTTTTTTTTTTTTTTTTTTTTTTTTACCATGGTATGTATTTTTTTCACAAACTAAAAACTGATGGGGGTAGGGTTAGTAAAAGTAATGATTTTACTTATCTAATATTAGAATATACTTAATTGTTGGGTAATGCTTTATTCACAACAGAAAAAGAAAGAGAATGTGTTATATATATAGATTTATGATAATATCAACTCTACATAAAGAATTATAAGTCTAATTCTTACCTAGAAGCCAAAAAATCCAAACAAAATTGTCGCAGGATGTCTTCTGAGGAACTGGCTGATATGACGTCATTGACTGACTGAAATCACTGAACTTGATACTCATTCAAAAGGGCATACCATAAGCTCTTCTTCTAAGGTTAAAAGTAAGCAAGTTCAAGGAAAATTTGCAAGCAGCAACAGGATTAACATGGGTTTTCAAATATTTGTCATTGAAAAAGAGTAATTTTTGCCCACTTTTCAGCAAACATCATGCAAAAAGTCACACAAGGACAAGTGATACACATTTTTTGATGTTATATTCTGAAACTACACAATTTTTTCAATAAATTCAACACAAGACACGCATGAAAGGTATACATTTATTCCACAGTATTTTTTTCACAATAATGTCAGAATAATGATACTCAAAGTTTCAACCCTTGTCACAGATAGATAGATAGATAGATTAGATAGATAGATAGATAGATAGATAGATAGATAGATAGATAGATAGATAGATAGATAGATAGATAGATAGATAGATAGATAGATAGATAGATAGATAGATAGTAGATAGATAGATAGATAGAACGGAAGTGATTTACTGTATGTGAACAACTTACATGGGTTTCTCCTTATGTCCTCTCATGTTATACATAATTCAAATGCAAGTGCCATGTGGTCAGCACATGGTACAATACGTAGCAGCCACATGGTAGATCTGATGTGTAGTTCAGAGGAATGAGGAGCTGACACCAAATACAGTAAGTGTAGGACCGGACTCCAAAGAAACAAAAAAAGTGCAAAACAAAATCAGTAAATTTCCTGGGAATCAATAAAGTTAATCTGAGTCTGCATCTGTATCAACCCTGCTCATCTGTTTGGTGGAATGTGACTGAATACTTACATGTTCTGATTCTCAGATTACAATTTTTTATTCTCTTCTGTCCAGTTCAAAACACATACATGCAAATGTGCTGATATTTTATACGTAAAATGAAGGGTTTTGTGTTCCTTTGGTGTTTGAGAAAATTCCACCACTTCTTAGTCCAAAATAAACCCAGACAAATTAACTGCTATTAATCTTAAAATACCATTTTTGTCATAAAACACACTGACTACCTTCACCTTTCATTTTCTAGGTGCAAGACTGTACTTCTGCTTTGTGTTCTAAATGTAGTACTTATTTGTATAGCAGAGTATTTCCACAATATAGCAGTATTTTAACATACGTAAATCTGATCTTATTTCTCTCCTCATTTGTCCCTGACAATTTTGAAACACACCCAAGACAGGCATGATCACCTGTATATTCCTTTTTTGTTTTTTGAGGGGAGAGGACTTTTGTGTGATAGATTACATCATCTATTAGATCACTTACACCTAAGTGTGCTGCATTGCACAAGTTCCAAAGATGCAGCTTCTACAGGTGATGAAGCTTGGCTCAAAAGAAGCATCAAAGAGTAACGAGTGATGTGAGGTTGACCACTTGAGTCAGTGTTCATATTGTCGTCTCATGTGATCTCAAGTAAAGTTGGCTACATTTTTAAGGTTCTGCAGTGGTTATACTTCGCTCCCTCAGCCACACTGTCTCTCCTCTGGACTACATACGGCTCGTTATACCTCCACTGCCTTACCATGGACACAAAAATCTCCCCTGTGAGTGTGGGACAGTGCATGTGCATGTATACAGTATGTGTTGCTATGTGTGCAAGAAGGCATGTGCTTTTGTGTATATGGACATAATTGTGTGTATATATTACTGTGTTTTTGCAGGAGCTTGCACCGGCCGCAATCACTTTTGATGGATATCTACTCTGGCTTGGGAGAGCTGAGCGTTTTCCAGTGGGTGACTCATGGGGCTTCTAACGGATGCCTGTACCAATTTACTGCTACTGCCACTGCTGCTACTCTTGTTCCCCACCCCAAGTGTGTGTGAGTCTATGAATAAGTGTCCTGTGCATAGGCTGGTTGTGGTTGTAGTTTCCAACTTCTGCTTATGGACTTTCCACTCAACTCTTAAACAGCACATGAGGAGAGTAAGGGGTGAGTGTGGCATTCAGAGCTATTTAATGGCACTGTGCGCACACATAGAATTCACACAAGCTAACGCACAAAAACAAAACCAACAGCTTAGTCAAGTTTTCCTGGTGATTCACCCCCATAATCTGCCATTGTCAGACATGACAATTACATCAATACTAAATATGCTCCATGATAAATCTGCTTTGATTTATCACATCCTGTGGTGCAGACAAAAGTGCATGCCATTCTTTTATAAAGGTTAGGTAGCTTCATTGTTGATATAAATTAACCAGTGTATAGAGATAGCATGGTGTGTTCAGTTGAATCACTTTCCAAAGCAGAGACACCGTCTCCACAGGTCAGTCAGTTCTGGTGTTATGTGGGATTTGAACTTTTGAACTTGAGCCCTGGAGTGATAGATTCTTTACTTCTAATGTTTTAGCTGGAAAAGCTTACCAGCATTGCTCCATTCATGTATTAGTTTGAAAGAGAAAGCATTCTTACTCCTGCAGGCATAGGATCATACACTTACCAATTATCTGATATAATGCTAGGATAAACATAGATACTGTGAACTGCCGTATCAGCTTTTATAACCAGGAAATCATTAAATTTAGAGTTACAAAATGATATCTGAATCAATATGAGAAAAATTAATTTTTGTTGCTTCTACAGAATTGAATACACAAAACACATATAGTCAAACCAAGCTTTAATTGGGAAGAAAGACCATTATTTCATCGTAACTGTGAGTACATTTACAAACATGCAGTAAAAACTGAAGGGGAAATCCCCTTCTCTGCAGGTAACACAGAATTTCTTTAGAAACTACATGAACTAGAACACTCTAAAGGGATCACATCTTTGGGCTGAAGTAGTTCTCTGGCTAAAGGAGACCTTTTTCAGCCTTAATTACTTTGGTAGGTTCCAGTCTAATTCAATCCCATACACCCTGACTGAGAAAAGGGTGAATAACCTCAACAAGTCAAAAAAAGAAGACATAGCTCAGATCCCCAAAGACGACATGGCTGTAATGCATCAACCGTATTTTAGAACTGCGTGACTAATGGGGACCCCTTCAAAGCAATCAAAAACTTTTGCTTAAGCCTGAGGCCTGCCAGCAGAGTATCCCACCTGGGAATCTTTCACAGATCATGGAAACACAGCTCATCCCCTTAAACACATCTCCCTTTACATCTGCCATTCATCATTAAATAGCATGAAGAGAATGAGTAAAATTTTTTGGCTGTGAGCTGTATGAGTGGCCTGACCACCCAGTCAGTGCCCATTCTTCCCAGTTCATTCTTTCTAGAAATGATTAGCTAAATTCCA